>NC_138030.1:7366767-7966332 GCF_964106645.2 Podarcis pityusensis
GCATATGTGCAACCAGCAATGCTAATTTTTTCAGGGGCATGGCCTGTCAGATTATGGGAACCAAAGCAGAAGGCAGAGGATAGAAGACAGATGCCCGCTGAAAGGTCGACCAAGATGTTTGTCAGTCAAGAGTGACTAAGGGAGCTAAATTTATATAGTCTGGGGAAAGGAAGACTCGGGCAACATGGTCACAATCTAAAAATATCTTCAAGGTAGCAATATAAATGAAGGGAGGGAATTGTCCATGGTCCCAGAGGAAGGGTAGACAAGGAGCAGTGGCTGGAAGGTAAAGAAGGAAAAGTTTGTTTTGGAGATTAAAGGGGGAAGAGTTAACTTGAGAGTCCCTTGAGAGTTTTTCATCTTGTACAGAGGTAGATATTCAAGGGCTATTTGATCTGGGAATGGGTGGAGGTGTCCCAGCAAACTCCTTCTATATTTATATAATTTATGTTGTTGTTTAGTCGTTTAGTCGTGTCCGACTCTTCGTGACCCAATGGACCAGAGCACGCCAGGCACTTCTGTCTTCCACTGCCTCCGCAGTTTGGTCAAAATATCATCTATATCTATATCTATATCTATATCTATATCTATATCTATATCTATATCTATATCTATCTTTATATAAAAGGTCAGCTTTCTATCTCAAATCAGCCCCAAGAAAAACAACAACTCATTTTCCAAAAAGCTGTCACAAACCAGAAATCACTTGATTGACTATTGCTCAGACCATTGGAAGCATCTAAAGAACTCTACAGTGGGTTATTGGTCTTTAAGGTGAGACAACTCACCTTTGCAGAAGAACTTACATGTAAAATAAGAGTCACGTGTGGAAAAGTGAAAAAAATATCACTTTGTTGGAGAATGATATGATTTTATTATGTATGTTCAATAAACAAGAGAGCAACATTCCCTCTCCATCTCACTATGCAAGACGTTGGAATTTGTGATGCTAACAATATTGAATATTGTATTTAATGCCTTTCCCAAATTTCAGCGGTTTTCATTACAGTATTTTACTAACAATGATGAAAGATAATCAGGGACTGTGTTTGCTATTCTCTTTCTTATTCATTACGCAATCACAGAGCAGCAAATATCGATTAACTTGTAATTGTTTCTGTGAATGTAATATGAAACTTAAGATGATTGTGGAACGAAGGAGAGTTATCTTTTCCTTTTTATACCTTTTACTGGAACACGCTTTGTTTCTTCGTTGTGAAAAAAAATCAATAAAAAGTATATCAAAAACAAGCTAACCAGATATGAAAGAGAACAACAACTACCAAACTTTTAGAAGACGTCTGAAGGCAGCCCTGTTTTGGGAAGCTTTTAATGTTTGATGTATTACTGTATTTTAATATTTGGTTGGAAGCTGCCCAGAGTGGCTGGGGAAGCCCAGCCAGATGGGCGGGGTATAAATAAATTATTATTATTATTCTTCGGTACAGACATGGCCATGCTCTCCTAAGCGCTCCCCGGTTTGGAAATAGTATAAGTTTTTCCAAGAAAGACGGGAAGAACGTGGGCAATTTCTCTAAGCACTCAGTTATCCTCCCGTAGGGCCTGCCCAAGACATTTTGCCACCTGAGGCAGACCCCAAATGGAGCTTCCCCCTCTATGCGAGGGAAGAAGGGGTGAGTGAAGACCTACATACATCATGAACATGGAGGGGAAGAATGACTTACGTTTTGATCTGCTGCCTCAGTGGTTCTTGCCGCCTGAGGCAGCTGCCTCATCTTGTCTCATGGGTGGGCTGGCCCTGTCATTCAGTCTCCACCATCCTTTCCCTATAGACAAAAGACTTTTCTCACAATCACATTCCCTGCTTCTTTTTCATTGTTGGTGGTAGCAGCAAGTTGGTGTGCAGTGAGAAGAGGGAATCTTTCCTCCTTCCTCTCCATTGTCTTGGCACATGGGGGTCAGAGTATGCACAGGCTCAGGAGACCAAGGGAAATGTCATTTTCCTGAAAACTCTTCTCATTGCCATTTGAATACAATTCAAAGTGTTGGTGCTGACCTTTAAAGCCCTAAACGGCCTTAGTCCTGTATACCTGAAGAAGCATCTCCACCCCCATCATTCTGCCTGGACACTGAGGTCCACCTCCGAGGGCCTTCTGGCCGTTTCCTCACTGCGAGAAGCCAAATTACAGGGAACCAGGTAGAGGGCCTTCTCAGTGGTGGCACCCGCCCTGTGGAATGCCCTCCCACCAGATGTCAAAGAGAACAACAACTACCAGGCTTTTAGAAGACATCTGAAGGCAACCCTGTTTAGGGAAGCTTTTAATGTTTGATGCATTACGTTATTTTAATATTTTGTTGGAAGCCACCCAGAGTGGCTGGGGAAGCCCAGGCAGATGGGTGGAGTATAAATAATAAATTATTGTTATTGTTATTATTATTATTGCTTTGGGACCAGAGTCCTGCATTGCCAGCAAGAGCTGTCCAGTAGGTCAGGAGCCCAAATTGTTGAAGCATGTTGCATCAGCAGCTGCTGTGTACCAATGGAACGGTTTTAGATCTTGTCCTGGAAGGTGAACAGGCTAATGTTTGGATTTGGGTTCTTCCACCTGAGTAGGGCCCAGGGATGGGAGGCCTTGTGCTGTCAAATGGGCACTGACATTAGAACATAATACAAGTCTGCTGGATAAGACCAATGGCCCATCCAGTATCCTGGTCTCACAGTAGCCAACCAGATGTGTGTGGGAAACCCGCAAGCAGGATTTGAGAACAAGAGCCTTCTCCCCTCCTGTGGTTTCCAGCATTAGGTATTCAAAAGCACTGCTCCCTCCAGCTGTGGAGGTAGATCATAGCCATTGTGGTTAGTAGCCACTGAGATCCCTCTCCCCCTCCATGAATTTGTCTAATTGTCTTTTAAAGTCCCTTCTGTTCTGGGTTTCCACTTTGATCCATCACTTCCTCTGTTCACAAGCACTTTCTCTTTAAATTGCATATTCCAGGACAAGTCTTTATCTACACTAAAGCAAAAAACAACAATACAGCTTTCAGAGACTGATGCGGGTGGTGCTGTGGTCTAAACCACTGAACTTCTTGGGCTTGCTGATCAGAAGGTCGGCGGTTCGAATCCCCGCAACGGAGTGAGCTCCCATTGCTCTGTCCCTGCTCCTGCCAACCTAGCAGTTCGAAAGCACGCCAGTGCAAGTAGATAAATAGGTACCACTGCAGCGGGAAGGTAAACGGCATTTCCATGCGCTGCTCTGGTTTCCATCACAGTGTTTGTTGCGCCAGAAGCGGTTTTGTCATGCTGGCCACATAACCTGGAAAAGCTGTCTGTGGACAAACACCAGCTCCCTTGGTGAGATGAGCGCTGTAACCTTATAGTCACCTTTGACTGGACTTAATCTTCCAGGGGTCCTTTACCTTTTTTTACATTTTGCAAATTGAAAAATTGAAAACTTTCCCTGTTCATGGGGTCCTGGGGATGGTCTCAAAGGGTCTTGGGATCTTGTTCTGACCCTGTGCCCAACTCACTGGGGAAATGGGCTATAACAACAGCACTTACTCAGAAGGCCGGGTCAAGTCCAGGAAAGGCAGGGAAATGCAGGTAAAGCCAGGGTCTGCCTCAGAGGAGGCAGAAGTGGTCAGGACCTTGGACAGAGCCCTGTGAGAAAGCTGGCTGCAGTACTCTCAGCAATAGCTGGGGAGATTTGCAAGGTGCAAAGGCCTTCTGAAGATGGACTAGCCCAGCCCACCTGTTTGCTCCACCGCCTCTGAGAAGTTGTTTCTGCCCTCAAGAGCTACTGCTGTGTCCTGCAGCTGTGTGTGGGGATGACAGGGACTGCCCTGGGACTCAGAGTGTGTGTGTGTGGGGGGGGGGAAACGGTGTTTCTTCAAAAGGTCCTTGCCTCCCCACTCATGCCCTCCTCTGTTTTCGAGTTTGGGTTGAAGTGTGTGGGGGTACAACACTGCAAAGTGAGACCATCGAGGGTGTGTCAGGACCTTTAATCTGCAGCCACACCAAGAAGATCTGGGTGGTCATATCACAAGGTAATTGTGCTGGGCCCAGGGGTAACCCATGAAACGAGGTCCAGGACCGGTCCAGAATCCGAAGGTTCCGCTAGGAGTCAGTCCGAAAGGGCCAAGGCAGGACACGAGGCAGGAAACCAGGCAAGGACAGGTACAGGATCTAGGATACAGCAATGTTGCTCCCACAACCTGGGGCAGGGTCCAACAGCCTTTTATCTTTGTTGGGGTAACGGCCGGTCCTGATCCCCCGGCGACTCACCTCCCTGTTTCACCCAAAGGTGAGCACTCCTCCTGCGAGTACTCAGGCCTCTCCTTCTCTCAGACCTTAGTCTCTGCAGCTCAGGAGACGTTGATGGGTTACTAGACCCAGGGGCCGCCTCAGCCTCCCCTGACCAAACCAGTAGTGGAGCAGCTGTAAGTGACGGCCCAGCTGAAGGCAATGAGGTAATCCCCGCATCTGGAGCCAGGGCAGGCTCAGGCCCCTGAATCGGCCCAGCTGGTGTTTGTTGCAGGGGAACCTGTGCAGACTGGGGCTCTTCAGGATCTGGCCCCAGACTTGGTTCAGATGATGCCTGAGGCAAAGGATCTGGTACAGACTGAGATTCCTCTGGTTTCAAGTCCAAGCCCGAGTCCCAGGCCGTCACAATAATACAGCATGGACTTGGTAGGTGACCGGGCTGCTTAGAGGTCCTCCTCCTTCTTGGAGGCCTCATCCAGTTCTGGGCTTGCCCCAGCTGGCAGTAGGTCTGATAAGCAGAAGTGCTGTTAGATGGATTTCGTGAGCCTTTATGGTTGCTAAGAAACTTATACCTGGAGCTTGGAAAAAGAAACACCTACCGTATATTGCACAATTGGTTTGTGGAGCTCACTGCCTTGCCTACATTCATACCTGCATCATATAGATGTCAAATCTGTGTGGATACTTGCTCGAACATCAAGAGGGCTTATATTATATTAGATGCTTAACTTAAGACACATGTAGTGATGGTTATTGTATCTATAATGTGAGCCAATATTGTGAGGTGTTGGTTTTTTTTGCTACTATTAGTATTATTTGTATATTATGTCTTTTTTCTTTATTTTATCTTCTTCTTTAATTCCCCCTTTCATTTGCAAATGGAAAAAAATAATAGAAAAGAAAAGAAGAGGACTTTTAGATGGAAAAGAGAGATAGTAAGTGCTATAGGAGGAGGAGCAAATCATTGAGAAGTGAATGAAATACTTGGATCAGTCTTTCTAGTGGATGCTATCGGAGAGATATCTCCCATCTTTGCAACCTATTTTTTTTGGGGGGGGGGGTATGTAAAAAACAATGGGCTTATCCACACCTCTATTTGTCCTGCTGCCTTTCCCAGGGGAAGCCCATTCTTTAGTGCTGAATCAGAACAAATGGCAATTGATTGTTCTGTGGATTGCCATGTGTTCCAATTTAGCACTAAAGAGTGTTTTTTCTGGAGGAAAGCAGTGGGGAAAGGCAAAATCTCTTGGACTCATGTCTAGAAAGTGTGGGACGAGTGGAAAACAGTTCAGACTCGTGCTTTCTAGACACGGGACAAGCATAGATGAGCCCTTTGTACAACAAAGATGACAAAAGATGAAGCTTTCTCTTTCTCTTGCATATTCCAGGACAAGTGTTTATTGATGCTAAAGCAAAATAAATAAATAAAACAAATACACCTTTCAGAGATTGATACAAATGGATTAATTGAAAATTGACAAGATGCTGGGACCAAAGGACATTCACCAGAGAGTTCTTAAAGAACTCAGGTATGAAAATCTTGATATTTATTGTTTTTTTAAATGTGAAGCTTATCTCCAAACCTGGCCTCCTAACCAGAGTACTGTACACAAAGTACAGTATGTTTTCTGCCCCAGAATATCGGTAGGAAGCATTATTAAGGCTAGAACTGTCAAATGCAAGATAACACAAGAAACAGAAAGCAACTGAGGATGATTACAGGTAGAGAAGGCACATCAAACCATCACCTTTCACATCACATTATTGTCCCACAATTGTCCTTGGGTATGAGGAGTCCAGAATCCATATTTCTTTTTATTATGACTAATAAAGGAGAACCAAACAGCAGAGAAGTTGTCTGTGTTTTGATTCTTGCAGCGTGCCCATCACTGAGATATTAATTTTTCCATTAGCGCTAGACTACATATCTGTTGGTGCCAGTCCAAGAACAGCTCTGCAATCAGAGTCCTCCGACGCTTTGCAACGGTTAATTTTGCCACTGGCATAAGGTTAAGTAATATGTTATTTCAGGAAGGCAATGCCACATGAAATTTGGGGTTTACTGAAAGCCCATAATGGTTTGACGTTTTATTTGTCTATTGAAAGCTCTTTATGGTTTGTTATTTCACTTGTTGCTGCCTGATGCCAGCTTTGCCAGCTGTGGCGCTTTGAACCAAAGTTTTGTGCTGCTGGAAAGCTTGCTTGTTACCCCTGTCAACTCAGCTGGGTCAAGAGAACAAACTGCCGGGCCCCTTTTGCATTTTTTTTTAAAGCCATCAATTCACAATTGCACCGGCTTTATGTTTTATCTGCTGTAGCTTTGAGGAAGCACCTTGCATCTCAAAGCTTGCAATCATATTCTACCAATGCAGGGACTTCCTCAAGATTATTTTGAATACAGCAGGTTTTGTCTTAAAAATATATTTTCGGCACAATATATGGGTTTGTTCTTCTGTCTTTTGCAGCTTTGTGCGTAAGTGTGCTTAATCACAGCCCAGTTCTGAATGCTTCTTCTTCTTCTTCTTCACCAAGAAGAGTGGGGTATAAATAAAAATTTATTATAATTTATTCTTCTTCTTTGGCGATCACTCATAGCTGAGTAAGATTGTCTTCCATAAACACAGATTTAACAATGAGTCCGTAAGTGACTGTGGAAGCCAATTCTGGATCCACATGTCCTTCCACAGTGGGGACATTGTTTTTTGGGTGGGAGTTGATCACGGTGTGGATTTGCCAAGCGTGCCTTCCAGTGTGGTGTAGTGGTTAAGAGCGGTGGACATGTAATCTGGTGAACTGGGTTCGCTTCCCTGCTCCTCCACATGCAGCTGCTGGGAGACCTTGGGCCAGTCACACTTCTCTGAAGTCTCTCAGCCTCACTCACCTCATAGAGTGTTTGTTGTGGGGGAGGAAGCGAAAAGAGATTGTTAGCCGCTTTGAGACTCCTTAGGGTAGTGATAAAGCGGGATATCAAATCCAAACTTCTTCTTAGCATGTTTCTCCCTTGCGACCTGAGTTCGAGTGTCAGTTCTGCAGAACCCAGGTTCTGGTTTCTTTGAATAAGGTCGTTGGAGGATTGTGCTTTGTGTTCACAAAATTGTAGAGTCAGAAGGGACCTCCTGGATCTCAGTTGGTAGAGCATGAGGCTCTTAATCTCAGGGACGTGGGTTCGAGTCCTACGCTGGGCAAAAGATTCCTGAATTGCAGAGGGTTGGACTAGATGGCCCTAGGGTCCCTTCCAAAGCTACAATTCTATTATTCTGTGCATAGGAACCAACGCTTGGGGGCCGAGGTCCAGGGGCGCCAACTTGAATCAAATATTGGGGGGAGGGGAAACCAGGTAAGCTCAGCCCTGAATAACTGATCACATGAGGTGGTGTACACATATCATTTGCCCATCAACGGAGGGGGGGGGGACTTTATTGGACTGGGGCAAGAGACCTCGACCCCTAGCAGTTGGATGATGCGCAACGGTTCCTTTGCCACCCCAAAATAAAATATTTGAAGGGGCCAGCCCCCTCCCCAAGTTGATTGTCATTGCCATTCAAATGGTGTGGATGGACGCCTGCTTTGATCGATCATGCGGGGAGAGCCTTACCTGAGACCCCCAATATTTTATTCAAATATCGACGGTATATTTGAATAGAATAGTTTGATGGTGTGATTCCCCGCCCCCCCCGCCTGCGCCGTTGCCAAGGCTGCCGGCAGCCCGAGAGAGGCGCAGGAAGGGTTAAGGGAGGGGGCGCGGGGAGGCACCGCCGGCGTCGGGGCGGAGCTGCGCCAAAAGCAGGCGGAGAGTGGGCTGCCCAGATTGCAGAAGCTCCTTCTCGCTTTCCCTCCACGCCGCTCCCCCTCCCGGCCACCCGCCGCCGCCTCCCTCCCCTCCGCTCCTCCGGCTCCTTCGCCAGCGCGGGGAAGCTGCGGCATCCTCCGCCGCAGCGCCCGCTCTTCTTCCTCCTCCCTCCTCCGCGCCTCTTCCTCGCCGACCGCTCCCCGCGCCCCGCAACCCCCGCCATGCCACGGCCCCCATCCGGCCCGGGGCAGCCCCTCCGCCCTCCTCACCCTCCTCCTGCTCCCCCCTCGCAGCCCCTCTGAGACCCCCCCTCCCCATCCTTCCCCCCCATCGCCGCCCCATCGCAAACCCCCACCCCCCACCAAAGCAGGATGGTGCAGAAATCGCGCAACGGAGGCGTGTACCCCAGCGCGTCGGGCGAGAAGAAGCTCAAGGTGGGCTTCGTGGGTCTCGATCCCGGCGCGCCGGACTCCACCCGCGACGGCGCGCTGCTCATCGCCGGCCCCGAGGGCGGCAGCAAGCGCGGCTCCATCCTCAGCAAGCCCCGCTCGGCCGTCTCCGGCAAGCCGCCCAAGAGGAACGCCTTCTACCGCAAGCTCCAGAATTTCCTCTACAACGTGCTCGAGAGGCCCCGAGGCTGGGCGTTCATTTACCACGCTTACGTGTGAGTAAAGGGAGCCGGCGGACGGGCGGGAGGTGGTGGTAGTGGTCTCAACTGGGGGGGTGGGGGTGGGAGCCGCCGCTTTAAGACCCACCACCGCTCCAGCCGCGTAGGACCACCTTTCCATTCCATCTCCGCTGCCTCCACATCTCTTCTGGCAAGCCGAAAGGCGCCCGCACCCCTTTAATCGATAACCCTTTGAAAACCCTCCTTCCAATCCCTTAGCCCCCTCCAGCCACGGGCCCCTCCATCTAGGATTCCTTCCTCCCAGCCAATTCCCCCTTCTCCATCCACCTCCATTTATTCTCCTTGCAGCATTCCCAACCTTTTTCTACAGCAGCATCCCTCCCTCTTCCTCTTCTCCATCCGTCGCTGTGCCATTCCTTCCATCTATCGTTCAGTCCACCTAGGCACCTAGTCGGGAGATCTCCCGTTGTAAATATCTGCCTAGCCACCTACCTTTCTGCCGTCCATCCTTGGAGATCGCCGACCATAGCCCTCTCTCTCTCTCTCTCTCTCTCTCTCTCTCTCTCTCTCTCTCTCTCTCTCCCCCATCCTACCTATTTCTCTTGGCTGTATCTGGACGGAAGTGCTATCTGCAAGCCGTATCTGCAAGCTGCAAAGAGATGAATAGGCAAGGCACTGCTACCTATTTCCCATCCCTTCCCGTGCACCGATTTGTGCCAGTTTCCCCTGTTGTTTGCGCGGTAGGGTTACTCGCCAGTTTGCTACTCTTAAAAACAACAACACAAAACCAAAAAACCCCTGCCACAGCCAGTTAGTTTTGGGCCTCGATTCTGGCGCCAGGCTGCTTTGCTTGCAGGGGTGGGGGTTGGGGAGACACGTGTCCATTAAGCTTTGCTTAGCCATCGATCCATCATTGGGTAAAAACAGAAAAAGGTGAGAGATGTAGCAACAACCGGGAAGGGGGGGTGAGGAGGAAGAGACAGAAGGGTAGAAAAAATGACTCACCCTCTCGCTAATCTAAAAACAAAACAAAACAAAGAAAACCCAAACAAATCAGGGAGCCATCCATTGAAAGTGGTAAGCTGTATATCTAAAGAAACAAAACGAAAGGGAATAGTGCTTTGTACAATGCATCAGTTACCTGTGGAACTCATTGCTACTGTATGTTGTGATGGCAGACTGCTTGCAGCGGTAGGCTCAGGGGAGCGCAAGATTGGATTGCAGTTAGTTTTTTGGGTTATTCAGGACCTTGGGTTATTCAGCTCCATCATCTTAAAGGCAAGATCCCAGGATTGGGCATCGCCAACTTTCCCTGTTTTTGTATCTCTCTCTGAAAAAGACACACGTCTAGCTGCCTCTGGCAGGGTGGCTGGCCTGCTCTAGTGGATAAATGTTCATTTCATTTCAGAGCCTGTTTGCTTGTGTCTTCATCTCCCCTCTCCTCCGCTTCCAGCCCAATGACAGCTACCTGCTATCGGTCATGTTACTTTCTTTGCAAACAATTGGAGGGATAATTGCAAGTGGGGGGGGGGGGAATGACTTGCCGTGTACTGTCTCCCCAAGGGCTTCATGCAGTAAATCAAAGTTACTGTTGAGACAGCATTTGGGGATTCTTATGATGATGCTGCCCAGCTTCTGCCAGGCTCTATTATCATCCTCGCCACTAGCCCCAATGTACAGATGGGGAAACTGTTTCTCTTCTGATGGGGAGCTTTTATACAACCGGTTGGGCCTAGGTAGCTGCAGGGATAAAACCCCAGTCCCATTTTTGCCCAAGATTATGCCTGCTGGAACACAGTGTCTTTTTCTTCCCAATTTTAGTGTGGAGCAAATGCTCCATCCTTTTGTCCCATGTGCAAAGGAGCAAGGACTTGTATGTTGAATGTCTGTATGTACAGCAGATGCGATTCCCTTTTGGCTCAAATCTGTGGAGCAGAATTGCTCACTGCTTTGCTCCTGCCTTGGCGTAGTCTCACTGTAGCACTATCTCGGGCTGAATGGTACACAGACCCAACTATATCTCACCCCTCCATGGCTTTCTCTCTCATCATCCCCTTCATTTCTCCTACTCCCCTGCCTGCTTTTAGAATAGAAGCGCCTCTGTAGATCCAGCTCCTCTATCTGATGCTCAAAGTGCAAGGCTGCACAGCTAAGACATCTTGGCTGCCTGCTTCCCCTCCTTGCACTGTTGACGTTGGAGATACTGGAGAGATGGCTCTAGAAAGGGATGCAAATTGGAGCTGGGAGCTTTCTCATCAGGAGCAGAGAGGGGAAATTCAGGGACAAAAGGCAGATGTTGACACACCAGTCCTTCAAGGGATGGCTGCATGGATATAATTGCTCAGCTGCAAGAAGCATGTGTGCGTTTCTTTTTTAAAAAAAACCCCACCAAATTATAGAAAAGACAGGCAGGGGATACAAATGAAAATGCGATGATTAATCAAGCATAGGTTGCTTTTGCGATGCACTTAGTAAAATTGCCACTCATTTACGTGCAGAACAGCCGTTCCGTTCTAGCTATATTGACAGGTATAAGTAAGATTTGTACTTTGTCGGGTATGAATCAACATCAATGGGTGTCTTATATGGGGACAGGTGAAAATGGCTAACAATTCAGTCCTATGCGCGGTTACACAGAAACGAGCCTCTTTATGTTCATTGGACTTAAAGGCAACATGCATAGCACTGCAATCTGAAGGCTTGCTGAAATGGAAAGGGTTTTTTTTATGGATTTTGGCCAGAGCTGCTTTCATTTATCATTCCCACGGACCCATGGAACTCTTTTCTGGCCTGTTCTTAAAACCTGGAGATAATATGAGATGTGTTCTGTCGGTGTGGGGTCACTTGGGGGGGGGGATCTTTTTATTTAAATGGCATTGAAAATCTGCTGAAATGGAATTACTCACAAAGGCTTTGAGCATTCCCCCACCTCCGAAATATCACTGATCTTGGGGAGGGTGGGGAGAGTTGTAGGTACTATTTATGAATTTTTAGGTGGTGCTTTTGCTTTCAACGGTTGGTGGGGGAAAAGTGCTGGTGGCAGTGGAGAAATTCAGAACAAGAGTATGTTCTATATGCATTTATGTTCAAAACTTGCATATATTCAAGTTTTAAACTATGAAAAAAAGAGGGGGCATTGTATATACATTTTCAGGGCCTTTGTGATTTTATGCCACCTAAGAACCAGAAAGAGCAAAAATTAAGAACCTGTGGTTCTTCCAGATCAGGAGTGGGGGACCTTTGACTCTCCGGGTGTTGCTAAACAACAAGGTAAGGTAGTCTCTATGGGAGTATATTGTATTTAATTATGGGGTATCAGAGTTTTTAGGGGGCTAACCAGGCTGGGATAGCAGGCTTGTTGGTTTTTGAATGTCTGATGTAGATTTTTTCAATTTCGTTGTTCTGTATGGGACAATGACAATGAAGATTACTGTATCATCGTATCATATCGTATCGTAACCCCCATCACTCCTGCCCATTGGACATGCTTGCAGGGGCTGATGGGAGTTGTAGTTCAGCAACATCGGGAGGGTCATAGGTTCCCCACTCTTGAGGTAACTGGAATATTCATGTTTCTGAGAAAGGGCTTTGGAAGGGCTGTGAGTCCAGACTCAGGTTTGGGCCCACCCTGGGAAAAGGGCCCTTTCAGGACATTTATTTATTAAATTTGTATACTGCCCTTCATCCAAAGATCCTGGTTTTCTCCTGCTCCGGAGGCCAATGGCTTCAAGTTACATGAAAGGAGATTCTGACTAAACATCAGGAAAAACTTTCTGATGGTAAGAGCTGTTTGACAGTCGAACGGTCTCCCTCAGGAGGTTGTGGACTCTCCTTCCTTGGAGAATTTTAAGCAGAGGTTGGATGGCCATCCGTAATGGATGCTTTAGCTGAAATTCCTGCATTGCAGGGAGTTGGACTAGATGACCCTTCCAACTCTACAATTCTGTGGTTCTAGTTCCCCAACCTGCCGTCCAAAGTGGGACAGTCCTGGAAAGAATATTCCACGCGGTTACTTCATTTTTGCACACTTGCCTTTGTTGTCACATTTGGGCTTTGGGGAGTCGCTGCGGGAAGAAGGTCACAATGCTGAGAGGCCCAGCCACCATCAAACAAACTTCTCTGCAGTCCTAACTTGGGGCATAAATAGTGAATGGAGCAGGGACACCACCCTGAAACTTAAGGGCTGTAATGGTGGAACGTTAGGCGTGGAGATGGCTTCTCAGGTCTGTTGCACCTGGGCCGTGGTAGGTCGTCACTGGGATCTTGAACCAGTGGCGAAAGGGGGCAGATCACAGTATCTGGTTCAGGGATCCCTAAACTTTGTGGGTCATGGGAGCTCATTTCATCTGGTGGCACATTGCCTTATTAAATTGAACTTGGACACCAAGAAGAGTTGTGATGAAACCAATGAACATGTCCATGGAGGCTCAGGTTAATTCTGTATCTGGGGTGGTTGTCTACCAGCTCCATCTGGTACACCAGCTGAAACCCTACCTGTCCACGGACTGCCTTGCCAGGGTGGTGCATGCTCTGGTTATCTCCCACTTGGACTACTGCAATGCACTCTACCTTTGGGGCTACCTTTGAAGGTGACTCGGAAACTACAGCTAATACAGAATGCGGCAGCTGGGAGCAGCCGCCAGGACCATATAACCCCGTCCAAAAGGATCTGCACTGGCTCCTGGTATGTTTCCGAGCACAATTCAAAGTGTTGGTGCTGACCTTTAAAGCCCTTAATGGCTTTGGCCTTGTATACGTGAAGGAGCGTCTCCACCCCCATCGCTCAGCCCGGATGCTGAGATCCACCTCCGAGGGCCTTCTGGTGGTTCCCTCACTGCGAGAAGTGAGGTTACAGGGAACAAGGCAGAGGGCCTTCCCAGCAGGGGCATCCTCCCCATGGAACGCTCTCCCATCAGATGTCAAACAGATAAAACTATTGTATTGGTTGATGTTTTACTGTGTTTTTAATATTTTGTTGGGAGCCGCCCAGACTGGGGCAACCCAGTCAGGTGGGTGGCGTATAAACAATAAAATAATAATAATAATAATAATAATAATAATAATAATGGAACATCAATAGCCTTAGAGCAGTGGTTCCCAACATTTTTTTTACCCATGCCCCACCTAAGTACAGTGGTACCTTGGTTTAAGAACTTAATTCATTCTGGAGGTCTGTTCTTAACCTGAAACTGTTCTTAACCTGAAGCACCACTTTAGCTAATGTGGCCTCCCGCTGCCACCGCGCCACCGGAGCACAATTTTTGTTCTCATCCTGAAGCAAAGTTCTTAACCCGAGGTACTATTTCTGGGTTAGCGGAGTCTGTACAGACCTGAAGCTTCTGTAACCTGAAGCGTATGTAACTGGAGGTACCACTGTATCTCTAAAACCCTGATGCACCCACCTTGACATATTATTCTTATTATTCAAAAAGTGAACTCCTATTCACACGGAGGAAGCCTAAAAGGCCATTCAATGTTAATAACTCATTCTCGAATTGCCCCCCTTAAAAATCACATCGCACCCTTTTGGGGACGTGTGTCCCACATTGAGAACCGTGGCCCTAGAGGGAAAACAATAACAACTAACTTCATTTTTAAAGAAAAAAAATCCACTGCTTGGTCACCTAGATGAGATCATGGCTCACCATAGGGGAAGGAGAAAAGGGGCTCCATACAAAGTCTATTCTATGCAGATCATTGAGTGCTGGTGTCATCGACTCCAGGCAACAGACATCTGGTCAGCAGCACATTCCTTTATTCAATCGAACTTGGACGCAAGGAAGAGGAGTGGTGACATCAAAGCTGTTGGCTTTGAAGGAATAATTCACTCATCCCATAGTGGTGGGTTTGCTCATGTTTCTGAGAATTTTGTTGGCTCTGTTGGATTGTTGTGAGTCAAATATGGCTCTGTCTTGCAAACCTCTCTTGACTGGAAGTGAGTAATGCGGCCTCGCATTGCAAAACTTTGCACTGATCAGCTTCATTGTAGTAGTGTTGCACATCACATTTATTTATTACATTTATTATGTGGTAGTGTTGCACATTACATTTATTTAAGGGGCCAGCAGCCTTTTCCTGCTTCTGTCAAGGGCCACATTCCCTTGGAGAGTAATCTCTTGGGGACCACCAACTTCTCTCTGTCTCTCTTTTCCTCCCTGTTAGGTTGTTTTTGAGGGAGGGACAGCTTCCACTTGCCAGTGGCCTAAAGTGCTTGTGGACTTTGTTGAGGGCTGCAGGTTGCCAACCTCAGATCGATGGCCTTGGAATAATTCCTGTCTGTATAGCAGGGCTAGCAAAAGACTTGGGTCACGAAAGCTGCCTTTCAGCCCGCTCCTGTTTTCCCAGCGCTTACACCCCTGCGAGGTAGTCAACATTCTGCTCCTGGTTAGCCACCTGCGGTCTGTTTCTACAGTGGCCTCAGGCAGTGTTGTTAATGCTCATGTTTGGAAGGGCTTCACGAGATGCTGTGAGTCAGAGTCTACTAGCCAAGCATGCTGGCTGGAGTTTTCGTCTGAAACATATGGAGGTCATCAGGTTTGGGAAGACTGAAGTAGATATTTCTGGCATGAAAGTGCAAGATACCTTGCTGTGATTTCAGCAGAGTTCTTGCAGATTGTATTAGGATCCAGTGCTACTTCTACTTCAAGTAGACTCATTGAAAATTAGTTTCTTGGGTTGATTCCAGTGTTTGAAATTTGCCAGGTGCATTTTGCACCTGGCTGTTGGCCACCAAAAAGTCATATTGAAAAATAAGACCTTAGAGCCATCTGGCCCAAAAATGGCAGCTAGGTGTTTCATTTTGGCGACTGTAACCCTGGTTTAAGGGTTGGCACCTACTGTAGCTTATATATCTGAGTTTCTGACACTGGCTTACTTTGAGTAAAACTTGGCTACCACCTTCAGAAAGAACCCTTTTGATGCCAACCAACAAACCTTCAAACTTGAACAGATCCACACCTCTTTGCCCTATATTAAAATGATGGCTCTTTTATTCTAAATAGGCCTTAATCCTCACGAAGCACCTGCAGATTCAGTTATTTGAATGGGTGTCAAAACTAAGGAGAGGATAAGAAAACACAGACTCCAGCAGAGAAGAGGGAAGAATTCTGATCCCTGCTGACATCCTGCTTAAATCAAGAAAGATGTGTTTTGCTGAAATATTGGACAGCATTTGAACTTCGCCAAGTAATCAACAGGCGATGGACTGCTTTTTGAAATTGCTGCGTGTGATGAGAGACGGTGACCTAGATCACTGATTCATGATAGCAACCTGACAGAGACCAGTAGCAAAAAGGACGCTTGGTCTGTAATTATCACGGGCAAACTTTAATCCTACGACCTCACCCTGGGCTAGTTGATGAGTTACGACAACTGCATGGAGACCCCTTGTAAAATCACATTTAACAGCAGTCCCTCGCATCTGTTCAAAGACTCACTGTGAAGATCCACTTAACCATCATCCCTGATGGGAGAGATAATGGTTGTACTCACTATGGAGGGGGCAGGGAGAGACAGTGTGGTGTAATGGTTAGAGTGTTGGACTAAGACCTGGGAGACCAGGGTTCAAATCACTCAGCCATGAAGCTCACTGAGAGTCCCTCACTCTCAGCTTAGCCCACCTCATAGGGTTGTGAGGATAAAATGAGGATGGGGAGAACCAAGGATGCTACCTTGAGCTATTTGGAGGAAGAGGTGGGATACAATTGCAACAAACAAACAAACAAAGGGGGGATTTAATAACATTTTCATCAGTATTTCATCATCTCAGGACTAGCTGCCTGAGAAACAGTTTCTACCCAAATGCAATCCTGCTTTTAAACACAGTATAAGGAGTCTCTATAGGAGTATATTGTATTTTAAAATGGGGCTTCAGAGTTTTTAGGGGTTTTTGAATGTCTTATGTAGATTTTTCAGTTTCATTGTTCTGTATGGGACAATGACAAAAAAGATATCGTATTTGAAAGCCTCTCCCTTTGGTGATTTTTCAGTGATTGCCATGAAAAGGTCAAAAATGTAGCCCTCAATTGCTTGCACGTTCCTGATTGGCATGTGGTCAGTTCAGGAAGCGTTGTTTGCCACTGATGATGTCAGCAGATGGTCAAATATGATTGGTTCTCTTAGTGTTGGGATGACATCTTGTTCACTATGTGACTCCTGGTTGGCTGGAATTGCTTTTTGAAGTAGAAAGAAGCTGTGAACATATTGTGTGTTTATGGGGGGAGCAGGGAGGGGAAGTTGCATTAAAAGTTCAAGTCAGATTGGGAAAATTTGCGGAGAAGAGCACCGCTGCGCGATTTCTGTTCTCATCCTGAAACAAAGTTCTTAATCCGAGGTACTATTTCTGGGTTAGCGGAGTCTGTAACCTGAAGCATCTGTAACCTGAAGCGCCTGTAACCCAAGGTACCAATGTATAACCCTAGAAAAAACAGCCGTTTCTGTTAACTCTGTTAGTTCTAGGATTTACAGTGGTACCTCGGGTTAAGAACTTACCGTAATTCATTCTGGAGGTCCGTTCTTAAGACTGTTCTCAACCTGAGGTACCACTTTAGCTAATGGGGCCTCCCACTGCTGCCGCACGATTTCTGTTCTCATCCTGAAGCAAAGTTCTTAACCCGAGGTACTATTTCTGGGTTAGAGGAGTCTGTAACCTGAAGCGTCTGTAACCTGAAGAGTCTGTAACCCGAGGTACCACTGTACAATTATATGACCTGTGTGTAAGGTTAGGGAATTTTCAGATGACAGTGACAAAGAACCTTCCTTCCTGCCTTCTTGATATCCTCTGGATCACGCTAAGATCTCCATCAACGATGCAAATATTTTGGCAGGGGCTATCGGAATGGCGGAAAGTTTTGGCCGTCTCTCCGCTAGCAGATCTTGGCTCATCCTGACATGAGATGTAATACATACCTTTTGCAAAGATGCATTGATGCTGTTAGATAGAGAGTGTTCAGTAGGCAAACATTGTGCTTTTTATTTATTTATTTATATTGTATCTTTTTTTTTTTTTTTTGAGCAACAAGAAGCGGAGCTGACATTTGGCCCTGGAGCATCTATTGGCTTTAATGGAATTACGCAGCTGGAGATGGTGCCAGGAGTTAAGTCGCTAGTCCTGATGAATCTGCTATTTTTGGGGGGACCTTTGTGTCAGCATTGGCAGTTCTGAAGGGGAATGTCGCGGGTTCAAGGATGCATTTTCCTTTTTATTTTTGGCAGAAGGGATTGTTGGTGATCACAACTTTTCGGGAGAACTTTGAGCAACACTTTTCTGGATGGAGAAGGTATCGATGGTCGGCTGCGTTAGGACAAGTGAAATGATGCTCAATTAGGATAAGGTGGAGATGTTGATAGGGGACTTGGTAAAGGAGGAAGTAGGTCTGTTGCCTGTTTTGGAGAGAGTTATACTTCTTAAGAACTAAGTATGCTGTTCACTTTGATATTTATTATTTAGCTGTATAAGAACACAAGAAAAGCCTTGCTGGGTCAAGCCAAAGGCCCATTTAATCCAGTATTTTGTTCTGACAGCGACCAATCAGATGCCCATAGCAGTTTTAGAAACTCAACTTTATAAGTTAGATGCCACATGGCTCCTTTAACCACGGTTACAGTCACCAAAATGGAATGTCTAGTTGCCATTTTGTGGGCAACACAGCTCTAAAGTCCAATTTTTCAAAGAATGAACTGACTGTGACTGATTCTCAGTTAAACATCTGGCTAGCATTGAATGAGCCATGCAATATAAAGTACAGTGGTACCTCGGGTTACATACGCTTCAGGTCACATATGCTTCAGGTTACAGACTCCGCTAACCCAGAAATAGTACCTCGGGTAAAGAACTTTGCTTCAGGATGAGAATAGAAATCGTGCTCCGGCAGCGCAGCGGCAGCAGGAGGCCCCATTAGCTAAAGTGGTACTTCAGGTTAAGAACAGTTTCAGGTTAAGAACAGACCTCCGGAATGAATTAAGTACTTAACCTGAGGTACCACTGTATTTGTTAGATAGAGTTAAATTAAGTTAACGAAAAACAACTTCATGCAACTGTGTAAATAATAGTTTAATTGTAAATTAGTACAATGGGTATAGTCAGAAGTTTCATTCTTTGCTCATTCAAACAGTGGATAACATTATGCCTTTGCCTTTATTCATTCTTCCTCTTTCTCTTTGTTTTTTCTTTCTTCTGTTCTTTTCCATTCTTTTCTTTTTATATTTATATTCTTTATCATCTTTATAACATGGCGAATGTTATTTTGTTGGTATTGCATGTATTTTAAGAATCTGTTTGTCTAATAAAATCTTCAGTAAATTAAAATAAATAAAATAAACATCTGGCTAGTTCAGAAGACAACCTTGAGCTGGATTAAGAACTTTGAGAGCTTCAAGAAGAAAAGTCACTTGATCCAGGGACAGTCTGCACATATGTTGGCTTATTCCTACCTCGATTTCTTGATGGTGACATGCTCAAGCTAGCTTATATATCTGAGTTTCTAACATTGTATACAGAGGTATGCTGACCCCAGCAGTGAATGCAGAACATAACACTATTTGAAGCCATCCGAGTTCGCAGCCATCACTGTCTCTCATTGGAACAAGTTCCATTGTTTAGCTATGCTTTGGTGTGTGATGTTGCAACAATCACATAATAATAATAATAATAATAATAATAATAATAATAATAATATTTTATTTATACCCCACCCTCCCCAGCCAGAGCCGGGCTCAGGGCGGCTAACACCAGTAAAATTACAGTAAAAAACATAATAGGAAAAGAAAAACCAGAATTTAAAATACAGGTTAAAATGCAATTTAAGATGCAGCCACATTTTAAAAGTAGCCCATAGATCAAAACCATAAGGGGAGGGAAACAGAAGGGTCAGACTGAGTCCAAACCAAAGGCCAGGCGGAACAGCTCTGTCTTGCAGGCCCTATGGAAAGATGTCAAGTCCTGCAGGGCCCTAGTCTCTTGTGACAGAACCTTCCACCAAGTCGGGGCCAGTATTGAAAAGGCCCTGGCCCTAGTTGAGACCAATCTAACCTCCTTGAGGCTCGGGACCTCCAAAGTGTTGTGATTTGTGGACCTTAAGATCCTCTTCGGGGCATACCAGGAGAGGCGGTCCCATGTGTGAATGCTCTAATAATAGTATTATTACTATTATTATTCATTGCACTAATATCCCACCTTTTCTTCCAAGTAAGGTAAAGGTAAAAGGTAAAGGACCCCTGGAGGGTTAAATCCAGTCAAAGGTGACTATGGGGTTGCAGCGCTCATCTCGCTTTCAGGCCGAGGGAGCCGGCATTTGTCCACAGACAGCTTTCTGGGTCATGTGGCCAGCAGGACTAAACCGCTTCTGGCGCAACAGGACACCGTGATGGAAACCAGACCGCACGGAAATGCCGTTTACCTTTCCACCAAAGCGGTACCTATCTAACTTCTTGCACTGGTGTGCTTTTGAACTGCTAGGTTGGCAGGAGCAGGGACAGAGCAATGGGAGCTCACCCCGTCATGGGGATTCGAACCACCGACCTTCTGATCGGCAAGCCCAAGAGGCTCAGAGGCTCAGTGGTTTAGACCACAGCGCTACCCACATCCCTTCTTCCAAGTAGCTCAAGGTGGTATACATAGGTTTCTCCTTCCTCATTAATCCTCACAACAAATCTGTGAGGTAGGTTGGGTTGAGAGGCAGTGATTGTCTCTCAAGTCACCCAGTGAGTTTCATGGCCTAGTGGGGATTCGAACCCTGGTCTCCCAGGTCCCAGTCCAACATGCTAACCACTACGCCATTCCGGCTTTCTGATGTGAACTGGCCAGTCTATTTTCTGGAGGCCGAAGCCCAGCATCTCTTACTATTCGTGCTCCACTTTTTATTGTTTGCTGGTTCCTCCCCTCCCTGTCCTTTGGCATAATAACTTTGCCCAGAACAGAAAAGTGACAAAATCATAACTGTACAGCTGAGGAAGCACAATTCAAGCACTGTGTTTGGCAACTGCAATAAATAATTACCCTGGGACATGAGACCGGAAAAAAGATTTTGCTGATAACTGTCTCTCTTGGAAGTTTCCCCCCCTCCTCTGCCTGTTTGGAGTAAATTACTATCATAAATAAAGTGGCGTATAAGGTGACTTGGATAACAAACCACAAGCTCCCAGTCTTGTATTTCAAGAGAGGGAGAGACTTTTTGGTTTTCCGCTGCTTAGCAAGCCAAAAATTTAAAACGGCAATCTCTAGTCACTTACCCAATTCTATCAAACTGTGTTTCTTGGAAATGTAGGGTGGTAGTCAACTAGGTTTTGCTCAAGGGTAGACCCACTCAGGGCCGTCTTAAGTACCGTATTTTTTACTCCATAAGACACACTTTTTTCTTCCTAAAAAGTAAGGGGAAATGTCTGTGCGTCTTATGGAGCGAATGTGTGGTCCCTGGAGCCGAATTGCCCAGGGGCAAAAAGCAGATCAAAAGGAGTCAAAAGTGAAGACGGTACAATACAAAAGTCTGGTGCCACTTTAGGATGCGTTAAGAGAAGCATTCATCTTGACCTGTGCCCACAGGAAGCTGCATATATAAGTGGCCTTCTGCATGTATCGCCAAAGCGAAGGGCATCTCAGGTTGCCTATGGGCAGCTGTATGATACTGCTTAATGGAGTCAGTTAAAGGCTGCAGTGTTTTGGACTTTTAATTTGGAGAAAGGGCAACTAAGAGGTGGCACTGTAGAATCCCGTATTTTTCGCTCCATAAGATGCACTTTTTTCTTCCTAAAAAGTAAGGGGAAATGTCTGTGCGTCTTATGGAGTGAACGCGTGGTCCCTGGAGCCGAATTGCCCAGGGGCAAAAAGCAGATCATGCTTTTTTTTTTTTGAAACAGGTAAGTGGGTGTTGAAACAAAGTCGCTGATTGTTTGCCGATCGGGGAGAGAGATAAGGGACGCTAGAGATAAAGGAGGCTGTCTGGGAGGGGGGAGGGAAAGACAGTAAACTTGCAAAGGGGGGAAACAGGAATACTAACGCAATGAGGAGAGAAATTAGAAGAAAAGGAGGAGCAAAAAACTGCTCCAGCTAAGGAAAAGACACTAAGGCGAACAAGAGGGAAGGGAGTGTTGAAAGGAAACAGCTGATTGGTGGAATCGGAAGAGAGATAAGGGACACTAGCGGAGGCTGCCTGGGAGGGGGGAGGTAAAAGCCCATGGATCCTCAGGATTTTTACATTGGGTCACCCCAAATTCACCATCAGATCACATGTCTGTGGCCACAGCATGAATCACAAAAATCATACATCCACTGTTTCATTCAAAATATTTCCCCCCTTGTTTTCCTCCTCTAAAAACTATCTTATGGGCAGGTGCGTCTTATGGAGCGAAAAGTACGATATATTCAGCGCTGTGGTGCAAAGATCCCTCCGGCAACTCCCCAGAGTTGCTGACCTTTTTACGGCGCTGCTGGCAGCTTTCTGGGACTGGAGGAGGTGGGCAGCAGCTGGAGGGCAGCTCTTCTGGCAGGGAAGAGGCGAGGCTCCAGGCGTGGCGCTGCTTCAGCGAGGCAGGCGAGGGCGGCGAGCTGATTCTGGGAGGCGCCGCATCTAGTCTCTGCCTCTTCCCTGGCGCCCTCCAGAACTTGGCACCTTGGCACCCTGCACCACTTGCCTTTATGGGCAAGACGCCCCAGGACCCACTACAGGGTTGTTTTTTTCAGCCGGAACTCGCCGGAACTCAATTGGGGATGTAGTTTTGTTTGTTACCATGTTAAATATTTTTGGGGTTTTTTTCTATTGTAAAGCGCCCTGTGATCCTCAGACAAGGGGCAATATAAAAAATATAATAATAAATAATAAATAGGATTCCCAGGATTCTTGGACAGTAGGCACGACTGTCTAAAGTGCCATGATATTGCTTGAACTGTATAGTCCAGATGGAGCTAGATCAGGCTTCCTCAACCTCGGCCCTCCAGATGTTTCTGGCCTACAACTCCCATGATCCCTAGCTAGCAGGACCAGTGGTCAGGGATGATGGGAATTGTAGTCTCAAAACATCTGGAGGGCCGAGGTTGAGGAAGCCTGGGCTAGATGCTATGTTAAAAATAATTTAATTGCTGGTGGGGTTAGGAATAGGCCTACAATGTGTGAGCGGGGGCTATTCTGTGCTCCAAATAAAATTCCGCCGCCGCCCTCAGTTGCTATTTGGCAGGTAAGGTGACCCCTCTTCCTAGAGAGGAAGCAGTTGAAATAGATAACCAAACCATGAAAAAAGAGCTGCTTTTGCACACTGCATAATTTTGAGAAGGTCTCTCTCATCCATCACTCATCGGGGGAAAAAACAACCCCTGTTCTAATTGCATTTCCTTGCCTTCTTTGTCGCCGCTCAAAGATGCTGTTTTTGGAGAGTTGCTGACCCTGCATCTCAGTAAACTTGGCCAGCTCCTTTGGACAGAGCTGGTTCACCCCGCTGTGCTCTTAAGGCGTGTGGTTCTCAGCAAAATGTCAGGTCTCATTAGATTTCCCTTCTTCTCCTCTGACAAAGGCTGAGCCCCCAAAAGCATCCCAGGGCTGCGTCTTCTAGGAACGAGGCTGGCAGCACTTTGGGGAGAAACCTGCTGGCTCCATCTGGCTGACATCTACCCATCCTTCAAGCTTTCTGTCTTTGAGTGCTTTGCGTTTTCCTGATTTCTTATCCAAACTTTCCTGTTCCAAGGATATTAACTGATCTGGTGTGTGTGTGTGTGACAATATGGCCATGTTTCGAAAGGATGTGCATCACGAACCCCTGTCTTTGCATCGGGCTGTTCCTGCAAAACCTGTCTACTTGGGAGGAGGACTGGACCAGGGAAGGAATAAGCCACAGCAGGGCCGTCTTTACCTGGGGATGCAAGGGGTGCAGGGCACCTTAGTGCCAAATTCTGGGGGGGGGGGGCGCCAGATGCCCGCCGCTGAAGCCGCCTATGCTCTTAACTATCTACCTGTTATGAAATAATAAACAATTTTGATCAAACTAGAAAAACAAAATACATATATACCTAGGTATTAACCGAAATGTATACCTACTGTTTCACTAAAGGACTTTTGACTTTGTGCGCTCATTTTCCAAAGACGCGCCGCGCCAGCCGTTCACAATGGCGGCGCTTGTCAGGACGTAAACAAGAGATAAGGCATAAGCGTGGTGTCTGACATAAGCATAATAAAAGTTAATTTGGGGGCCAAACTAAATTTGGGGTGCTGGGCGGATCTTTGCACCCCGGTGGTGCATATGCTAAAGACAGAGCCAGAGATTTTGTTTCACTTTCATTTCATTTCACTTTTAATTTGTATACTGCCTTTCTATGTTACTATACACAAGGCGGTTTGCAAGCTGTCAGAGACTGGACTTAGGAGGAATGGTGGAGACTTCTCCCCCTCCTTCTGCTGCCCTTCCCAGAGAAGAGGGAGACGGTATAGATTTAGAAGAGTGGTTTGCAGAAGGTCATGGTTCAGAGGCTGCAGAGGGGAGAAGCTGGGAAATATTGGGAGAGGAGCAGGAGGAAGAGGAAGCACCGGGGAGAGATAGCTGACAGACTCAGAGTCTCTAGAAAGCATTCCTGACCCCCCCTTCCAGGACCAGGCGTGCCTTGAGAGTAGGAGAACAAAAAGCTCAGAGGCAGAAAGGACAGGAATGACATAGAATAGGAGGAACTGAGGGGGTGGGACTTAACTCGGAGCAACGCCGTTATCTAAGAGGCAGCATCATACGTCTCTCTCTCCGTGAATATTGAAATAAAAACCTTGTTTTCCCATTTCTGGCTGCCAGCTGTGAGGGAGGGGGATTGGATTCTTTGAAGCCTGACACAAGATGAAGAAACAACAAAATCTGACATTTAGAAGACATCTGAAGGCAGCCCTGTTTAGGGAAGTTTTTAATGACTGTGTTTTAATGTATTTTTAATATTTTGTTGGAAGCCGCCCAGAGTGGCTGGGGAAACCCAGCTAGATGGGCAGGGTAGAAATAATATATTATTATTATTATTATTATTATTATTATTATTATTATTATTAAATGGACAGCAAAGATTACACACCTAATAACATTCTGATCCAATGCAAAAAAGTCATAATAAAAACATAACTTTAGAATAAGCAACTTAAATAAAGCAATATTCAACAATCCATTAGGCTCTAATAGTAAACAATAAAATTAAATATCAGCAAATAATAATTTAAACAGTTTACACCTAGTTTCCCCCACCATTCCTCTGTGTCCTACTGCCTTTCCTGTTGTTATATTGTGCAGTTGCTTTACCCCATGGTTCAGAGTTGGGAAGATCACCTGCCAGAGATAACAGGAAGGAGATTGTCTGGGCAGCTGATAACTCTCTTCCCTCGCCTGCTTCTAGCAAGAAACCGTTGTGGTGAGTCCAGACCTGTAATGGCTTCTACCATCCTAGGACGGCAAGGATTTAAGGCAGCTCTTGCAAACCTCTCCATCCCTCCTTATCTGAAGATCAGCTTCCTTTACAAGCAGAGCTGGGCAGATTGCCACGGGAGTCGTGTAATGTGCAGGCGGGTTCTTAATGCCTATCCCTTACATCGGAGAGCCGCTGGTCTAACGAAAACGTTGGCTTGTAGGAATTGCCGCAAGCTCAGCATGCTGGCAGCCCGTAAGGAAGAAAGGAGGAGTGCGGATTGATGCCACGCGCCTGCAGCTTCACGCAGGGAATTGCAGAGTACAGTCTGTTACTGTACAGCATTCACGTTGCCTTCAAGGCAGCTTAATGTGATTGATGGGCGCCCATCATCTTGGACTCTCAAAAGTGACACGAGCATCTTTACAGGAAGATAGAGACAGGGCTGTTTTCCCACATGGAAGCCAATCCCTCGATTTCCCTGCACTTGAGAACTTGCCGCCGAAGATGTGGACTGAATGAGGCCACTGGAAAGTGCTGAGTTTTGTGGTAGTGGCTGCCCCTGCTGGCTGAATCAGTGTGGCAAGCTATTGATGCCCACTAGTCTGCCATGTGGCGTGGGCAATCGCTTTGTGGCGTGGACTTACAGTGTGTGATGGCCAGCAGAATGCTGCTTAGGTTGACGTTTGTCTCAATGCCAAAACACAAATTTGGCTGACCAGGTTCCCCCCCCTCCAAAAATGTATGCATCTTGGCAGCAAACGAGAAATTCTACCTCGTTAACCTTGAGTAATGTGGTGTGAGATAGCCCATCTTGTAGTTTGCTCTCTTCCCATGGAAATCTGCCGAGAGTACATGCCTAGAATTTTACTTTCAGGGTGTACCGTTTTGTGAATGTTCTGTTTTACTTCTGGACTGGATCTCACAACGTTGCTGTCGCACATTTTGGATTGCTGTTTTGGGAATGACAGTGCAGTGTGGAATTGTGTTTTGCTGCTGCTGCTGTTTCTGGAGGAAATCTTGTAATGTTTCTATGTTGGCATGAACCTGGACCTCGTGGAAATAGCCCCCTGCATGAGTCTGTGTGCTTACATACAAGGAAATCCTTGCCCAGTTGGCATTAAACAAGTGCACCTTTTTGCCTTAGTACAGGCATCCCCAAACCCGGCCCTCCAGATATTTTTTGGGACTACAACTCCCATCATCCCTAGCTAACAGGACCAATGGTCAGGGATGATGGGAGTTGTAGTCCCAAAAACATCTGGAGGGCCGAGTTTGGGGATGCCTGATTTAGTACTTTGGAGGAGTATTTGCAGGCAGTTTAGGGTCAAATGCCCCTTGCCTTCAACTTGCTTGCTTAGAGTGCTGATCAGGTTCTCCATTCCTTTTGGGAATAAGGAAGAATCCAGACTAATGCGATTGATCCGGTGAGCAGTTGCATTTCAGTGCAGTGCGAAAAGACTTTGCCAAAAAATTGCTTGCACAGATTGTAATGTAGTTTAGGAATTGCTTCAGTTTTTTTCCAATAAGGTCTTGTGATTGTTCGTTCCCTTGGGTAAATCTGGAGAGGCAAGTTTCAGCTACTTTGTTTTGAATAATAACAAACAATTTGCATAATAAACAAGTTAATGTGTGAGCAAGTGGGGAAAGGTCTGAGAAGGTTATTCCCGGCTTCTCTGTATACCTTCTACTTGCTTGTTTGAAATATGAGTGCAAGAAACTGTTGTTGTCGTTGTTGATTTATACCCTGCGTTTTCCCCTGATGGGACTCAAGGAGGCTTACAGATAAAAACAAGAATGGTTAAAAACATAGGAAAAAACATTCATTAAAAACAATTAGACATTAATAGAATTAAAACTATACACAGATATAAAATCTGTTTTAAAACCTGCAAATATTTACAATAAAAACAGCACAGCACCAGTCTTTCATTCAGTTCCCAAAAGCCTGTTGGAATGAAGTTTTCATCTGAGGGCAGAAGGGCAAGGAGAGAGCCATTCTAGATTCTCTAAGGAAGAAGTTCCAAAGTCTGGGAGCAGCCACCAAGAAGGCCCTTCTCCTACATCCCTACCAAGAGTACCTGTGAAGGTGTTGGGACTGAGAGAAAGGCCTTCCCTGAATATTTTAAAATCCGGGCAGGTTCATATGAGGGAATATGGTCTTTCAGAGAGTTTGGACCTAAGCCATGTAGCACTTTATAGGTCCTAACCAGTGATTTGAGTTGTGCCTGGAAACAGACCGATAGTCGGTGGAACTGTGGTGACAAAGCAGTTGTCTGCTCTCCCGATAACCTACCGCGTTCAGGAATCTGGCTTCAGCTCTTTGAACCAGCTGAAGTTTCTGAGCGCTTGTCAAAGGCAGCCCCCGCATAGAGTGTGTTGCAGTAATCCAAACGGATTTACTGGGTGTGTCACTGGGGTCAAATCAGCTGTCTCAAGGAACTAGTAAGGTAAAAGCTAAAGGACACCCTGGACGATTAAGTCCAGTCAAAGGTGACTATGGGGGTTGCGGCACTCATCTCGCTTTCAGGCCGAGGGAGCCGGCGTTTGTCCACAGACAGCTTTCCGGGTCATGACTACTAAACCACTTCTGGTGCAACAGCGCACCATGATGCAAGCCAGGGGCTTGTGTCCGCCAGGCGGACTCTGTGGGCAGCTCACCGTGCTGCCCCCCCTGGGTGGATTGCCACGGCGCCCCTGTGCGTGGATTGCCCCGCCCCTGTACGTGGATCGCTGCGACACCCCCGTGGGTGGCTCGCCCTGCCCCCGCTGCTCTGGGTGCCAGAGCAGCTAGTTACGCCCCTGTCTAGTCCAACCCCCTGACATGCAGGAATCTCAGCCAGAGTGTCCGCCACAGATGGTCGTCCAACCTCTGCTTGAAAACCTCCCCTGAAGAAGAGTTCACAACCTCCCAAGGGTCTTGCTGCCAGAAAGTTTGGTGGTACAGTCATACCTTGGGTTACAGTCACTTGAGGTTGCGTTTTTTCGGGTTATGGACCCACTGGAACCCGGAAGTACCGGAATGGGTTACTTCTGGGTTTTGGGGGTCGCGCATGCACAGAACCGCTAAATCGCGCTTTGCGCATGCGCAGAAACACCGAATCGCAACCCGCGCATGTGCAGATGCACCGCTGCGGGTTGTGAATATGCTTCCCGCACAGATAATAATAATAATAATAATAATAATAATAATAATAATAATTTATTATTTATACCCTGCCCATCTGGTTGAGTTTCCCCAGCCACTCTGGGCAGCTCCCAATCAAGTATTAAAAACAATACAGCGTTAAATATTAAAAACTTCCCTAAACAGGGCTGCCTTCAAATGTCTTTTAAAGATAGGATAGCTACTTATTTCCTTCACATCTGAAGGGAGGGTGTTCCACAGGGCGGGCGCCACTACCGAGAAGGCCCTCTGTCTGGTTCCCTGTAACCTCACTTCTCGCAATGAGGGAACCCGCGACCCTAGCATCCACTGTAAATGGCAAGGACGTAAATATTATAGCCAAATTACAGTCTTGGGGCATCTTTTTCTTTCCTTTTTCAATATATCTTAGGCTTAGGCCAACTTTCCCCAACCTAGTGCCCTCTGTATCTTGTGGAACTCCAACTCCCTCCAGCCCCCCGCAGCCGGTGTGGCCCAAAGGATGATGGGAGCTGGAGTCTGGCAAGGTCCAGAGGGCACCCAAAACCCATCCAAGCTCTTTCACGTTTTGTCACTTTGCAGTAGCCGGCAGAAGTCTGGCCCGGCCAGGGATGCGCTAATATCAGCTTGTTGGGGCAGCTCCATTTCTTTTCATTTTCTGACTTCCTTGCAACAAATTAAATGGAGTTTTAATTGAAGATTAATTTTCCTTGCCTTTCCTCTTTCTTGGGGAGAAGGATTAAATTAACTCAGCACAGCAGAAACGAGTCTTCCAATTTAGTGCTTGAGATGTAGAATTTGCGGCTCCTGGGAATGCGGAAGAGCATCAGCGTCCCTGTTGAGAAGCATGCTGTGGCCGAAGATAGTGATGCAAGGATGAATGAATGAATTGCAGAGCAAAGGGCAGATGCAGAAGATAGGGAATAAGGGAATAAGCTTGCAAAAAGGACACCCTTCATCTCTTTGCGGTGCCGAACGAATTAAGTGATTGCCTAGAAGCATTTCTGTCCCACTGTACAGTTGGAAAAAGGCTTGCAGAGATTGGGAATAAGAGATAACCCTCCATGCTCAGACTCTAAAAGGTCATGGCACACAAGGAAAAGAAAGGGGTTGTTGTTGTTTAGTCGTTTAGTCGTGTCTTGACTCTTCGTGACCCCATGGACCAGAGCACGCCAGGCACTCCTGTCTTCCACTGCCTCCCGCAGTTCGGTCAAACTCATGCTGGTAGCTTCGAGAACAGTATCCAACCATCTCATCCTCTGTCGTCCCCTTCTCCTTGTGCCCTCCATCTTTCCCAACATCAGGGTCTTTTCCAGGGAGTCTTCTCTTCTCCTGAGGTGGCCAAAGTACTGGAGCCTCAGCTTCACGATCTGTCCTTCCAGTGAGCACTCAGGGCTGATTTCCTTAAGAATGGATAGGTTTGATCTTCTTGCAGTCCATGGGACTCTCAAGAGTCTCCTCCAGCACCATAATTCAAAAGCATCCATTCTTCGGCAATCAGCCTTCTTTATGATCCAGCTCTCACTTCCATACATCACTACTGGGAAAACCATAGCTTTAACTATACGGACCTTTGTTGGCAAGGTGATGTGTCTGCTTTTTAAGATGCTGTCTAGGTTTGTCATTGCTTTTCTCCCAAGAAGCAGGCGTCTTTTAATTTTGAGGCTGCTGTCACCATCTGCAGTGATCATGGAGCCCAAGAAAGTAAAATCTCTCACTGCCTCCATTTCTTCACCTTCTATTTGCCAGGAGGTGATGGGACCAGTGGCCACGATCTTAGTTTTTTTGATGTTGAGCTTCAGACCATATTTTGCGCTCTCCTCTTTCACCCTCATTAAAAGGTTATTTAATTCCTCCTCACTTTCTGCCATCAAGGTTGTGTCATATCTGAGGTTGATATTTCTTTGGGCAACCTTAATTCCAGTTTGGGATTCATCCAGCCCAGCCTTTCGCATGATGAATTCTGCATATAAGTTAAATAAGCAGGGAGACAATATACAGCCTTGTCGTACTCCTTTCCCAATTTTGAACCAATCAGTTGTTCCATATCCAGTTCTAACTGTAGCTTCTTGTCCCACATAGAGATTTCTCAGGAGATAGATGAGGTGGAAAAAAAGCAAAACACAGGCAGTAGTTCTTAGTAATTAAAAAGAGCACGTAGCTGGATCTAAGCACAACAGAATGCTGCTTCCTCTTCCTCTGGTGGCTTCAGTGATGGCAGTTGTGAGCTGGAGAAGACGTTGTCAGCTGGAGCTGTATCCTGGCAACACCGTAATTACATAGATAATTACATTTATGTTTATATTGTGCTGCTCTTCCACGGTGATCAGGCTAGCACCAAAATAATCATAGTATTCCACATCTATGATGTCACCAGTCCTGCCCTTTAACCACAACGTTGCTCTCCCTCAGCCTTTCTGTTCTCATAGTACCTGCCTAGAGAAGAGTTTGCCTGCTGTGCCCCAGCATGATTTGCTTCTCTGGCCTTGTTTCCTTCCAGTTAGGCTCTGCTGTGGACAGGTTATTTTGCTCCATTACTGCATTGGCTGTGAGGGGAGTGTTCCACCCATGCTGGTTCAGAGATGGCAGCAAGAACCACCTGCTCTCAGAGGAGGTTTCCCAGCGCATCTGGGAGGGCCTTCTGGCAGTTCCCTCACTGCAAGAAGCCAAGTTACAGGAAACCAGGCAGAAGGTCTTCTCAGTAGTGGCACCTGCCCTGTGGAACGCCCTCCCACCAGATGTAAAAGAGAAAAACAATTACCAGACTTTTAGAAGACATCTGAAGGGAGCCTTGTTTTGGGAAGCTTTTAATGTTTAATAGACTATTGTATTTTAATATTTTGTTGGAAGCCGCCCAGAGTGGCTGGGGAAGGCCTGCCAGATGGGCGGGGTATTAATAATAATAATAATAATAATAATAATAATAATAATAATAATATCAACACTTCCAAAATGGGTTGGCGTACGCCCTGGACTTTTCAGAAATCCCGCCCAGATGTTATTTCCGACAGACGAATCCCGGATATCTCTGGGAAATCCTGGATGTATGGCAGCCCTGGGCACTATGTCTCTCGCTACCATTTGGTGGGAGCAGTGCTGTAGCGTGGGAAGGGAGGGACACACAGGGGTGGTTGCCCTGGGCACAAAATTGTTAGGGGCGCAAAATTGTTAGGGGCTCAAAATTCCAACACCCGGTGGTGCTACCTCAATAACAGCTGCACGCTTTCTGTTTCCGGGTTCTGTTGAAAACAGCTTCTCCATGTGAACCAGGAAGTGAGCTCTCCAGACAACAGAACACCTCTTTTCTCTGCAGCTGTGACCTCCTGGGTGACATGGTTGCTGTTAGGCAGTAAATGTGCATGTGCAGTCTGCCCCCCCCCCCCACTGTGTGGCCCTGGGCACTGGCAACCCACGCTAAGCCACTAGCTGGGAGTTGCTAATGGGCAGAATTCTGTCCTGCTCTGCGTCCTCTTTGAGGGCTTTCCATTGGGGCCACCTGGGTGACGGTTGTGAGAACAGGATGGTTGTGACCACATGACTCTTTGGCTGGATCCAGCAGGGCTTTTTCTTTTATTTGCCCAGATTTTTTAGAGAAATCTGATGCCTGTATTGATGTTTTTAGTTGGCTGCATGTAACTCACCTGCCTTGTTTTTAAGTCATCATATTGTGAATTTGAAACTGTTTTGGTTGTAACTTGCTCTGAAATTGCTGTGCAATGAAAAATGGGCCAGGAATATTTATATATACATACATAAACAAATCTATAGATTAAAAAAAACCCACTGCTTTCTGCAGGGCATCCCCATCTATCTTTTAGTTTTCTTTTGGGGTTATGTGAACTGGGTTGGTCTGCAAAGGACAGGGGCAAATCTGCTGCTATATTCTGGTGTTTGTGTTTATAACCTCTGGAAGAAAAATATCTGTTTTATCAGCACTGCCTATCTATGTGAAATATTTATAGCCTTAAAAAAAAACCCCACCATTGCAATGACATTAGTGCATCACTGGTGCCATCCTAGAATTCATTTATGACTCCTAATGCATATAAATGACTGTGGACCAGATTAAATTACAACCTTGGGCTTTTCCTACTGGTCCAAGACGATGGCTGCAAATGCCTTTATTCTCTTGCAGAGGATTCAGCAAGAATTTCATATCCTGCCTAAGTCTCTTTGCTTCTGTTGAGAGCGAGAAGGAGAACTTGTAGCTTGGGAAGAAAAGTCTCCTTGACAACCGAGCTGTGTGAAACATTGCGGACTGGAATTGGTTATCATAATTAGGCTGTAGGAGTATTTGACGAGGTAAATTCCCAGATGCCGGGTTTACAGAGACCCTCCTGGCACTGGAGACGTGCAGGAATATAGCTAGGCATCCAAGCCTTGTTTTTATGTATGGGAATTAGCAGCATAATCCACTGAAAATTAACCTAGTCAGGCCCGGTCCTACCATTAGACAGGCTAAACCATCCTGCCTAAGGCAAATTTTGGGCGTACAGTTGCATGGAGGTAGATATAAGTTGTTCTATTTATTACTCTCCACCACTGGAGATGGGAGTTAGCGGCATGGAGTGTCATTTGGAAAAAATGCCTTCTGCATTATCAGAATCAGGCCTCTGTTCCCTACAGAGTATAGAGAAATGGCTATCTTGGTTTTCTGTAGCAGAGCTAGCCTTCTCGACTGCTGTGGGCAAATATATATTTTTCTGCAACTAGGGAATGCAATTTCCAATTTTAAGCGGCGGAGCAAAATGGCACTGGAGATTTTGGCATCATTTGGCAGGATCCAAAGGCCTACTTTTGGGTGCATTCGAGGGGAATTAGGGGTGCTGGTGTAGGGGAAGGAATTTGTGTTTTAGATTGTGTGTTGCGCTGGGGGATTTCACAGGAGAACAGAAATTGGGAGAAAATAATTCCTTGCAAGTAGGTTTCTGTCAACTCGATTCAGAAACATTGGGTGCCTACCTTTGCTTCTTCCTAGTGGAAACTGGCAGAAAGAACACCATTTCCCACTGGAGATCTTGGGACTTGCAGCCCCAACTTGATTTTCAGCTTGATCTTGCACCCCAGTTGCTGCAAAGCACAGTCGCCACCTTAAGCCAGGCTTGGATGATGTCAGATACAGAGTGGATCTGCCCTCCCTCTGTTTTTGCTGTGTTTAAGTTATGCCAGAAAAGGAGTTAAGAGATAATACAAGTGATTAATCTCCTGCTGACTCCGGGGACTAATTTGTGGTGCTCTGCGATGGAGGTTGCTGCGGCACGAGTTGCATGCCTGACTCTGTTCATTGGGCACAGGTGCAATTTTGGAAACATTGGCCTTTTCCGTTGGCAAGGAAGGCTGCGAGAGGGGGGAGTGGCATTGTTAAAGGGTGGCTGGTTAGTCGGTTGTTGCTGGTGGAAAAGGAGGCTCTGGAACTGACACATCATCCATGCCCTCCAACATTTCTCTGATGAAAATAGGGATGTCCTAAGGAAAAGCAAGGAGGGACGCGGGTGGCGCTGGGGTCTAAACCACTGAACCTAGGGCTTGCCAAACAGAAGGTCGGCGGTTTGAATCCCTGCGACGGAGTGAGCTCCCGTTGCTCAGTCCCTGCTCCTGCCCACCTAGCAGTTCGAAAGCACATCAAAGTGCAAGTAGATAGGTACCGCTCTGGCGGGAAGGTAAACGGCGTTTCCGTTCGCTGCTCTGGTTTGCCAGAAGCGGCTTAGTCATGCTGGCCACATGACCCGGAAGCTGTACGCTGGCTAACTCGGCCAATAAAGCGAGATGAGCGCCGCAACCCCAGAGTCGTCCGCAACTAGACCTAACGGTCAGGGGTCCCTTTGCCTTTAAGGAAAAGCAGGACTTTCCTGGATCAAATCAGAAACTGGGATGGCTTCCATAAATCCAGGACTGTCCCTGGAAAATAGGGAGACTTGGAGGGTTTGAGAACACAGGAATGCAAGTACACAAGAAGTTGCCTTATACAGTGGTACCCCGGGTTAAGAACTTAATTTGTTCTGGAGGTCCATTCTTAACCTGAAACTGTTCTTAACCTGAAGACCACTTTAGCTAATGGGGCCTCCCGCTGCTGCCGCACCGCCGGAGCACCATTTCTGTTCTCATCCTGAAGCAAAGTTCTTAACCCGAGGTAATATTTCTGGGTTAGCGGAGTCTGTAACCCGAAGCGTCTGTAACCTGAAGCGTATGTAACCTGAAGCGTATGTAACCTGAGGTACCACTGTATTGAGTCTGGCCATTGCTCCGTTGAGCTCCATATCGCCTACACTGACTGGCAGCAGCCCTCCAGGGTTTCAGGTAGAGGTTTCTCCCAGCCCTATATGGAGATGGTGGGGGCTTGAACTTGGGACCTTCTGCTTGCAAGGCAAATGTTTTGCCTCTGAGCTACATCCTGCCCCAAGAGTATGCCTTCTTGCCCAGGCCTTAGGTACACCTGCAGGGGATATGCAGACAATCTTTGCTTCAGTCCCTGGCATCTCCAGGCAGGGCAGGGAGAGAGGGCTGATGGCAGGAGGTTAAGACAGGACTGAGCTGGGTGGACCAAATTGTCCGACTCGGTATAAGACAGATTCCTGTGCTCCCATCCTCTGACTCAAGACCGTCTCCCCCTCCTTGGGTAATAGGGGATCTGATTCTTGGACCATGACAGCTTCATAATTGGCTGTGCATTTTTGTCAGCAGCCAAAACTGGGTCCCTTCCCCTCACGAATTTAGCAAAGACTGACGAGAAGAATACCTTTTATCATACACTGAATGCCGCCCCCTCATTTTTTGATGCTAGATTGTGTTGTTCTCGACATGCCACAGAAATGCTGCTCTGTTTTTTATATATAAGGTCCATATAGTAAAAGCTATGGTTTCCCCAGTAGTGATGTATGGAAGTGAGAGCTGGACCATAAAGAAGGCTGATGGCTGAAGAATTGATGCTTTTGAATTATGGTGCTGGAGGAGACTCTTGAGAGTCCCGTGGACTGCAAGAAGATCAAACCTCTCCATTCTGAAGGAAATCAGCCCTGAGTGCTCACTGGAAGGACAGATCGTGAAGCTGAGGCTCCAAGACTTTGGCCACCTCATGAGAAGAGAAGACTCCCTGGGAAAAACCCTGATGTTGGGAAAGATTGAGGGCCCAAGGAGAAGGGGACAACAGAGGACGAGATGGTTGGACAATGTTCTCGAAGCTACCAGCATGAGTTTGACCGAACTGCGGGAGGCAGTGGAAGACAGGAGTGCTTGGCGTGCTCTGGTCCATGGGGTCACGAAGAGTCGGACACAACTAAATGTCTAAACAACAACAACACAGTGGTACCTCAACCGGAGGTCCGTTCTTAACCTGAAACTGTTCTTAACCTGAAGCACCACTTTAGCTAATGGGGCCTCCTGCTGCCGCCGCGCCACTGGCCTGCGATTTCTGTTCTTATCCTGAAGCAAAGTTCTTAACCTGAGGTACTATTTCTGGGTTAGCGGAGTCTGTAACCTGAAGTGTATGTAACCTGAAGCGTATGTAACCTGAGGTACCACTGTATATATAAAAAAAGCCTCTATAGCAGGGGTCGGCAAGGCTTATCTTGCCTGGGCCAGATCGGTCCCGTGGAGACCCCTCCGTGGGCTGGATTGCGCCCGCCATTTCCACCATCTGAGCATGATTTCAGGCGCCGCGGAAGCAAGTCCCTGCACCGGTTTAGTGCAGCGTGCAAACGGGCGGCTCGGTTCGGGAGTGGCTCATCAGCCGGTCAAACAACCTCCGCGGGCTGCTTCCGGCCCATGGGTCTTAGGTTGGTGACCCCTGCTCTATAGGTAGTTGAATAAATAAAAGTAGTTCGAATGTCCCCTGAAATCTTTTAACAGCTGAAGAGTTTATTTCCTTCATTAAAGAAGCACACAAAGTTTGGAAACATGCAGAAACGCCCTAAAACTCCGAATTTGTGGTTGTAAGAGAAAGTAGAAAGAAACGGAGAAAGTTTTTTATCAAGCTGGCTGCCTTTTATTAATTTCTGGAAGCGGTGGTTCAGTCAAGGTATAAATAAGTTTAGATCCTTCCCAACGGCTTGAGAGAGACCGCGAGTAGTTTGTATGCACCGTATTTTTCGCTCTATAAGACGCACCAGACCATAAGACGCACCTAGTTTTTGGAGGAGGAAAACAAGAAAAAAAATATTCTGAATTTCAGAAGCCATAACAACAAGAGGGATTGCTGCGCAGCGAAAGCAGCAATCCCTCTTGCTGTTCTGACTTTTGGGATAGCTGCGCAGCCTGCATTCACTCCGTAAGATGCACACACATTTCCCCTTACTTTTTAGGAGGGAAAAAGTGAGTCTTATAGAGCAAAAAATACGGTACTTTGTTTTGTGTTCATGGTACGTTTATAATGCACAGAGATTACTTCGTTCTTGTTTATTCCTTGTTCTTTTGCATAGCATATTTGGGGGAAAAGAAGAAAAAAGAGAGAAAGAAATAGAGGAGTTAATCACTACCACCAGCTAAGTTGCTTCTCAGAGCTGCCATTAAACATCCCACAGGTTAAAGGAATTTCAGTTTTCACTATCAGTAGAATTTTGGTGGGGTGCCAAGATCACTTTGGGCGTGCGTTCAAGATGGAGGATGATAAGATGAGGAAGCGGGAGGTGGAACACATCTACGAGAACAATAACAGAGAAGATAAATTACAACCATTAATTTTTAGGGTTCCCCCTCCGTACTAAATTGCCTATCAGTCTAGTAGCCAGCTTACAAACCACTTTTAATTTGATGAGCAAGCATTTTATTTACTTTCTCTTTCCCTGTCGCAACAATGAGCGACAAAGCCTCAAATTTATGGCTTCCTTGAGAACCTTGTATGCATGGAGAAAGTGGAAAAACGTTTTCCTTCTTCTCTCATGACACGGCTAGAACTTGTGGATTTCCAGGGACAGATGAAAGGAAGTACAGTGGTACCTCGCAAGACGGAAAACTCGCAAGACGAAAGGGTTTTTGGTTTTTTGAGTTGCTTCGCAAGACGATTTTCCCTATGGGCTTGCTTCGCAAGACGGAAACGTCTTGCAAGTTTGTTTCCTTTTTCTTAAAACCGTTAATACAGTTGCAACTTGACTTCGAGGAGCAACTCATAGCACGCGGTGTGGTAGCCTTTTTTTGAAGCTTTTCCAAAACTTTTCCGACACCGTGCTTCGCAAGACGAAAAAATCGCAAGGCGAAAAAACTCGCGGAACGAATTAATTTCGTCTTGCGAGGCACCACTGTACCGTACTTTTCCGTGTATAAGGCGATGTTTTTTTCCTTTAAAAATCATGCTGAAAAATGGGGGTCGTCTTATACATGGTGTGTAAAGTTGCCAACAAAGGTCTGTATAGTTAAAGCTATGGTTTTCCCAGTAGTGATGTATGGAAGTGAGAGCTGGACCATAAAGAAGGCTGATCGACGAAGAATTGATGCTTTTGAATTATGGTGCTGGAGGAGACTCTTGAGAGTCCCATGGACTGCAAGAAGATCAAACCTCTCCATTCTGAAGGAAATCAGCCCTGAGTGCTCACTGGAAGGACAGATCGTGAAGCTGAGGCTCCAGTACTTTGGCCACCTCATGAGAAGAGAAGACTCCCTGGAAAAGACCTTGATGTTGGGAAAGATTGAGGGCACAAGGAGAAGGGGATGACAGAGGATGAGATGGTTGGACAGTGTTCTCGAAGCTACCAGCATGAGTTTGACCAAACTGTGGGAGGCACTGGAAGACAGGAGTGCCTGGCGTGCTCTGGTCCATGGGGTCACAAAGAGTCGGACACGACTAAAGGACTAAACAACAACATCAACAAATAAGTGTACACATCATGGTGTGTAGGGTGGACTTTTGGTTGGTTGCTGCCGCAGCTATTGTACATGTTAATTGTTGCTGCGTCAATGGGTGGTGTTGATTGGCTGACGCTGCGGCAATTGGGCAGGCGATTGGCAGCTTCTGTTGGCGAGGGGACAGATGACGGGTGAGCGATTTTTGGCAATCCCCCCTAAAAAACCTCAACAACCCTGGGTGACCCCCCCAAAAAGCTCAACAAGTCTGGGCAATCCTCCGCAGAAAAGCTGAAAAACTCTGGGCAATCCTCCCCCCAAAATACTTTAGCAACTCTGTGCCATCTCCCCCCATTTTCTTAAACGTGAGTCCCCCAAAATAGGGGCCGTCTTATACATGGGGGCGTCTTATACACAGAAAAGTATGGTATTTCTTCAAGCAGCACATTGTTATGGAACTATGGAACTCACTTCCACAGGTGGCATTAATGGTTCACCCTCCTCATGCAATCGACACAACAGCCCTGTGAGGTAGGCTGGGCTTCCTAGCAGTTGCCAGCCCAAGCTCACCCAGCGGGGATTCGAACCCTGATCTCCCAGGTCCTAGTCCAACACTCTGACCACTATACCACGCTGGCCGTGGTTGGCTTGCTCTGTTGCAGCCCATCGTTCATTACGTACTCTGTGGCTCCTCTTGCAGAAGTAGTTTCTGATGGGTGTATAATGAACGTATTATCAATTAATAGCGTTGCTGCTGGGGCTGAGATGGTTTCACTGACAGACAAAGTGAGAGGGGAGCAAAATACAATTAAACAGACGCTGGAGTTACTGACTGTGCGATACGCTAAAGGCCTGAGTCTTTTTTCAAAAACCAAAAACCCTTTCTCTTGAACTCAGTGAATTAAATAAATTGGATGATGAGCAAATGTGATTAATTGCAGCTTTCAACGGCTTTCGCTTCTTCCTATCCTATTGCAGAAGCTTTTTTTGCCCTGCAGTTTATTAGCCTTTGAGTAATCAATGACACCATTTCATTAGTTTCTGTCGTCATTCAGGCAAATAAAAACCAAGGAACCCTCCTCCCATCTAGGATGAAGCTTAAGTACAAGATGTGTCATTTCAGTATTAAGGAACTGGCCGCCTCAAGGTTCAAAAATGTCTTGAAAGGAGCTTTGATAAATCTGCCTTTCCTCTCTTGTTCTGCCTAGCCCTACCTCGCGGGATCGTTGTGAGGACGACAGACAGTGGAAATGAGGAGATGTCACCTTGAGCTTCTGGGAGGAATGGCAGGATATAAATGCAACAATAAATAAATATATATATTGCGGCGAAATTATGCATTCTGCAACGTCAAGTTGCAGGGAGGGAGAAAGGTTGTTTTCTGCTGCTCCAGAGAAGCGGACACGGAGCAATGGATCCAAACTACAAGAAAGAAGATTCCACCTAAACATTAGGAAGAACTTCCTGACAGTAAGAGCTGTTTGACAGTGGAATTTGCTGCCAAGGAGTGTGGTGGAGTCTCCTTCTTTGGAGGTCTTTAAGCAGAGGCTTGACAACCATATGTCAGGAGTGCTCTGATGGTGTTTCCTGCTTGGCAGGGGGTTGGACTCGATGGCCCTTGTGGTCTCTTCCAACTCTATGATTCTATGATTCTATGATTCTAAGTGGTTAAAAGCCTTTTTGAGGCTGCACCATTTCAGGTGGCAAATAAATATCCAGAGTATGGCCATACAATACTTTATTTCTTTATTTGTTGGACTTTATATCCCACCTTAGGGACATGGGTGGCGCTGTGGGTTAAACCACAGAGCCTAGGACTTGCTGATCAGAAGGTTGGCAGTTCGAATCCCCGCGATGGGGTGAGCTCCCGTTGCTTGGTCCCTGCTCCTGCCAACCTAGCGGTTCGAAAGCACGTCAAAGTGCAAGTAGATAAATAGGTACCGCTCTGGCGGGAAGGTAAATGGAATTTCTGTGCGCTGCTCTTAGTCTTCTGGCCGGCTCCCTCTGCCAATAAAGCGAGATGAGCGCCGCAACCCCAGAGTCGGCCACGACTGGACCTAATGGTCAGGGGTCCCTTTATCTTTATATCCCACCTTTGTCTTTCCAGGCAGCTCAAGGTGGTGTACAAGTTTCTTCCTGCTCCTCATTTAATCCTCACGACAACCCTGTGAGGTAGGTTAAGCTGAAAAGCAGTGACTGGCCCAAAGGTGATCTTTGTGGCTGAGTAGGGATTTGAACCGTGGTCTCCCAGGTCCTAGTCTGAAACTCTGACCGCTACACCACACTGGTGTGCAAAGCACTATGGTACCACTTTGAACAGTCATATTGAACCATCAGAGAATTCTGGGAAGTGTAGTTTCTTAAGGGCGCTGTTAAGCCCCCTATTCCCTTCCCAGAGCCACCATTCCCAGAGTGGTTTAACAATCAGTCCCTCTCCTTAGGGTGCTCTGGGAATTGTAGGTCTGGGAGGAGAATAGGGGTCTCCAAACAACTCACAACACCCTTCACAAACTACAAATCCCAGGATGCTCTGGCGGAATCCATTACTGTTTAAAGTGGTAACATAGAGATTTGTGGCTCACTGGAGTTCCCTATTTCTGGTCTATATCCTTCTTAACTTGCAGCACCCAAATCAGGGCACCGTTCTGTACACGACACACTGTTTTTCCTATAAATAGGGAGGAGTGTCATTTATTTTTATTTTTGGGAGGGCATTCACACATGCAAACTCTACCGTTCCACCTTCATCCTGAAGTGGTAGAGCCCTGGGAGAGCCGTACCGCTTTATTCTGCGATACATGAAAACTGGTCCTCAGAAGGGGAAATTCTGCAGGCGTTAACCCCGCGTGGAGTCCTGATAAGTGCTGTTTGTTTTGAAGCTGTTTGGGAATGATCTAATCGTGCAGATGGTTTTGATCCGCAAAAAGGAGGTGTCGCATTGTTATTCCGCAGTCATCACCCTCCCGCTCTGATGACCAGCTTGGTCAGCTGGGGATCGAGGACTCTTGAAAGAGATCCTTTTCGGAGGGGTCAGGAAAGAAGCACATCAATCTCGCAGTTCGACTTGCATTCCAAACACCTCCCCCCCCCAAAAAATTGCTATTAAATTGCTAAGGGAGATATTCAGCATGAGTCATCTGTAGAGTCAGGCAAACCTTTCATAACCATCCATTGAGACGTCCCTTCCTCACCATGACAAATTCATATCCAGAAAGAAGTATCATGGGCTGGTTGGATGCAAAGGGATGGTGGGAGGAACCAGCTGGGGAATCACCAAGGGAAGAAGGCTCAGAGCCCAGGGAGTGGTGGGGACAACGATGAGAGGGAGAAGACTGGGAAGAAGGAGGTGCTAGAAGCTGAAGAGGGAACAGGGCGTAGTGAGCTGGGAGAGTCTGTGGCAGAGAGAAGCCCAGAATCGGAGGTAGAAGCTGAAACAGGAGAGGAGGGAGGCCAAGCGGCAGAGATGAGTCAGGCTGGTGAAGAGGCTCAAGTGTCTCCCTGTTGTTGTTGTTTAGTCATTTAGTCATGTCTGACTCTTCGTGACCCCATGGACCAGAGCACGCCAGGCACTCCTGTGTTCCACTGCCTCCCGCAGTTTGCTCAAATTCATGCTGTTAGCTTCGAGAACACTGTCCAACCATCTTGTCCTCTGTCGTCCCCTTCTCCTTGTGCCCTCCATCTTTTCCAGGGTCTTTTCCAGGCAGTCCCCAGTGGCTGGGGAAACCCATCTGACTGGGTTTCCCCAGCCACTATGGGCGGCTCCCAACAGAATTAAAAGCACAATAGAACATCAAACATTCAAAACTTTCTTAAACAGGGTTGTCTTCAGATGTCTTTTAAACGTCAACTTTCTTAAACAGGGTTGTCTTCAGATGTCATTTAAACGTTAGATAGTTGTTTATTTCCTTGACATCTGATGGGAGGGTGTTCCACAGGGCAGGTGCCACCACTGAGAAGGCCCTCTGCCTGGTTCCCTGCAACCTCATTTCTCTCAGGGAGGGAACCGCCAGAACTGCAATTCCTGCATTGCAGAGGATTGGACTAGATGACCTTTGTTGTGGTCCTTTCCAGCTCTACGACCCTATGATTCATTGATTCCAACTCCCATTGTGTGGAATGGACCTCCTGGTAAGTTGGTATCTGCAGGAGGCCCTCATGTGCAGAGCACAGTGATCAGTTGGGTATATAAGGGGTGAGATAATCTATGTATCCTGATATGGAACTTGATGCACCAAAACCAGTACTTTGAATTAAATCTGGTAGATGGTGGGCAGCCATTGATATCTTGTTCATCTGTGTAATCTTGCTAGCAAGGAGAATTCTGCTAACTGTTAGGATTTTTATCTATCCGAGCTGCTCCAACGAGTGGTACTATGATTTGTATACATCATGTGAGGGTCTGAGAGAGTATGAGAAAGGAAGTCTGTGTTATCTCTTCCCTCGGAGTACTATTGGAAGTTAGTTTCACTTCTGTGTGTGTCATAGTTCTGTACTGGTGTTCAGAGAGCACAGACATACTGATGCAGTCTTTGTATAAAGGTAAAGGGACCTCTGACCGTTAGGTCCAGTCGTGGCCGACTCTGGGGTTGCGGCGCTCATCTCGCTTTATTGGCCAAGAGAGCCGGCGTACAGCTTCTGGGTCATGTGGCCAGCATGACTAAGCCGCTTCTGGCGAACCAGAGCAGTGCATGGAAACACCATTTACCTTCCCGCCAGAGTGGTACCTATTTATCTACTTGCACTTTGACGTGCTTTCAAACTGCTAGGTTGGCAGGAGCTGGGACCGAGCAACAGGAGCTCACCCTGTCGCAGGGATTCGAACCGCTGACCTTCTGATCAGCAAGTCCTAGGCTCTGTTGTTTAACCCACAGCACCACCTGCGTCCCACCCGTGTTCAGAGAGCACAGACGTACTGATGGTGTCTCTGTATATAAGACTGTAAATAAAGTAGTTTTAGAACTACGATTGAGTCTTTCTTCTGCTATGATATGCCAGAAGACTGGCGTGCTCTTTTCAGGAGAGAAGAGTCGCTTATTACCAGCCACTCTGGACTGAAGAAGATTTACAGCCAGAGAGGGCCACCAGGAAACACTCCAGAGACTTGGGGAAGTTTGCAGCCTTCCCAGGGCGTTTTCCCAACATATGGCAGCATTCAGATGGTTTCGTTTCATCCACCTCTGTTGCTTTGAGATGGAGCACAGCGCGTCTTTCGTTCGGGGGAGTCTCGGTCCAGCTACGAGACCAGCCCTTTGAATTCAGTCTGGTAGATGGTGGACAGCCATTGATATCTTGTTCATCTGTGTAATCTTGCTAGCTCGGAGAATTCTGCTGACTTCATGTCCAGAGGTGCGATGAAAATATGACTCTGTAGATCCAGCTGGCCTTGGGAGCTAGGGACTGAGCCTTTTATTTTCCCCAGGAGTCATGCTGCTTTGTGCTCTCTCCCTCCTCTGAGCTCTGGATTTGACCCTTGGTTAATGCGCACCATAAGCCTGTGTTGGCTTCCGCTTGTCAGCTTCCCCCCACGAATACTCCCAGAGCTGTACGTACGTGCTTGTTCTCAAACCCTATGCAGCCTCGGAGCCTGGAGGTGGAAGCCAAAACCAGATGCTGCCTGTTTTTTGCCTGGCGCCTAGTTCTCTTTATGTTGATCCGCTTCATAACACACTTTGTTTGATAGGCAGAATAATCTTTTCGAATAATAACCATATAGCGAACACCTTTCAAGTGTTCAAGGTACCGAAGACGGCAGCGAGGACTCAGAATGCGTCAATAAAAAGCAACAACATCGGAAATTGGTTTCTGGTTTCATCATATTAAATGCCAGGCTTTGCCAGGGCAGAATCTGTGGCTGCCAAGACCTCGTATTGTGCCCTGAAATGGTCTCAATAAATATCTCCTTAAAAATCCACGGTGCATGGAAATCTGAGAAAGCCCCTTGAACAGCTTTAAGGGGAAGAGAGGGAAAGAGCATTCCATTGCACAAAGAAAAATCATGATGCTAATGGAACCAGCAACCAAATTTTTTTTAAAAATTGTCCAGTAGCACCTTAAGGTAAAGGTAAAGGGACCCCTGACCATTAGGTCCAGTTGTGGCCGACTCTGGGGTTGTGGCGCTTATCTCGCTTTATTGGCCGAGGGAGCCGGCGTACAGCTTCCAAGTCATGTGGCCAGCATGACTAAGCCGCTTCTGGCGAACCAGAGCAGCGCACGGAAACACCGTTTACCTTCCCGGTACCTATTTATCTACTTGCACTTTGACGTGCTTTCGAACTGCTAGGTTGGCAGGAGCAGGAACTGAGCAACGGGATCTCACCCCATCGTGGGGATTCGAACCGCTGACCTTCTGATCGGCAAACCCTAGGCTCAGTGGTTTAACCCACAGCACCACCCACATCCCTTAGTAGCACCTTAGAGACCAACTAAGTTTGTTCTGGGTATGAGCTTTCATGTGCATGCACACTTCTTCAGATACACTGAAACAGAAGTCACCAGACCCTTATATATAGTGGGAGGGTGGAGTATTTCTCAGAAGGGTAGTAGGAGATGGGTGATTGGCTCAATGGGTATGGTAAACCTGTTGACGACTGTTAACGACTGCAATTAGTCCTACAGGAAAAAGCAAGGGATGGCATGCAGATGACCAAAATTAGCTTTAGCATGTGTAATGAGACAAGGGTCCAATATCTCTATTCAGACCAGGTTTCTCCATAGTTTTCAGTTTAGTACTAAGTTGTAATTCAGCAACTTCTCTTTCAAGTCTATTTCTGAAATTCTTTTGTAATGAGACAGCTGGCTTTGAGATCTTGTATTGAATGTCCTGGGAGATTGAAGTGTTCTCCTACTGGTTTCTCTGTCTTGTGATTCCAGCAATGTTGAACACAACCCATTGTGCAAATGTGGCCTTATTTACAGTACGCCATGGGTGCTGTCACTAGGGGGTTTCTGGAAAAGGTAAGAAAAGTGGCTGCTACATCAGGCCAGTGGCCCATCTAGTCCAGCAATCTAGGCTGCATCAAGAGAAGTATAGTGTCCCGCTCAAGGGAAGTAGACTATTCTGACTTGGGCAGACCCCACCTGGAATACTGTGTCCTGTTCTGGGCACCATAATTTAAGAAGGTTGACAAGCTGGAATGTGTGCAGAGGGGGGCAACCAAGATGATCAAGGGTCTCTGATCAGAGATTCTTAAAGGACTGGAGTAAATATTTGAATTATTTGAAAAGCAATTGTAATAAACAGATTACGCTAGTAGGACTGCAAGAAGTTCTGTATGGAGGACTTTGTGAAATATTGCAAGAAAGACTTTGAAAATAATTATTAGTTAAGGACAATTAAAAGTAACAGAGAAATTAAGAAATGCAGAACAAGCGATAAAGGACGGACAATCTTCAGAGGTTGCTGACAGAAGTCTAAAATATTGTATAAGATAAGAAGTTATGTTAAATGATTGTTGGAACTTATGTGTGTGTGTGTGTGTGTGTATGTGTGTGTATATATATATATATATATATATATAAGGGTCTGGAAACCAAGCCTTATGAGGAATGGTTGAAGGAGCTGGGTATGCTTAGGATGGAAAAGAGGAGACTGAGAGGAGATACGAGAGCCATCTTCAAATATCTCAAGGGCAGTCACATAGGGACCAAATAGTCCCTCTCTAAGTGCAAACAAGGGGCTCTTCAGAAAGATAATAGAATTCTATACTTGGAAGGGACCATGAGGGTCATCCAGTTCACCCCCCTGCAATGCAGAAATCCTTTGCCCAACGTGGGGCTCAAACCCACAACCCTGAGATCAAGTGTCTCCTGCTCTACCAACTGAGCTATCCCAGAGCTTCAGACGTTCCAAGTTTTGTGGAGTCTCTTGACTGCGGTTGTGCAGTGATCACCAAGAACTCTTCATTCTTTGCTCTGGGTGTGTCTGAATGTGCATGATGGGCAATAGGAGAGGCAGCGATCTCTGTCTTCAGGATGTTGATACTCCAAGTCCAATCTCTTAATCCAGCATTATGGTTCTGTGAAATGCAGGGCAGAGTTCCAGCTTGGCTTCTGGATGTAGACCCAGCACACAAATAAATCAATTAAAAATGCACCCAATTTCTGGACTTATAATCTATGCAAAGGAATTTTTAACGAGGTATTGATTATTCTACCCTGCCTATAAACGTTCAAAGTGCTGATAATGCCGGTTTGGGAGAATTAAGCTGGAGTTTTGCAAGCACCTTGTAAATGTCAGCTTCACCTTCTTTATTGCCTGCTCTGAATTGCATTCTCTGGGCCAAAAAATCCATGCTTGAATTTCTGCAGTGTGCAAGTAGCCGGCAGTCCAGTTGGTTTGAATATGACAGGAATCGTTTTCCTATTGACAGGACAGCTTTGGGGCGAGATGGTGGCCCATGCCCTCAGGGAACACATGCCTTGGGACTTTCTTTCTCTCCCCCCCCCCCCATTTTTTTCGTTGATTTTCACATTTATCACATAAAAAATGAAAAAAGAAAAACATTACAAAACACACAACAACAAAATAACGCAAAGAAAAAATTATTACTTCAAATTCCTAATTTCATTACATTAATAACTGACTTCCTCAAATCCCCTCTGACTGAATTTCATTATATCCCCAGTTTAACAGTTCTCCAAATTCACATTTCTAATAATATTAACTTCTTTCATTTACTAACCTCTTCTCTTTTATTAACATTCAAATCCACAATAATTACTAACACATATTCTTATTCTGTGCCTTGGGACTTTCATGTCTCCTTCTGGTGTTTCTGGTGTGGAATGTTTGCAGATAGAAAGGGCCATAGCTCAGTGGTAGATCATCAGAGTTCAATCCCCAGCATCTGCAGGTAGGCCTGGGAGTAGCACCCTGCATAAAATCCTGGAGAGCTGCTGCCAGTCAGTGTAGGACATACTGAGCTCGATAGACCAATGATCCAACTCGGTATGAGACAGGTTCCTATGTTTTGTATGGGCACTGCCTTCCATACAAACTTGAAGTTTCCCTTCTCCTTCTCCTTTTCCTCTTCCTCCTCCAGTTTACTGTATTTTTTGCTCTATAGGACACATTTTTTCTCCTCCAAAAATGAAGGGGAAATGTCTGTGCGTCCTATGGAGCGAATGCAGGCTCCTTGGCTTCAGCGATAGCAACGCAAAGCCTCCGAAGCGCAGAGGGAGAACTCCCCCCGCGCTCCGGAGGCTTCGCGTTGCTTTCGCCGAAGCCGCCTGAAGCCCCCGGAGTGCAGGGAACTCCCGCTGTGCTCCGAAGGCTTGCGGATAGCCGCCTGAAGGCTGGAGAGCGAGAGGGGTCAGTACACACCGATCCCTCTTGCTCTCCAGGCTTCGCTTCACTGGAGAGGCGCTGCACAGTTTTCTCTCTCTGCGCAGCGCCCCTTCAGCGAAGCGGGAGGAGAAATGGAAGGGGCTCTGTTTCTCCTGCCGCTTCGCTGAAGGGGCGCTGCGCAGAGAGGGGGAGAATTTTTTTCCCTGTTCTCCCCCTCCTATGGTCCGGTGAGTCCTATAGAGTGAAAAATACGGTATATCCCGCGCTTTCTCAGAAGATCCCAGGGTGGTGTACAACATTAAGAACAAATTACAGAACATCAGTGATAAAAACATAATAACATAGCATAATGACAGACAGCCTAATAGGCAGAGTTGGTGGAATTCTTAATTCTCAGGGACCACTTTTTTTCCAGACAGTGGCCTGGGAGATGAAAGTGCATTTTCTCAAACCAATCTGAAGAAGTGTGGATGCACACGAAAGCTCATACCAATAACAAACTTAGTTGTCTCTAAGGTGCTACTGGAAGGAATTTTTTTATTTTGTTTCTCAAACCAATGCTTTCAGGAGTGAATAGGCAATGCTTCTTTGGGAACCTGGGGTGGTAATTGTAGGTGGGTTCCCACGAGGCAAGACAGAGTGATAACAGCAAGAACCTTTATTGAACTAACAGAGCTGGACAACAGGGGCAAAGCAACTGCTTATATACATTTCTGAAGGCCTGGGCCACTCCCACTCCCAACGTGATTGGCTGTCTAAACTTCCAAGCTGCGAATCATGACTTAGAGTTCAAAGGCCAATGGCAGAGGCCCAAATCCAGAAACGTTCTGTGATTGGATATCATGTATCGGTTCAGAACACAGGGGCTCAGAATCCTTAGTCCAGACTCAAACTCATCCAAACACAGACCACATAACAGTAATAAACACACTTTTGTCTTTGAGCACTAACCTTGTAGTGATTTGTGTTGGTGTAAATTATACTGTGTTAAATTAAATTACTGTGGGTTTTTTTAAAATAAAAAATATGCTTTTTATTAAGTTTTCATTTTAAATACACCAACACCAACAAACAAATATATCAAGTCTTTTTACATCTATCTTACTTTATGCTCCATAGAGCTGTTGACTTCCCTCCTTCCCTTCCGCAGGTTTTCTTATTCCACTCCTTAATTCACAGATCCATTAATAAAAGACTAAACCATGACATAAGAATTATCTCAGTCCTGCTAACGTCTTCAAATTTCTACAGTTCTCACTTATATAGGCCATAAATTTACTCCATTCTTTTTGGTACTTCGTTTCCTCCTGACTGCGAATCCTATGTGTCAGTTTTGCTAATTCCGTGTACTCGACCAACTGAAAAATTACTGTGTTAAATTATATTGGGTTAAATTATACTGTGCTTGGAGCATGCCTGGATGTTCCGAGAGAAGGGTGCCAGGGGCACTGGGTTACCATAGCAACACCAGAGAGGTCAAGGGCATGACTTGCCGAGCCATCGACCCTCTGATTCAGGAAACATGGGGAATATGAGAGCGGTGTAATGGTTGCAGTGTTGGACTAGGACCCGGGAGAGCAGGGTTTGAATCTCCACTCAGCCATGAAGCTCCCTGGGTGACCTTGGGCCAGTCGCCATCTCTTAGCCTAACCTACCTCACAGGGCTGTTGTGAAGGTGAAGTGGGAGGGCCATGTCCTTGAGCTCTTTCGAAGATGAAGGTGCTATATTAATGTAATAAATAAATAAGCCTATGTATAGAGATGGGTATAATAGCCTCTAAGGCATTGCTTTCGTTAGATCATAGAATCATAGAATTGTAGAGTTGGAAGGGACCCCGAGGGGTCATCTAGTCCAACCCCTGCAATGCAGGAATGCGCAGCTGTCCTGTATGGGGATCGAACCCGCAACCGTGGCTTTTTTCTTTTCTTTTTGCAATCTAGCAACAAGGCCTCCACAACTCGGCATAGCATTGCATACAAATATAGGCACATCTATATGTAACTTGTACGTTAGCTATAAAATACGTTGACATTAAATTGTTCCTGGTGCTGCCTTGCAAAACAGAAAGAAGAAGAAGACCTGCGGAAACCAGTAGCCTGGCCCATCTGCAGAGCCATATCCTGAAAAGAAGAAACAAATGCTTATATATTCCAATGTACAAAAGCTGTTCTGCCTGGTCTCCTTGGGGATATATTTACTCGCCATAGGCGAGCGGCGTTTTATAAGCTTGCTCCAGTGTAGCCTCAGGTTACAAACGCTTCAGGTTACAAACTCCGCTAACCTGGAAGAGTTACCTCGAGTTGAGAACTTTGCCCCAGGATGAGAACGGAAATCGTGCGCCAGCGGCGCAGTGGCAGCAAGAGGCCCCATTAGTGAAAGCACGCCTCTGGTTAAGAACAGTTTCAGGTTAAGAACGTACCTCTGGAACGAATTAATTTCATAACTAGAGGTACCACTGTAATGCAGAAAGGTGGTAGCAACTTCAGTGTAAAACTCCCTTGCCCCCAAATAAATGCTGCCAAATGCCATCGGCTTAAAGATCTTACCCTGCTCTGTGGTTTGCTAGGAAATGCATTGCTAATCTTTGAGAGCTTCTGCCTCTTTGGAGAATGAGAAATACAAATGGAACCGGCTCTTTTAATTATACTGCTTTCTATAGATGTTATAGTATATCTGATCTATTTATTGTCTATTAATATAAGCCAGAGGGCTGCATACTGAAATATGTGCCTTGTTTAGATACACTGCCTGGTGCATTACTTTTCTTAATTCCATCCTTTATGCCCTTTGCTGGTATACTCTGTTTCCTGGGCTGTTCGTTATCGTCTCTCCTTCTTTTTGCTCTGCTGTCAATTAAAGTAGCTTAAGCCAGGCTTCCTGCTTTGGTTCTAAATACTTTTCCTTTCTCCATCTGAAATTATATTTCCCCTCGTTGATATGATTGGAGGCGTATGATTTGATTTGGGCACCCCATTTTGTGCCAGTTCTCGTGGACAGGTTTAGGTGACAGTGCAAATTCTGGATTTTGCCGAGTTGATAGGATGTCCCCTTGTGATAAGGCAAAGAAAGGTACAGTGGTGCCTCGCAAGACGAAATTAATCCGTTCCGCGAATGTCTTCGTCTAGCGGTTTTTTCGTCTTGCGAAGCAACCCTATTAGCGGCTTAGCGGATTAGTGCTATTAGCGGTTTAGCGGCTATTAAAGGCTTAGCGGCTTAGCGGCTTAGCTGCTAAAAGGCTATTAGCGGCTTAGCGGCTTAGAAAAAGGGGGGGAAAGCGAAAAAAAATCTCAAGACTCGCAAGACATTTTTGTCTTGCGAAGCAAGCCCATAGGGAAATTCGTCCTGCGAAGTGCATCGAAAAACGGAAAACCCTTTCGTCTAGCGGGTTTTCCGTCTTGTGAGGCATTCGTCTTGCGGGGCACCACTGTAAAGGAACCCCTGGATGGTTAAGTCCAGTCAATGGTGACTATTGGGCTGTGGCGCTCATCTTGCTTTCAGGCCGAGGGAGCTGGGGTTTGTCCACAAACAGCATTCCGGGTCATGTGGCTAGCATGACTAAACTGCTTCTGGCGCAACGGAACACCATGAAAGAAACCAGTGCGCTCAGAAACATCGTTTACCTTCCCGCTGCAGCGTTACCTATTTATCTAGTTGCATTGGTGTGCTTTCGAACTGCTAGGTGGGCAGGAGCTGGGACAGAGCAACGGGGGCTCACCCCGTCACGGGGATTCGAACCGCCAACCTTCCAATCGGCAAGCCCTGAAATAGTTCTAAGGCAGATGCTATGTTGCTTGGATGAACGACTTCTTGAGAATCCTTTTTAAGCTGTTCTGAACTCCTTAGAGGACAGGAGTATTGCAATTATTTAAAATGCTGTCGAGTCTTGTAGCATTTCGTTCATTTCCTTTTTCCTCCCCTTTCCCATCTTCTGTGTGTTCTTTCCCCCTTGCTTTCTGCTCCGGTTTTTTTCTTCGGCTGCTGAGTGCATTTCTCAATCCCAAATAATTGCTTGCATGGATATCTAGGTCAGGAAGGGCTGGGTGACCCAAATTTATGTCTCCTCCTTGCGTGAGTGCCTGGGTGGTGCTGCTCCTCTTTCCAGAGACACCTCTGCCTAATCCACTCCCATCCTCCAAACCTGGCACACAAGGGAGTTGGATTGCACAGTTAATGGTCCTTTAATTCATTTGCAGTGATCCCAGTTCTTGGCACCTGTCTGTCTTGAGAGACAATGGAGTGTGCCTGGGGGGGGGAGTCAAACGGAGGGGTAGGTGCAAGTCAAACCAGTGTTAGTAGCACCAAAGTGACCTCCCTGGGGTGCAAGCCTTGACAGTGTATCTAAAGTATGGTTACCAGATTTTTTTCAAGGAATCCGGGAATACTTTTTTTTAAAATTTCATGCCTTATTATTTTAGGAAAGGGTTGCCTAGAGTTTTTGACCTTTTTTGGGGGGGAACCCCAAAGTTGTCAGGCGTGCACCTTGACACAAGGCAGGTGGAGAAGCCCATCTACAAATACACAAATGCCCCCCAAAAAGAGGTTGGGGGGGCAGAGATCGAGTAAAGGTGCTCGCTGGTCTTGGGAAAACACGCATTAACACACAAGCACAAGGCTCCGTCTCTCTCTCTCTCTGTCTCGCAACGCAGCAAAGCTCTTTTCTAGGCTTCTCCTCTTCTCCAGAGCCTTGCTCGCCCCCACCAACTTGGGTGCGCAGCTCTTCACAATTTCGGGGCGAGCGTTGATCGAGGAGGTGAGCCAGAAAGAAGCTCTCTGGCTCATGCCTCGGTTTAAATAGCCACCCCCCCACCCCAGCCAGCGGGTTGGCTGGCTGAAACTTTGACGTGGCCAGGACCTCTGGTGCTGTTCTCTGCCATGGCACCCACCATGTTGCTTCACCGGAAGTCCCCAGGCATAAATCAGGGGACATTAATTAAAATCCGGGGACAGATTTTGTCCGGGGACAGATTGGTGAATCCGGGGACTGTCCCCGGGAACCGGGGACGTCTGGTAACCCTAGTTTAAAGGTCCTGGGCTGCCCAGATGACAAGACCCCCTCTCAGCCTTGCTGATGTGGTGCAAAGGAAAGCAGAGCAATGGATTTGTCACCAGCTTGGCTGCAGGAGTTGCTGGAAGGAGGCGTACAAGGCACCATTCAACCATCTTAGGGACTCCATTCCGGATTTCTGCAGGCTTTAGTCCTTAACCTTTTCTTCTCCCGAAGATATTTCACAAGGCAGCAGAGGTTTAGGATCAGTTTTCCTTCTCCCAGATGGGCTCCCTTCCCAGGTTGTTGAGCCCCATCTGCCCCTCACTTCCCTCTACAGCATGGACAGAAACTGCCTTCTTGATTATTGGACCCCCCCCCCCATTTCACATCATTGTCTACTTTACTGCCCTGGCTCTTTAGTGCCTATCAACTTCCTTTCCTCCCACCTCATGGCTTTCAAAATTAACCTTTATGTCATTGCACTTTGTACGCTTTCCAATTCTAATTACACACATTACAAAATGGCTCAAAATTTAAATACAGTGGTACCTCGGGTTAAGAACTTAATTCGTTCCGGAGGTCCGTACTTAACCTGAAACTGTCCTTAACCTGAAGAAGAAGAAGAGTTTGGATTTGATATCCCGCTTTATCACTACCCGAAGGAGTCTCAAAGGAGAATCTCAACATTCTCCTTTCCCTTCCTCCCCCCACAACTCTGTGAGGTGAGTGGGGCTGAGAGACTTCAGAGAAATGTGACTAGCCCAAGGTCACCCAGCAGCTGCATGGGGAGGAGCGGGGACGTGAACCCGGTTCACCAGATTACGAGTCCACTGCTCTTAACCACTACACCACACTGGCTCTCCTTTAGCTAATGGGGCCTCCTGCTGCCGCTGCGCCGCCGCTGCACAATTTCTGTTCTCATCCTGAAACAAAGTTCTTAACCCGAGGTACTATTTCTGGGTTAGCGGAGTCTGTAACCTGAAGCGTCTGTAATCTGAGGTACCGCTGTAAATATAGAAAGGTAGAAAATTTCTCATCACAAGTCTTTAGACAACCTGCTAGTGATGTTAATTGCTTACAAAAATCTTTCAAATATTGTATAAATTTACTCCAGTCCTTTTGGAATCAGGGGCGTCTTACCCATAGAGGCTAGTGGTGTGGGGTGCCAGGGCCCCAAGTTTGGAGGGCGCCATTGAAGAGGCGGAAGCGCCTCCTGGCATTGGCTCGCCGCCCTCGTCCACCTCTGCCATGCCGCACCGAAGCACAACCCAGAGCCTCCATCTGCCATGGCCACCGTGGCACAAAATAGCCAGCTGAGCCAGGAGGTGCTGCGTCCAGTCTCCGCCTCTTCCTCGCCACCTCCAGCCCCACCGGCAGCGCTGTCCTCCCTAAAAAACTCTGGAAAATGGGGGGGGGCACTGGAGGGAGCTTTGCATCACGGCGTTGGATATGCTTAAGACGGCCCTGTTTGGAATACTCGATCATGCTGGTTTCTTGGTCTTGTCACTCAGTGTGTTGGCCTGGGACTCTGGCTCGGACTCGGAACCAGAGGAGTCTCAGTCTGCACTGGATCCTTTGCCTCAGGCATCATTTGAACCAAGTCTGGGGCCTGGTCCTGAAGCGTTCCAGTCTACACAGGTTCCCCTGCAACAAACCCCAGCTGGGCCGAGTCAGGGGCCTGAGCCTGCCCTGGCTCCAGATGCGGGGATGACCTCATTGCCTTCAGCTGGGCCATCACTTACAGCTACTCCACTACCAGTTGGGTCAGGGGAGGCTGAGGCGGCCCCTGGGTCTAGTAACCCACCAACGTCTCCTGAGCTGCAGAGACTAAGGTCTGAGAGAAGGAGAGACCTGAGTACTCGCAGGAGGAGTGCTCGCCTTTGGGCGAAACAGGGAGGTGAGTCGCCAGGGGATCAGGACCGGCCATTACCCTGACAAAGATAAAAGGCTGTCGGACCCTGCCCCAGGTTGCGGGAGCAACATTGCTGTATGCCAGATCCTGCCTGAGATCCTGTACCTGTCCTTGCCTGGTTTCCTGCCTTGTGTCCTGCCTTGGCCCTGTTGGACTGACTCCTAGCAGAACCTTTGGATTCTGGTCCAGTCCTCAACCGTGTTTCACAGGTTACCCCCAGGCCCAGCACACTCAATCTGCAGGAGCCTATCTTCGCATGCAGGGGAGGTCTCCAACTCACTGAGCCATCGGCTACCCTCACCTGATTTAGCTGGCCAGTTGAAGCCGTTTCCTGGGGTGTGTCTGCTGTCGCATGCTTCTAGGAGCCACAGGCGAGAGCTGAGTGCAGGGTGAGGACCAAAGGTGGACAAACAACCCCAGGAGGTGCATGACGTGTCCCCTGCCAGAGGTACTACCCCTCCCCTAACGCCCCATGTGCCTCAGAATGTAAGAAACCTGACATTCTATCCAGAATGTTGGAAAAAAGAAGAAAACACGACAGGAGGTGTGCCTTTGGTTTTAAAAAGAACATTCAGTGGTCGTCTTCTGTCTGCACACTTCCAGGAGGCTTGGAAACTTTTGAAGTCCGATCAGAGTTAAAATAATGTTCTCTGTGTTTGCACTGATGGCTACCTGTTGCTCCATTGATGGCCTTTTCTGTAGGGAAAGGCAGCTGTCATCATCCTTCATCCAATTCTCCCCCCTTTTCATAGAAAGAAACCTAACCATTTTCTCGTAGAAAATGTCATGACACCAGCCAGATATACAGAGCCTTATAAATATTCAAAATTGAAATTGCGGCAGCGCATGGTTGAAGCCAGAGGGATGAATTATTTAATGCCTGTTACAAAATGTGAGGTTTTTCCATTTGTTACTAAGCAGGCTTGCTTTCTCAGGGCTGTGCTTCCATCTTTAGTAAATTAATTTAGGCCAGCTTGCTTGTTTGACCTGCTGTCCTTCCTGTCTGTTGATTTTTTCGACCTGCTTGTCAGGTCAGTTTCAGCAAACTCTGGATGGATTTCGTCTCAGCACAGCAGGCAAATTGTTTGAGATCTCCATGTGTCAGAAGATGGTATTAGACTTTCTTTCAAAGTATTTATGCTCTACTGTTCACCCAGAAAAACGTCCAGAATGGTTTATAAATAAACAGAAATAGGGAAGTCCCTGCTTTCAGGCTTAGAATATGAAAAGACATAGCACAAGAGGAAGAACTGATGGGGAGGGAAGAGGAAAACAAGGGAATTCAGACAGAAAATTCTTGCCGCAAGATTCTTATAATAACCCACATGTATGGAAATGGGCTTCTCACAGTTCAAAAAATGGGCTGAGGAAAAAAAAAAGGAGAGCTGTGGTCAGGGCTGTCTTAAGCATATCCGACGCCGTGGTGCAAAGCACCCTTCTGGCGCCCCCGCTTTCCCAGAGTTGTCGACCTTAGGGCTAGAGGAGGTGGGCAGCAGCAGCTGGAGGGCGGCTCCATCAGCGGGGAAGAGGCGGAGGCTGGACGTGGTGCCTCCCGGCTCAGCTGGCCGCTGCGTGCCACGGTGTCCATGGCAGGCAGCAAACCGAGCAAGAGGGCCTGCAGCAAGTGAGTGAGGGCACGTGCGCTGCTCCCACAGAACGTTGGCTCAGTTTTTTCCCTTTTAGCCTTCTGGTGCCCTGCAGAATTTGGCGCCTGCAGGCTAAAAGGGAAAAAAAACCAAACCGATCCTCTGCGGGAGCAGCGCACGCACTCTCATTCACTCAGCGCATTCATTCGGTGTTCCCCGGACTCTTGCCTGGCGCCCCGCGCCACTAACCTCTATGGGTAAGATGGGCCTGGCTGTGGTGACCCAACTTTCCTTGAAAGTGACAGTAATACAGCTGAAAGTTGACTTTCATTTCCATCTTCACCGTGTCAGATTTATGAGTAGTTTTTAAAATGTTGTTCTGAACTCATCTGACGACACACACCCAGGGAATATTCTGCAGGCTGTTGCACTGGTTTCCATAACTGAGCTGAGTAGGCCTACTCTTCTGAGTATTCTTGGAGTTGAAAAAGGGGACTAAAGGCAAACTTCATCCTGGGCCAAAGTTGCCACATTTCTTTCCCAAACGGGCTCCTGCGCCTCCAAAGCCTTCTCAATTAACCAGCATTTAAAATGCTTAGCGCCCAACTTTACTATTTGGGGAGGCTCCACTGCAGTGAACTGGGCAAAAGAAAACACTCATATAGGCTTTTGACCTGAAGCAACACCACTGCTTGATCCTCACCCTGGGTGGACAGCGTTAGACAATGGTTAGACAACACTGGTTAAAAGCAGGACGGGAAGCAATGTCAGCTGCAACATTAATACCATTTCTTTTTCTGTCTCTCCCCTCACCCCCGCCCAATACTATTCAGTTTTCTACTCGTTTTCTCCTGCTTGGTTCTCTCCGTCTTTTCAACCATCGAGGAGTATGAGGACAGTTCTGAAGGTGCCCTTTACATTTTGGTGAGTAAACGTAAAGCACAGAACTCAGGGCTGAAGTTGTGTGGCGAGTTCCCGCCCCCCCCCCCCGTGGAAATAAAGACACATGACACAGTTATTAAGGTTAATGGGCTAAATAAGGCCACAACTTTATTGGTTACAGGTGATGAGCGGTATTGGCTTAGGCATTGGTCCTAACCGACTATATCCGGCTTCTGCCCATCCGCCTGAAGTCCGGGAAGGGTTAACCACCAGTAGGGGGAGTCCTGCTGATGCACATCAACTAGGAACTCCCCCGGGGTCACCGCTCGGGGGAGTGCCTTAGGCCCTCACCTCCATAGGCTTCGGACAGGGCCTCGCCCCCCCCCCCCCGGAATCCTTTATCGGACTACCCTTCAATATGTGGGGCAGGTCATGGCGCTTCCTCCCCCTTCCATGTACATAACAATATCAATACCAATGCCTAACCGCCGATAACAAGAAAGTTGTGATGGTTTGCTATGAGGTAGGTGAAAAACCAAGTGGCTGGTGCCAATTTGCCAAGTGGAAAAAATTCCTACCAGGCCGCTCAATGGCGACCAACCGAGGTCCATAGCAAGGTCAAAGACGAAAACCGGGAGGGTGGGAAACTGGAGTAGCTGCAGGCGGCAAAAGAGGGAGATCCCCGGCTGCGCCAGCGATAAATAGGGCAGACCACGCCCCCTGAGCCAGCCGATTGGCTGTCCAGGGGGTGACGCGGACGGGGATTCCCTCAATCGCGCAGAGGCTGAGAGCGTGAAGCCCGTAACCCAACCTCCTTTTGGAGGGCAAAAGTGGCTTTCTGAAATGGTCATTGCTTGGGTTGAACGAGTTCAGCTTGACAAAGTTCACTGAATCAGTTCGGATATCCCTGAACCCACACCCTGAAGAAGTTCCCATAGTTGCTGGGTGACCCAAACATGAATCAAGTTTATTTTGGGGAAGAATTGGCAGGATTTCTAGTCCATCTCCAAGCGCATTCTTTTACATGTGTTTCTGACTTTTTAGACAAGTGTTTCTTGGACAAACTTCTATTTTTTTTTGGGGGGGGAGTGCCCCCTTGGTTCCACAAACTCACCCCCCAGTGCCCCCTACCCTATAAAAAACATTATTCAGAATGGTGATATGCAGGACTCACTAAGGAAGAAAATACCACAATGAAACTCAAAACAGTAACAATTAATTGCATGTTTATTCAAAATCCACTGAAAACTATTGAGTTCAGTTAATTCAATAAGATGGATGAACTTGATCCAGTGATACCAGCATTTCAAAGCCCGATAGTGATTGACACCTGCAGTGCCCCTTGCCTCTTGGCACTACCCACTGTGGAAAGCACTGCGCTTGGTCTTTAAACTGAAAGACTCTTGGTTTTAAGCTTAAAGATCATACGGAACTGGTGGGGAAAGCAAATCAACTATTTGAAGCTGAATTTTATATTTGCTATATCCTTTAAGAAGTGAGTTTAGCCTCAATTATTGCTTTGGGTATCTAGAAATCTCAGAAATGGACATTGCAGCTGCAGTCACAAATGTCTGAATTTGAATCTGTTGGCTTCTCATAGTTTCTAAATTTCCCACTTTCATCGCTGTGTGATGATTGGGTAGGGACAACTGCAGAATTCATAGAATCAAAGCAGTGCTCTCTTCCTCCACGACGTGTGCCATGGTGCTCATATGATCTGACACAAAGCTGACTAGTTTTGCATCTTTTTAACAGCTTGACTTTCCTCTGCACTGCTTCCTAGGCTGCTGGTGGCAGGTTGAGTGATAGCTAGGAGGATTCTTGCTGACGCAGACACTTTGCAGGCTTCCCAGAATGCTTTGTGGCTCCTGATGCTTCCTGCTAATAACATTAAGATCTTCATCAGAAGAACTGCAATGCACGGCAGAGAGGAAATATGGGGAGGAAAGCTCAGTATTTCTGACAATCTCACCTCTGTGGCCACGGGAGAAAGGGAATGACAAGATTTCCATGAAAGCAATAGCCAGCTTTGGTAATGGGACCTCCTATCAGATACTGGAGAATTACACCCATTCACCAACAAAGAGATAGCAAATTATCATGGGGTGAGTTCCTGGGTTCTTGGGGATCTAGGAAAGGATACTGGCTCCCTGACCGTGTCTCCTAATGACACCTCGTAAAGGTAATCTGCTAAAAAAAATTGCTACCTGTAGATTTATTTATTTTTTTAAGTGAAGGAATTGCATTTGTAAAGGTAAAGGTAAAAGGACCCCTGACCATTAGGTCCAGTCATGACAGACTCTCGGCTTGTGGCGCTCATCTCGCTTTATTGGCCGAGGGAGCTGGCGTACAGCTTCCGGGTCATGTGGCCAACAGGACTAAGCCACTTCTGGCGAAGCAGAGCAGCGCACGGAAACGCCATTTACCTTCCCGCCAGAGCGGTACCTATTTATCTACTTGCACTTTGATGTGCTTTCGAACTGCTAGGTTGGCAGGAGCAGGGACCGAGCAACGGGAGCTCACTCCGTCGCGGGGATTCAAACCGCCGACCTTCTGATCGGCGAGTCCTAGGCTCTGTGGTTTAACCCACAGCACCACCCGTGTCCTGAATTGCATTTGATTATGGATAAATAAATAATGCTAACATATATTCTCCAAATGGGGTTTTTAAGACATGGAGGTAGAAAACACCCTGGCTGTGAATTAGTCCAAAAAATATCTATTTCTTTCTGGAATTGACCTCTGGGGGAAGAAAAGTGCACAAGCAAAACTGAGGGTTCTTCCAGATGAAAGTTTATTGTGGGCTTGTTGCTTCTAATGCATGCATGTTTTCCCTCCAGTGCCATGCAATGATGTTGGCATCGTATTCCCATCCCATTTGAGACAGATTTTCTGGGGGAAATACAGTAAGCAAAAAACCCCCCCACCAGCAATAAACAACAGCAGCAACCATAAATAACAACAACAAAAACCTGTTGCTTGCAACCCATTTGCAATATCTTTGCGATGCATTTGCAAATGAAGTCCCTTTCTGGGAACACCCTGATTCTAAAGGATTGCCTTTCTTGTGTTGCCGTGCTGGATTTATCGTACTTTTTTTGCTGCAGGAAATAGTCACCATTGTGGTCTTCGGTGTGGAGTATTTTGTAAGGATCTGGGCTGCCGGCTGCTGCTGCCGATACCGTGGCTGGAGAGGAAGGTTGAAGTTCGCCCGAAAACCCTTCTGTGTCATCGGTAAGAAGGGCTTTTTGGCTGAGTTGGCAGCTTCTGGTTGCAAATTGTTATGTACTGAAGTTCTCACCCTGGGCCAGCAGGGGTATACTGTAGATAGTTTTCACTCAGGTCCACATATGCAAATAGGGGATTGAAATTGACGTTCAGTGATTGGCTAATTACAGAAAGTTGCTACTGTAGCTTTGTAGTGGAGCTCTATATAAGCAGGTTGGCTGAACCCATCAGTTCAGTTCAGTTCTGTTCTGGCCTGTGAATAAACAAGAGCTGTTTTGAAGAATCGCTGTGTCGTCTGATATGTTCACCCACAACTTAACACAAATAATTGTTTGATCTGCCTGCTGGGAGAAGAGTCTCTAAAGCAGAGCTTTCCAAACTTTTCATGTTGGCGACACACTTTTTAGACGTGCATCATTTTGTGACACCGTAATTCAGTTTTACTAGCAAACCATAGGTTAAACAACCCTTTTATAAGAGCTTTCGCGTGACACACCTACAGAATGCAGCTGACACACTGACATGTCGTGACACACAGTTTGTAAAGTTCTGATCTGAAGAGTAATAGATTGTGAAAGCCTTGTGGATCCTTTCTGTCGGTGCCCACAGCAGCTTGCCTAATGCCTAGCCCAGGGGTCAGCAAACTTTTTCAGCAGGGGGCCGGTCCACTGCCCCTCAGACCTTGTGGGGGGCTGGACTATATTTCCGAAAAAAATTATGAATGAATTCCTGTGCCCCACAAATGACCCAGAGATGCATTTTAAATACAAGGACACATTCTACTCATGTAAAAACACGCTGTTTCCCGGACCGTCCATGGGCTGGATTTAGAAGGCGATTGGATTAGATCTGGCCCCTGGGCCTTAGTTTGCCTACCCATGGCTTAGCCAACTTGAAGGCTTAAAAAATTGCAGAAGGTTGTAATAATTGCAGAGCCTCAGTACTTGTTCTCGTGGAAAACAATGCACAGAGATGAATTGCTGCGCCTCTCACTGACAGTGCTTTGCACCCCAAATGGATTTTTCTTGCCTGAAATGGGTCCTTGAATTCTGATAATGCTTCTTCCTTGTCTGGATAGAGCAGGGATGGAGAACCGCTGCTTTGCAGGCCAGATTTCGCCCAGCGTGGGTCCCAGTTTGGCCAGTGAGGCTGTTTCCCACCAAACCATGCCCACCAGCCCGACTGTATGAATTGACTGTATAACAGATTTCCCCATCAGGAGGAGGCTAAACATGTACACACTAAACCGTAGTCTAGTGATACATCTAGACGAGGCCAAACACCCCCAAATGTGGACGAAGCATTTAATGTAACTTGTTTGGCCCATAACCTGCACCTGGAAGCTTAAAATGACATGGAAGCGCAGAAAAAGTTGGATTAAATGAAAATGTTATACTCTGCAAAGAGAAGGTACACAAATACAGCGGAACCTTGGTTCTAGAACAGCTTAATTGATGAACAAATCGGCTCCCAAATACCGAAAACCTGGAAGTAAGTGTTCCAGTTTTCCAATTTTTTTCAGAAGCCGAACATCTGAAACGGCTGTCGGCTATTGTTTCTGGGGCGCCTGTGCCAATTGGAAGCTGTGCCTTGGTTTTCAAACGTTTTGGGAGTCAAACGGACTTTCGGAATGGATTAAGTTCAAGAACCAAGGTTCCACTGTACAAATATAAATACAAATAATAAAAACAACCTTTCTTCTCTTTCCACCTGGTATGCAGGCTGAGACCCTACCTGCCCGCGGACTGTCTTGCCAGAGTGGTGCATGCTCTAGTTATCTCCCGCTTTGACTACTGCAATGCACTCTACGTGGGGCAACCTTTGAAGGTGACCCAGAAACTGCAATTAATCCAGAATGCGGCAGCTAGACTGGTGACTGGGAGTGGCCGCTGGGACCACATAACACCGGTCCTGAGAGATCTGCACTGGCTCCCTGTACGTTTCCGAGCATAATTCAGAGTGTTGGTGCTGACCTTTAAAGCCCTAAACGGCCTCGGTCCTGTATACCTGAAGGAGCGTGTCCACCCTCATCGTTCAGCCCGGACACTGAGGTCCAGCACCGAGGGCCTTCTGGCAGCTCCCTCATTGCGAGAAGTGAGGTTACAGGGAACCAGGCAGAGGGCCTTCTCGGTAGTGGTGCCTGCCCTGTGGAACGCCCTCCCTTCAGATGTGAAGGAAATAAGCAGCTATCTTATCTTAAAAAGACATCTGAAGGCAGCCCTGTTTAGGGAAGTTTTTAATATTTAATGCTGTATTGTTTTTAACACTCGATTGGAAGCCGCCCAGAGTGGCTGGGGAAACTCAGCCAGATGGGCGGGGTATAAATAATAAATTATTATTATTAAATTATTATTATTATTATTCCATCCTTGCTTATCCATACACAGACATCATGGTGTTAATTGCTTCCATCGCTGTGCTGGCTGCTGGGTCCCAGGGGAATGTCTTTGCCACCTCTGCGCTCAGAAGTTTGAGGTTTCTGCAGATCCTGCGCATGATCCGAATGGACCGCCGAGGAGGCACTTGGAAGCTTCTCGGGTCGGTGGTGTATGCCCACAGCAAGGTGAGCAGCAGAGACCTGGGCAAGCAGCCCTTGCTGTATAGCCTGATTTGATTTAATAAGTTGCGTGCCGCTTTCCCATCAACCGTGGCTGACGATCGTCACGAGAGCATTAAAAAAATGAGCAAACATTTCTGCTGCTGCAAATAGGACTCATGGGAGCTGCAGTCTCAGAGATCTGGAAGGCACCTGTTTTGCAAAGGCTGCTCTGTGCATTACGGAAAAACCGTTGCATTTGAGACGTGCTGTTCCATTCTTTCTTCTTCATTGTGTTGCAGGAGCTGATCACTGCCTGGTATATTGGTTTCCTTTGCCTCATTCTAGCCTCCTTCCTGGTGTACTTGGCTGAGAAGGGAGAAAACGATCACTTTGACACCTATGCAGATGCACTCTGGTGGGGCTTGGTGAGTATCCCCTTGAGGTCAATTTCTTGCCATGATGTGGATATCTGCTCCTGCTCCTCCTTCTCTTGTGATTTCAGCTTGCACTTTCAGACTCTTTTGAGGGCCAAACCTGGTGTGAGATAATGGTGTGAACTGTGCATCTCCTTCAGGCTGCTTGCCAATAGCCGATACAGTGGTACTTTGGTTCTCAAATGCCTTAGTACTCAAACAACTTGGAACCTAAACACTGCAAACCCGGAAGTCGTGAGTGTGCTTTGTAAAATTAATGAAGACTCTCTGCTAGAAGAGCGTGAATACTTGTGAGCTTTGTACAGAAGCAAGGCGAGATGGTGCTTTTGTTCTGCCTTTGTCTTCCTGTGCGCAGATTATCGGATTAAGAGAATAACAAAGTGGCAATTAGCGAGGTTCTCTGGCAGATGCAGTTGCCCTTTTGTTTCCCCTGTTTTTCTCGATCTCATTCAGGTGAGGAGTTTGGGCCTTCATTGCAAATTGCGTGGAAGCCACAGATGGAGGAACGAATCAAATTCCAACGGCTCCCAAGTTTGGAAAGAAAAATGAATCAGTTAGTCTGTTACATCAACGGAGTGAGCCGTAGGGGGTGGAAAAAGCAGCCTGATCTCTAAGATTTGCAAGTGGAATGCAAAGCAGCAAGGGGGAGTGGAGTCTGTAGACTTTAATGAAAATCCCAAAGGTCTTTTGCAATGATGTTTTGTGTGTCTCTCTCTCTCTCTCTGTGTGTGTGTGTTGTTGGGTAGTCATGCTGCTGCCTGTGACTTTTAGAAAGGGTATTATATTTCGTATTATAACATCACAGTGTGGAGACGGCTCAGGCCTATAATAAGTTAAAAATAGTATTAAAAATGGCATGGATGTTGTAGGAGGATATTTCATTACTCATCGCCAGGGATTTGATGGGCACCATCTGGTAGGTGCCAACAATGTACCTATAGTCTACGCATTTCTACAACTGAAGCGTGACGTGGGAGAAAAAAAAGAAGAAACGTAACCACGGCACTGACATTTCCTCATTCCCCAAATCTGCATTTTGAGTGTTGGGAAAATGTGGTGTTGCTGCAAGAGAAGTATTTCTGAGGTCCAGCACCAAAGGCCTTCTGGAGGTTCCCTCACTGCCAGAAGTAAATTTATAGGGAACCAGGCAAAGGGTCTTCTTGGTGGTGGTGCCCGCCCTGCGGAACCCCTATCGTTCAGCCCAGACACTGAGATTCAGCGCCGAGGGTCTTCTGGCGGTTCCCTCATTGCGAGAAGTGAGGTTACAGGGAACCAGACAGAGGGCCTTCTCGGTAGTGGCGCCCACCCTGTGGAACGCCCTCACTTCAGATGTGAAGGAAATAAGCAGCTATCTTATCTTTAAAAGACATCTGAAGGCAGCCCTGTTTAGGGAAGTTTTTAATACTTAATGCTGTATTGTTTTTAACACTCGATTGGAAGCTGCCCAGAGTGGCTGGGGAGATCCGGCAAAATGGGTGGGGTATAAGTAAATTATTATTATTATTGTTGTTGTTGTTGTTATTTTCTTTGATGTTAGATGCTTTGCATTGGCTGAGCCAGTGTTGGTGAACTGGCTTCCTGTTGTAGAGGCCGCTCCTGGTAACCAAGATGAAGAGGAAGTGGGGAGGTTGGCTCAGTGTGGGCACGGTGGCAGACCCACTTTGACGCTTCTGCTACTGTGCCCGTACTGTAGTGTCCTCTTCACACCTTCACCTTTTCGGTTACCGGCAGCAATCTCCATATTGGGAAGCCAGGTGAGCAATGATTCCCCACTCAGCTCCACCTGTCTGCTGCTCTTCCCCCTGCCCATTTTACAAAATTGAGTTTTAATAACAGGTGGGCTCACGCAAAAAGAAATGAAAGAAAAACTAGGGTTAATAATAATAATGATATTAGATTAATTGTCACAATTGTCAGTAAAGAAATATGTGATTTACTGAGTCAATAATAAAACTTGCATGCCGATTTTTTTTCAAACTATGGCTGTCTAGAAAAAACAAAGCTGTTATGTACTGAGTTGAATAGGATCCAAACTGTAGCAGTCTGATTGGTCCTAGAACAATAGGATCCAAAAGGCAGCAGTCTGATTGGTCCTAGAACAATGCAGCAGTATGATTGGTTGGCAGGAACCACCCAATCCTGCTCCAGATAGAAGTGAATCCACAACCTGATTGGCTTACAGTAGAATTCCAGAATTAGCCAATCATGTGCAGCCCATTGTGTAAATAATGTATATAAAGCAGATACTGTGAGGGGACATTCATTCATTCCTCCTCACCACTATGAGCTGAATAAAGAGCATGAAATCACTTTGCGACTCTGAGTATATTTCACTGGCGACGAAGGTGGGATCCCGCTGAGCTGACTGCCACACACAGCACCGCAGCACCGCCAACTGCCGCACCGCTGCCTCGCACCGTGTATCCAGGCTTCAGCTCCGGGACACAAGGAACTCAGAATGGCAACCGACAGCAGCTTCTCGCCATTCAACCCAGCATCTGGAGACTGGGAAGCGTACGCCTCCCGTTTCACCTTCCTCCTAGAAGCCAAAGGGGTCACCGACGAAGAAGACGCCAAGAAGAGGGCGATATTCTTCAGCGTCTGCGGAGAGGAGACGTTTGAAATCGCCCGGGCTCTCCTTGCGCCTGAAGACGTCGCTACTGTTCCATACAAAACAATAATGGAACAGCTGAAGGGGCACTTTTCGCCGCAGCCCTCAGTGGTGGCTCGTCGAAATGCCTTCTACGCAAAGCGGCAAGCCCCTGGGGAAACCATAACTGGGTTTGTGACCTCTCTCCGCCAAGCCGCCCGGTTCTGCAACTTCTCAGAGCTGGAGAACATGCTTCGTGACCGCCTCGTCGGTGGCCTGAAGGATGAGAAGCTGCAACGACGCCTCTACGCTAAGAAGGACCTAACGTTCCAGGTCGCTCTGGAGGAGGCCCTGGCAACAGAAGCTGCCGAGAGGTCGACCCAAGAGGCACGGCCGAGCCTGCCATCCCAACCGAGGGTCCACCATGAAGACCTCACCGACGACTCAGGATCCGACAGGGAGGAGGTGCACCGAGTACAGCAGCGCACTCAAGCAGCGCACAGACCACAGCTGCCTCGACGAGAAGGAGGGAACTGCGCAAGCTGCGGGGAGAGTCACGAGAGGAGGACCTGCCGTTTCCGCAACGCAGAGTGCAGGCAGTGCAGAAAATCGGGACACATCGCCCGGGTGTGTCGGGCTCGGCCCACCCGACACCAGGCATCAGATGACCAATCCAAGAGCCCCAGGTCCCGGGGCCCAACGCACCAAGGCAACTCGACGGAGCTCACGGACTTCCAGGTATACCAGTTGCCCCACCCCAACGTAGAGAAAATTTATGTAGAGGTACAGATAGAGGGGGCCCCATGCCGCATGGAGCTTGACACGGGTTCAACTCTATCCATAATCTCGGCAAGGACCTTAAGGAAACTGTGTCCCACTGGGGGTCCCAAACTCAGGCCGGCCCCATTCACCCTCCGGGACTTCCAGAAACGTAAGGTCCCCACAATGGGGGTGGGGACCTTCAGGGTGCAATACCGAGGGCGGACGCGGCAACTGGACTTGCTTGTGGTCAAGGGCCCCTACATTAGCTTACTGGGATTGGCATGGTTTGGACCACTGGGGCTAGCTGTCACCGGGGTGAACCACACTAGCTTACAAGTGGACGTGGACGCCATATGCAAGGAATTTCCAGGGGTTTTCGATGGGAAATTGGGACAGTATACGGGCCCCCCCATTGCGCTACAGCTTGACCCCGCAGTACGACCGGTCAGGCTCAAGGCCCGCCGGGTCCCGTTCGCCTTGAAACCCCGTATAGACGAGGAATTGGACCGACTCGTAGAGCAAGGAGTGCTGGAGCCGGTGCCTAATGCTCCCTGGGAAACCCCAATCGTCACACCCGTCAAGCCTAATGGTTCGGTCCGCATCTGCGCAGACTACAAATGTACCATAAACAAGGCCCTCACGGCCCACGCATACCCAGTGCCAGTGGTCAGCCATGTCCTTGCCACCCTGGCTGGGTCGAAAATTTTTGGCAAGCTGGACTTGGCCCAAGCATATCAACAGCTGCCAGTAGATGAGGCCACAGCAGAGGCACAGACGATTGTGACGCACAGAGGAGCGTTCAGGGTAAAGCGGCTGCAATTCGGTGTCAGCGTGGCACCAGGCATATTCCAGAATATAATGGACTCTCTCCTTAAAGGGATTCCTGGCGTCACCCCCTTCTTCGATGATGTGTTGATTGCCGGCCCCACACCAGAGGAGTTTGAGGACCGCCTCCGCACCGTTCTGCACCGTTTCCAGACGGCGGGTCTCAAGGTGAAGCGGGAAAAATGTCTACTAGGAGTGCCTCAGGTGGACTTTCTGGGATTTATGGTGGACGCAGAAGGGGTCCACCCGACTGGGGACAAGGTACGGGCCATTTGTGATGCCCCAGCGCCCAAGAGCAAGACTGAACTTCAGGCCTTCTTGGGACTATTGAACTTTTACCATTCCTTCCTTCCCCACAAGGCGGCGGTAGCGGAGCCCCTACACAGACTCCTGGACAAGCGGGCCCCTTGGGTGTGGGGCCAGCGCCAGGAGGCCGCATTCCAGGCAGTCAAGGACTTGCTTGTCTCAAACTCGGTCTTGGCACACTTCGACGAGAGGCTGCCGGTGGTGCTAGCATGCGACGCCTCACCCTATGGCATTGGAGCTGTCCTGGGGCACCAACTCCCGGATGGAAGAGAGGTACCGGTGGCGTACTTTTCCCAGACACTCAACACAACCGAGCGGAACTACTCGCAAATCGACAAGGAGGGTCTGGCAATCGTAAAGGGAGTAAAAAAATTCCATGATTTCTTGTACGGGCGGCCCTTCACCGTGGTGACTGACCACAAGCCGTTGCTTGGCTTGTTTGCCCCCGAAAAGCAGACCCCCCAAGTGCTGTCTCCTCGCGTCCTCAGGTGGTCAATTTTCCTTGCCAGCTACCAGTATGCACTGATTCACCGACCTGGGAAGGCGATGGGCCATGCGGACGCCCTCAGCAGGCTACCACTACCGGAAACAGGCCCTGACCCAGCACCTGCACAAGAGGTTATGAGCCTGGAGCTGCTTCCCGACCGCCCCATTCAGGCACAAGAAGTTGCACACCATTCCAAGAAAGATAGGGTCATCTCCCGGGTCCTGGACTGGGTGTGGAGGGGATGGCCCAGCAGCAGCCCCGGGCCAGAATTCGCCGGCTACACAACCCGCAAACATGAACTGTCGGCCCACAAGGGGTGCCTGTTATGGGGAAGCAGAGTCGTTGTTCCCCAGCCCCTCCGCAAAAGGGTCCTCACAGCCCTACACGAGACACATCCAGGGGTAGTAAGAATGAAGGCCCTTGCCAGGAGTTATGTGTGGTGGCCGGGGATCGATGGAGAGATAGAGGCCTGGGTCAAACACTGCCAGGCCTGCCAAGAATCCCGCCCAGATCCCCCAAGGGCCCCAGTCCAGTCCTGGGAGTCCGCCCGAGCACCATGGTCACGCCTGCATGTGGATTTCGCTGGCCCCTTTCAGGGGAAAACATTCTTCATAGTGGTGGACTCCTACACCAAATGGCTGGAAGTCGCACTGGTACCGTCCACTTCCACGTCCGCAGCCATCCGGGTACTACGCAGGCTGTTTGCAACCCACGGGCTCCCTGACACTCTCGTCTCAGACAACGGGACTGCATTTACGTCAGGAGAATTCCAAACCTTCACAGCGCAGAACGCCATCCGCCACGTCCGTTCGGCGCCGTTCCACCCTGCCACCAATGGCCAAGCAGAACGCATGGTGCGGACCACCAAGGACACCCTTCGCCGCATGACGCAAGGGGACTGGGAGTACCGCCTTGCCACATTCCTTCTAGCACAGCACAGCACCCCCAGCTCAACGACTGGCCGGAGCCCCGCTGAGCTACTAATGGGTCGGCGCCTTGCAATCAGATTGGACCGCCTTCACCCCGATAGAGCTCAGGATGAGGTAGTGGTGGGGGAAGGCAGGAACCCCCGGACCTTCGAGGCCCAGGACCCAGTGTACGCAAAGAATTTTGGGGCAGGCCCAGCATGGGTACCCGCCACAATCACCAGGGTCACTGGCCCCGTGTCGTACGAGGTGCTAACGGATGGGGGGCAATGCTGGCGCCGCCACTGCGACCAGATACGGCGACGATTCCCGGGAGAAAACCAGGAGGAGGACAGGTCAGAGGAGTCCCAAGGGAACAGCGGGGCAGTGAGGCCCAGAGAGCAGGAGGGGCCAGCAGGAGAGGCAGAATCAGTAAATACAGAGAGGACCCGTGAGGCCGAAAGGACACCGGAACCAGAACCACGACTGAGCGAGCCGGTTGCACCAGACCAAACAGCCGCATCACAGCCAGCATCCTTGGAACACGAGCCAGAACCCGGAGCCCGGACCAGGGAACACCCCAGGCCACAACGCACACGTAGGCCGCCGGCATACCTTGAGGACTATGAATGCGACCTCCCGGGCAGGACTGGAACTTAGAGGGGAGGGGTGTTATGTACTGAGTTGAATAGGATCCAAACTGTAGCAGTCTGATTGGTCCTAGAACAATAGGATCCAAAAGGCAGCAGTCTGATTGGTCCTAGAACAATGCAGCAGTATGATTGGTTGGCAGGAACCACCCAATCCTGCTCCAGATAGAAGTGAATCCACAACCTGATTGGCTTACAGTAGAATTCCAGAATTAGCCAATCATGTGCAGCCCATTGTGTAAATAATGTATATAAAGCAGATACTGTGAGGGGACATTCATTCATTCCTCCTCACCACTATGAGCTGAATAAAGAGCATGAAATCACTTTGCGACTCTGAGTATATTTCAAAAGCCATTTGCCCCAAGCCTAGGGGTCCTTTGCCAGCTTGAAAAAGAGCTGATCTGCATTGATTAGCAAAATGCTAATTGCCTTGCGAGAAGGGTAGGCGCTTTGGCAGTTTTGGCCTTGCAGTAAACACCCAACCTCCCTAGCCGTATCCTTGAATCCTCTCCCCACTTCCCCTAGCTCCTATTTTAGGGCTGCAATACTAGGAAGAAAGGGAGCAAATCTGAGCTTTTAATGAGGGGGTGTGAAGCAGCCATTAATTTGTTACTTCTGGCTAATGAGCTGTTTAAAATGGGAAGCAGGTCAGCAGGAAGTGCTGGAGAGATTCACACTGGATAGACTTGGAGTGCATGGCGGTCGGATAACGTTTGGTGGGGTGAAAGGATTCCTGATTAACTTTCAGCCATTCTGGAATCGCCTTTCCTCTGTACTGGGTAGCTCACTTGGTTAGAGCACAGTGCTGAGAACGCTGAGATTGCAGGTCCGATTTCTGTATGGGACAACTGCAAATTTCTGCATTGCAGACAGTTGGACTTGTTAGAAGAAAAAAACTGCTCCCTTTCCCTTATGGGGTATTCCGGAGCCCGCATAGAGTCCTTGAGGGTTCCCTATTGGTAGAAGGAAATAACAGAGGCCAAACAGTGTATATTGGTTTTCCCAGTAGTGATGTATGGAAGTGAGAGCTGGACCATAAAGAAGGCTGATCGCCGAAGAATTGATGCTTTTGAATTATGGTGCTGGAGGAGACTCTTGAGAGTCCCATGGACTGCAAGAAGATCAAACCTATCCATTCTGAAGGAAATCAGCCCTGAGTGCTCACTGGAAGGACAGATCCTGAAGCTGAGGCTCCCATACTTTGGCCACCTGATGAGAAGAGAAGTCTTCCCGGAAAAGACCCTGACGTTGGGAAAGATGGAGGGCACAAGGAGAAGGGGACAACAGAGGACGAGATGGTTGGACAGTGTTCTCGAAGCTACCAGCATGAGTTTGACCAAGCTGCGGGAGGCAGTGGAAGACAGGAGTCATGGGGTCACGAAGAGTCGGAGACGACTAAACGACTAAACAACAACAACAACAAACAGCAACAGTGTATATTGAGAAGCAAAGTTGCTAATTAAGCCTGATTTTTATTAAAGGAAATAAACTAGAATCATAGAATCATAGAATCATAGAGTTGGAAGAGACCACAAGGGCCATCGAGTCCAACCCCCTGCCAAGCAGGAAAGACCATCAGAGCACTCCTGACATATGGTTGTCAAGCCTCTGCTTAAAGACCTCCAAAGAAGGAGACTCCACCACACTCCTTGGCAGCAAATTCCACTGTCGAACAGCTCTTACTGTCAGGAAGTTCTTCCTAATGTTTAGGTGGAATCTTCTTTCTTGTAGTTTGGATCCATTGCTCCGTGTCCGCTTCTCTGGAGCAGCAGAAAACAACCTTTCTCCCTCCTCTATGTGACATCCTTTTATATATTTGAACATGGCTATCATATCACCCCTTAACCTCCTCTTCTCCAGGCTAAACATGCCCAGCTCCCTTAGCCGTTCCTTATAAGGCATCGTTTCCAGGCCTTTGACCATTTTGGTTGCCCTCCTCTGGACACGTTCCAGTTTGTCAGTGTTGCAGCAGGGTCCCCACTCACCACATGCAGGAGGAAGGAGAACCCTGAACAATGGTGCGCAAGCCCTTATATAGACTTTTGAAATTGCCCACCCTGTAGCCCAAGACCAGCCCCCTAAACATCATACATACATCACAGAAGGAGGCGGTCTACAACAGAAATCCTGTCTGCTAGGATACCTGATAATGGTCACTGATTGCTTTACCTGGGCGGCCTGGCCATTCTTTTGTGATGGTAAATACTTTAATTCCTGAATCCAGGTCACAGGCTCACCCAATTCATAAACAAATACGCCCTTAGGACATGATTTGCAAGCAAAAGGACAATGGGAAGGCTTTCCCCATTTGCCTCCCTTACTGCAGAGGAATATTTGAGGTCATTGGGAGAGTCAAAATGGCTTCAGGATTGCTCTCCCATACTATTTCAGACACATGGTTCATATATTTAGATATGTGTGCATTTATGAATATTTACTCTATATTTCTTAAGCTTCTTATAACAGACTTGATGATCCTCAGGGTCCCTTCCAACTCTATGATTCTATGATTTTTCAAACCCATATCCTCATCTTCACTGGCTAGAAACCATGCCCACTTCCTCTCCAGGTATCAAGAGGGTGGCCTGTGGGAATGTCCAGGGATGCAGGAGCAGTGGCGTAGCGTGGGTTGTCAGCACCCGGGGCAAGGCAAGTAATTTGCGCCCCCTAACCCGTGGATTTTAGCACTCGAGTGCGAGCGCCCCCCCCAGGTGTTGCGCCCGGCCCCCCTGCACCCCCCCACGCTACGCCACTGGGGCTGGGGGCGAGCGAAGGAGCCAAGGACCCCCCCCAAAGGCTCAGCAGGAATTTATTAAATTTATTATTTGCGGAGCCCCCGCGGGCCGAGGCAGCCAAAGCCCCCTCCCCTCAGGCGCCTCCCCGCCCCCTCCTCTCCTTGGGCTGTAGGTGGAGCTCCAGATCCGGGCTTGGCGAGCGCCTCTCCTCCTCCCGGCCGGGTCCGGGGGCTTCCAGCCGTGCTCCGTCCTCGCCCCCCCCCGCGGTTGAGACTTGCGCTGAGAGCCGGAGCCAGCGGCGCCCCCTTCTGCCGGGAGACCCTCGCCCGCCCGCTGGCTTCCTCTCGGAGGGTTTTGGGGAGCGCAAGGCGCGGCGAGGCCCCTCGGAGCTCTCCTCCCTCCCAGTCAGCAGAAGCAGCCGCCGCCTGTGGCTGGGCCGAGGGGATGGCGGCGGCGGCGGGGTGCGGAGGCTGCCTGTGCCCGGCCAGGCGTCGGTGGCAGCGTCGGCGCTGCTGCAGCGGCTGCTCCTCCTGCGAGCAGTGAGTGGAGCGCAGTCGCAGCGGCGGCGGGGAGCGCGCACGCGCTAGGGCGTAAGGCTGGCGGTAGCGGCGGGGAGCCCGGCGGAGGAAGGAACTTGTCCCTTCCCTCTGGACTCGCGCCCCCCCCAATGTTGCGCCCGGTGCGGCCGGCACCCTTGGCACCCCCCACGCTACGCCACTGTGCAGGAGAGGATATATTGTCTGATTATAGCCTTTCCAACTTGTATTAATCAGTTCACAATTTAGCAGAGTAACAGTCCCCTTTTTAAACTCGGCGGATGCGTTTGCTCAGGCTCGCTAAAGCCTCTATAATAACTGTTCTGGTATTTTCCCTTTATTCCCTCATATAAGATAAGATATGACACAGTCTTCTATAAAAGTATATAAAGAGTTTACTCACATTCTGTTCACAATCGGATCCCAGAAGGCAGATTTAGCTTAGAAAAGTAACATACACCTGGAAACTATCTCATAAGGAGACAGTCCCTTTGTCCTCTCTTGGCTGGAAGCCAAAAGAGCATCTTTGGCTAAGCAGATGTTGCTTCTTCGATGCATGTAGTGTAAGAGAGAGAGATGGCTGCCCTGCCCTCTGCTTTTGTCCTTACCTGCACAGGTGAGGCCATGCCCACCTCTAGTCACATGCAGAGGAAGTCTGTTCCAGCCCAGAAAGAAACAGGAAGTTTACCTGCTGGCTGGACAAACATTCCTCCCCTTCACTCTAGTGATGTTGTACTTGACTGCTTGTGTTTCACATCCCACATGGCCTTCTCAGGTTTCTTTCGTGTGTGTGTGTGATAATCAGTGCAACTGAGAGCAAGTGTGGTGCAGCGAATCGGGTGCCAAAATAGGACCTGGGAGACCAGGGTTCAAATCTCCACTGCACAGGCAAAATTAGATGGGTTCCTGCCCTCAAGGGGGCTACAGTCTAAAATAGAAGTGAGGTGAGGGGCAGATAAGGATGAGGAAAGGCTGCCATGGACAAAAGGTCAGCCCCTTCCCACCCCTGATTATGTATTCTGCTCTTTCCTCTTTCCCCTCGATACAGAGGAAAATGACCACCTGGAAGAATTGCAGGAAGGAAAAAGAGAGAGTTAAACAAGTGGTTAAAATGCTCAGTCGCCGAAACAGATAATTGGATTAGTCATGCAGTGGATTTACCTGGGCTGCACCATTTCAGCTTGCAACATGTGGTGGGGATTAGGAACCTTCATTTGTTGGAATATTTTTGAAGATAAGCAACCACAACACACACAAAACAAGTGTATCACTAGGGAGAAAGGTTCTAGTCCAGATGCGGCAGGTTATTTTTGTAACTGATGATACTTTTCTCATTTGGTGATAGTTTCATTCTCCCCTTGCCGACCGGTGATGAACACAGCGAAATAAATCAGAGGACACCATTTTCCCAATTAAGATTATTTTGCCAAAAATCCTGTGTTTGCCCCAATATTTTTATTTTTTTTGTCCAAACGGCATTCCCACTTATGAATGAATGCTTATGGATGTAGACTAGCACAAATTTAGCATTAGGTTCTTAGTTTTAAAAAAGTCAGAAGATATAAATATATTAAGTGAACAATTGGTAAACCCATTGAAAGATGTGATGAATGAGATTTTTAAAAACAGATAAAATCCCAGAAACATGGAAAGAAGCCTATATTACAGTATGTAAGGTAATGAGAATAATGTAGAAGAATAAGAAAATGCAGTTATAAAGGAAATCATGGAAAGAGTGGAAGGGAAGTAAAAGTAAAGACATACAGGAATTAAACAATTTGGAGGAATGTAGATATGTTACCATTATTATTATATGCTCATGTTTTATATTTAGGTTATCACCTTTATTTTTGTTTTAAGCATGAATGTAACAGAGTACGTATTGATGGCAAGATATAACAGAAAAGCAAATAAAAATATTATTTTTTTAAAAAAGTCAGACGATACAATATTAATTTCTCTTAGGAAAGAATTATTGGGAGTGAAATTTCATATGGAAATATTTTATTCTTTTGAAAAAGTGTGCAGTCTATTAGACACCGAACCAACATTACCCTTGAAGAGCCGCTATTGATGATATCTGCCTTTCCTCAGATTACACTGACTACCATTGGCTACGGGGACAAATATCCACAAACCTGGAATGGGCGCCTCCTTGCTGCAACTTTCACCCTGATTGGCGTTTCCTTTTTCGCTCTTCCAGCTGTAAGTAGGCACTAGGCATTTTTTATTAAGCTCAGTGATGAAAGTAGCATTGGCATGATGTTGCGGGAAATGACTTTTTTTTACCCCTTCATCACTCTGTATGATTCATTGTTCTACATCAAGAGTGGAGAACCAAGCCAGCGATTTAGTCCCTGATCATCAGCTGATGAGTGGGAGTTAAGCCATACTCGGCTCAGCAGTTCTACTGATTCAATGGATTTTGACAGGTGGGCGGGACAACCTGCCTGCCATTCATGAGATGTCCTAACAATGTCACCTTTGGCCAGAGAGGCCAATCCTAACCTGGCCTGGATCTAGCCTGGTGGAGCCAAAGAGGTTCTTCACCCTGTTTCACAAGGACAGATACCCCTGAGGTTGCTGCAGAGCTGTTGAGCTTGGAATTGCTCTCCTGAATCATCAGCAGTTGGGTCCAGTTCAGACGATATTTCTGAAGTCTGATCTTGCCCTGCACATGTCACTGGCTCATGGTCCCAGCTCCACCACACTTTCCATCCACATGGAAGGTCATACAGCCATGGATTTAGTTTTTTAATTCAAATCACTTTTGTAGATCACAGGGACACCTATTCCCAGGGTAAAAGAGAAGGGAGTATGGATCAGTAGTAAGCAATGTGTTGGGAAAATGCTGTTGCACCTGACCTCCTTGTTGCCCTGACCTCCTGATGGGTGATGTGGTTAAGAAGTCGACAAAGTGCAGATGTGCTCGCAGAGCCAATCTGGTGCTACTGTTTCTGATCGCCACAAGCCTGCCATTGATTCCCGTCAGGAGGTCTCATCTGAGAATGCAGCCTTATCACGTTACAGGGGAGGCGGGATCCTTCAGGGCTGCACTTGTGTGGCGAGTTCCTGCCCCCCCCCCCGGAAATAAAGACACTTGACACAATTATTAAGGTTAATGGGCTAAATAAGGCCACAGCTTTATTGGTTACAGGTGATGAGCGGTATTGGCTTAGGCATTGGTCCTAACAGACTATATCCAACTTCAGCCCATCCGCTTGAAGTCCGGGAAGGGTTAACCACCAGTAGGTGGAGTCCTGCTGATGCACATCAACTAGAAACTCCCCCGGGGTCACCACTCGGGGGCGTGCCTTAGGCCCTCACCTCCCTAGGCTTCGGACAGGACAACGCCCCCCAGAATCCTTTATCGGACTACCCTTCAATATGTGGGGCAGGTGATGGCGCTACCTCCCCTCTTCCATCTACAGAACAATACCAATACCTAACCGCCAATACCAAGAAAGTTGTGACGATTTGCTATGAGGTAGGCGAAAACCAAGTGGCAGGTGCCAATTTGCCAAGTGGAAAAATATTTGGGGCCACAACCCCCCCTTTCTGTGCTGCCTCCCAAACTGAGTAACGGACGCTCAACCCGAGGACTGATGTACTTGTACTGCACCAACCTTCCCTGACCACTGCCACCTCCCTCCTTTCAAGTAAGCGGCAGCAACGAAGCTGTTGGCACGTCAGGTGACCTGACTGCTGCTGCCCGATCACATGATCTGTTGCTGGCCTAGTTGCCTCTATAGATTCAGGTCCTCCTCTGTGTGTTTTTCACTTATTCTCTAGATACTTGAAGATAATGTGTCCCTTCTACTAGTGATTCTTAAAGGAGTATGCTCCCCCGCTCCCCGGAATCTGGTATAAGAGGCAGACGAATAAGTCCATTATTTTTTTAAAAAATGATATTTATTAAAAGTTTAAAAGTTATAGAAAAAAGAAGAAAAGAAAATAACAATAAAAAAGAAAAAGAACAATAGCAAAACATATAAAACATATCAATACAGCAAAAAAGACAGACAAAAAAGAAAACTAAAACACACATCCAGTATTCCATGTCTTTACCTTTCCTTTACTTGTTTCATCGACCTCCTCACACCTCCCTTTATTTGTATTCTAGTTCAATTCGCTATTTCAGCAAGTTCTTACCATCTTTCTCAATTTTTATTCTCTAGTTTATCTTAACGGTCTAGCCTTAAATTTTTCCAATTTAACCCATTATCAATCAAATTTTACTTAATTCTTTGTTGTATTTCTACCAAAACCATGTAACTTCATTCCCGCATCCTTCTAACACTCATTAATTTTACAATGTTTCTGTAAGTATACTTTAAATTTTTTCCAATCTTCTTCCACCGACTCTTCTCCCTGGTCTCGAATTCTGCCAGTCATTTTCGCCAGTTCCATATAGTCCATCAGCTTCATCTGCCATTCTTCCCTGGTGGGTAGGTCTTGTGTCTTCCAATACTTTGCAATGAGTATTCTTGCTGCTGTTGTAGCGTACATAAAGAAAGTTCTATCTTTCTTTGGCACCAGTTGGCCGACCATGCCCAGGAGAAAGGCCTCTGGTTTCTTCAGGAAGGTATATTTATATACCTTTTTCATTTCATTATAGATCATCTCCCAGAATGCCTTAATCTTTGGGCATGTCCACCAAAGGTGAAAAAATGTACCTTCGGTTTCATTACATTTCCAACATTTATTATTGGGCAAATGATAGATTTTTGCAAGCTTGACTGGTGTTATGTACCACCTATAAATCATTTTCATTAAATTCTCTTTTAAGACATTGCATGCCGTAAACTTCATACCAGTGGTCCATAACTGTTCCCAGTCAGCCATCATAATATTATGTCCAACATCTTGTGCCCATTTAATCATAGCAGATTTCACCATTTCATTTTGAGTATTCCATTTCAACAGCAAGTTATACATTCTTGACAAATTCTTAACTTTAGGGTCTAACAATTCTGTTTCCAACTTTGATTTTTCCATCTGGAAGCCATTTTTTTTTATCCAAATTGTACGCCTCCATTATTTGATAATAATGGAGCCAATCTCGTACTCTGTTTTTTAATTTTTCAAAACTCTGCAGTTTTAGTCTGTCACCCTCTTGTTCCAAAATTTCCCAATACTTCGGCCATTTGGCCTCTATATTGAGTTTTTTCTGAGCCTTTGCTTCCATTGGTGACAACCATCTTGGGGTTTTATTTTCTAACAAATCCTTATATCTTATCCAGACATTAAACAGTGCTTTTCTTACAATATGGTTTTTGAACGCTTTGTGTGCTTTAACCTTATCATACCACAAATATGCATGCCAACCAAATACATTATTGAAACCTTCCAAATCCAAAACATCTGTGTTTTCAAGAAGCATCCATTCTCTCAGCCAACAAAAAGCAGCTGATTCATAATAAAGTTTTAAGTCTGGCAGGGCAAATCCACCTCTTTCTTTAGCATCAGTTAGTATCTTAAATTTTATACGAGGCTTCTTGCCCTGCTAGACAATAAGTCCATTGACCATGTTAACTGGAAATAGTGCTATTCTTTATTCCCAGGGTATTCTAGGTTCTGGATTTGCGCTGAAGGTTCAAGAGCAGCACCGTCAAAAGCACTTTGAGAAGAGGAGGAACCCTGCAGCGGGCCTGATCCAGGTGAGAAGATTGGAATGTGGATACTTGGAGGGGGCTGGAACAGGAAGATCGGGGTCTGCAATCTGTGCCCATGGGGTGCAAAAAGCGGGGTGTGTGTGTGGAGAGGTGAGAGAGAAGTGAGCCTCAACCTGACGCTAAACAAAAAAAATTAAATGGTATTTTACGGTTGGTTTTAATTGACAGCTGCCCCGAGTGGAACATAAGCAACAGAAGGGTGGGATATAAATTTTCAAATAAATGAAGTCCCATGAGCAGGTCTTTGCAGACTTTCTGAGCCGGGTGGTCTTCAAGGGCAGCTCTCTGTGGGGGAACACTCGGCTTTGCGTCTTGCAAAATGAGGGGATGAGGGTGGCGCTGTGGTCTAAACCACCGAGCCTCTTGGGCTTGCTGATTGGAAGGTCAGCAGTTTGAATCCGTTCAATGGCGTGAGCTCCTGTTGCTTTGTCCCAGCTCCTGCCAACCTAGCAGTTTGAAAGCACACCAGTGTGAGTAGATAAATAGGTACCACTGTGGCGGGAAGGTAAACGGCGTTTCCGTGTGCTCTGGTTTCCGTCATGGTGTTCTGTTGTGCCAGTAGCGATTTAGTCATGCTGGCCACATGACCCAGAAAAGCTGTCTGTGGACAATGCCAGCTCCCTCGGCCTGAAAGCAGAGATGAGCGCTGCAACCCCATAGTCGATTTCGACTGGACTTAACCGTCCTTTTACCTTTACCTTGCTAAATGCCAGTTGGCCAAGATTAGGTAAAGGTAAAGGTACTCCTGCCCGTACGGGCCAGTCTTGACAGACTCTAGGGTTGTGCACTCATCTCACTCTAGAGGCCGGGAGCCAGCACTCTCCGCAGACACTTCCGGGTCATGTGGCCAGCGTGACGAAGCTGCTCTGGCGAACCGGCACCAGAGCAGCACACGGAAACGCCGTTTACCTTCCCGCTATAAAGCGATACCTATTTATCTACTTGCACTTAGGAGTGCTTTCGAACTGCTAGGTGGGCAGGAGCTGGGACCGAACGACGGGAGCTCACCCCGCCGTGGGGATTTGAACCGCTGACCATGCGATCGGCAAGTCCTAGGCGCTGAGGTTTTACCCACCCGCCACCCGCAGAGATGAGCGCCGCAACCCCATAGTCGATTTCGACTGGACTTAACCGTCCTTTTACCTTTACCTTGCTAAATGCCAGTTGGCCAAGATTACTCTGATGCAACAGAGCCAAGAGTGCTGGGCATCTTTACACATGTTACATTGCCTTCATAAAGGTAAAGGTAAAGGGACCCCTGACCATTAGGTCCAGTCGTGGCCGACTCTGGGGTTGTGGCTCTCATCTCGCTTTACTGGCTGAGGGAGCTGGCGTACAGCTTCCAGGTCATGTGGCCAGCATGACTAAGCCGCTTCTGGCAAACCAGAGCAGCACACGGAAACGCCGTTTACCTTCCTGCCGGAGTGGTACCTATTTATCTACTTGTACTTAGACTTGCTTTTGAACTGCTAGGTTGGCAGGAGCAGGGACCAAGCAATGGGAGCTCACCCCGTCACGGGGATTTGAACTGCTGACCTTCTGATCGGCAAATCCTAGGCTCTGTGGTTTAACCCACAGCGCCACCCATGTCTCATTGCCTTCATAGTTTTCTACTAATGTGGGGACTTCAGGCATCATCAGATGCTTAGCTAAGGGCAAGAAAAACAATAGTATCTTAGCTCCACCTGCCTCTACTCTGGCTTTCCTCTTGAGACTAAAATTACAGCGTTGGACTATTTTCCTTCCTTCCTTCCTTCCTCTATAGCCACAAGGCACTTGCTCCTCCCCGGTGGACCAATTCCCACCAGACTCTGAGCCAGAACCCAGAGTTCCATCTGTTTTTCTTAGGCGCAGCACGCCAGCTAATAATTCCCCCCTGATTGCTGTGTGCAGGACTCCAGGGTTTAAAAATAAATAAATCCAACTTCTATTTATACGCTGCAGCAACACATATCAAAGGCTGTGCCAGGGAAATGCTGAATCTGCAATCAGGCGAAATTGCAGGCCTCTCGGCACTCGAGACTCATTACTGCATTTAGATGCCACCCTTTCTCCGAGTTCGGGGCGACTCCCATGGGGCTACCCCTTGCCTCCTGGCGCTGACCCTGCGAGGCGGAAGAGGCAGCCAGGTGGGGGAGCGGGAGATATTCAAGGGCAGCTAAGCTCCAAAACTCTTGCTGCTATGCCACTCTGCATCTCTCTTGCAAAGATTTAGCCTTTAAAAAGAGTTGATCAGTGTGAACCTTTTGCTTGGAACGTAGTCTTTGAGCCTTGCAAGCTGAGGAATGGGTGCAAGCCGTAGTGGCTGGTCTGTTGTGGCAAATGGGGTAGTGCCTGCTTGCCTTCTTATTGTGCAATCAGCTCGTGGCTGTCAGCCCCCTCTTTAGCCTCAGTTTTACCCTTGCAGATCTCGGTAGGGAAGAGGATGGAGGCAAAACTAGAATTAATCATCTTTTATATATGTGTGTGTGTATTAGTTTTGCACAAAAGTTATACACCATAAACATAACATTTTCACACATTTAAAAAAGGGTTCTTTCAAACCTTGAGAGCTCCTTCCTTCCCTCCATGGGTTCCTATTGTAAGATTTTATTCCTGCATCTTTTACTGTAATTTATCTGTTATATAAGGGATGTGGGTAGTGCTGTGGGTAATAGCACAGAGCCTAGGACTTGCCGATCAGAAGGTCGGTGGTTCGAATCCCCGCAACGGGGTAAGCTCCCATTGCTCGGTCCCTGCTCCTTCCAACCTAGCAGTTCGAAAGCACATCAAAGTGCAAGTAGATAAATAGGTACTGCTCCGGTGGGAAGGTAAACGGCGTTTCCGTGCGCTGCTCTGGTTCGCCAGAAGCAGCTTAGTCATGCTGGCCACATGACCCGGAAGCTGTACACTGGCTCCCTCGGCCAGTAAGGCGAGATGAGCGCCACAACCCCAGAGTCGGCAACAACTGGTCCTAGTGGTCAGGGGTCCCTTTACCTTTACCTTTATCTGTTATATAATCATAGTATCCAAAATCCATTCTCCTTTACAAGTGTCATTGTATTCCTGCCAATGATTTCAGCTGTTTATAGTGATCTCTCAACTATGTTAGAAAGCTATTCCAGTCTTTTAAAAAATACTTGGTCTTCCTGATTTCTGATCTTTCCCGTCAGTCTTGCCATTTCTGCATCTTCCATCAGCTTGGTCTGCCACTTGTCTCTAGTCGGTACTTCTTCTTCTTTCCGTCTCTGGGCAAGACGCATTCTTGCTGCTGTCGTTGCATACATAAACAGTCTTTTGTTTTATTTTGGTAGTTCCGCACCTATAATGCCTAGCAAAAAAGCCTCTGTTTTTTTAAACAAAAGTTATCATAAACATTTTTTTCAACTCATTATATATCATTTCCTAGAAACCCACCCCACATGATGAAACATATCCTTTTACATATCCTTTTACATTTCCAGCACACATTTGAACTGGTTCTATACATTTTCACAATTTTACTAGGTGTCAAATACCAACGGTGCATCATTTTCATATAATTTTCTTTCAATGAACAGCAGGCTGTAAACTTCAAATCCTCTTTTCATAACTTTTCCCATGAAGAAAACTGTATATTATAACCCAAATCTCTTACCCAGCGTATCATTACTGATGTAACTTCTAGAATTAGTCATCTCTGCCTGTTGTTGGCTCTGTCTGGCTCTGCCTACCATTGGCCTCTCTGCTTTCCATCCTATTGGTCCTGGTGGGCATCAGCTGCCCCTGGGTGCAGTGCTTAGGTAGGAGGAGAAAAGCTATGTCAATCAAACAGTGTTGGGAAAGGCCATAATCTCAGGGGCAAAAGGTTCTGGGTTTAATTCCTGGCGCCTCCAGGTGGGGCTGGGAGAGAACTGCAGAGCCACTGATAGTCACTGGAGAAAAGACAAAAGTTGAGGGAGTAATTGTGTGACTCAGTCTGTGGCAGCACCTTATGCTCCTAAGAATCACCGAAGGAGCTTCGGAAGGATAACATTTTTGGAACAGCCCATCATGGTGGAAACAGAGAGTATTTGGAAAGCTGTGCACTGCCAAGGTTAAGAGAATTCTAGAGCTGGAAGGGACCTCAAGAGATATCTGGTTCAACCCCCTGCAATGCAGGAATCTCAGCTAGCCACCCAGCCTATGCTTAAAAACATCCATGGAAGGAGAGTCCCCCACCTCCCAAGGGAGACCGTTCCACTGTCAAACAGCTCTTACTGTCAGTAAGTTCTTCCTGTTGTTGTTGTTGTTGTTTAGTCATTTAGTCATGTCCAACTCTTCGTGACCCCCTGGACCAGAGCACACCAGGCACTCCTGTCTTCCACTGCCTCCCGCAGTTTGGTCAAACTCATGCTGGTAGCTTCGAGAACACTGTCCAACCATCTCGTCCTCTGTCGTCCCCTTCTCCTTGTGCCCTCCATCTTTCCCAACATCAGGGTCTTTTCCAGGGAGTCTTCTCTTCTCATGAGGTGGCCTCAGTCTTGGAGCCTCAGCTTCAGGATCTGTCCTTCCAGTGAGCACTCAGGGCTGATTTCCTTCAGAATGGATCGGTTTGATCTTCTTGCAGTCCATGGGACTCTCAAGAGTCTCCTCCAGCACCAGAATTCAAAAGCATCAATTCTTTTTTTTTTTTAAATGATATTTATTAAAAGTTTAAGAATTACAGAAGAAAAAAAAGAAATAACAATGAAGTAGAAAAAAACAATAACAAAACACATAAAACATATAAAAAGCATACAATAATACAGCAAAAAAAGGAAAAAAAAGAAACTAAAAAACACATCCAATATTCCATATCTTTACCTTTCCTTAACTTATTTCATCGACCTCCTCACACCTCCCTTTTTTTGTATTCTAGTTCAATTCACTATTTCAGCAAGTTCTTCCCATCTTTCTCAATTTTGATTCTATAGTTTTAACGATCTAACCTTAAATTTTTTCAATTTAACCCAATATCAATCCACTTTTACTTAATTCTTTGTTGCATTTCTACTAAAACCATGTTAATTCATTCCCGCATCCTTCTAACACTCATTAATTTTACAATGTTTCTGTAAGTATACTTTAAATTTTTTCCAATCTTCTTCCACCGACTCTTCTCCCTGGTCTTGAATTCTGCTAAAAGCATCAATTCTTCGGCAATCAGCCTTCTTTATGGTCCAGCTCTCACTTCCATACATCACTACTGGGAAAACCATAACTTTAACTATACGGACCTTTGTTGGCAAGGTGATGTCTCTGCTTTTTAAGATGCTGTCTAGGTTTGTCAGGTTCCCCCTATGTTTAGTCAAAATCTCCTTTCATGTAACTTGAAGCTATTGGTTTGGGTCCTACCTTCTGGAGCAGAAGGAAACGAGCTTCCTCCATCTTCCATGCGACAGCCCTTGAGATATTTGAAGATGGCTATCATATCTCCTCTCAGTTTCCTCTTTTGCAGGCTAAACATTCTCAACTCCTTCAACCATTCCTCATAAGGCTTGGTTTCCAGACCCTTGGCTGCCCTCCAAGGCCGCCCTCCTCTGCACACATCTCAGCTTGTCAATAGTCCTTTTAAATTGTGGCGCCCAGAGCTGGACATAGTATTCCAGGTGTGGTTTGACTTTGGCAGTACTGTTGCTGCCCTTGATCTGGACGCTATACTTCTGTTGATGCTTGTCATCTTCAGCTGAGCATCGTTTGAGCATGACCCCCCACCAGAAGGAAGCTAGCTTTGTCAGCTAGTCTTAAGCTGGGCAACAGTGGGGAGGGAAGAAGGACGAAGCAGAAAAGCTTAATTAATTACATGGGCAAACTCATCTTTCCTGTGGCCTGAATTCGCACGGCTTTGGCGCTGGAAATGGGGTGCAGGTTTTTGCTGCTGTTCCCAAAACAGATTCCTGTGTGCATAAAGACAAGAGTACATTTTTGTCTTCTCTTTTTTAAAAAATCCAACTTAAGATCACATTCTCCCCATCCCCCTTCATAAGGAGAACTGAAATCTTGGTGTGGGGAGAGGGAGGGAGAGGGACTGGAAATTGCTGCATAAATCACCCAGCGGCACTGGTGGGGAACTGTTCCTTATTCCCTGGCACAGCTCTTCAGAGTGTGAGAGAGGAAGAATATGGATCTATGCAGGGCATATGAGGCCAAAGTAGACGCTGCATGAAGTAAACACCTCAAGCTGTGAGGAGCATCACATCTGAGGGGTCTGTGTGGAGAGAGAGAGAGAGAGAGAGAGAGAGAGAGAGAGAGAGAGAGAATGTGTGTGCTTGCCTAATCAATTCCTCCATAGGCTGTTTTTCTGACTGGAATCTCTCCCCCTCTCCATATGGTTTTTCACCTGCAGGGGGAATGATACTAACTCTCCCCCTTGCTGAGCTTCAAGATAACTGATACGCTGAAGAAACACCTGAGATGGTCTTCCTGTCCTCTTTAAGGATGGGGATTCAGTGGCCTTCCAGGTGCTGTTCAGCTCCTGGTATCCCTGAACACCAACCTTACTGGCTGGGGCAGATGGGAATTGTAGTCCAAAAGCGCCCAAAGTCTCCCCAGCTCCCCAGGCCTGGTGTAAATGATAGATTTCAGCAACCAGATCTCTCTCTCCTTGCTTCCACACCCAGTGTGGTGTAGTGGTTAAGAGCGGTAGACTCGTAATCTGGTGAACCGGATTCGCTTCCCTGCTCTTCCACATGCAGCTGCTGGGTGACCTTGGGCTAGTCACACTTCTCTGAAGTCTCTCAGCCTCACTCTCCTCACAGAGTGTTTGTTGTGGGGGAGGAAGGGAAAGGAGAATGTTAGCCGCTTTGAGACTCCTTCGGGTAGTGATAAAGCGGGATATCAAATCCAAACTCTTCTTCTTCTTCTTCTTTACATTACACCTGCATCCTCAAGGACTGCCTCTTTCCATATGAACCTACCCAGGCCCTGATCTTCCGAGGCCCTCCTTCGTGTGCCTCCTCCATGAGAGGTCCGGAGGGTAGCAACACGAGAACGGGGCCTTCTCTGCAGTGGCTCCCCATCTGTGGAATGCTCTCCCCAGGGAAGTTCACCTGGTGCCTTCATTGTACACCTTTAGGCGCCATGCAAAAACGTTCTTCTTTAACCAGGCCTTTGGTTGATCCAATTTACATCCTATGCCCTTTTAAAATGTGTTTTTTTTTGAGGGCGTGGGAATTGAGTTGCTGTTTTATTAGGTATTTTGTGGTTTTATATCTTGATTTTATTCTGTGAACCGCCCTGAGACTCCCAGGTATAGGGCAGTATATAAATTCTAATAATAATAATAATAATAATAATTCTTCCCTTCGCAGGCTGCGTGGAGGTTCTATGCCACAAACCTCACTCGAACCGATTTGCATTCGACTTGGAATTACTACGAGCGAACCGTGACCGTCCCCATGTACAGGTCAGCATTTCCTTATTACGCTCCGTTTTTCTTCTGTGGGTGCCCACCTCCATCTTAGCATGCTTCTGTTTCGTTACGTTGAAGCAAACCATTCTGCTTTCACCGTTCCTTTAAAAGCTTGCCGGGAGCAGCCGCTGGCGTTTCCGCGAGTTTAGTTTTCTTTTCAATCGTTGCAGATTTATCTCCCCGTTGTTTCCATGCCCATGGTATTAATTTCTGTTCTTTTCTTGTATATGTGTGTCCATGTGTACGTTTTGTGTTGGTTTTCATCTTTATTTTTCTGCACTCGTTGTTGGTGTTGTTCTGTGACAGTGGCCACGCCAAATGCCAGAAGACCTCCTGAAGGGCTTCCCCCGAAAGGTAAAAAATAAAAATCACCACTCAAACCACACTCTAAAAAAACACCACCCTCTTCTTGATTTCCCCTGGCAATTTGAGTTGCTCTGGTATGTCAGTGTAACGGGGGATTTTCTGGTGAGTCTGGCTTTTTCAAACAACCTGGAATAGCCTCTTGTGACTGTGTTCCTCTGCCTTTCAACGCGCAAGAGTTTGAGAGCAGGAAGCATTGGAGATGCCCAGGAACTTGAGCTCACCTTCTAGTAAGAGACTTTCAGCTAGAAAGTTAAGCCCAGCTTGGGGAATGTGGCTTGGATGGTGCCAACAGAGAGCTAGTTGGCTGCAGAAATGGGCAGCTGAAGTGGCTGGTGCCTTGGGTTTGACATTTGTAACTCGTGAAATATCTCTGTGGCTTGGATGCCGGTAGGGCCGATGCAACCCTTGGCCTGGAGGCTGTGTGTGACAAACTGTGTTGTAGCTCCCTTCTGCTGCAGCAACAACAACACGTTTCAAGAGGGTTTCCGTACTCTGTTATCTGCAGTTTGAGGGCAAGCTGCGCTTTGTGCAAACCACGGTTTGCCACATTTGGACATTCCCACAAACAATGGTTTGTTGTGTACCAGAAGTTGGGGTAGAGTCATATGGAGATGTGCGGCAGGCGGACAGCAGAGCAAGGAAGGTCATTGCTGCTCAGGCAAAGTCCCAGCTCAAACTGGAAGCCCTTTGTAGCTGTTCCTGTCCCGGTGTGTTCATGCACAACCATTTTGGAAGGGGCTGGTCCAGAGTCTATTTTACCACCAGGAAGTTGCCCTGTGTTGCAGTTCCGATAGTTCCCACATGGATTGCAAGGATTGCTGCCTTCTGTTCTGCTCTTTGTGCTCCAAACAACTTTCTGAATTTCCTGGTGCCATTTTAGCACAGTTGGGGAAACAGGATTTGCCTTCTGTTTGATTTCAATGTTTTTGCAACTCATAGAGCTTCCATCTATCCCTTGGCAGCCTTGAGAATCCAGCAAGAGCTATTTTAGACTCCATAGTTAGTAGCTGTGGCAATGTCTTAATCCGACGGACCCATTGACCTATTTTGCTGTTGCGCTGTTCGTTGTGTTTCGAAGTTTTAATTTTCCGTTTTTAGGTGTGTGTGTGTGTGTGTGTGTGTGTGTGTTTTAAATAAATAAAATCCAGGGCACTGAATTTTTGGGAGTTTGCATTTCTGAAATTTATTCTCTGCAAAGTTGCAATCACCATTGGCCAATATCAATAAAAGCAATTAGAGCCTGTTAGGGAATCCAGGATTGCTTCAGTTTTGCAGGTGGTGAATGTTGAGGCTGAGCGTGAATGACTTTCCTAAGATTACCTGGTGAGTTTATCATCTGGATGAGTGACCAGCTGCTGGAGAGGCAAGCTCAGCCTATGATAACCAGCGTCCTAGGAGAGGGATGCCACTGGAAAAACACCCTCTGTTCTGTGGGCAACCAGCTGTTTATTATTTATTTATTTGTTTATTTCCTAATAGTTATACACTGCTTAATTGCAATTGTAAAAAAACAACAACCCCAAAAACCTCAACGTGATTTCAAAAAAGATAAAAATGAAAAAATTACCACTAAGGAAAAAATGACAGCAATAATTAAAAACTTTCAAATAATGGACAGATCATCATCAGCTTTCTAATCACCTCGGGTAGGCTTGTCTAAGCAAAGCTGCTTTTAGCAGGCTCTGAAAGGAGTACTGTCATATCAATAGGCAGGGAGTTCCACAGATTTCAAGGTCCAGGGAGCTGCATGTGGGTAATACAGTAAACCATTTCAGTCCCGATGTTTTCGCAGTCTGCCCTATTAACATCTTAAAAAGGTCTGATGAAATCTGGCTCTAACAGCACCATCAGCATAAGAAAACAGATCCTTTGAGCATTGTACCTCTATTAACACCGGCAGGTAAATGTGGCTATTTTCAGCTGTGGATGTGCAGAGCTGACTCTATTCAAAATCTGGCTTGAATACTTTGTTCTAACAGCTTAGCATCTAGGACTGCAGAGCAGAAAGCGTGGGAGAGCCTCAACCACTTCATCTCCAGAGACACAAAGTCTCTGTGGTTAGTCGTGTTTCTTAAATTTGCAAGTTTCAAGAGTGTCTGCAGTGAGGCCGTATGTTTACAGTGCAATTCTGTCCAAGTGGCGCTTACTCACAGGGAAGTATATCTAGGATTGCAGCCTTGCCTTCGTTTGCACGGACGCACGTACACAGAGCATAAAGGAGGATGGAGGTATAACTCTCTCACACAGAATGAAGATGCTTGCAAATAATGCCTAACTGAAAGGTGTGCATGTCTATCCTTTCTAAAAACAATCCTAATCAGTATAATTAAAGCTTTTCCATACCGTAAAGCAAACGGTCATGTTACATTGTCCAGCACCTCCTCCTCATTTATCCTTGAGTGGCTGAATGCCAGGCTAAAAGAATGTAAGAGATAAATTGGATTTTGTCCAGTTGAGTGGCAGCTGGGTTGCTATCGGCCAGAGCGAGACGTCTGCTAGAAATAAAAAACTGAGCCGCATTCAGTCTGATTCCTGATGCGTGGCATATCCAAGCAGGCATTCTGAGTGTGTTTTTGACCACGGATGTTGTCCGACATCAGGGGCCGTGTGAAATGCAATCGGTCACACAATGGGGATGTTTGCAATACAGTGGATGCTCGGGTTGCGAACGTGATCCATGCAGGAGGCACGTTCGCAACCCGCAGTGTTGCGTCTGCACATGCACGGGTTGCGATTCGGCGCTTCTGCGCATGCGCAAAGCACGATTTAGTGCTTCTGCACATGTGCAATTGCCCAAACCTGGAAGTAATCTGTTCTGGTACTTCCGGGTTCGGCGTGGTGCGCAACCCGAAAACGCGCAACCCGAAGCGTTTGTAACCCGAGGTATGACTGTATTTACTGTATTTTTTGCTCTGTAAGGCTCACTTTTTCCCTCCTAAAAAGTAAGGGGAAATGTGTGTGCGTCTTATGGAGTGAATGCAGGCTGTGCAGCTATCCCAGAAGCCAGAGCAGCAAGAGGGATTGCTGCTTTCACTGCACAGCGATCCCTCTTGCTATTCTGGCTTCTGAGATTCAGAATATTTTTTTCTTGTTTTCCTCCTCCAAAAACTAGGTGCGTCTTGTGGTCTGGTGCGTCTTATAGAGCGAAAAATACAGTATACTGTAATCTTGATGCAATGACACCATTTTCTAACGTGCTCTCATGCCAAGGTCTTTGCAGGGCACGAGGTCCATCAAGGCAGGGCTGGGTAGGGCATCAGAGAATCGTCACAGGGGCAGAAGCAGCTGGCTGGCAGGGCAAGAAGGGAATAAACAGCCAGACACGCTGAATGGACCAGGAATACTCATTCACATTGCCTGGGTTGTGGGCTCTCAACCTCATTTCATGTGGCTGCCAAGGGGATGAAAAAATGGGGCAAAGGGAGGTTCCAGATAGAGAGACCACTAGCTCTAGGCTTGCTCACTGGCGGCATGTGACAGGAATGAAGCAGCAGTAAATCACACTGAGCAAGCTGGAGTTAACTCTTTATTAACCAAACAGGATCTGCATGGGAGTGTCAGGCCTAGTGGGCACAGCAACTGAGGTCTTGCCTCCATGGAACAGTTGCTGAGACTAAAGATTTCCCCTGGGACCCTCCCATCAATGCCCCACCACCACTCCCTGAGCTCTGAACCACCCTTGGTGACCCGCCAGCTAGTTCCTCCCACTATTCCTAAGAGATTATCTACAGTGGTACCTCTGGTTACAAACTTAATTCGTTCCGGAGGTCCGTTCTTAAACTGAAACCGTTCTTAATCTGAGGTACCACTTTAGCTAATGGGGCCTCACGCTGCTGCTGTGCCGCCGGCGTGCGATTTCTGTTCTCATCCTGAGGTAAAGTTCTTAACCCGAGGTACTGCTTCCGGGTTAGCGGAGTCTGTAACCCGAAGTGTTTGTAACCCAAGGTGTTGTAACCCGAGGTACCACTGTACAAGGAAATGTGACTCTCAGTCAAAAATCCCCCACTCCCAATTGTGCAGGACTCTCCAGTACCAGATCCCTTCCTTGTGTAAGAACAAATATGCTGACTGACATACATTTAGATTTTAATCGCTTATGTATTACATTTCCTGGAAGAAATGGAGGCAGTGAGAGATTTTACTTTCTTGGGCTCCATGATCACTGCAGATGGTGACAGCAGTCACGAAATTAAAAGACGCCTACTTCTTGGGAGAAAAGCAATGACAAACCTAGACAGCATCTTAAAAAGCAGAGACATCGCCTTGCCAACAAAGGTCCGTATAGTTCAAGCTATGGTTTTCCCAGTAGTGATGTATGGAAGTGAGAGCTGGACCACAAAGAAGGCTGATCGACGAAGAATTTATGCTTTTGAATTCTGGTGCTGGAGGAGACTCTTGAGAGTCCCATGGACTGCAAGAAGATCAAACCGATCCATTCTGAAGGAAATCAGCCCTGAGTGCTCACTGGAAGGACAGATCCTGAAGCTGAGGCTCCAAGACTTTGGCCACCTCATGAGAAGAGAAGACTCCCTGGAAAAGACCCTGATGTTGGGAAAGGTGGAGGGCACAAGGAGAAGGGGATGACAGAGGACGAGATGGTTGGACAGTGTTCTTGAAGCTACCAGCATGAGTTTGACCAAACTGCGGGAGGCAGTGGAAGACAGGAGTGCCTGGTATGCTCTGGTCCGTGGGGTCACGAAGAGTTGGACACGACTAAATGACTAAACAACAACAACATTACATTTCCTGTCCACCTTTTTCTCTGAGGAGCTCAGGGTAACATACATGTTTCTGGCTCCCCCTCATTTAACAACAGCCCTGTGAGGTAGGTTTCCCTGTGGGTTCTCGATCACCAGCCTCAGCATCCCCATCCAGTTCTCCCTTTAAATTACTGTATTTGATTGCTAGATGCCCTGAGGACATGAATTCCAAACATGCACAGAGTTCAATCCATCATTGCTCCTTTCCAGAACTGTATAAAAACTCTTCTTTCCTCCTTGAGCTGTTTCCCCCCCTGTGGCGGCTGCAGTTCAGAGTTCATAGTTGTGACCCATGCTTTGTAAACAAGGGGGCAAACAGACCTTAGGTTGCAATCCTGCACCTTGGCGTCAGCCCCATGAACCGGGGTAGGTCTTATTCCAAGAAAACAGGGTCGTGCTGTTAGCTGGCCAGTGCTGAAACAAATCTTCCGTATTCCTACCCACCTAAAGGCACCCTTCATTTTTGGAGTTTAAATGGGGTGGTTTCTACTGACAGCAGTTTAGCATCAAAGGACTCTCCAGAGCCCTAGTTCCTTGGCCAGTGGAATATTCTTGCACAGGCTGCCTAGATGAAAATCGCAGGGAATCCCCGTGATGACGCTTGGGGAGAAGAAACTCCCAGAACGAAGGATCCTTTCCAGAAGTCTCCCTAGCTGAGAAGCAGCCTGCGTCATTTCACTGCGGGCAGATGACACAATATGGCAATCCTGACTTGAGCTGAGCCAGGGTGGGGGTATTTCCCCGGATGCTAAACACAGCAGACCATGTCGCTTTCCACATCCCTGGTTTTCACAGCGTGCAATTCATCCCCGGGCCAACAATGTGCAGGCTCTCTTTCATCCTTAATGTGCTTATTTGGCAAACTGCGTGAGATGCCCTGCGAAAAATAGTATGAATCCATTGAGTCATGGCTGCCTTTCCTTGCCGGCTGGATGCGGGCGGGCGGCCTCAAAGGTTAAACTGAGGGGACCGATACCAGAGGTGGTATTCTAGGAGATGCTGAATATCCCTCATGCCTCTCCATCGCGTGGGGCGGGTTTTTAATAGAGTTGCAAAAGTTGGGTGCCTCCTGCTCTCTCTGCCAAGCGGTGGCAAGAGCCCATGGAGTTCCAGCCACTCACTCACCCAGGGTTTCTTTGGAGAATTGAGACACAGTGGAGACTATCGTAGCTGTAAGAAAGATGGTTTATTCACCTGTTTGCACCATCAGTCTGCATGGGAGGAGTCCAGATCTTACAACACGGTCATTCCAAGTGGGGTTTGTACCCTCTTCTGAGTTTATGGATTTTCTCAGTTTCGCACTCCCTCAATGCCCTGTTTGGGGGAACTTCCCGCGCCACCCTAAAACTGGTGTTAATGGGGAATGGAGAGCAACATCTACTGCCCTCTGCTGGGGTTTTCTCCTGGTGGATAAGCCCAGCTCCACTGGGAACCAGGTTACAAGATGATGCAACAGACTCTGCTGGGGGCTTTTGGGAGGAAAAAATGGCAGCTGGTGATCTTTGAGAGTGACATAGAAACTCTAGTGAAGGGCAATAAGTTCTGTCTTCATCCTCTCCAATTTCAGGGGGGTTAGTTCTCTAGTTTCACCCCCCAAAGCATTCAAGCTGAAAGTTCTTTATGGAGGGCACTGTCTGTTGTTGCCTGAATCCTATTGAATTGCTTTCTTCCCTCTACCATACAGCAAACATTACCCATCAGATGCTTCCAACATCTTGTAAAGATGTATCTTTTGCTCAGGGTTCCCCTGACCCATTTGACTGGACCTTAATACAGGGATCCAATTAATCTCTGTTTAATTTGATTTTAATTTGCTTTTCTACGTTTTTATGCTGTTTTATTTGTTTTCAGTTGCATCCTTGTTTCAATACCCATTGTTTCACAGTGTACAACAGCACTTGGCTTTCTTTAAAAAACCATTAAGTGGTTTGGAAAAAGCTGTTAAATGGATAATTTTTGGCCTGGCACTAGTTTTTTGGTGTGCTGTTTTATCTGCTGCTGTTTTCTTGGCATGTGTGCTTTTTTAAAACAGGATTTTATGGGTGACTCCTGGCGTCAGCCTCTAGTTTAACGTTGCCCTTTTGTAGACGTGCCGTTTTGTGAACTGCTTTGCTTCTTATTTTTAGAGCATGAAAGTATTTCAAACAAGGATCAAAGGAGATATTTGGATCCCGGCTGCTCCCCTGTCCTGTCTTTTTAACAAAAAGCAAAACATCCTGTTTCTCTTCTTCTTCTTCTTCTTCTTCTTCTTCTTCTTCTTCTTCTTCTTCTTCTTCTATCCCTCGTAGCCGAGTAAGATTGTCTTCCATAAACACCATTTTAACAATGAGTCCGTAAGTGACTGTGGAGGCCAATTCTGGATCCACACGTCCTTCTACAGTGGGGACATAGGTTTCTGGGCGGGAGTAGATCATGGTGTGGATTTGCCAAGTGTGCCTTTCTCTTAGCTTGTTTCTCCCTTTCAATCCAGAGCCAGTGTGGTGTAGTGGTTAAGAGCGGTGGACTTGTAATCTGGTGAACCGGGTTCGCTTCCCTGCTCCTCCACATGCAGCTGCTGGGTGACCTTGGGCTAGTCACACTTCTCTGAAGTCTCTCAGCCTCACTCTCCTCACAGAGTGTTTGTTGTGGGGGAGGAAGGGAAAGGAGAATGTTAGCTGCTTTGAGACTCCTTCGGGTAGTGATAAAGCGGGATATCAAATCCAAACCCTTCTTCTTCTTCTTCAAAGCCCATGACACCTTTAGTAAAGGCTGTTCTCCAATTGGAGCGCTCACAAGCAAGTGTTTCCCAACTGTTGGTGTTTATACTACTTTTTTTAAGATTTGCCTTGAGAGCGTCTTTAAGCCTCTTTTGCTGACCACCAGCATTATGCTTTCCGTTTTTAAGTTCAGAATAGAGTAGTTGCTTTGGAAGGCGATAATCAGGCATCCGCACAACATGACCAGTCCAACGAAGTTGATGTTGAAGAATCATTGCTTCAACACTGGTGATCTGTGGTCCAAAGTATCTCTGCTCTTACAGGTGATTGCATAGAGCTGGTCACAATATGGTAGGGAGAGAGTCAGGATACTACTGTGGATAGGTCAGTCTTCCCCCAATGTGATGCTCTCCAGATATTTTGGAGCACTTCAGGTGGTTGGGGCTGACAGTAGAGTTAAGTAAGTCCCAAGGTGAAAAAGAGCTGTCATGAAACTGATACCTTCTCCCACTTGTTTGTGAAGTGGGAAAAGAGTTTGTTTCACCACCACAGTGCAGACAATCCTTTATCAATTCCATTCCCCCATCAATTATTTGCAGCATTGCACACAGTTCTGGAGTTTAAGCAAGGTTGCGCACAAGGATTTAGTCCCATAAGTGAACAGGAAGGAATGTCTCGTGAGTTCACAGAAGTGCCTTCACAGCAGACTGTGATATAAAGCCGACAAGAGCTTCTAAACACCTTGTTCATTTCACCTCTGAAGGCGCATCTTCAGGCTTGCAGAGCTGGAGTTAGGGACAAAGTTTTATCGGTTTCTCTGTAGCTTTTCACAGGCTTTTTACAGGGATTACTTAACTTAGGTTTGTTGTTGATTTTTTTCCTCCAGGATTTGGTATCCTGGGGAGGAATTCAGTGTAACACTAAACAAATTATTCCATCAGCTCATGGCATTTCAGAAGGAATGATCCCTCTGCTCCTCACCTCGTGTGCTGTTCTGGGGTCCCCTGACTAATTTTTTTGGGGGGGGCATGTGGGGTATGGAGGAGAGAGGAGGGAATGTTGCATTCGTGGAAGACTTTGCACTGGCTTCTGCAAGCAGGATTTATGAGCTGAACACAGCCCTGTACAATTGTGGGAGGCCAACTCTTCCCCACTTTATGTATTCATGGCAGCTGTTTACCAGCTCCATCTGGTACACTGGCTGAGACCCTACTTGCCCGCAGACTGACCTTCCAGAGTGGTACATGCCTGGTTATCTCCCGCTTGGACTACTACAATGTGATCTACCTTTGGAGCTACCTTTGAAACCACAACTAATCCAGAATGCGGCAGCTAGACTGGTGACTTGGAGAAGCTGCCAGGACCATATAACACTAGTCCTGAAAGACCCACATTGGCTCCCATTCTGAGCAGAATTCAAAGTGTTGGTGCTGACCTTTAAAGCCCTAAACGGCCTCGGCCCAAGATACCTGAAGGAGCATCTCCACCCCCATCGTCCAGCCCGGACACTGAGGTCCAGCTCTGAGGGCCTTCTGGTGGTTCTCTCACTGCAAGAAGTGAAGGTACAGGGAACCAGGCAGAGGGCCTTCTCGGTAGTGACTCCCACCCTGTGAAACACCCTCTGATCAGATGTTAAGGAGATGAGTAACTATGTAACCTTTAGAAGGCATCTGAAGGCAGCCCTGTATAGGGAAGCTTTTTAATGTACAATGTTTTATTATGTTTTTATATATATTGGTAGCCACCCAGAGTGGATGGCGCAACCCAGTCAGATAGGTGGGGTACAAATAACATATTATTATTATTATTTTTATTAGGGTTAAATGCATGCATGTACAAAAGTCATTCAGAACAAAAACCCTGAAACATTCTGCTCAGTTTCCATCAATGAGGTAGGACAGTGCAGAACTTTATGGAAATAAAGGACAAGCTCAGCACATGCCAATCATCCTATGTTCCTCTGCTTACAACCAACTTCCATCCCCTTTATTAATTACAAAAATGCAACTCCATTTTAAAATTATCAGTTAGAAAAATCGGAGACTGGGAATAGAGGGGAAGAAAGGCACAGATGTTCTTAAGGAGAATTTCATCATCAGCGGAGGAGGAAAGGAGACAAGCAACAGAGCATTGCAAAGAGATAGGATCTGTCCATCATATTAGAGTCCCAATCCATGCACTGCTCCGATTCCCAATGGATATTGCATAGACGTTTCCAAAGATATTGAATAATTTAATTTTAGATGCTATGATTTACAAAATGCCACTTTTAAATATACTCCAGATGGAGAAATCCTGCATTTTTATGTGAATTACACATCTAGATTTTTCTCACTGTCCTCTCTGCATCAGACTGATCTTTAAGGTGATGCTGAGAAGGTCACACACGGTGGAGGTTTAACTCTCTTCTTTGTAATTAGGATTAATAACACTTGCCTTTCAAATGAAGAGGATTAATTAAATCTTGTAAGTCACCAGAGAGCCTCTTTATTATTATAGGCAGTGATTTCATCTGCAGGAAAGCTACTCTGGTTAAATCTTAAAAAGTGCTATAGCAGGCTATAACTCAGCCACCGCAGAATGGCAGAATTTGTCTTCCTGAGTTGGGCAGAAGTGTATTTATCTAGAGTATATAATGACAAGAAGAGCTCTGTTGCTTATGCTACCTGGAGAATTAAAAGTATTTTCCTAAGGTCTGTCCTTCCTCCCTGCAAATTCAATGTAGTCTTAAGTGGGGAATGCATGGGCAGAACAAAGTCCACTCGGGCAACAGGACTGGCCTGGGGGTTCCCCTTCTGCGCAGATTTAGCACACATGTTCCACAACAACTTAGGGCCCACTCTTAATTTCAGGGTTGTGAGTTCAAGCCCCACATTGGGCAAAAGATTCCCTCATTGCAGCGGGTTGGACTAGATGATCCTTGTGGCCCCTACAAACTCTACAATTCTATGATTCACACTTACCTTTCCCCCCGCGCTTTCTAGGCACAGTTTTCCCTCCCAGTGTGGTCCTTTCCCTGTGAAAACTCACTCTTTAATGCTGAATCAGAACAAACAGCAATTAGGGGTTTCTGCAGATTGCTGTTTGCTCCAATTCTGCAGTAAAGAGTGGACCTGGGCCTAGAAATGCTGCACTAAAGGAAATCCAGATGAACCCTTGGTTTAATCCTGCCCTGCAAATCTAGATTTCCTTGTTCACAGATTTAGGATGTCTAACTTTAGGGACGCTGTTGCTTCCTTAAGGAGCAAGCTCTTCTCAGCTTATCCTGCCTCAGAAGGAAGGTAGGAGCACTCCTTTTCCCATCAGGATTTATCCTAGCTTTCTTCCTGACATGCTTATCTTCTGTTTGTGGGGATTTTTATGTCTTGAAAAACATCTTATTGCTGGAGCCCCCACCTGCAGCATGATATGGTAGAAGCCTGTCTCCCATTTATCTCTTCAGAGAGAGCATCTAGCTCAACATTTTATCGTTTCTGCTGTTGCTAAATATATAAGAAAAGATCGCGAGAGCTTTCCAAACCAGAACAATGATGTGTGGAGCAAAATAAGCTGCAGTTAAAAAGATATATATGCAAAGTAGCTCAAATTCTTTCAGGCATCTGCATTGATTTTATGAGCCAGCTGAAAATTGGTGAGAACACTGGGAAGAGGCAGGATTGAAGATATAAGGATTTGAATGTTTGAAGACAAATGCTTGCTTGACTCAAATCTTGTTCAGGGTGTGCAGAGTTGATGTGCATCAGCTTAAAGGCAAATTTGCAAAGTTCTGGGTGGTTTCAAATCAGATTTTTTAAAAATTACACCTGCCATTGTAGGCAATGTTTGAATTTCACAGTGTGTGGTGTGCAGAATTTCTGGCGAGTTTGTTGAAGACAGCTTTCCAATTTTCACAATTTGTGGTTATGATTTCCAGTTAATTGAAGTCTTTTGGCGCTCCATTCTGGCTGAAGCTTTCATCCTTTACAGAGATAACCGCTTTCATTCCGCCCTGTTCTGCCCCTTTCCTTCGGGCCATTTAAGCACATGCCTGAGATGTTCCAAGTGACCCTTGTAAACGGTGCACAGTAGACAAGTGGGGAGAAACTTGCAATTGCGGACATGCCCATCTTTGGTCCCCGTTAAGTGTATGTAATATGTTGAGATGCTGGGATTGAAGTTGGGACCTTTCCCGTGCAACGCATATGCTTTATCATTGAGCTGTGGCTCCAGGGTCTTTTGAATTTTAATAGCCTAACTATTGGGACAGTGAATGGGGTTTCCAGCTCCTCACAGCTATTTAGGGCACACCTACCCTGCTCAAACCAGTTTAACAACAATATCTTCCTCACCAAGTGTAATGGATTTAGGGGTTGCTCGTGCGTAAGTTGCCGCCACTGCTGGCGAGGATCCGTCAGTGGGCGTTTCATGAACCTTTTCCAGCATAAAAGTTGTTTGACGCCAAGTCTCCTCCTACTCTCCCTGCGCGGAAGTCTTCTGCGCAGGGAGGGTGTGGGCAACGGAGTACCCGTACTCTCTCCGCTGGTCTCCGGCGAGGAGTCTTGGAGCCTCCTCTCCGATTCCCCCATCTGCCCCCCTTCTCCACTGGTGTTACGCTGATTTCCTTCCCCAGCAGATGGGCTGCCTCTCTCCCTACTGGGACCCTCTCCGGCATCCCTCTGGAGCCTTCCCTCCGCCTCTAGCTCCGATGGCAGTTCCCTGACACCAAGGGACTAGCTCTCTTGAGGGCATGTGTTTGTGGGTTAGGAATTGCTAAAATGAAATCCGCAGCCTTTCCCCCCAAACTACAGCTCTGACAATCCTATGGAAGATCAGAATTTGTAGAAAGCTGATGTCAGGTGGTAGCTGATGCTGCGTAGATGTGGTCATGGTGGCACCTTGATGGTGGTTGAGAGGAAGAGTACTCTTTTGGGGAATCTTAACATTGGCTTCATGTACCATATCTACTGTAAGTGGACAGGTTTTGCTCATTCTTATGGTCTTTATTGATGTTGGAACAGCAGAGAGATGTAATAAAGGAGATCAGTGTGGTGTAGTGGTTAAGAGTGGTAGACTCGTAATGTGGGGAACCGGGTTCGCGTCTCCGCTCCTCCACATGCAGCTGCTGGGTGACCTTGGGCCAGTCACACTTCTTTGAAGTCTCTCAGCCCCACTCACCTCACAGAGTGTTTGTTGTGGGGGAGGAAGGGAAAGGAGAATGTTAGCCGCTTTGAGACTCCTTAGGGTAGTGATAAATCGGGATATCAAATCCAAACTCTTCTTCTTCATCATCATTTTGGAGGGTGACGTTTATTTGGCCTCGGGCAACAGTTTGTTGATCGGCTCACTTACAGGAATCCTTTCCTTTGCTGTAACCTTACTGTGGTTTGTTCCCTCAAGTTCTACATCAACAGTGGGGAAACCTATGGTCTGCAGGCCCAATACGGCCCAATAGTGGTCCTAAATTGGCCTGTGAGGCTGTTTTACCCAACCTGCAGCTAGCTACCTGATGCCCTAGGCGATGTCAGGTGTGGAGCAGGCAAAGTCTTGGCTGCGAAGGAGCATAAAATGCACTCCTGGTTTTTCCTTGCCACCCACCACACCCACCCCAATTGCTCATAATCTAGAAACAAGTTTTGACCCATAGATTTATGTGTTTAAAATATTATGCTGAATCTAGGCCTCTAAAGTGGACTGACTGCTGAGCCCTTTCAGAGTTGACCTGCTCGATGGAACTCTCATAGCTCATGTGCTAATTTTCTTCGTTCTGTTTCTTTTCTTCCCACCTTCCTTTTTTTTAAAAAAAACTTTGCTTTCTCCCCTTTTGGTTTCTCCCGCCCTCTTTTTTTCTTACCCCACCTTTCCTCCTTTTTTGAAAACACTCGAAACCTAAAGCTCACAAACGCAAACCTATGGGGCTTCCAGGTATGGAGATGCATGTGGATTGAAGTTCGTGTGTCATGTTGTGGTCGTTTTGTTTTGTTTTGTTGGGAATGAACCCTGCTAAGCTTGGTTTTAGACACATGAAAAGAGAGACCCTCTACACAACGCAGACGACAAAGCCACATAGCCAGGCACCGACACCTACACAATATTACGATTCCGTGCACCTTCTCTGCAAAACGTATCAGATATTGCTTTGCATAGAAAAATGGGTTGAGAAATGGCTCTTTCAAATTAAGAAGAAAACTGGTGAGTACGGAGAGCCGGACGAGTTTGTCTTTTCCCAGCAAACATTTTAAGCACCCTGTGTTTATACATCTACAAAGGGTGACTGGGTTTCCCTAAAATCTAGGAGAGAACTGGATCTTCACCATTCACCTGGCCTGTGGCTGTATGAATAAACAGACACTGCTATGAGGGCAACCCTGCTTTATAACTGGGCACAGTGCTTCGCACCAGTCCTTTTAAGTGTGTTTTATATTTTTGTCAATTGATGGCTTTCTATAGCACTCCTGCTGATCCCTCCTCTCTCCTCTGCATTTTCTTTATCTACTAACTTCCTCTCCACCTCCACCACAATCTTCACACCCTCTTATTTCTGTCCTCTATGCAAGCCACTGAATGCAGGAAACTACCCTATAGCAAGTCATGCCATTGGTCCATAGAGCCCAATACTGTCTACTCTAGTTGGCAGCAGGTGTCCGGCATGCTGGAAAAACCTGCTGCCTGAGATTCTTTTTAATGAGAGTTGCTGGGCATTGGACCTTCTTACTGTGTCTTTTAGGGCCTAACTACATGTTACTCTAGGGATGCGGGTGGCGCTGTGGGTTAAACCACAGAGCCTAGGACTTGCCGATCAGAAGGTCGGTGGTTCGAATCCCCGCGACGGGGTGAGATCCCGTTGCTCGGTCCCTGCTCCTGCCCACCTAGCAGTTCAAAAGCATGTCAAAGTGCAAGTAGATAATTAGGTACCACTCCGGCGGGAAGGTAAACAGCGTTTCCGTGCGCTGCTCTGGTTCGCCAGAAGTGGCTTAGTCATGCTTGCCACATAACCTGGAAGCTGTAGAAGAAGTTCCCTCGGCCAGTAAAGCGAGATGAGCGCCGCAACCCCAGAGTTGGCCATGACTGGCCCTAATGGTCAGGGGTCCCTTTACCTTTACCTTACATGTTACTCTAAATGTGTCATGTGATGTAATGTCAAGGTTCTAAAAATTAAAACCAACTGCATGGGGATCTGGGTTGGGCCACAATCCACGCAGGGTGGCAGTGATGTTTTAATGCTCTCTGCCGCAATTTGAAAAGAATCATTCTTCCCCCCACCCATAAATATTACATAGGAATTAAGGGTTGATAGGTCAGGAGCATCTCACACTCTGAGATTTCAGGGCCCCAAACTGAGACCTAGGGGTGGCCCCGGGGGCTGTCACGGGAGGCGGACCCTGGTGATGTCATGGGCAATTCTTCCTCTGTGTTCCCTCCCACCACTGAGTCCTGGAGATGGAGGTTAATTGGGAGAGGGAAGGAGGGTGTGGTGGAGGTCACAACTGCTCCCCAAGACACACAATAATTTGCAGCCAGCTCCTGCCAGTCTGAAGCTTGGAACTGCACACATATATACATTTTTTAAAGGCATTCTCTCTGTCACCTGGTTATTCAAACCCCCCTTCTGCCACTTGGAGGGGAACAGGCAAACCTGGTGACTTCAGACCAGCACGGAGGTCTGACAACTCTAATAGCAATAATTTCAAAACTCCTACTGGTGTCAAAGAGAGTTTTTGCCTTTCTATCTCTATTTACCATGCCCCAGAGAGGAGGATTAAATTAAAAAGCAAAGTCATGTCAAGTGGAATGTATAAAACAGCAAACAGATGGACCTCCAATAAAATTGGTCCTCATTTCTAGTCCTCCAGAAATTCACTTCCTTATTTTTAGGTTCTGTGCAGCTGGCATAATGTATAAAGACTTGATCGTGAGGGGGGTCATCTGGATTGGGTGGTATTCAGCTTTTACTCACCATTGACCTGTTGAAATTAACGGAGACCCAACTGAGTCATGTTCATTAATCTCAACAGGTCTACTCTCAGTAAAAGTTGAATGCCGCTCATTTATTTTGTTCCATCCCACAAAGCTGGATATCAGTGGTATTTTGGGGGCTGGGGAATGCTGTAATCGGCACAACCCCACGTAAGAAGTTCATTGCCATTGAGGTGATGTAGAACTGCATAGTGGGAAGTGGGATTTTGTTTGCTTCCTTGGCACCTTGGTAATGTCTGAATTGGATCTACACCCTTGCTTTTGAAAGAGCTAAGCCCAATAGTCATGAAGGAAGGATGAGTGATACAGGTATCCAGCAGCTTTTGGCAACATGGGACAATTTTTAAGAAAAACTGCCTTCCAATGTACCTACCGTTCTTCTTTTCTCTCTTTTCACATCTCACTCACCCTTTCACTTTTCTTTTCTTAATCCTTTTCTGTTTGAATGAAGACAGACGTAAAATTTGTAATTTAAGACCCGATGGGTGATCCTCACAAAATAATAATAATAATAATAATAATAATAATAATAATATTTTATTTATATCCCGCCCACCCCAGCCGAAGCCGGGCTCAGGGCGGCTAACAACAATAAAATAATACAACATTCTAAAATCATTTCATTATAAAATTAATTCAAATCAAATTGATGGCAACCATTGGGCTAGAGTTCTGTGAAGACTGCCAAAGGAGGGAGTCAGGCTGTGCCCTGGCCAAAGGCCTGGTGGAGCAGCTCTGTCTTGCAGGCCCTGCGAAAAGATGTCAAGTCCCTCAGGGCCCTAGTCTCTTGTGGCAGAGCGTTCCACCAGATTGGAGCCGCAGCCGAAAAGCCCTGGCTCTGGTTGAGGCCAGCCTAACCTCTCTGTGGCCTGGGACCTTCAAGATGTTTTTGTTTGAAGACCGTACGTTCCTCTGTGGGACATACCAGGAGAGGCGGTCCCGTAGATACGAGGGTCCTAGGCTGTATAGGGCTTTAAACCATGCTTTGCAAAGAACATAGTAGATGTACATACATTCCAACAAGTTAAATGCTGGATCAGGGCTGTCTAGGGTCTTCTTTTCCCCTTTTAAGCAGCCAATGTATACCCACTTGTTTCTATGTCCATCCTGTCGCTTGTTTAAAAAAACACCCTTCTTTTTTTTTTGCAAAGCTACCGCATATCACATTGGTCTTTATCCTCGTCTTTCCCTCTGGTAGATGTTAGTGGCTTCATTGGAGCAACTCACTTTAGGTAAGGCCACAACCCGTTCGTAGGTTGTGCCGCAACAGTTGATGAGCATTGCACCATTTTAACCACTTCCATCTGCCAGGAGCAGCCTTGTTCCTCTCTCTGCATTGTTTTCCCTGCTGTAAAAAGGGTAAGTAGCTGTGCTCATCCCACAAAATATATGCACAGGAGTAGAAGGCAGCTTCCTACTGACATTGTACAAATGGTCTTCAAAATACTTCCACCTGGCTCTGACTTCCATCCCTTCACTTAACCTGTCTCCACTCTGAACTGTTTCCTTGAGCTGATCTCCTCCACCCAGTCCCCTCTCTCTTTCCCCCTGCTCCCCTGCCCTTGGAACTGCTTCATGTGTAACAAATAAAATTAACCCTTCGTGGTGTGTGCACGCGTGCATTTTGTGGGAGTTGTGTATTGTTTCGTTCAGCCCATTCTTGTGTTTTTGTGTCCGGTATCGTTAGCTGACCGCTTCGAGGCATGGCCCAGCGTTACTGACCTTGCCTTAATGATGTGTGTGCTTCTCAGTAATTAGCCACCTGTCTTTCCCTTTTGCTATGGGCAGTGAGCAACTGGTATCCTCCTATTTTACATGCTACTGCAGCAGAAGAGCAGATTGTCCATCTTAATGACGACTTTTAGCTTCCCATGAGTGATGTGCGTAATGAAGTCAATGAACCAGGCAGGAATCCGAAGACTTGATTGTGTTGGGCTGCATGCGCTGTGTTTTCATCCTGATGGTTTAAATCTCTGTGCCTAGCTGTTTAAGTGAAGCATGCTCCTTTCCAACAAGGATATTAAAAGAGAGGATATTAAAATATCACTGAGTCCAAGCATGCAACAACAGAGCTGTCCAGGCTAAATTAAAAACAAGAGAGTTCTTGGGCATGTTGTCTCTCTTCCCACATTATTTTTTGAGGGATGCATCAAAGCCTTGAGTTATATAAGGCAATAACGTCCAACTTGGCAAATTTGATACTTTCAATGTTTTGGTCTGCACAATAAAATCAATATTGGGAATGGTGAACATGGGCATTTTTGCAAGGGAACCGAAGCAAAAAAAGAAAAGAAAAAATCTCCTTGAGAACTGCTCCTCAAACCCTTCCTAATTAATTTCTGCCTGAAAATAATGTATACTCAGGGCTTTTTTTTCAGCCGGAACTCACCGAACTCAGTTTGGGCACCATTGCTATTCTAAGAGAATGATGGAGGTGTTCATGGTGAGTTCCGGCACCTCTTTTTCTAGAAAAATGTAGCACTGGGTATACTGTATTACTAATACTGGATTCCAGTCTACACTTGTGGCCATATATCCATGTTTCTAGAACCTGTTTTGCCCTGATTATGGCCAGAATTAGTTTTATTAGCAACAAGCAGAAGCGGGGAGACAGGACTTCAGTCCAACTATGTAGCCCAGCAACCACCAGTAAAGATCCAGTGCTGCCAGTAAGAAGGAAGGCCTCGGGCTCTGTTGCTTGGCAACCACCAGTTGCCAAGGCCACTACAGCCCATATTTTCTAGTTTCAAGGCAGGAGTTTCTGTTCATTACATTAAGAGTCAAACTACAGATTAAGCACTTGTAAAAATATAAGAAGAGGGCTGCTGGACTGGGCCAAAGACATTACAGTATTATTATTATTATTATTATTATTATTATTATTATTATTATTATTTTCATTTCTATACTGCTTTAGATTGTAAAGAAAACATCTCAAAGCGGTTGACAACACATTGAAACATCCCATAAAACCACCCAGAATAAAACGAGTTCAAGCTTCCAGGAAAATATTTCAGATCCTTCTCTAAGGGGCATTCTGCTTTCCCCATATTTATTTACCAACTTAATTTACAGAGCTGCCCCATAGCAGAAGTACTCTAGGAAGGCAGTGTGGTGTAGTGGTTAGAGTATCTAGTCCAACGTTTTGTTTTTGGATTTGCTGCTTGAATTTCGGCCTCTGCAAAGCCCACAAGCAGGACATGAATAAACACAGTCCTCTCCTGCAATTACCCCATAGCAACTGCTAGATTGTAGAGGCAGCATAGAGACATCATGACATCTAGCCTTTGATAGCCTTATCAAATGCATTGGTCTAACCCCCCTTTAGAACAATCTGATTTGGTGGTCATTGCCGGTGGCGCTGTGGGTTAAACCACAGAGCCTAGGACTTGCCGATCAGAAGGTCGGTGGTTCGAATCCCCGTGACGGGGTGAGCTCCTGTTGCTCGGTCCCTGCTCCTGCCAACCTAGCAGTTCAAAAGCACGTCAAAGTGCAAGTAGATAATTAGGTACCGCTCTGGCAGGAAGGTAAATGGCATTTCCATGCACTGCTCTGGTTCGCCAGAAGCGGCTTAGTCATGCTGGCCACATGACCCGGAAGCTGTATGCTGGCTCCCTCGGCCAATAAAGCGAGATGAGCGCCGCAACCCCAGAGTCGGTCACGACTGGACCTAATGGTCAGGGGTCTCTTTACCTTTACCTTTACTATATCTAGTGTTGTGAGAGAAGTAGAAAAATATCTACCCTCTTTCTCCACACAATGCATAATTCTCCTTAATCATGTCTCCCTTTATTTTAATTTCCCCACTCAAATCCTGAAGCTCCAGTCTTGTAGCCTTTCCTCATAGGGGAATGCAGATCTGTCTTCTGTTTCCCCTTGATTTGGGGTGAAGGAAGCCCCCATTGTTATTCTGATTGCAGCATGGGAAGAGGTGAGGCTTAATCTCTCCCTCCCCAGCTATGATCAGGAAGAAAATGCTTCCCCCCACCCCACCCACATAACACATGGGGATAGTGTTTAGTAAAAAACACACCGTTGTGTTAAGTGTAACATGTAGTTCGGCCCTCAGAGCTCTGAAGAAGAGTGCAGGGAAAACTACAGCTGATACCTAGCCCTGATAGATGGAAACCCTATTTTAATGTAGAAGCCAGATCTCATAAAAATATGATTTGAGGATTCTGTGGGTTCCTCCCTTGACACTTGAAGACTCTTTTCTTCACCCCACTCAATCCCATGGATACCACCAGGATTAAAACCCTGTTGTGATACTTTGCCAAACTCCCCGTACATCACTGCTTTTTATGGCATTCTCTTTACACTAAAGATCTTCCTTAGATTCCTGGGTCTTCCTCCTAGATAAGCTTTGCTGTCAGCCGTGGTGTCCAAGGAAGAGATTATGAGGCTTATGTGGAAGGAAGCTCCAGAGGCCAGATGGACCTCTGAGGCGACCGTCATGTAAAGGGAAGGCTCTGAAAACTGAGGACAGGGTGGAAAAGCTTTGCTGTCAGCCTTGCCTCCTGAGAAACAACAGTGTGACACACTGCTGACTGCTGTGCTCAGGTTTAACTAATCCTTTTGGTCCTCCTCCTATCTCCATGAGTTTAAAGCCAAGAGATTAGGGGAACAGCCTTCCCCATCCGCATTTTGCTATTTTTATCTCATCCCCACCTTCTTTCGGGGTGTCTAAGCTATTAAAAGCCGTTCCTCTCCTTCTGTATGTGCAAGGCAGAATTGCAGGGGAGGGAAGCGGTTTCCACAGCAAGAAGTTGAAACGCTTGGCTTCTTGTCTCAGTCTGAGTTTTCCTCCTCTCATTTCTCCTTCTTCCATTTTAGGCTCATCCCACCTTTGAACCAGCTGGAGCTCCTGAGGAACCTGAAGAGCAAATCTGGACTGACTTTCAGGTGAGTTAGATGGTCGTGGATCCAGCCCACGCCCCCAAAGAAAATCTCATAGACAACACTAGGTTCCTTCCACAGGCACCCTTTATATGTGTTATGTGAACATGCAATGTGTGTGTGTGTGTTAGTTAGGACTGGGTGATGTATTGATACGTCGTCCAAAATTGGTTTGAAGTCCACATCGTTCTAATGGTTTCATGATATTTGACATGGCGACGTATCACGAATCACAATGTGTCTGTGACGCTACCTGAAGGAGCGTCTCCACCCCCATTGTTCTGCCCGGACACTGAGGTCCAGCTCTGAGGGCCTTCTGGCGGTTCCCTCATTGCGAGAAGCAAAGATACAGGGAATCAAGGCAGAGGGCCTTCTCGGTAGTGGCGCCCGCCCTGTGGAACGCCCTCCCATCAGATGTCATAGAGATAAACAACTACTTGACATTTAGAAGACATCTGAAGGCAGCCCTATTCAGGGAAGTTTTTAATGTGTGACATTTTAATGTATTTTTAATCATCACACATCATGTAATAACTATATGTCAAGATTTTAATGAAGTTCCTGTAAAACGTGAAATTGTTTTACACGTAATTCCCCCCGCCCCCCCGAGGAATTTTTGTGCCCAGGGCAGCCATCCAGAGTACCAGCACCTTTTCCACCTGCTGGAAGCAAAGCACTGTGTCAGACCTATACAAAAACACCAGTAAAAACATGTCAAGTGTTTTCTAAGGGAGTCTAGGGAACATGCATTTCTTAATTTAAAATAATCTCGTGCCCCCATGATCTTTCTGAGCTATCCCAAAGAGGAGAGGTTAAAATGCAGAATTGTGTTTTCATTCTGACTGAAGAGCCAGGGAGGTTCTGGTGGAAGAACTTAGCTGCTATCTAAATTCCCTCCATATGATTCCAACAAAGAAAAGACCTAAAATGAATACACTTTAAACCATGGTCTATTGACTTTACAAAAATTCCCCAGCCATGACCTGGAAATAATATTCATTTCCCAGCGTCTGAAGAATTTCAAAATAAATCCTATGACTTTTAGGCCATGACTGAGTTTCTTTCTCTTGACCTCCATATGTGAACCATATGTTACTTTTCCTGAGTTTGCAAATGTGCTGCAAGTTCATGGCTGACCTTGCTTGTGGCTTCAAAACACTGACTTGACAGAAATATAGCTTAGGTAAAAACAGATTGCAAGGGGTAAAGAGCAGCCGGCTTCTTAAAAAAGAAGAAGCGTGGATATAACTCATGTTTTAATATTAATATACTTCCACGAGATTGTAGCAACAAAGACTTTAGTTATGAGGTACAGTTTATTAAGCTGGTTCTTCAGGAAAGTTCAGGAAGCCGAAATAATAATGCATTATGGAAAAGTTTTATTTTCCTGCCAATGTCTATTACAACATTGCTAAGAGAGTTGCCTCAACTAGGAAAATAAAAAGAAGAAAGGAGAGTATAATTGTTTTTTGTTTTTTTTAAGACTAGAAACAAACTTCAGCAGGTGCCAAATTAATAATTAGTTGAAATAATGTGTTTTCCCCCAATGTGTTTTTCCCACCAAGGGCAGCCTAGCTCTGTGATTCTCCTGGCATTCCCTGAGAGGCATTCCACTTGAAAACCAGAACTCTTGGCAGCTCTTGGTTGAAACAGGAAACTGTATAGAACTATCGCCATTGAAGAAAATACATTGGCAATATGCATTGAGAATTTTTATTTTCTATAATATATTCTCTGTTTGAAATTAGTTTTTGACTATTCTCTCCTTTGGCCTTCCTTCATTGCTTGAAGCAATTTCTGTTTTTGTGCAGGGTGATTTGGGGGTGTTTATTTCTCTTATGTCACCTGCCCTCTTTCACCAAAGATTTCTTGAAAGTTTTATTCTAAGACTTTACAAATTCTATCCTCTTTTTAAGAGGGGGGAGCAGAAATTACCCTGAAGTGACTGTGGCCTTGACAATGTCTTCTCGATTTAGTCCACAAGACTGTGTAATGCAGACGAGGTCACCTCTAACATGTTAAGTGTTGCTCTGCCTGTCTGGTCCATAAATTGATGGATTACCCTCTTTTTCTGTGTGACTTTGTTGGGGGAGCGAAGTTTATATGTTGCAAGTGCATCACACAGAAATGTGGATCAGTCTTAAACGGAGCTATTTTCAAGCTGTGGAAACAGGTTACATGAAAGCGTGAAAGTTAGAGGGAACATCTCCCTGTGTGATGTTTCGAGACTGGTATACTGAGAAGGAGCATGACTCCGTTTTTTAAAAAAACAGTCACCTTGATCCAACCCCATGGTTCAAAGAGTCCGATTCTGAAATGTGCTTCAATCTTTTTGTTTCAGCCTTGTTTTGTGCGTATGTAGGGGCTCGCTGGGTGGAGTGGAGCCACAATACCAATTTCCAGGCAGATGGCTGCCTGTTGCCTACTTGGGGTGGGGGAGAGAAGAGGAAGGGCAAAGTGGCGGGGAAGTTGGTGTGGTGCAAACGCAGGAGCAGAACCAATTCTGGTGCACCTGCCGTTGCATCTGCACCACACCAGCTTTCCTGCTGCCTCGCTCCTCCTTCTCTCCCTCACGGTAAGCAAGAGTAATCCACCTGCCGGAAAGCTATCAAAACCACTCTGCCACACCTGACAAGCTGCTTCTACGTTGAGAATCTCTGTGTGCCCCATACTTTTCCTCCCCCTGCCTTGTCGCCACCTTCTGTTTGATCCTGTCCTCCTTGTCTTCAACTGTGAATACCCTTCTCCCTCTTTCGCCTGACTCCACTGCTAATGTACTTTTGCTTCTGTTTTAAGGAAAGAGCAGCAGCCTGAGCCGTCTCCAAGGTCTGTATGTTTTCAGAGAGTCCATCCCCATGCATTCTCACTACTCTCTATCTATCTCTCTCTCCCCCTTTCTCCGAGTTTCTGTTCCTCTGTGTCATGCGTGTTGATGCTCGTGGCGACAAGGAGCTGAGAGCCATTCAAATAAACATTGTAAACCTCCAACGTGCTTGCAATGATGAGACCGATGATGTCCGCATGCCTTGTAAATACCCGTAAAGATGGCCCCTTGATTATGTTTCCTTCTTTCCAATGGCAACACGCCATTTGACCGAGCGGAGTCTGTGGAGTGGGTTTGCTGCGGCAGCATCAGAACCAAGGCTGAGATGTGGCATGTAGATCCATCAGAAATGGATTGAAAAACCTGGGAAAGAGCTGTTATCCCCATGTGGAAAACGAAAGGGGTGGATGCAGTCTTAACACAGCCCCTTTCAACTTGCCTTTCCCGAATTGTGTGATAAAGAGGTGTGGTCATTCTCCACGTTCCCTTTTCCCCTCACCTGTATTTCTGCCTTTCTTTTGGTCACGGCAGCAATGAAAGAAAGGATATTCATGTACCCACCAACATTTGTCGCACATCATTGTTTTACAGCAAGTAGATCCCCACCGTGGCAGAGAGAGAAAGAGGAAAATGTACCAGCCCCTTTTGTAGAGAAAACTGGCTAGTACAGGTCAATAAAAAACAACGTACATTCCCCATAGCGCTTAAAAACACGCGACTTGGGATTTCCACATTTATGATTGTGGAAGCTGGGACTCACTGCATTGCCGAGGGTCAGGCATGATGCTGCTCCTCTGTTGGCTTCAGTCACACCTGGCACCTGAGCATCTTCTGGTGCAGCTTTGCTGGTAAGGTTAACTGATGCTTAACTGCTGCTACTTCTGTAGCACTGATGGAGGATGGAGGAAGCATGGATTGCCTCCCTGCTAGTAACCTTTTGGGCTAGGGACCAAGCAGAGGTGGTGCCATCGTCTCCATAGCAAAGTCAGGTAGAGGAGTTTTCTACTTGTCAGGCTTGCAGAAGGGCACTTTAGTTGCTGTGATGCTATTTATGCATTGCAACCAATGGTGATTTATAGTTTCTGCGAGTGTTAGATCTGTCAGGTATGTTGCAGAATCACCAAAGTCCATAGATCAAGGTTAGGCAACATGGTGGCCTCCATAAAGGCTTCAGTTCCTATCACCCTTGACCCGTGACTGTGCTGGCAGGGGCTGATGGGAGTTGTAGTCAAATAGCATCTGGAAACCACATTGTAGCTTATTTACAATGTTTTCAGATTTGATTCTTAATCAAGAAAGCGTGTGTTCTGCCAGGCAGATATCTACAGGCTGAAAGTGTGCTTTAGTTTTAAGACAGCTTGGTGCACAATAGCAGCTGGCATGATGTTGAAGAGGAAAATCCATTTTGTAGGTTCATCTGATGGGTACATGTTGAGCTTTGAGACATAACATTGTTCCCACATGAGATGTTAACACTGTACTCCATTTCTTTACTTTGCAAATCTTGCAATAGCTCCTAAAAAGTTAGTCTTGCAGGAACTGTGCAATTCTGGGTTCATATGGTGCTGGTACAGTTTATAATCCTGAATATTTTGGGTGGCATTCAACTATTTTTTTCTTAGACCCTCTGAAACTCATGGACCTAACTCAGTCATTAATTTCAATGGGTCTACTTTGAGGAAAGCTTAGTTAAATATCGCTCTTAGCTACTGACTCTGGTTAGAGATTTTGTTCAGTTCTGATATAGGATTTTGGAACACAGATAAAACTGCAGCAAAACCTAGCTAATCAGTTGGTTACTCACCTGGGTTTGAATCTCTGGGAATACTAAATATTCGTACAACTGTTAGGAGAGAACAGTTTCAGAGAAATCTGTGGGCCTAACTAGATGCTATGTGAGTATATCAACCTCTGTTTCTCCAGCAATGCTTAGTTAAAAGAAATGCAGGGTATTGTTGCATTGGGTTCATGGTTTTCCCTTTCCTGCTCTGATTCATTGGTTTCATTCAGGGGTGGGGGAACTGAACCTGACAATATGACACCATGCACCACCACCCCGGACATTACGAGGGAAATGTTGTCTGCGTTAATGTCTAGGTTGGCTTTCTGACACAGACATTCAATATTTGCAGGTGATTTAATAATGTCAAGCAACAGTTTGCAACAGATGCCTGTATGTTCCAGCTACAAGACTAGCATGATGACAAATTCATTCATTTATTAGCTGTATATCTGGCAATTCCTCCGAGGAGTTCATGTGTTTTCCTCTCCAACCCCTTTATACTAACAATATTCAGTTGCTCATCTCAAAATTGGCAGAACAATCCAAGTCCCGGATCTGCTGTGCTGGAGGAAGTTGGGGTGATGTCCTTCTGCCCTAGCCTTGCCCAGCTCTGCTGGCCTCCACTGTTGGAAAAACTCCACCATTGGTGGAGAAGCTCTTCTAACAAGAAGCATGCAATGTGCTCGCTGAAATGTTGGGTGGAAGCTACCACCAGTGACATTCCTGTTGGCACTAGCCAACAGAAACACCCTGATCTGGGGGATGAGGGACTGCGCCAGCACAGGATCCAGAAAATCCAGCCCTCGTGTGACAACAATGGACCCAATTCAGGCTTCTTAACTGCTCCCTTTCTGCCCTGGTGGTGGGGTTGTGGACATCCCACTCGCCTGGATTCTCCAGTGAGTTAGCAACCTGGGGGAAGTTAAGCATAGAAAACCGCTGTTGTCAATGTGCCAGACTGAGCTTGTGGGTGGATGCGCTTCAAACAGCTCCTAGGGATGGTAGAGCTATTCCCTGACCTACCTTTTTCCAGTCTGGTAGTTTTTGTGCTTTATTTATTGACTGTGGATTTATCTCACCTTTCCTCCAAGAAGTTTAGCTTCCTCCTCTCCTCTCCTCTTTCCTCTGTTGTCCTCACATGAACCCTGTGATAGAGGCCAAGCCAAGAGAAGTTGAACCAGCCCAGGGCCATCCAGTGAGCTTCATCATGACTCACTAGACTTTTGTACCCAGGTTTACTCCATCCAAGTGTGTGTCATGAATTCCACTCATATTGATCTGAAGGAGACCCCAATGTGTAGTTAGCAGATTAAAAACATAAAAAGGTTGCAGGATTCCAAAAAACCAAACCAAAACAAAAAAATAGACCAGAGGCAATCAGTTCTTCATCTAGCAGAATTTACTACTACTGAAGGCAAATGAGCATAATGGTCACAAATCCATTACATCTTCAGGATCGGCAGAGTCCATAAGAAATCCAGTTGCAGCAGACTTAACTTAAACTTAAAAAAGGTAAAGGGACCCCTGACCGTTAGGTCCAGTCGTGGCCGACTCTGGGGTTGCGGCGCTCATCTCGCTTTATTGGCCGAGGGAGCCGGCGTACAGCTTCCGGGTCATGTGGCCAGCATGACTAAGCCGCTTCTGGCGAACCAGAGCAGCGCACGGAAACGCCGTTTACCTTCCCACCGGAGCGGCACCTATTTATCTACTTGCACTTTGACGTGCTTTCGAACTGCTAGGTTGGCAGGAGCAGGGACTGAGCAACAGGAGCTCACCCCATCGCGGGGATTCGAACCGCCGACCTTCTGATTGGCAAGTCCTAGGCTCTGTGGTTTAACCCACAGCGCCACCCGCGTTCCTAACTTAAACTTACAATAAGACTAAAACCTTAACACTAAGCATACTATGTACAGAACCCCACACCAGAAGGAAAGAGAGACAGACAGTGAAATCCAGGCTCCTTCTGGCCTATTATTATAGTCTGGCAACTTAAAAGCAACACGTCAGGCTAATAATTTGATTACAACACTTTATATAGCTACTAAATTGTATCTTATTCAAATATTTAGCAGTGAACATGCTGAAAGAAGTTGGTGCTCCAGAGGCAGTAGCAGGACAGTCCTTCCTGGATAACCGACTGTTTCAGACTTTGTTCCTCAGCAAATAAGAGTTCTGAGAAGGTACATAAGTTGCAAATGGTTCAGCTTTCACTGATTCAGTGAATAAGTCGTGTATATAACCAGGTGCATCTGTGCTGTGGTTGGGACTTTATACTTAATTTGGAAGGCATGTTGAACTTGAATTATTCTCCGTTTGATACACCATCCAAAAATGGGAAATTTGCTTAAGTTACATTAGTTGGTGTTACCTTGTATAAATTGTATGCCACTTGACTTTGAATGAAGATACAATTTAGTAATCAATTTACAATTTAGTAAAGTGTTGTAATCAAATTATTAGCGTGAAGTGTTGCTTTAAGGTTGCCAGATTTTCCTGTTCACAACACAGGGGATCTTTGCTTCCTATTATTATAGTCAGCATAACCTTGAGTGAAAGCAATAACAGAACCAGTTTAAACCTGCTGTACTCAGCTTCTCTGAAGGAATAACCAAAACATCAGGAACCTTCTGCTTGTTTCTAGGCGGAACAGAAGCTTGTTGTTAGCTAGAAACTTCCAGCTTGCACCAGCTTGTATCACACAGAGAAGCTTCCAGAACCCTCTTGAATCGAATAGAATAGGAAAGATCTCTACACTTTAAGCCAGTACTTTCTGTACCAAAAAAAATTGCAAACTGACCGTGTGGCATTCTGTCCATTAGCTCACACACACACTCTCAACCCCCTGGACTCACCATATAGTGCAGAGGGCGGCAAAGTTTTTGTGGCTTGGGCCTGTTCACGGTCCCACAGACGCCACGGTGGGCTGGAGTGCGCGCACATGCGCAAACGCATGCGCAAACACTATTTCTGGCACGGAGGAGGTGTGCTCAGCTTCCTATTGGCTGCAGGAGCTTCCTTCAGCCAATGGGAAGCCGGCCAGCATCGCGGAAGGTGGTCCCCGCTCTGCTCCGTGCCGGTTTAGCGCGGCACACGGGAGCTGACTGAGCGGGCAGTGGGGGTCCATGGGCTGGTTAAACAACCCCCATGGGCCGCTTGTGGTTCGTGAGCCTTAGGTTGCCGACCCCTGATGTACTGCTAAAAGCCAGAAAGCAAACAAAAGACGTGTCCTTGCCTTTCTTCATATCCCAATGGGTATGATAACAGGTGACAAAGGGCTTTGCTTCTTAATTCTGAGCACAGTTCAAAGTGTTGGTGCTGACCTTTAAAGCCCTAAAGGGCCTCAGTCCTGTATACCTGAAGGAGCGTCTCCACCCCCATCGTTCTGCCCAGACACTGAGGTCCAGCACCGAGGGCCTTCTGGCGGTTCCCTCGCTGCGAGAAGTGAGGTTACAGGGAACCAGGCAGAGGGCCTTCTTGGGAGTGGCGCCCGCCCTGTGGAACGCCCTCCCAGCAGATGTCAAGGCAATAAACAACTATTCTACTTTTAAAAGACAACTGAAGGTGGCCCTGTTTAGGGAAGTTTTTAATGTCTGATGCTGTATTGTTTTTAATATTCAGTTGGAAGCAACCCAGAGTGGCTGGGGAAACCTAGCCAGATGGGCGGGGTATAAATAATAAATTATTATTATTATTATTAAATTATTATTTCAGAATGGGGAAGGCTGTGCTGATGGCCCCTCACAAAATAAAATCCCTGCATGGGGAATGCTTGCACATTACAAAGAGGGATGCACTGGAACTATTCTTTGTAGTCTCTGTTTATTTTTACTTATGGGGTGTAAATAAATTATTTTTCTTATTATTATTAACCTTGCCATTTGATTACTTCATGCACAGGGAGCTTGTCACTCTAGGAGTGCTTGAAAATGTCCACCCAGGTGGTTTTTCTTTACAGCAGGGGTCTCAACCCGCAGACTGGGGGCTTTAGGCAGCCCCCAAGCTCTTTCTGTGTGGTCCCAAAGTTGCTTGGATGCTGCTGTGACGCTCCTGGCTCCCCGCCCCCACAGACTTGCACTGCTCCTCCTGGCCCCAAGCAGCACCATCTACTGCTGCTCTCCTCTCCTTTTCCTATCATTTCCTGAAGAAACACACGGGCTTCATTGTTTCTTCTGGTCTCACCACTATTATGGTGCCTATCTGAAATCTTGCGAGAGCCTCCCAGACCCCAGTAAGCAAATCTGACAGCTTAAAAGCTCTTTCCATGCTGGGAAAACCCTGTGCAAAAAAAGAAGAAGAAAGAGCTTTTAAGCTCTCCACCTTCCGTGCCTTTTATTTGTGTGATTTCAACCGGCCGACCTTCAAATGCATAAAGTTGAAATTGCACATGTTAAATGCATACAAGTTGTGATCGCACTGTATGTTCGAAAATGGATTGAGTTCAGGTTAGCATTTCTTCATTGGTCTTTGACCTTAATCACATTAGTAAAGGTAAAGGGACCCCTGACCATTAGGTCCAGTTGTGACTGACTCTGGGGTTGCGGCGCTCATCTCGCTTTACTGGCTGAGGGAGCCGGCATACAGCTTCCGGGTCATGTGGCCAGCATGACTAAGCCGCTTCTGGCGAACCAGAGCAGCGCACGGAACCACCATTTACCATCGCGGGGATTTGAACCGCCAACCTTCTGATCGGCAAGTCCTAGGCTCTGTGGTTTAACCCACAGTGCCACCCGCGTCCTAATCACATTAGTACCACATTCCGAAAACAGTGCATGGTAGTTTACTTGGAGTAGACCCATTGAAGTCAATGGACTTAAGTAACTTAAGACAGGTAGAAAATGTACAGAATATCACCACTCACCCACTCCAAATAGAAAGGTCTACTTCTGTGCTCCTGAAGTGATATGATCACATATAAATTGAATTTGTGATATAGGCAGAATGCTAAGATTTCCCTTGCCCTATTTTGAGAAATTGCTGGGGGCAGAATGGACGCCACTTATCTTTCAGTGCAGAGCCAGCCCTCCCGTGAGGCGAGATGAGGCAGCCGCCTTAGGCGGCAGGATCCATAGATGCAGTAGATCCCCATATAGATCTTTTTTTCCTCCCATCTTCCCAATGTAGATCTTCACTCACCCTTTCTTCCTTGGTGGTGAGATGGGTGCCATTTTGCAGGTGCCAAAATGTCTTGGGCTGGCTATTCTTCAGTATATGTTAGTTTCCCTTTCCCCATCCATTTCAATAGGGGCAGATTGCTTTTAGCGCAGGGGTTGCCAACATGGTGCTGTCCAGATGTTAGTGGACTACAACTCCCATCATCCCCAGCCAGCATGGTTGGTAGTCAGGGATGATGGGAGTTGTAGTCCAACAGCTTCTAGAAGGACGCGATGTTAGCTAAACCCAGCTTAGTAAATCAAGTGCAATTTAAATTAATAATAATGAAAAATTGTGTGTTCGTTTGTGGGGAGATGAAACACCACAGGGCAACTGATCCTGCCCCTGCCAAATTGGTGATAATCTGAGGTAGTTTGAATCATTTCAAATGGTAGTCTCATCAGCATAGGAAAATTAATAGAGATACATGGGGTTGTGTTTATCAGAGAATTCTGGTTCCTGGCAAGGGATGCTGTAGATTAAGGTTTTAACTATTCCCTCCAGAGATTGGGGGCAGAAGGAGCTGCGGATGGACTTGTGGTCGGGCTGTTGATGAAAATGTCAACTGACAGAGGCAACCCTTCTGTTTGTTTTTAAACCCCTTGTATTATTGGGGGTGCCTGCAGGAGACTCGCAGAATCTGTGTCTGTTAGTCTGGCCCCGTGCCAGGAAACCCCTACCCTACTGTATTTGATGAGTGGTCTTGTTCTTTCAAGAAGAGACACCTCTGGTGCTTTGCCAGGAAAACGGAGCCGGGTGTTATCGAGAAAGAGAGGGCGGATTCCGTTTGAACTTGCAGTGGAGGTTGCTGAGCAGAAGGAGCGATGCTCAGCATCCCTTCTGGTACTGGAACAGAAGCGTTGCGCTGCCAAGTTCAAGTTACCCTTCCTCCCTGCCCCCTCCCCAGCGCAAGCCAAAGAGGCTACCCCCTTCTGCATTTTAAATGTGGCCGAGAGGTTGCTAATGGTACTGAGCCGGCTCTCAGGGTGTGCCCTCTTGACTTATTAAAACAGCTCATTTGGGGTGGAAAAGTAGAGAAAAGAAGGTGGATCGTTGGGCCAAAGCAGATGTTATAAGAGACAGAGAATCACGCGTTTCCACAGAGAGAAGGAGCAATAATGGCTGAGCTGTGGCAGCTCTGGGTCATGTATAGTGGCTCCTGCATAAATGCACCTGCTCATTTGATTGATAGCGCAATGAGCACCTCTGCCTTGTTCTTTTCTGTGGGTGAAATTCACACCTTTCAGGCCTAGTGCTTTTCTCTTGGTTTAAAACATTGGAGAAAAGATGCCAAATGCCAGCGAAAAACGCCAATAATTGATATTTAGAAGGGACATATAAAAATGGCAAAATAAGAGCAGAGATGGAATACATAATTCAGTTGAATTCATCGGGAAGCTAGTCTTGCTAGCCGAATAAGTAGATCTTTGCAAGCATTGGGAAATGGTGATAATTAATATCTGGGAGAAACTGCAGAATTCAAAGTAACTTGAGAGCAAATCCTGACAATATAGATTTAAAGAAAAGGGAAAGTATCTCTGCTTCTCCCTCCAATGCGTTGGGAGGTGGAAAGTGCCAGTTTTTTAGCAAGCATGGAAAATGGCAGGATTAATATTTGGGAGGCGGGAAATTACAATGAAAATTTCCCTAATTGATTTGAGAAACATTTTCAAGGGGTCTGTGTACCGTTAGAGATGCTGCGGCCGAGGAAGACATTTCTGATGCAGAAGGGACTGTTTATAGAGTTATTTTTTTTATTGCAAAGCTGTCCCCAAGCCACACTTTTACTGCGCTTTGCTTTTGACGGAAAACGAAACAACCACCCCCCCCATCCTGGCTCCATAATATCCCCGATGAATGTGTCCCTTCCACATCACTTTCTGCAGTTGATCAAAGTTTCCTGTTTGGCATGAGCCCTCTGGTCTAATTTCTCTACTCTCCCCTCATTTCCAGTAAAAGCAATCCGTCCAGAAAGTCACTTTGTGGATGCTGCTCAGGAAACTCTAGGTACCACGGGAATCGCTTTGCACTGAACTAATCCAAAGCTGCACGGCTCATCCTCTCTCTTTTCTGTCTCTTTCTTTTCCCTGCTGCCTTCTGTTCTGACCACTCATCTGCTTAAGAGGTGCAAAGGGAGGCCCTCCAGAATGTCCTCTGATGGCCAGCCGACATCGCCTGCTTCTGTGTTTCCCCAATGAGACCAAGTGCGGAAACCACAAGGTGTAATCTTGCCTTAGTCAGAGTCTTTCTTAGCAAGCTAATAAGGTTAATAGTGACAAAAGAGAATGGGTATTTGGGGGAAACACTGCCCTGGAAAATAAAACAAACCCTGAAAAACAACAACACCAACCCCGCTCTAATCCCTCGCAACTTGGGGTCTCCCAGTTTATTATTAAATAATTCAAATTTGGAAGTACGTATATTGATTATATCGTAAACCCGCTGGGCTGAATACATGTGAATGGGCTTCTCCTTCATAGCTCTGGATTAGTGGCACTTTAAAACATAACATGGCTTTTCCAGTACTTCTACTATGCAGTCACAGACCACTAATCTTCCGCACATTGTAGCTACAAGACCCCTAACTGCCTAACTGCAAGTACCAATGAGCAAGATTTGGGCATTGATGGAGAGTGGGAACTCAGGTGACTGAATCCCAGATTCCAGTTCCTGCAGCATCTCTTATCCGTCTGTCTCTGCGACAGTTAAATCAGCTTGAAAGACTTTGCGGCCATGTGTCTTGTCTTAGGGCTATTAAACTACTAATTCTTCCCTCTGCATGCTTTGGACAGTGGACTCATCTTTTATTTTTTGCACTTAAGTGTGGACTTGGCCAGTGCAAGGCTGATTTAGAATGCCACAGGATGCTTGCGAAATGTGATTGATGTTTGTCAATTGCAAAATGTGATCTGTTTGTCCGTTTTTGGAATCCAATCCAGCTCCTAAAACCATCAGTCTTTCGTTTCTAAGATGCCAGAGCTCTGTTAAGTATCCCACCATTCAGAGGCAAGAGGCTACCACCACAATCCTATGTACTGAATACATTGGACTTACTCCCAAGTAAATAGGTATTGAATTGCAACCTGCATTAGGAAGATAAGCTTGGGTTCACAACTTGGGTTGTATGATGCTTAGGGTTACTTTGCACGCAATATGATTATTAGAATCATTTCCCACAGTCTCTTTGAATATTCAGGATAAAATTGTGGTTTTTAAGAGTTGTGATAAGCTACGGTAATGTGCTGGTACTTTGGAATTAGTCCTCCTGAAGGGAACTGACAGTACTAGCAGTTGGTGAGAGCAAAAAGAAAAGTCAGATAGTGCTTCTCCAAAATGCAAGTAAAATTCAGGGGAATCCTTAGTAGAATGATGGTAGAGAGAGAACTAAAATGTTCCCTGAGATGTTGTGCAGAGAGATGCAGCCCTATGAGAGAGATTTTGCAAGAAGGTGAAACCGAAAGCAGCCAACATTTTATATTATGTAAAGCATTTCAGAGCCAAGAGCAAAATTCATTTGCTGTGCACTTTGAGTAGATCTCGAAGGCATGATTTATATATGTATATATAAACCTAGCAGGAGCAATGCCATCCATGTTGCATCTTTTCTCTCAGCTTCGCTTAATCCTTGAGGTGTTGTCATATTGTGCGTTTTCCTACACACACACACAAACACCCTTAAATGACAGCCAGCCAGTGATGTGTAGAAGGAAACATGCAATATGGCAACATCCTGAAATTTGTTTGGCAAAATGTTGTTTCGCCCTAATATTGGCTGGAGCAGGATACCGGAAGGTGCCAGAAGCTTTTGCACTTAATTGTTCATCTTTTAAATACACCGTTTCGGGTAAAGGTAAAGGGACCCCTGACCATTAGGTCCAGTCGTGACCGACTCTGGGGTTGCGGGGCTCATCTCGCTTTACTGGCCAAGGGAGCCTTTGTACAGCTTCTGGGTCATGTGGCCAGCATGACTAAGCTGCTTCTGGCGGACCAGAGCAGCGCACGGAAATGCTGTTTACCTTCCCGCCGGAGCAGTCCCTATTTATCTACTTGCACTTCGACATGCTTTCGAACTGCTAGGTGGGCAGGAGCAAGGACCGAGCAACAGGAGCTCACCCGTTGCAGGGATTCGAACCACCGACCTTCCGATTGGCAAGTCCTAGGCTCTGTGAATTAACCCACAGCGCCACCCGGTAGCAACACACTAAAGCACACTAAAGCATAGATCCTGCATAGATTTCCTCTCCCTTTCCTTATGTCAGGGATGGGGAGACTTTTTCAGCTTAAGGGCTTCATACTCTTCTATGAAACCTTCTGAGGGCCGCATGACAGCAAGTTGGGGCCACGGGCAAAAGAGGATGGGCCAATGTAAATGTAACCTTTGCATGGTAGGTTAGTTTCTGCAAACCCTTTTTGCAGACCCTCCAAGTGACCCTATTTTCCAGGGACATTCCTGGATTTACAGAAGTCATCCTGGTTTCTGATTTGATACCAGAATGTCCCACTTTTCCTTAGGACATCCCTATTTTCATTGGAGAAATGTTGGAGGGTATGGAGTTATGCAGGACCAGAATTAAGTTTGATGAGGCCCTAAGCTACTGAAGATAATGGGGCCCTTTATATGTCTATCTGTCTTTTGTCAACAACAAATTGTCACTTTTTTTGTGTTGAATATACGCTGTATGGTAATTTATGGACCTAATAGGTATCTGAAGCCATTTGCACATGGAGAATGTAGGCACCCTATATATAGAAAGGAGCAAACCAGTGATCTTTTAGGGAGCAGGCTAGCAGGCGGAGCCCATGACTTACATCATAGGAGCCTACACAACACAAAACACTGTTGCTGTATGTAGGTTTTATTTTATTTGTTTTTGTACATCTTATATTGGATGTACATCCAGATTTTTTTCCGGGCCCCCCAAGAGAGTGGGCCCCTAAGCTATAGCTTGTTTAGCTTGTACGTAAATCCATCACTGCCTGTCACTCAGCCAGATTGTCAGTTGCGTCGCTAGAATGAGACACAACATCGCCCAAGTGACGTCAGCGAGCATTTAAAATATTCTGATTATTTCTGCTTTTAGATATTTTTATTTATTGACTTGATTTTTTTGGGGGGGGCAGCTGCTCCCTGCCTCCCAGGCTACACCCATAGTGGGCTTGAGCCACACATTGGGTAAAAGATTTCTGCAATTCAGGGGGTTGGACTAGATGACCTTTGCGGTCCCTTCGAGTTCTAGGATTCTGTGACTTTGTATAGATGGAGCCATGCTCCTGAATCAGCTGCAAATGCCTGCCATTGCCCCACCTCCTTTCCAGTTCCGAACTGCACTTGTTCCCCTGTAGAAATTCCCCTGCATGTTGCAGCCTCTTGATTTGGAAAACAGGTCCCTGGCTGAAGGAAAACCTTAACACAGCGGGGTGGGGTGGGGGGTGGGTGGGTCTGCCTCTGTCCTTAGAGACTTGTTTGTTTTCCATTACACCAGGAGGTTTGTGTGGGGGAAAAAAGTTCCTTTTCATTATGAGTAATGGGCTTTCAGGGACTGCGTTTCAGTGCATTAGCAGTTCCCCATAATTAATGTAAGATTTTATTTTAAAAGCATAACCAAGCACAGTGAGAGGTTACTAAACAATTCCTGAAGGGAAAGGCGGGCAGCTGCAGAAATAAAAGCCTCTATTAGAGTCGCTTCGGGAAAGACCTAGGTTTTATTTTTATTTATTTAATATTTATTTTTTAAAGTGTTTATCAAAAATGTTAACTTATTTATTTATTTATTGCAGATATCAATAAAAAAAGACAGTCCCTGCCTTAAGGCGACACAAAAAGAAAAGGGGAGGAGGAGGGTGGAGGAACAAAGCAAACTCTGGGCTTAGGTCTTTGCTATATAGGGTTCTTGTAGCGATCAGCTGAAATGGAAAGTTCAGATGTTACGGAAAAATCTAGGTGTGAGGCTGCTCAGTCACCCAGCTCGTCGGGCAGAGCCCACGGGTCCCTGCGGAATAAAGGAAGGAGTCCAGCTACCAACCAGAGCAAATAGCTGTAGACCAAAGTTTATTGCGCAATAGGTTCAAAGAGCAAATTTGAACCCTGAGGATGAGGTGACAAAGACTTTTAAAACTTTCCCACCATATCCCAGCATACAGTTCGTACAACATCACTGCTACATCATTGCTACATCACTGACATGTCACAAAAGGGGAGGGGTTAACCTTGGCAAACATGTCCAGACAAGTCCTTGGTACAAGATTAGCATAAGCAGACATGGCAGGGCAAGACTCAGGTATGAGATTAGCATAGACAAATATGTCTTAAGTACCCACCACCCAAAAGTACAATAGAACTTCCTTTGCATGTCTGGAGCCTGAGGTGAGTCAGGTGATGAGATTTGGCTTCCTTTGGCTAACAATGAGCCCAGCAATTGTCACCTCTGGGAACTTCCTGGAGTCCTTTTTCAAGGGGAAAATAGCTTTGAAATGGAGGAAACTGGGAAAAGAGATGATTTTATATTATTTTTAAAGCTAGGTAACTTCCCTGAGCTGTCAAGTTGAAAGGATATGTTCAGGCATAATATTTGTAATATTTAACTTTAAAGATGTGCCCCCCCCCCCCCGGTAATTTCCGTAACAAAGGACAGGAGGAGTTGCTGGTCAATCACCTGAGCTAACGGAGAGCTCCTGTGGTCTCACCTCTTCCTCTTCAGCAGCCTTATGGAAGCGGGTCTTGCTAGGTGAAAGCGAGGAAGGAGCCTGATCAATATATAATGAAAGCCTTGTCTCTTGTCCGGTCAGCAATGAAGCAGCAGCAGCAATGAAACGTGAGAGCTTCAATTTCTGGATTTTGGCTCTAGCCTGGCCCCCGACAAAGAGAGTGTGACAGCACCACCTGCACACCCTTGTTCACCTCTAGCATCTTCAAGCCTCTGGGCAGAGATGCGGTACTTCTAAGTATCATGGTGTAGCACCCTGCTTGTGGTTAACGCTTAGCTGGAATGAAATATTCAACGCAGCAATAGAGAAATTAAAATAATAATTTATTTGTCAGACAAATAAATGAGAGACACAGTGGTATATGGTTACCAAAGCTCTGCCCACTCCAGCCCTGATGGCCAGCACTTATATTTCCTCAGCCCAGCCCCCTTGCTCCTCCTTTGGCTGCCTCTGTCCAATCAGCCTGGTTGAAATTCCTATTGGCTGTTTGCTAGAACCAATCATAAAAGATACACCCATTTCTTATTACCTTTTATGGGAGACAAAGAGCTATATTTCCTTCTATCCATAAATGGCAGACAAGTAGCCATATATCTTACATTTGCCTCGACAAGGCACCTTAATTACCAGATCATCTTTGCCCTATTGCCCTATTGCCCCTTCACTCCAAAACAGATGGCTAAAACAGATGGCTCATGGTTTTAAATTTTATCTTAAACAGAGATCTTGGGTTCACCTTCTCACACACCATCAATGAAATAAGAATCTAACATAAGAATCTAACATTTCTTACTTTCTAAATCCTTTGCATAATTACATTAAGCCAATATATTTCATACATTAACATAGATAGCTTTTTAGAAGAAAAGGCCTTTCCAAAGTAAAAAGAACTCAGTAAAACAGCTTCGAAAGCAGCCTCTTTAGTTTACAACTCCCTTTCCTAGCCAGCTGCTTTCCCCATTAGCTCTTGCCCTTTAACCTTAGGAAAATATGACTCGAGTCTAATGGGAGGCACATGGTATTATTTTCTAATAAACAATAAATTTTACTATTTACCAACTCTTAATTAGTGTTTTTGCAGCTTGATTGTATTCTGTAATTTGTAGGGTCAATGTAACCTTTGCTCCCAGCCTGTATTTCCCTTTTACAACTTTGAGAAACGTGTCTCCTGTTACTACTATAAATCAGGGGGGCCCTGTTCAAGGAGATAAACAACTGCCAAAGTACTTAGCCAGCTGCTTTATGCCTGGCATGAGACATACAAACATTTGCAAATATATTTTTTAAGCTCATTTTAAAATGCAGACCTTGATCAGATGCCTCATTGGCTAGTAACCACCAGGAAACATCCTATGTGAATTCATTCTGTCTTTCCAGGAAAGGCTTTCGTGCTGGTGAACTGTTTAGCACTTAATGTGGTGGTGGTGGTGGGAGGTTAAATAACAGCACAGCTGAATTCTCAGATGCACATAACTCAGGGATTCAATGTTCAGTAATGTAACGTGGGAAATCTGACCCAGAAACCCTCGATGATGTGATTGTGCGCAGGTAGCCTACTTTTTATATGCAGGAAACGTAAAATAGTCTAGCGGATGTTGGTGGAGGTGGGGGAACAGGAAGAAAAAGCAGAAAAGTTGGCGTACAGGAAGATTTGGATATCCTAGGCGCCAGGCGAAAATGTTCCTCTTCAACCGGGCCTTTGGCTGACTAATATTCTACAGCCTTTTAAATGTGTCTGTGGGAAGGGTGGCGGTTATCGTTTCGCTGTTTTGCTTCACTTGTTTTCATGTTTTTATCTTGTATTTTATTCTGTGAGCCGTCCTGAGATCTCACGATGAAGGGCAGTATATAAATCTATAAAATACAATAACCATCCTAAAAGATCAAGCTTACAAAATGCCCTTAAATACCTTTGAACTAGGTAGGGCAAAGCCATCCGACAGAATGCATGCGTAAAATGCTATGCAAGATGGCTGCCTCCTTCTTGGCCGTGACACAGAACTTTGCATGATGGGTAATGAGGCCAGTTGCCCACTTTCTAAGGTCTTCTTCTCCCACTTCACAAAGCAAGTGAGAAAATCAGGAAGGTTTCGAGTCTTGAATCCACATCGTGTTAGCCTGGTTGTTCGATCCAGGCTCTCTAGACTTTGATATTGGCAGAAGTGGTTTCTGTCAGGTATATCTCGGAAGAGTCTTTCTTCACTATCCCCCTCAGACAAGGATCAAGGTCCAGATTTTGAATAGTTGAACCTTACCCCCATTCCCCTGTGTACAACAGCCACCGCTTTGTGCCCCTCGCCTTTCCATTTGCCCCTGACAGACCCTAACATACCAAGACCACTTTCTGTTTACTTGTCCATTTCTCATCGACGCTCCTCGATTAACGACCCCCTACTTCATCTCCATCCATCGCCATGGAAACCTTCCCTGAAATTCCTTTTTCCGAACCGGTCTAGTGTTTTAAAAGCCACATCTCACTGCCGCCGCTTCAGCCGCCGCTGCTTTGAAAGACAAATCGATTTTGAATGGCTGAAGGGGAGCCGCCGTGGTGTTTTTGGAGTGACTTCCCCTTGCTTGTCTCCCCCCCTCCCCTTTTTTCTTTTTTTGGTCTCTTGTCTTGGTTTGTCTCTGTGCGCAGTCAAAAGGTCAGCTTGAAAGATCGTGTCTTCTCCAGCCCTCGAGGTGCGGCCACAAAAGGTAAAGGTTCTCCTCAGGCCCAGGGGATACGGAGGTCCCCTAGTGCGGACCAGAGCATTGAAGACAGTCCCAGCAAAGTGCCCAAGAGCTGGAGCTTCGGAGATAGGAGCCGAGCCCGGCAGGCTTTCCGCATGAAGGGAGCTGCGTCCCGTCAAAATTCAGAAGGTGAGGCAGGTCAGGGTGGTGTGATTTATCATGAGTTCATTCTTTGCATTTATAAGCCATGCTTCATCGTCATGATCATCATCATTTTATTTGTATGCTGCCTTTCCATAGTTGAAACCTTGCTTAAAATGGCTTACAACATGACAAGATCTAGATATTTACAAACATAACAAATGTCATAAGCAATAAATAAAGGTAAAGTTAAAGGGACCCCTGACCATTAGGTCCAGTCGTGACCAACTCTGGGGTTGCGGCGCTCCTCTCGCTTTATTGGCCGAGGGAGCCGGCGTACAGCTTCTGGGTCATGTGGCCAGCATGACTAAGCCGCTTCTGGCGAACCAGAGCAGCGCACGGAAATGCCGTTTACCTTCCCGCCGGAGCGGTACCTATTTATCTACTTGCACTTTGACATGCTTTCGAACTGCTAGGTTGGCAGGAACTGGGACCGAGCAACGGGAGCTCACCCCGTTGTGGGGATTCGAACCGCCAGCCTTCTGATTGGCAAGTCCTAGGCTCTGTGGTTTAACCCACAGCGCCACTCGCGTCCCTAAGCAATAAATAAAACACATCAAAAAGTACACAACCAAACAATTTCCACATAAATCATAAGATCTAACACTAAAGATACAATAATAACAATAACAGCAACAAGCTCTCTCAACCCCCCGTAAACAATGCTCCAGTCCAAGAATCTGTTCAACAGACTCAGCTTTTGTAGTTGGAGTCAGTCCACACTCCACTCTCCCAGGCCAGATGGGAAAAGGCCAGCAAGGCAGGATGCAGGTCTTTCAGATCTCACAGGCAAGATGGTCTTATTTAGAACGACAGATAAAAATGATAAACAATCGAAAAGAGGAGCCCTCTCTGCTTAGCAGCAGCCACCGTCCTTGTGAAGCCTGTCAGGCCCCACCCTAGGCCAGGTGGAAAGAGGCAAGAGCAGAGCCCTTCAGGCCCTCAGCAGGCAGTCCTCCTCTGAGAGTCCTCCTCCGCTTCTACCCTGCCTGCCCCACCCAGGAGCTCAAGGCAGTGTCAGTGGTTCTCTGCCACTTCATTTAATCCCCACAACCCTGTGCGGCAGAGGTGCCATCTTGTACCCAAGATTGCCCCCCCCCCAATGTGTGGTTTCAGCATGTGACGTAACACATGCAACATCACATTGTTGGGAGGAGGCCGAGCATGGAGCCCAGCATGGCACGCTTGGCTTGGTGATCGGCCTCCTCCGCCCCCTCAACACTGAGGGGGCCTGGCTCTGTGCCAGCAGATTTTGAGGCACCTGAAGACCTACCCCTAGCAGTCAAGTACAACATTCCTAGAGTGAACATGTTTACACAGGGGGAGGAATGTTTGTCCAGCCAGCAAGAAAACTTCCTGTTTCCTTCTGGGCTGGGATAGACTTCCTCTGCATGTGACTAGAGGTGGGTGTGGCCTCACCTGTGCAGGTAATGACAAAAGCACAGAGCAGGGCAGCCATCTCTCTCTCTTTGACTACATGCATCGAAGAAGCCACATCTGCTTAGCCAAAGATGCTTCCAGCCAAGAGAGGACAAAGGGACTGTCTCCTATGAGATAGTTTCCAGGTGTATGTTACTTTTCTAAGCTAAGTCTGGGATCCGATTGTGAACAGAATGTGAGTGAGTAAACTCTTTTTACGCTTTTATAAAAGACTGTGTCGTGTCTTATCTTTTATGAGGGAATAAGGGGAAATTAGCAGAACAGTTATTATAGAGGCTTTAGCAAGTCTGAGCAAACGCATCCGCTGTGAGTTTAAAAGGGGAATGCTACTCTGTTAAATTGTGAACTTGTTAACAAAAGTTGGAAAGGCTATAATCAAACAGTATATCCTCTCCTGCATCCCTGAACATTCCCACACCTAGGAGTTGGCATGCCTGTTGTGAGGTAGGTTAGGCTGAGAGGCAGTGACCGGTGACATCTCTGTGGCGCAAGCCTGAGCAGTGTGTGTGGAGGTCCTGGGCTGCCCAGACAACAAGACCCCTCTCTCTGTGTGTACATCCCTTCCTTGTACGCAGGTGTCCAGCAACCCACATCCAGTGGAGCTGTTGGCACACTATTACCATTAGCAGAGCATCAGCAAGAAGCGAGGCTGTATGCATTTGGCATTGTGAAAGTTACTTTATTTATCAAAACAACTTTCTAAAACTATCCAATCACTGAACGTCACTTTCGATCCCTTATTTGCATAACTATCTACAGTATCCCCCTGCTGGCCCAGGGTGAGAACTTCAGTACATAACAGTTTGGCACCAGCTAGCTGCAGGAGTTGGGGAAGGAGGCATACAAGGCCCTATCCAACTGTTTTAGGAACTCCTCTTCAGATTTTTGTAGAATTTACTCCTTAACCCTTTCTTCTCCTGAAGATATCCTGCAAGGCAGTGGGTACTGATTACTGCCAGCATGCTGCCCCTGACCAGTTATCCCTGAGGCAACGCTTGTTTTGAAATGTGATTTAATTGGAAGGGATGTATTTTTTTTTTAATGTTGTAAGCCAGCCTGCAGATTTTTAAAAAATAAATTATTATTAGAAACTTAAACAAAACATATTATCCAAAAATATCACATCCTTAATTTCCCCCATTTTCCTCCCTCCCCCCACCCTCCCATAAAGGACACCTCCCCTCCCCTCAGTTCCAATCTTTGGTTTCTCTGTGAATACTGTTCTCTGCATGTTACAAAATTGTATAAATCCATAAATTGTCTAACTGATTATTGTCAACAAAGAGTTTGTGAGTGTTTATTCAAAACCTGCCAAGGAGTCCAATTCACTTTGTTGCATCATCAAGTACTTTGTAAAGGGTTCCCATTCATCTTTGAAATCACAGTTGTCCTTGTCCCATAGCTTATGTGTCAATTTTGTATAATCCATCAATTTCTCTTACCATGATTCTTTAGTTGGGATTTCTTTGTTCTTCCAACCTTGTGCTATTAAAACTCTTGCAGCCGTTGTCGCATACATGAAGATATTTTTCACAGCCTGCAGATTTTTGGAGCCGCTGATGGGGGAGCATACATTTCAGTTATCCAAAGCTGCTATCTAAACCTAGCTTAAAGAGAAAGGGAAAAGGTTGTCATAAGCTGCAATCACATTTGCCTTTGCTATATTCCCAGCACATTTTGCCAGGAATCCGTCACTCTCTGCAGCAATAGCTTATTATGCATTTATCCTTCCTCTATCTAGATGCCTGCCTCCCCGGAGAAGACATGCCTGATGCCGACAACAAAAGCTGCAACTGCGAATTTGTGACCGAGGATCTGACACCGGGCCTTAAAGTCAGCATCAGGGCAGTGTGGTAAGGGAGGGAGAGGAGGGATGTGTGCATGCAAACAAGGGGGCAGCGTGACCATGGGAAGTCCACGCAGTGCTGAACAATGCCAGGGGCTCAGTTGCTACAGGCAGGATTCTGCATGGCTCTGCATCGCACATAAAATACGGCTGGTGGAAGAAGCAGATGGCCAGGTGAGTTGGACCTGCCATGTTCGCTTCCTGGCAGTTGGGTCTCTGTTGCTTACTGGGAGAGAGAGAGGCGTTTAGGGAGGTCAACGCGGTGCAGATGCACTGGCAGAAAAGCCAGAAGGCTCTGCTGGTGTGCTTGCACCATGCCAACCACCCCACCCCACACTTCCTCCCCGTAACCCACCTGCCAGGAAGTGGCCCACCCGATGAGCCCCTTCTGGTGAGAGAAGACTTCAGTTTGGCATGGGAAGGAGTAAAACGGGGAGACGACACTCAGTAGTTAAACAGATATCTGTAGATCAAGGTCCTATGATGGTTTGGGCTTAATGCTAAGAAATATAGTCCCTTCCAGCCATGACAACATAATGACCAGCCCCCCTCTTGAATACCAAGAGCCTAAGTCATAGAATCATAAGACTGTAAAGTTGGAAAGGAATCACAGGGTCCTCTAGTCCAACCCCCTTCAATATTGCGAATGCAATATTAGCTCATGTGAACTTCAAGGTACCATACCCCCACAGGTCCTTTTTTTTTTTTTGCCATGAGGGGGTTCCTTAGATCACAGAATCATAGAGCTGGAATATTCCACAAGGATCACCTAGTCCAACCCGCTGCAATGCAGGAATCTTTCACCCAGTGTGAGACTCGAACCCACAGCCCTGAGATTAAGGGTCTCATAGGATGTAGGGTTAGAAGTAGAAGATAGTGTATTTTAAAATAGTGTTATTTGTAAGTGATAAAATGTGAAGATTTTTATGGTAAAAGTAAGCGTGGTTAAAAAAAATGGCTAGAAATTATGATATATGTGAACTGCTAAAGATGAGGTAAAATGAAAATCAGATAAGGGGGACTTGGGGAAGCTCACCTAACAATGTTTAGAAAAAATAAGGATAAGACAAGAATTTGTTTGTTTTTCTGTTTGTGTTATTTAGTTGTGCTATAAAATTTTTTATGGGACTCAAGTGGCGCTGTGGGTTAAACCACAGAGCCTAAGGCTTGCCGATCAGAAGGTCGGCGGTTCAAATTCCCATGACGGGGTGAGCTCCCGTTGCTCGGTCCCTGCTCCTGCCAACCTAGCAGTTCGAAAGCACATCAAAGTGCAAGTAGATAAATAGGTACCGCTCCGGTGGGAAGGTAAACGCCGTTTCTGTGCGCTGCTCTGGTTCGCCAGAAGTGGCTTAGTCATGCTAGCCACATGACCCGGAAGCTGCACACCGGTTCCCTTGGCCAATAAAGCGAGAGGAGCGCCGCAACCCCAGAGTCGGTCACAACTGGACCTAATGGTCAGGGGTACGTTTACCTTTTATAAAAAAATTTGGAGGAAAAAAAAAGAGATTAAGGGTCTCATGTTCTACCAACTGAGCTAAATCAGTGCCCTTAATTCATACTTAAGAAGCCCCAACCACAATAAATGCTGACCTCTTCAAGGTTTATAGCAATAGTGCCTGCACAGTTTCTTCATGGGAGACTCTTTCATTGGAGAATTTCAAGCAGAGGTTGGGTGGCCCTCTGTCCCGGATGCTTTAGTTGAGATTCCTGCATTGCAGGGGGTTGGACTAGATGACCGCTGGGTACCTTCCAGCTCTACAATTCTGTGATTCCCTGCCATGGTTGGTCCTTGGTCTTTGCAGCATGCATGCAGCTCCTTGAAATCCCAGCATCTTCCTTCACACTAGGGGAGCTGCTACCAGGATGGGAGAGCTCTCCAGGTCTGACAAGCACAGAGAGTGGGGTGGGTATAGATTTGCATGGGGCAGAAATGAATGCATTGTTGGGGGGTGGAGCAGTGGAAGGAGACAGAGGGAAGGCAACAGGTGGGACACACGCTTGGCTGCAGGCCTCCTGATGTCACTCTCTTCCTTCTAGTGTCATGAGATTTCTGGTTTCCAAGCGGAAGTTCAAGGAGAGCCTGAGGCCCTACGATGTCATGGACGTCATTGAGCAGTACTCAGCGGGACATTTGGATATGCTTTCCAGGATCAAAAACCTCCAGTCCAGGCAAGAGTCCTCCCTTCTTTCAACCTCCTGCCTCCTGCTCTCCATTGGGCAAGTGTTCTCATGGTGGAAGGGTGACCTCTTTGATCGTCGCCCACCTAACGTTTTCTTTCTTTTCCCCCAGGAAAAAAGCCACAGGGTGTTGTTTTTTTGTGAGTAAGGACTGCTTATATCTGGGTTGCAGGGACTGGATTTGTAGTACAGTCAAACCTTGGTTCCCGAACGGCTTAGTTGCCAAACAAATCGGCTCCCAAATGCTTCAAAGTGTTCCGGTTTGCGAACATTTTTCAGAAGCCGCATGTCCGACGCGGCTTCCGCTTGAGTGCAGGAGCTCCTGCAGCCAATCGGAAGCCACGCCTTGGTTTTTGAACAGTTTCGGAAGTCGAATGGACTCCCAGAATGGATTAAGTTCGAGAACCATGGTACCACTGTATAAAGCATGAGGCTCAGATTGGCTCTTCGGAGTCTCAGTGGGTATGACAAGCAGTGAGTGTTCCTACCCAGATCCATCCCTATACGCTCAAGTATTTTCAGAATGGCAGCCTTGCCGGAATGGGTAGGGACTGCGTAATCTGGTCTGCATTAAGGTTCCCAAGAGTAATGTAAATATTATTTTCATTGGGAAGTCCAGATTGAAATTTAAGGAATCTGAAAATGTCGTATGTCCTGTGTGTGGCAAAGGGACTGGGGAAAGATAAATTTTGAATGTATCTCTGCTATGCAACTGTGAAATTATTTTTGTAGAAAGGACTAGTGAAGCAAAGAAAAGCCAATGAAAATTGAGGATTTTTCAAATATATATAAATATATGGCTACTGATTCAAAACACACTGTTAACTTAGAGATGGAACAACATAGGGATTCAACTGTCCCCAGTAGCATGATACTTTATAACTCTACAGGTCTTCCTTTTTCTATCTTGCATATTTGAGTGTAGTCATGCCTTTATCCTTTTCCCTATTTGCAAAGATTGTCTCCCAGTAGTCTAAGAAGCTGTTCTTGGAAAGGTTTTAATTTAACCGTCAGACATTTGCAAGGTTATTGCAAACAGATCGGAACTGTAACAAGAGTTCCTTCGCTGAATTGATACATGTGAGGACTGTTTCTGTGGACACCATAGCTCAGTAGATGATCCACCAAACAGATCAGATTCTGCTGATCTGAAAGGTTCACTCTCTTGGTTGCATCAGTGCCTGGAGAAAATGTTTCAGCCTTCCTTTGCCAAGATGGATCTAAGAACCCCTTACAGATGTGTCTTAGTGGTGTAGCTTGAATCTATGGGCCAGAGGAGAGCAGTCCGTGAAGACTGATGGCTCCAAAGAGGACTCCTAAGTCCTCACACTTTTTGCTGCTGGCTTTGTTGGCTGTGCCTCTTCATCTGACTCTAAAACTGAACCCAAAAGAACTAGAGAAACGCATCGTTCCTTGTGCAAATACAACTATGTTCCTGAACTACAGCTCTTATCATCCCTGACTCTTGGCCCTGATGGCTGGGGCTGATGGGAGTTGGAGTCCAACAAGAGCTAGAGGACCATCGTTTCCTCAAACCCAACATACCATGTGAACCGCCATTGTTTACCAGGCAAACAAGCTGGGAGACCAGTTGTTTGTTTCGTCCTGGTCAACAGGGAGGACATTTGCCACATTTCTGAAATACGGGGGGGAAGCAGGAGAGGGGGCAAAATTCCCCTCCCATCTTGGCAGGATGATATTCACATTGTGGTAAGTTGTCCCCTGGAGAAACGGTTATCTGTTTCCTCTCGATGTAGCTGAGGTTAAAGATTAGCAGAGTGTCAAACGGTACTTTACACATGAACCCGGGCGGGTTGCCATCCTGACTGGAGAAAGGCTGTAGGAAATACTTCACCCTTCTTCATTTTGTTTTTTATAAGCTTAACATCACCTGCTTTTTTACCCACAGGGAAAAGAACTGGGGGTCCTTTATCTTTTTCCCCCATGGGTGATTTTAAAATTTTTTTAAACAAACAAGCAAGCAAGCAAACAAACAAACAAACAAACCCTAATTGTTCATTTTTCAAAATGTTAATAAATAATTTGTTAATCTTTTAAAAAAATAAATAAAATAAAAGCAGTGTATGGAAAGCAATTTTGAGCTGAAAAATTCCTGGAAGGGTCCAGCACCTTCTTTCTGTGCTTCTTTGGCTCAGGTTCGCAACTTGCCCCTACCCGATTCTGAATTTTAATATATGTGATAGAGAGAAACTCTGTACTCCATGTAAAGTGTCATTTGAACTTGAGGTGCTTAGAATTGTCTTCAAACGAACATTTCATCTGTCAAAGGGCACTGTCCCAGTCTTTTTGGCGGGTGTTTTTTTTTTTGGGGGGGTAGGGGTGGGGTGGGAGGGTTTGCTCCTATCAACTTCCTCCTTCACCACTCATGATACTTGTTGCTGCTCTTGTGAGGTGTGTGCCATAAGTTGTAACATTATTATTTTCCCTACGCCTTGTTTCTGTCTCTCGCCCCATCCCATCCGTGGGTGTGTGTTTGCCTCCTTCAAAGCTTGTTTTCTCAAACCAGCTGAGAATGTGTTCCATGTAATGTGACAGGTGAGAAGTCTACATTTCCAATGGAATATTGTCATAATCGTTCCAAGCTTGTGTAGCATGTGTTGCCTTTCCATTGCGGAGCAGCTTCCCTTTTCCGACACAAGAAGGGCTATTCCATTGTTGCTGGAAATTCTGCAAGTCTTTCAATTAATGGTCGGAATTTGGTGTGCTCCCAGACGATCAAGTTGTATGATTACTGCCTTCTGTTCTGAGCGGATTATAATTTTTTCAACTTTCTTCTCTTTCCCTTTGATTTCCTTTTAAGTTGTTCTTCCTGTCTCTGCAACTTTTCCAACCAAGTTTTCCTCCGACATGTTGCTTCATTATGCGTTTTGCTGGTGTCTTTTTTCTTCTCATTTATTTTCGCCAGGATAGATATGATTGTGGGTCCCCCGCCCCCTTCAACTCCCCGGCATAAGAAGTATTCAACCAAAGGATCACCCCAATACTCGCCTAGGTTAGGACTTGCCAAAATGCCTCTTTTTCCTGATTCATTTGCTTCCTGTCAACCCCTTTTCATGCCACGTTAAATGACGGCATTTGTCACGTGCTGCTGACGCATATTGCACCGAATGGCTTGCTCTCCTGGATGTGCTTAATTTACTTTTACTTTTAGAGACACCAAAGGTGGGCCTTCACAGCAGTGCAAACCCGGAAATGGCCAAAGGACACTTCTCTGATCATCATCATTTTCCATCATTTTCCTTTGATGGAACCATTTGAGGCTCCCTCAGCTTTTAGGCTTGGGATGGTAAAAGCCATGGCATTTGTGTTGCAGCAATTTCAGTCTCCTTTAGAACAAGGAGAGCCGTTTCCTTCTAATGGAGAGAAATTGCCCCGATAGGCTTGCAATGATGCCAAAATACTTGTAGAAGGTTTTTAACTAGTGGCTCAAGTCTTATGCACAGGCTGAGATCCAGACCTCCATATTGGACCCATTCTCTTCTGTGAACAGGGAAAAACTCAATAATTCCCATGTGCCCCAAAGTGTCTTCTACGATAGATGAGATGAGAAACCACGTTGCGCATTGTCCTGTGGATGATGCCAATCACAACGTTTCTTTGGTTTGCAACATTCTTCCTGCACAATGTGGTGGAACATTGCTTTCCCAATAAGCTCTAAAAGCTTATCTGAGGTTTTACACTGAAAAGGTTACTAATGGTAGAGAAGCTTCCCTGGACGAGAGCTTGCTCACAGCATGCATTCATCTGGAATCGCAGGGGGAGTGTTGAATGGGGTCTCATCGCGCATGGAGTAATAACAGTGGTTCTAATGAGGCTGGCCCATGCAACATAACCCAACATTCTCATGGCAGACACACAGGGGTATGTGGGCAGTCAAGTCAATATGGAAAAGGTTCCCTGAATATATATAAAAAATCTTAAATGCATCGTACTAAAGAGAGGCTACAATTACCCCCTGGTTTATTCTCACTTATTTCTAGTTAATAACATTTAACTGCGGCTTAAAGAAGGCTTCAAGACCCTTAAACACAGTAATTATATCTAGTGCAACCAAGAACTTGTAAACTGTAATTACATCAATGTAGACTGCTGTTTCATTATGAATTAGTTAATTGTTCAATCGCCTTCCATACACGTCTCAAGGTGATGTGCAGAATGCGCTAAAAACAGTTGAGAATAACACACCAAAACAGCAGCAGATGAATTTGAAATACAGTGGTGCCTCGCAAGACGAAAAGAATCCGTTCCGCGAGTCTCTTCGTCTTGCGGGTTTTTCGTCTTGCGAAGCAAGCCCATTAGCGGTTTAGCGGATTAGCGCTACAGTATTAGCAGCTTAGCGGGCTTAGCGGATCAGCTGATAAGCGGCTTAGCGATCAGCTGTTAGGCGGCTTAACGATCAGCTGATAAGCGGCTTAGCGATCAGCTGTTAAGCGGCTTAGCCGATCAGCTGATAAGCGGTTTAGCGGCTTGGGAAAAAGGGGGAAAAAAGGAAAAAAACCCCGCAGGAACTCGCAAGACATTTTCGTCTTGCGAAGCAAGCACATAGGAAATTCGTTTTGCGAAGCACCTCCAAAACGGAAAACCCTTTCGTCTAGCGGGTTTTCCGTCTTGCGAGGCATTCGTCTTGCGGGGCACCACTGTACAGAGTAGACTCCCATTGTAGAGATCTGTTCAGCTTGGAACAAAAATGTCTTCAGTTGCTTGTCGACACACGAATGCTGCTTCATAGAACGGGCAGCCACACTAAAACCCCTGCTCTGAGTTATGGTAGAATGGACTTCTAATACCAAGGAGCATCTTGTATCTCACAGCCATGGCTTTAGCTTGGCTCCGTACCAGAGAGATCCAAAACGGTTAGGGATTGAATGCCACAGTGCCAGGAGGAGCCAGATCACCGACCCCATCAGTAGTATACCAGCATTCCTAAACTCAGCATTCCTAAACTGTAGATAGTACTATGGGATTTTTGAAGAGCGATACATTCCAGGCCCCCACACCAGCTGAATTCATATCCCATGACATTTGCTATCAGGTACCACTTACCTGAGATGATATGTTAACTCAGCATCTGAGCTCAGTGAGAGAACTCCATTGTGAAACAGGATCGTTTCAGAGGCTAAGCAGGTCCCACCAGTGTAAAACAACATACATGAACACAAGTTTCCGGCCAGTTGTTTACCATGGCGTGCCAACAACAAAATACAGTCATACCTTGGGTTGAATACGCTTCGAGTTGAGCGTGTTTGAGTTGTGCTCCGCGGCAACCCGGAAGTAATGGAGTGTGCTACTTCCGGGTTTCGTCACTTGCGCATGCGCAGACACTCAAAATGACGTCACGCGCATGCGCAGAAGCGACAAAAAGCGATGTGCGCAGACGTGCCGTTGCTAGTTACATTTGCTTCTAGATGCGAAAGGGGCTCCGGAACGGATCCCGTTCGTATCTAGAGGTACCACTGTATGCTTGTGGTGCTGCAGTATGAAATCCACTGGGCCCATGCAGTGAGTTAGGGCATATGAGTGATCCGCTCTGTGGTATATACTGTTTGTGTATACCAGGCCTTAAGAGATTCTTTCACTAGCTAACCTGTTTGTCACTTGGTTAACTGATTAGTTTAAAATAGTGAATCCAAAGTCCTGAGTGACTACAGTTAGCTTAACTCTGCTAGGTTTTTGGAGAACAGATTGCATTCCATGTCAATTTGTAAATTGTTGGTAGCCAAGTCATGGCTTCCAAGGCTCATTTGTGTCCTCTGTAGGCTGCTGTTGAAAAGAAAATGGATTACAAGGTATTCATTCACACCCAGTTGGACGCACTCCCATTGTTTATCTCCCTGGCTTGCTGCCATTGTCCAGCATCCAAGGAATTATGTTATATTTGGCCAAGGGAGCTTGGATTTGTGTTTCTCAAAACAAGCACCGCACTCGCTTCCCCTGGCCACATACCAAGTGCTTTTTGAAATGGGAGGGTGGTCTGAAAATCGAATTTGGATACCCAAGTGATGGGTGACTGTCTGAGACCTCCCATTCTAAGTAGCAAAAACAAAGATCCTAGTGGGGTCACATGAGCTGTCATGTGCCCCTAAATAAATCCTTTGGAGGATTAGAATGTGAGTAGGTTAGACAGATTTGCAATCTGGTGGTAATACTGGCCACGATCCAGTTCCTACTTGGAGAAGTCCTATTGTAATAAAGGTGTCCCTCAAGAATCTATAGGTTGTTGTTTGAAGACAGAGACATTTTTTACTTAGAACTAGAAAGGTGTATGTGCACCAAACCATCATTTTAAAAATGTGAAGAAGGAAAGTGGTGCTATATATATTTGAGCTGCCTACTACGGATCACGAAACAGGTCAAATTTATTTTGACAGTGCATGCTAATTCTAGGGTTCAGAAGAAAGAACCACATTTCATGATCTCATTTATTGTCACTAAAATTCAGAAAGGGATGCCGCTGGTCTTTGGACCAAGAGGGATTAAGAGAACTGGAGAGTTGAACTTCACTTTCAGAAAAGTCACATGGCACAGTCCCCCTGGCGCAGTACTACTTCAGGCTTTAGAAGAGAATCACATAATTTGGTGCTTAATTATTTGTTTACCAGGGAAAGCTAGCAGAGCATTGGACTAGGATTGTGGAGACCAGAGTTCAAATCCCCACCTAGCTCACTGGGCAACACTGAGACGGTCACTCTCCCTCAATTTGTCCGTCTATTTGTTGTGAGCATAAAACTGTGGTTGTGTGGAATAAGTGCTGATAAACAGAGACTATGAAGAATAGTTCCAGTGTATCCCTCTTCGTAATGTGCAAGCATTCCCCATGCAGGGATTTTATTTTGTGAGGGGCCATCAGCACAGCCTCCCCCATTCTGAAATAATAAATTAATAATTATAATAATTTATACCTCGCCCATCTGGCTGGGTTTCCCCAGCCACTCTGGGCGGCTTCCAACTGAATATTAAAAACAATACAGCATCAGACATTAAAAACTTCCCTAAACAGGGCCACCTTCAGTTGTCTTTTAAAAGTAAAATAGTTGTTTATTGCCTTGACATCTGTTGGGAGGGCGTTCCACAGGGCGGGTGCCACTACCGAGAAGGCTCTCTGCCTGGTTCCCTGTAACTTGGCTTTTCACAGCGAGGGAACCGCCAGAAGGCCCTCGGTGCTGGACCTCAGTGTCTGGGCTGGATGATGGGAGTGGAGACGCTCCTTCAGGTACACAGGACCGAGGCCATTTAGGGCTTTAAAGGTCAGCACCAACACTTTGAATTGTGCTCGGAAACGTACTGGGAGCCAGTGAAGATCTTTCAGGACTGGTGCTACAGTATATGTTCTCGGTGGCCACTCCCAGTCACCAGTCTAGCTGCCACATTCTGGATTAGTTGCAGCTTCCGGGTCACCTTCAAAGGTAGCCCCACGTAGAGCGCATTGCAGTAGTCCAAGCGGGAGATAACTAGAGTATGCACAACTCTGGCAAAAAAAAGAAAAGAAAAGAAGGAACCGTTCCAGGTGGGCATAACCACATGCATGGTATTTCTGAATGTGTAGTTCAGTTATTAAGGTGTGTCCGGGCTGGTGGTTTTTCATGCAACATGGGGATTTGTCCCACTACAAACAACCATGTTGCCACGGATAACCTAACAAATATTTCAAACCAGTCTGAGGGTAAGTAGCCAGTCATGTGACATGGATGAAAAGGGTTGGCTCCAGTGCCTGGATTGTGCTCAGAAGGCAATTTTTTAAAAAAATATACCTTCATTCTAAAAACTCATCTCTTTTTCTCTCTCTTTCTATCTCTTTTTGTGCCTCATTTGAGTAGCCTTGACCTTTGCGCTATCTGCTTTTGGCCAGAGGATGAACCTACGAACCCGTCTATTTGCATGTTTCCATAAGCATGGAACAAAATGAAGCATGAGAGAAACCTGCACCCTGGCTGAGCCGAGAATTTATATATACATATATATATTATTTCATTCTGCATCGTTTCAAAGAAGGAGAGTCACTGTTGCAAACGATTAACATGGAGTGAAGTATTTTTCCATCCCAAGTTAGCAGTGTGCAATGAGATACCTTTCTCCGTATTGTCTCTGAGTTGCAAGTGGCTCTTTAGAAGTAACACATATTGATCGATCTTTCAGTCTATATCACTATTTGGATAGGTGCAGCTAAGGTGTGCAGAAATCAAAAACTTAAATTAACAGAACGCAGGTTTAGCACCAACTGAAGGTGCTGATATTCTTAGGACCGAAACTACAGTGGTACCTCGGGTTACATACGCTTCAGGTTACACACTCCGCTAACCTAGAAATAGTGCTTCAGGTTAAGAACTTTGCTTCAGGATAAGAACAGAAATCGTGCAGCAGCAGCGCAGCGGCAGCGGGAGGCCCCATTAAGCTAAAGTGGTGCTTCAGGTTAAGAACAGTTTCAGGTTAAGTAGGGACCTCCGGAATGAATTAGGTACCGTATTTTTCACCCCATAGGGCGCACCGGCCCATAGGGCACACCTGGTGTGTTTTTTTTGGGGGGGAAATAAAGATTTTTTTTTTTATTTCCCCCCAGGCGCGGGGCTGGGGTGGGGCAAGCCCGAGCTTCCCCCGACCCCAGCCCCCAGAACAGGCTGCTATCCGCAAGCCTAGGGAGCCCGGCGGGAAGTCTTGCCGGTCTCCCCAGGCTTGCAGAGAGCTGCCCGAAGCCCGGGGCACGCTGCACAGCGCGCCCCAGGCTTCGGGATGCAGGCAGGTCTCCGCAAGCCTTGGGAGCCAGTCTCCCAAGGCTTGCGGATAGCTTCCTGAAGCCTGGAGAGCGAGAGGGGTCGGTGCGCACTGACCCCTCTCGCTCTCCAGGCTTCAGCAAAAGCCTGCATTCGCCCCATAGGACGCACACACATTTCCCCTTCATTTTTGGAGGGGAAAAAGTGCGTCCTATAGGGCGGAAAATACGGTACTTAACCCAAGGTACCACTGTACTGGTCTTTTCACCCCATCTCAGAGGGGGACATCACTCAGACTTCAGGTTTAAAAGTAATATACCTCTGGGTACCAGCTGCTGGGAGCAACAGTGGGAAAGGGGGCTGCTGTTTCCATGCTTTGCTTGTGATCATCCCACAACCACCTGGTTGGCCACTTTGGAGGACAGAATTCTTGGTTAGATGGGCCATTAGTCTGATCTAGAAGAGTTCTTTTCACCTCATATACACAAGTAGGAATTGTAACATCCATAGAGTATTGGTAGAGTTTATAAAGGTAAAAAATGACCCCTGGACAGTTAAGTCCAGTCAAAGGTGACTATGGGGTGTGGCGCATATTTCTGGCGCAATGGAACACGGTGACGGAAGCCAGAGCGCATGGAAGCGCCGTTTACCTTCCTGACGCAGCAGTACCTATTTATCTACTTGCACTGGTGTGCTTTCGAACTGCTAGGTTGGCAGAAGCTGGGACAGAGCAGCAGTTTATAACTCCTGTTGTGCAGATGGTGTCTCCTTCCATTCATTTTGACATCACGCTTGGGAGCAAGGCTCTACACTTTTCTTAGGGACATTTCACCATCAAGACACAGTGACAAACCCAGTATTCTATCTAGTGCAGTTCAGCAGGGAGCTTGCCATTAATCCTGGCTACCTGATGAGGGTCCTTGTCTTTACACGTTTGCAAATATATGTTCGTTGCATTCACACATTCTGTTTTTAGGTGTGCTTGTGAGACATTTTTGTTGGAAGAGTACTATACAATGGTACCTTGGTTCTCAAACTTAATCCGTTCCGGAAGTCTGTTCCAAAACCAAAGCGTTCCAAAACCAAGGCTTGCTTTCCCATAGAAAGTAATGCAAAATGGATTAATTTGTTCCAGACTTTTAAAAACAACCCCTAAAACAGCAATTTAACATGACTTTTACTATCTAATGAGACCATTGATCCATAACATGAAAGCAATAAACGAAGTACTGCAGTCACACAATCAATCAATCAATCAGTAGCTGAACTGGGTTCCACACAGTCAGAAAAACAAAACAAAAAGAGCAGCATAAACAAAACTGCAAAATAAATAGCAAAAACCGACAGACCTCAGAGTAACACCCAAAACGGAAGTGTGGCACTCAAATTGGAAGTGTAACACTCAAAACGGAGCATGTTCGGCTTCCGAAAAAAGTTCACAAACCAGAACACTTACTTCCGGGTTTGCAGTGTTTGGGTTCCAAGTTGTTTAAGTACCAAGGCGTTTGAGAACCAAGGTACCACTGTAATGTGTGAATGTTCCCTTAGACTGGAGCTTGAAGCTCCTGCTTTGAACCAATTGTGCAGTTTCCAGAGGGGAGCAGAGAAGGTGGTCACTCTCCATTTCTGTTCTTTGAGTAACAGAGATGCATTCTTAACCCCACCACCCAAAATAATCCACTTCATTGATGTGGGGATACCTGATCACATACTGAAAGGTCAATGTATACAGGCACAAGATCACACATTGGCTTTGATGCGAATAAATCACAATTCATAATTGATTTATGGTTCTGTTCATGCTGTGTTTGTATCTAAATAAATGCCATTAGATAGGGGTGTTCCATTTAGACCCCACACTCATGATCTTCATCTTCCTACCTCTTAGATGCATTTATTGGGTTTTCCTGCTTTATCGGCGAAAGAATGCTAGATGTATGGTTTCTTACAAAAGAACATAACTCATGACCCGCTGATCAGAACTTTTTTGAAAGGATATGTTCCTGTTGATCCACAAAATGTAGCAACTATTGACTTTTACAAGGGAATGTGCACAACGCCTGTGTGGTGAACATCAAAAAAATATGGAACACGCTCTTACATTGGTCTTGTCAGCATTCACTTATGTGTTGCTTTATAATTCGCAACACCCACTGGATATATGAAGAATTTTCAGTGCCCAAATCCATGCAACTTCCTTTTGGTGGAAGAGGATGCCCTGCCCATTACACTATGTTGTGCTCCTCATTTTGATGGTTGATTGCACAGAGGCTCCACTTGTGTCATTCCTCTCACTCAAAAAAAGAAAAGAGCTTTTGTGTGTCAGCACTGAGCACCCAACTCATATGCATGGGGAAGGGTGGGAAGGCACACAGCTCTGAAAAAAACACAGAAGCCCAGTGAGTTGTGCAAACTGGTGAATTCCCTTGTGATTATTTACAGCAGGGGTGGTGTCAGGAATGAGCCAGCTCCAAGCAAAGGTTTGCAGCCAACAGCAGAAAGCAGCCAGGAACAGAGAGGCTTAGATGTTAGGCAGGGGAGAGCTAGCAGCCTCAGACTTTGGCTCTTCCTGACCTTGATGGGCCGGCTGATAAAGCAGTAGCTGAGAGCAGGCAGGAACACAGCCAAAGCTCTCAGGGAGCTCAGACAGGAGCAAACAGACACAGAGAGAGTCTCTCGGAAAAGGAGGAGGATGGAGATGATCCAATAAGTCCGAGGAGTTGGCAAATGGGAGGGCTGCTAGACAGGAAGCAAAACAAGAGATGTAAGGTGCGAAAGTTTAATATATTCTATAGACACCGGAAGGAATCTTCAGAAGGGTCATCTTGAGTAATGATGCCAGAAGCTTTGTTAGAGCTGTCTGGAGCTGTTTTTGCAATAAATCCTCCTTTTTAATTACCTACGTTTACTGTGTTATCAAGCTGGGAACCTGGACTCCTGACAGGTGGGGAACATTTGGCCCATGGGCCAATTTTGGCTCGTCATGGGGTCTACTTGGGCCCATGAGACCATTTCCCCAAATGGCTCCCATCTGTCAATAATCATAAATAATAAATTTATTCTTTATACCCCACCCATCTGTCTGGGTTTCCCCAGCCACTCTGGGGAACATGCCACTCAATCAGCTGACATCACACACTGAGTGACATTAACCGATGGGTGGGGTTCAATCCTGCTTCACCAGTGTGTTCCCTGGTGGTGCAGACCCCTGCAGGGAGCAGGATTGAACCCTGCTGGGGGCTGCTTCATGAGTGCATTCCTTGGTGAAGCATCTCCGTCCCCTCAGCTCTGTGGGTCAGCCGACAGGTGGGCAGGGCCACCTACCTATCAGCTGCCTGATGTCATTGTGATGTCAGATGATTGACAGGTGAGCAGTCCATCCACTTGTCAAAGTTGGCCCGTGGAGTGTGGGGAGATCTGGCCCACCGGGCCACAAAGGTTCCTCATTCCTGGTTTCCAGTCTTCACATTCTAAACACCCTAAAACAGGTACAAATACAACTCTAACCCTTTCTCTACCAAATTAAGGCATCTTGGTTGGCTGTATGGTTGAAAATGGCCTTGTGTTTTGCCCCTTTCCTTGGTTTTCATGACAACGTGTAACCGAGAGAGCACCTTTTAATTTTGCAAAGTGCTTTACTATCTTTTTCTTCTTACCCCCCTCTTCCCCTTCCCCTGTCTGCATTTGAACTCATAACTCTCATTCATCTCTTTGTGCATGGAACTGTTGCCCACACTGCAGAACTGCATAAGAAGCCTTGTTTTAGTTCCTTTTCTGAAAACCAACTTGGTTCCAGACAAATTTAACGTACCTGTTTTTCTGCTCTTGTTTTCTTCTCTCTGTCACCTGCACACTTCTGGCATATTATGCAAGGGTAAAGTTGGCCAGGATTAATTAATGGTTCATGGTTTATTTATTCAGCAAAATATACACACCACATAATGATAATGATAATAATAATAATAAAAACTGTAAATAGTTTATGCAAAATAGCATGAGATACACATTTAAAAATAGCAGGAAAAACAGAGTGAAAACAGTAGACATAATAAATGTCTCATATATATATCACATTTTAAAAACACAAATGTACATAATAAAACCACATGTATGGATAGGCTTTTTATTAAATATAAAAAGCAATGCAATGCCTGCTTAATGTAAATGACCATATTCTGGGGTAGAATGAAGTCTGTGACCTACTATATTAGGTGGGGCTGACACAATCTTTACTCAGAACTGCTGTATTTTAAAATATATTAGGAAACAGAACTGTCTGTGTTAAGCCATGCTTCCATTTGATCAATGCCAAGAATTAGAAATATATGGTCCGTTGTGTTGGTTGTTGGACTACAACTTCCATCAGCCCCAGCCACCACAGCTATTGCTCAGGAAGAGATATGGATATGGGGCAATTAAAAATGAGCTCCATGTTGTAGATTAATGTTAGAAAACTCTTGGGTTTGAGAAAGTTAATGGCTACTAACCAAGACAACAAGTCCATTGTCTGCAAAGTTCACCTCTGAGATCAGGAAATAATTTTTATTATTATTATTTACTCAATCCGGAAACAAGCAAACAAACAAAAAAAATACAATTTGGCCATAGGCAGCTGCCCACATCTCAAGGACAGCTGAAACAAGTATCAGCTTTTGAGAATGTAATCTGGATTCAGAGATTTTGAAACTCAAAAAGTCTCATGAAATCCAGAACCAAATTATGGTGCAATGGAGAGTTCAGATCTTGCAAACTGGAAACCTTAATTTATTATGTCAGTGACAGTTTTTGGAAACCTGTAATTTTGTAAACTTCGTAAAATTTTGTAAAATTTGAACCTTCAAACTGATACCTTTTAACATGAATAAGTGCTGCAGGACTCTTCAGAACTTTTTAGGCAGAGAAGAACAGAAATAATGTTCAGATTAAATATGTAGGCAAAATCTATCCACAAGCAACTGCCCCCAAACATCCTAATTTATTTGGTAATTAACAGGCTTGACACCAAATTCATCTCAAAGGGCAAGTTTACTATGCATAATATGCCGGATTAGAAGTGGAGCCACGTGTTTTGAACCAATATATATGTCACGTACAGAAATAGAGATATGTTTTTGTGTCCAAGTTTATATTTATATCCCTCTATTTAGGCAAACAGTTGTGTGATACTTATCAGTTAAGGGGAATACATTTCCTTTGCCCTACAGAGGAGTCAGAATAGAGCAGAGTTCTAGATCCTTGATTGTAGCTTACTAACTTCATGGCTTTTTCTGGGGTGGGGTTTGTGCTCCTGGTAGAGTTGACCAGATTGTTGGGAGAGGTCCGTCAATGACAGATAAGGACCGAACCAAAGGCCCAGGTGAAGGGGAGCCTCCTGAAGATCCAAGTATGATGGGCAGACTTGGAAAGGTGGAAAAACAGGTATGTTGAAAATTTGTAAATAATAATTAAAAAATTCATTAATGTGAATTTGTGGAGAAAGGGGGGTGGAGGAAGCAAGCAAGCAAGCAAGCCTCATTGTGTCACCTCTCCCTCTGAAGAAGCCGAGTAGATTGGCCTCTGATGAAGGCAGCTCTGGGAAGGGAGGAGCTAAATGGCAATTGATCTAATAGAGAGGGAGCCTCTCTGTCTTATTTCTCCATCTGGTTCTCACCTCCCTCTTCCTTTGGTATATATGTCATGATGAATGCCCATCAAAGGAAGAAAAAAGATAAAAAACTTATTACCCAAGGGTGAATCTAAGCAAATGCTGTTACCATGTATGAGCCAAGATGCAGATGGAAGGCTTAAGCCAAAGAGGCACGATAAGGAAGCATATACATTGAATGTGGGAAACCTTTAGCTGTCAAGATGTTGCTGATCTACAACTCCCACCTGCCTCATCAAGCATGGTCAGTGGCTGAGCATGACTAGAGTTTCAGCCCAGCAACATCTGGATGGTCAAATGTTCCCCCCACCTGGTATACATATTTGTGGTCTTGGCATTGGTTTGGTTGCAGAATTTATTGTCTCCTTGGGGTGCAGTTGGCTATACATTTGTAAGAGAATTTGGTGTGTTTTTTTCATGGATCAGGGGATGACTTGTCTGCAAAATAACATTTTAAAGATGAAGTTTGGGGTGAATCCAAAGTTGCTTGGGTCTAAAATGTTATGGGTGCCCATGCATTGGGTCCTGTGTGGCATTTTCCAGGTCCAGTCCATGGAGAAGAAGCTGGACTTCCTGGTCAACATCTACATGCAACGGATGGGGATCCCACCAAACGAAACAGAAGCCTACTTTGGGCCGAAGGAACCTGACCCAGCACCGCCCTACCACAGCCCAGAAGACAGCAGGGAGCACATTGACAAAAACGGTTGCATCATCAAGATCATTCGCTCCACGAGTTCGATGGGACAGAAAAATTTCTCTGCACCTCCTGCCACAACGGTGCCAAACAACTCATGCCCCCCTTCCACTTCTTGGCAGACATATCAACGGCAAAGCCACGGGACCTCCCCGGTTGGCGATGCTGGTTCTTTGGTGAGAATCCCACCTCCACCTTCTCACGAGCGCTCCTTCTCTGCCTACGGTGGTGGGAACAGGGCCAGCGCTGAGTACGCAAAGAACGAAGACATTACAGCTAAGCACCCAGAGAGTGCTCTGAGGGACAGCGACACCTCTATTTCTATCCCATCAGTGGACCACGAGGAACTGGAGCGTTCCTTCAGTGGGTTCAGCATCTCACAGTCCAAAGAAAATTTGGACGTCCTTAACAACGGTTGCTACACCGCTGTGGCCAAAATCAGACCTTACATAGCAGAAGGGGAGTCAGATACGGATTCTGACCTCTGCACACCCTGTGGGCCTCCGCCGAGGTCAGCAACCGGCGAGGGACCTTTCAGTGACATGGGCTGGTCAGCTCCTAGGCAGTGAAGGAAAAGAAAGCCACCTGAACACAACTTCAAGAGCATGGGGCAATGATGCTGTCCACATTCCGGACATCTTCAGGAGACTGGGAGCTAAAGTTCTGCAACCCAGAAATTGTGGGTGTTTTGCCACAGCTTGGTCCGGGGGTGGTGGGAGCAGAAGCTACGCCTGCTCTCTCCAAAAAACGAGAGGGGGCATTGTAGTGAATAATTTTGAAATGTCTGGATTTCTTTCATACCATCTTTCTAAACTAGATAGGTGAAACTGTGATCTTACTCCAGGGTAGGTAGCCGTGACTCTTGGTAATCTTTTAAGCTAAGAGGGCACACACATCACTAAGACAGTGGTTGAGCAATTGGTGAGACAATTTCTTCCTTTTTTGACTAAGAGTAGGCAATGGCACTGAGCTATCAGGTCACACACAAAAAACATGCTAGTGTTACAAAAGAAACGTGTCACTAATTATGCCTTGGGGGGAGGGAGAAACAGAGCTGTAATGTACATTGACGAAAGGTGGTTTAATTATGATTGCAGAGAAATTAGCTGGGAAGAGCCGTACATTGAACGATTGGTGTCCAAATGGCAGAAACACAAATTTTCAGTGACAAAATTGTCTTGTGGTATTGGATTGGAGAGAGGACCACAGCTTCAGTAGGTGTGCTTGAGCTCAAAGAACAGCAGTCTGTGTGGGATGTGAGACTGCTTTCACATGAGATGCTTTCATCCTTTCCTTTTTTTAAAACAACAACAACAACAATTACATCTGCAGGATAGCATCAAAACAGTTATTGATCTGCATGCTCAGAGGTTTAGATGTTTTTGCACTCTTTGGAATACTGTTTTCTAGCGCAGGAGAGGACACACCTCCTTGGAAGGACAGTCCGTGTGCGGTGGTAGAGAAAGGGTTTTTGAAGCCGAGAAAGGTCCTAGGTCAGTTTGCAAGAACAGGGCCATAATGATGCGCCCACCAGCTCATGCACATTTCATAGCCACATTTCTAGGGTCTCTTGTTCAAGTTTAGCGTGGCTGCTCCTCATGTTAGGTGACATAGTGGCTCTGTTTGTGAGCTCAAAAAAGGAAAGAGGCAAGTCTTCCTCGCAGAAGCAGACTTCAGGACAACATGAAGATAACGCCTTGCAACCCCTCCAACACAGTGCAGATAAGAAGCGTGAAATTTCATAAGAAGGTGTGGCGCAACTCCCGAGATCAGAAGTCCCACAGGAGTTGTGAAAGCAAGAAGACTCCAGTTGTGAGAGGGGCTTCACTTTATGGGGGAGGTTAAAACTGAGCTAAGGGCTTCTGGGCTCCATAGCTGAAAGAAGTTTGTGACTTCTGCGCTTTGCAATCAGCAGGGAAGCTTTAGCGTTCACCCCACTTCTTGTGACGAAATCTGCTTCTCTCTAGCCTATCCACTCGCAGATGGATGTCTCTCTTTTGTTAACCTTGTCCCAAGTCCAGAGCTGCTTGCCTCAATTTTGCCTGACAGACTTCCTTTCAGCTTCCAACCCAGATCCATTTTTTACCGTTGCCACTTGAAATGTCCTGCATTCCCCCCCACTCCCACCGATTATATTAAAAGTTGGAAATGTTCAAATAGGGAAAGGCTAGGAGGGAGAATAGATGTGCAAAGCTAGCAGGGAGAATTTCCAGGGGCCTTATCAAAATGTTTGGTGTTCAGAGAAGGGCACTGTCTTTCTGCTGACAGCAGATTCACATTGTGGGCTTCTCCCAAGACTTGTCTTCCAGAGTTTTGGCATGGTATGAGCTGTTTCAAAATCCATTTTATGGGAAACAGTGAGGGAATACCCCAGTTCCCATTTTCTTTGCTCTCAAATATACATGATGCAGATGACAGTATGAAATTGCAACACAGTTGAGTTTGTCTGCTTCCAATGTGATGTGTGAAGATGGCTCTGATACTCTCTTGGTCAGCGTAGACATTTTCAGATCTGGCCACCCAGCAAGTAAAGTCAGTTTAGTAGCCCAGAAGGTTCACAACATAAAAAGCCAGGAGAAAGCAGGCCCTTGTTCTGCTTTTTAATATTTCCTATGATGCGGATTTTCATGAGATCGCCCTAAACAGGAAGTGATGTAGTGAATGTACAAATGAGAACAGCCCAGATAAAGAGTTATGTTAATCTGCTGCAACAAAGCCAAGAGACTCTTAGAAGATTTTAAAGATTAATAGATTTATTGTGGCATGTGTTTTGGGAGGCAAAATTACATTCAGTTAGAGAAATCTTAGCCAATTAATCATAGGAGCTTTAATCTGCATAAATGTGCACGCAAATAAAAAAAACAGAAGTTCTGAAGAATAAAAACTCTATCAAATAATGCACGAGTAATCACCATCTCAGAAGAAGCAGTAGTTACTCTTTGGTGAGACAGAAGGAGAAATAACCTGTCAGCGAAAGAATTTGTAATTTTCCTTAAAAGAAGACATTTTTCTACTTATAAAAACCTCCCTTGATGCGGGAGGGGGGGCTTTTAAATATTTGTTGATTAGCATTTCCAAGCAGTGTGCATAAACACAAACCATACACAAGATAAAGCAAGAAAAAATCAGCACAAACCCAAACATTACCCTAATATTTATTCGTTTAAGGCATTGAAATGTAATCACTATTTAAAAATTGCACCAGTATGGAATGTGTATACATACATACACAGACAAGCCAGCAACTAATATGACTGAGAGAACAAAATGTTTTGGAAACTGTAAGAATAAACACATATTGAAAGTATACATGAGTCAACCGACTGAAAGAAATACCTTTCAGTCACAATGAAACCATAGGTTGAACTGGGGTTCAAGTAGATTGACATCAGCCATACGTTGTTATGAGAGTTGTGATTCAGGCTTCCAGTACAGCAGCCTCACATTCTAGCTGCCTATTAAACTCCCTTTGCTTGTTTACAGTGATCTGTAATGGAAAGTATGATACAGAAATGGAAATGCCCCCTTTCTACTGATTTGTCTATGCTGCCCTATCAGATTTGTGCTCATTGATCTGCCTTGCACAGGGACAGTCTTGTTTGTCTCATGCAAACTGTACAGGGGCACTGCTGATAGCAAGTGATGGTTGCAGGAACAGGTGCCTAGATTTTTATTCGGTCCTCTAATGGTGAACTGAACCTAAAACCTGTCTGTGCAAACACATCCCAAGCGTTCCCGTTCCCTGAGCTAATATCAATGTTTGTTTGTTAACTTTCCTTAAAGGAGAAAGAGAGGAAGCAAATTTACAACTGCCAAGGATTTTTGACATAAGGAATAATGGCATTAAAGGCACAGTGCAAGGTTATGGTGTTGGTGGCATTCCAGCTGAAATCCAACCTGAGGCATATTCATTATGAGAATGTTAGGAAGGTCGAATAAGAAGTCTTCTGCTTCATCCTGGAATCTTCTGGTTGTGATAATTGAGTTTCTGGGAGGATGTTTTTCGGGCAGAGTTAATACCGAATATAAATACGCTGTATTTATTCATTGCAGTGTAGTTGTTGACCCACCGTAGGCACAATATTATGTGCCTTATAGTAAGTCTAAAGGGAGACAAACACAATCGTTTGATAGCTTATTAACCAAGCTTATATTTTTAGTTCTGAGATAACGCCACTCATAGCCTTCCCCACTGCTGAAATACCCTAGAAAACTCATTTTATATGAGTGTGTGCTTCTCAGGCTAGCATTCAGCTTTGGCCCACAAAGGCACGCCAAGCAAGACACGTAGGAAACAATGCCTTGTGTATAGCTCCGCGCTCCCAAAATTTTGCCAAGAGAAGATTGCACAACATAGTATTCATATGCAAATGCTAGCAAGCAAATCCACCATCTCAGTAGGTTTGGCAGGCGATACTGATACACTGACCATCTGTGATGGCAGCACGTTATATTTTTATTGTGAAAGAAAATGTCTAAATATAAACCTCCGTTGGATAAGTTGAGACATCTAATATCTAAATGGCAGTAGTAGTAGTTAGCATGCATGTAGCACTTTGGAATGGTCAAAGTGCTTTGCATAGATTACCGTGGTTAGCCTTACAAGAATCCTGTAAGGTACCTTTGATTTATCCCTATTTCAACTCCATGTTTTTTTTTTAAAAAATGGTTGCCATTCAGCACTGGGAGGTGCCATAAAGATGGTTTCTCTTGCACAAGCAACATGGGCTGTTCTGGACTGCAGCCCCGTTGTTTTGAATGTGATCCACTTTTAGATGTCATTCCAATGAGAACCCACATTCCAATGAACATTCACAAATCACATGTTGCCACCTCATTGACATGTGACTAGAGAGCATAAGGACCTCTGTTGACTCATTTGTGTGTTGTGCTTAGGGCCTCTTTCTCTTGTAGATGCTGACCAATGCCCCTACTTATTTTTAGAAATATTTCACCCTCTCTTATAACCAGAGTCAAGCAATAAAGCTGATAAGCAGTAGATTCAGGAGAGAGACATAAGAGATTATTTCTTTCCACGGTGCATATTTAACTCGTGGAAATGCCACAAGATGGAGTGATGAATTTAAAACAGATTATGCAAACTCTGTTTTGTTGGCCCTGGATAGCTAAATTGAAGCTCCATTTAGCATCTCTGAATACCAAGTTTTTTTGGGTGGGGAGAACAGAACAGAACAGAACAGAACAGAACAGAACAGAGAGAGGGGCTATTGTCTTCATGCTTGGCTTGTGGGCTTTCCAGAACCATCCAGGTGCCCAATGTTGTGAACAGTGGACTAGATTGTCTGATGCAGCAGATTTATTTCATTCTTATGTAAAAATTCAGCTCGTTTCCTTGAAATCTAGCTACTGAGCTCTTGCAAAACCTGCCCCAATTGCCAGTAACATTGTTCCGCACCTTAAATGAAGGCAGACATATCTGATCTGATCAGCAAAGAGTAACAAGGCATTGATCCGGGGGTTAATAAAATAATTTAAATTAGTAAAGGAATTATTCTAACTTTGCTCTTCTATATAGTGTGTTGCCTGCACTGGCAATCTTTAAGGTACCTCCTGATTTAATGATTCTAGGAACAGAATCAGAGGTTGTCTTTCTCCAAAAGAGATTGCATCTTCTCCAGTGTGCTCCGTTACATGTCATAAGCCTGCGATTAAATTATTTCATAGATACCATCAGATAATGTATACAGTATTAAAACATAACTTGCCAGTTGTGTGTCTCAGCCACATAGCTGGACAGAAAGAGAAATATCTCCCTTTGTTGTTATAAGGAATGATGCACCTGAATGCTTATATTTACCTATGGAACAATATTTTTAACAGGAAGCCAAAAATGGGACTGTTTAAAGGGGGGGAAATGTATAGGAAAATAGATAGGAAAGCAGAATAGTGACTGTTAAGAAGCCTGCTTGTCGATAATGTGTCTCTGTGTACGCACCATTTGCTTCTCATCAAGGCTGTGAATTATTGTATGAGAAAGAATCTGCATTTCCCCTCTGGTGTTCTGCAAGAGAAGAGGGAGGGACAGAAGCCATAAGAGAAATCAGTCGGGGGGCGATGATGAAAGAAGAACAGGCTTTGCCCACAAGTGTAGACTCTAGGAAGAGAGGCAGCTTGCTTTCCTGCTCATGGAAATCTCTAGGCACAACTTTGCGAATGTGCTCACAGCTCTGTGTGGGGAGAGGGCCATTGACAATTCCTACAAAAGCCCCCTTGAAATGTTCTTATGAGAAATACCCCGTCTCCCCACACATTCTGGCCGAAGGGTAAGCCCCAATGGAAGAGAGAGAGGCCTTGGATTATTTTTTTTGCCCTGACTATAAAGAGGTGCAGAGATGACCCCCAACTTGGATAGCTTTAACAGAGGGTTTGTGCCATATAACTTCCTGGCGGTTTCTGCCTGAAGCCAATACAGCGTTAGCTGCCAAATTATGCATACAGTACCACCATCTGTATGTAAGTCTTAATATACACCTCAACAGAAACACATGGGCAGGGTTGTCACTGAGGTGGTAACACCTGTGGTTTGGAATGTACCACTTCAGTCTTTAGGTGGACGCTCATATTCTGAGAGGAGGAGAAACCCATTTATTACTCCACCAATGGAAGTCAAGCCCACAGGTTCTGCAAGCATTGGGACCAGCCTTATACCAAGCCAGGCCACAGGTCTACCTAGTTCAGCAGCTCCCCAAGATTTCAGGCCAGACACTCTCCCAGCCCTTCCTGGAAATGCCAGGGGTTTGACCCTAGATCTTCTACATGCATGTGGTCTACTACTGATTGACAACCCTTCCCCTCAGCCTAAGCCCATTGCCTGTCACAAACCTGAGTTGCAGCGGGGGGAAACCCAAGAGCCATCAAGAAACTTTCAAGGGGAACACAGCAAGGAGAACTCACCTATCCTATTTCCTAGGACAGACTTCCATTCAGCAAAAGCTTCCCAGGGCTGATTTGTTTGGGAAAGAGATGTTTGCATTGCCCTTCCTGTGCTAACATGCGCACATATTTTGAAACCCACCCTCGTATCTAGAGAATTTGGAGGCGATTCTCAGCACTTGATGGTGACATTTGAATATTAGTCCTCCTAAAACCATTAGGGAAAATTACCCTTCTACAGCAAGACAGCAGCCTATGCAGCCGTTCGCATGAGGTGCCAATACAGTGGTGCCTCGCAAGACGAAATTAATCCGTTCCGCGAGTCTCTTCGTCTTGCGGTTTTTTCGTCTTGCGAAGCACGGCTATTAGCGGCTTAGCGGCTATTAGCGGCTTAGCAGCTATTAACGGCTTAGCGGCTTAGCGGCTATTAACGGCTTAGCGGCTTTAAGAAAAAGGAAACAAACTCGCAAGAACTCGCAAGACGTTTCGTCTTGCAAAGCAAGCCCATAGGGAAATTCGTCTTGCGGAACGACTCAAAAAACGGAAAACTCTTTCGTCTTGCACGTTTTTCGTCTTGCGAGGCATTCATCTTGCGGGGCACCACTGTATGCACTGGTGGGGCAGGGGGCATCTACACTGTGATTGAAATGCATTGAACTGGCCGGTTGAGTCTGTTGATTGGATGGGGATGTGTATGTATACATACGGCCAGCAGTTGTTAACACATCCATGGTTGCCCACGAGTGTAGCTGGACCAGGGCAAGTGGGTCCTATGCTATCTGAATAGCAGCATCATTTACAACTTCTTCACCAGTCTCTTATGATCAGAAACCTTTGCATGTGGAGCACAGGATGTATCACACACTAATTGTTGTTGGAGTGCATTGTTCATGGTGGCATCCATCCGTTACTACCAGGGGTATCCAACAAGGTGCACCCCCAGATATTGCTGGTCTACAACTCTCATCATCCTTGACCATTGGCCAAGTTGGCTGGGAGTTGGAGTCCAGCAACATCAAGAATTGGACACATTGGCAACTACTCCTGCATTATTAGGCAATGTGGGTGAGATGGCTCAGTGGTTGATGTAATATAATGACTATGTTTTATGGATTGTGATGGATTTCCGAGCAGAGTAAAATTGCTGTTCTATTAGGTTTGCCCACCAAGGGGGTTCCCTCGGCCCTCTTCTATTGCACGCTGTTCACTGCACACACTCAACCAAGCATCCAATCTGGAGTCGTCATTTTGACAGCGAAGACGGTTAATCTGCTTCCTTTCGTTTGCTCTGTTGCCTTGGCTTTCTTGCACATTCGTTCCTGCTCCAAAGAATATTTCATAATGCCTTTGGTACTGACGTACAATTTTAAGACATTTTTTGTATTGTATCGAATGGGACACACTTTATCTTGTATTATATAGCAATTGGAAACTTTATTATTTTCCCTTTGTTGAATGTGTAACTTTTACTGTAAATTTCAAAAGAAAAAAAAAAGGAAGAAGAAAAAAAAGTATGGACTATTTCCTTCCATTTTATTCCATCCTTTCTCAAGTCAGAGTACAATAATGTTGGGGCTTTGGAGTGAAGGGCAAGTATACACCAACAAGAACAAGAACAAGTGGGGGGGGGGGGGAAATAATAAAATATTATCAAATTAAAATGTAGCTTTCACTTGTTTAACCCTGACCGTTAAGGTCAACCTAAACAAGAAAGTCTTAGGGCCAAACAACAAAGGATAAAGGAAGCAGCCTTATACATAGTCATGGGCTCATCTAACTTAGTGTTGTCTGCACTGACTGGCAGGTGGTCTCCAGGGAGATGCTAAGGATTGAATTTAGGACCTTCTGTATGCAAAACAGATGTTCTACCCACTAAGCTATGGCCGTACTCCAATCATAACAAGGCAGAATGGCTTGTGGGTTTTTTTCACTGCCAGGGGTAGGGACATTTTCATTTAATCAGCGCAAAGACTGGGAACAAGGGACAAGATACTAGTACCCTGTAGTTCCCTCCTTCAGATGGGGGAAAGGAATACAAACCACACATTTTAAAATTGCTTTTAGCTTAGAGAAAAGGCAAGTGAGAGGAAACTTGAGAGTGGTGTGTCAAATTACACTTGGGTGTGAAAAAAGTGGACAGAGCAAAGTTTCGCTCTCTCTTAACACTAGAACACATGGATTTCCAATGAAATGACTTCTTCCCACAATGCGTGGAATTTTCTCCCACAAGAAGTAGTGATGGCCACCAACTTGGATGACTTTAAAAGAAGATTGGGTTCATTCATGGAGGAGAAGGTTATCAGAGGCTACTAGATGATGGCTATGTTCTTCCTTCACTGCTGGAGGCAGGAATGCTTCTGAATACCAAGTGGGGGCTGTTGAACTCAGGTCCTGTCAGAAAGCCACAAGGGCAACAGTGGTGGAAAGGCCAAACAGAGAGGCCTGGAGAGCAGCATTTGGTCCCCATCCTGAGGCTCACCATCCTTGGCCAAGAGTATTGGTAGACAAACTATTTCAGCTGAAGACCCACATTCCCTCATCGCTAAACCTCTGAGTGCCACATGCCAGTGATGGATGGAGGCAACAAAGAGTGTAGATGAGGTCACCCACACTCTCTCTCACACACATGCAAACATCTATGTGTCTCTACGCAGATGCATATACACATGCACACATGTAGGCATGAGGATATGCCCCCTGTGCTGCAATTGGAGCTAAACAGCTTAAAAGTTCTGACGGTCACGCCTTTTCAGCTTCCAGCATCCCATATTCACATGTGTCCTGACAGTGTGCCAGAGAAACGTGCTAAGTTCCCAGAGGTTTGTGTTAGAAAATGGCAATAAAGGCTAGAGAATTCTCTTTGTGAGGCCAAGAGCGCTGGGCCTAATAAGTCTGTAGTGTTTCAAGACAGTTGGAACAGAGGGCTTGGCTTCCAAACATATATAGGCAATATGAGTCTGTCTAGTTGAAACAGATAATCCAGGATATTTGCAACACTCTGCAGTGAGTGGAATGGAGCTCACCCTATAGACACTGTAGACCCTATAGACCCTATAGACCAGTACACTTTGTGGAGCACTCAAGCATTCTTTTCACCAAATCAAGAAGAGAGTGAAACAGTAGGGGGTCTCTCTCTCTCTCTCTGTTCTAATACTATGTAGAAAGATGGAGAATCATGTTTAAAAGTCAGGAAAAATAAGGAAGAAACAAACAAACAAACAAACAAACAAACAAACAGGAAGGATCTCTGATGGGGTGGAAGAACAGGGCAGCTTAAGGAGACATCGGGTGGTACATAAAATGAGGCCAGAACTGCAGGTCTCACACCTCTTCTCTATAACCACAGAATGTAAACCAGTCAGCACCACGGACAGCTAAGTGTTTTAAGAGACGTGGATCATCCCAAAGGGTCTTGGCCTGCACTTATTCATGAACAGTAGAAGGTCAAGCAGTTACTGCTGTAGGAATGTAAGAAGAGCTGTACTGGATCAGACCAAAGGGACCATCTGCTCTAGCCTCCTGTTCCAACCGTGGCCAACCGGATGCCTAATAGGAAGCCCATAAGCAGGCTATGAATGTAACTGTCAAACTCAATGGGGTTAGGTCTGAGTGGACCTTCGCAGGGAATTCTAATTAGAGTTAGCCTTGGTGAAAATTGAAGCAGGTACATTCTTATTCTGGATAGGCTGTGCCTATCACGGGCTCTGGCACCACCCACTGTGACCTCCAATATATAAACCCTAAGGAAACGCTGCCTTCCATAGAAAAGGGTTGCCCACCTCTGCTTGGAGAGCAATAGAGAATAATTCCTTCTCCCATCACATGATTGCTTGTTGATCAGTCATCCCAGCACCTCCTTTGGGAAATTCACTCCCAATAGAAAGCCACTCTGAATTTTTCTGAATTTAACACTACAACCTCCCCTTTTACAATAGCTCAAGTTCAGCTGTAGGCAATTCCTCAAATTCTGTAATTGCTATCATTTTTTAAAAAAATATATGTAATAAATCAGTTTTTTGGGGGAAATACCCAGTGGATATTTTCAAATATATTATGGTTCTGTATTTGGACTGCCAGCTGTCTTATAGCAACGAAGGGCTGGATTCAGCTAATAATAATAATAATAATAATTTATTATTTGTACCCCGCCCATCTGACTGGGCTTCCCCAGCCACTCTGGGCGGCTTCCAAAAAAATATTAAATACTCTAATACATCAAACATTAAAAATTTCCCTGAACAGGGCTGCCTTCAGATGTCTTCTAAAAGTCTGGTAGTTGTTGTTCTCTTTGACATCTGGTGGGAGGGCGTTCCACAGGGAGGGTGCCACTACCGAGAAGGCCCTCTGCCTGGTTCCCTGTAACTTGGATTCTCGCAGTGAGGGACCCGTCAGAAGGCCCTTGAACTGCACCTCAGTGTCCGGGCAGAATGATGGGGGTGGAGACGCTCCTTCAGGTATACAGGACCGAGGCCATTTAGGGCTTTAAAGGTCAGCACCAATACTTTGAATTGTGCTCGGAAACGTAATGGGTCACGCTTGCAGAAACCCACACAATTATTTCAACTAGGGCAACTGGGCTTTTCTCCCCTTCTCCTCCCCTCATGTGCCCCCATGCACCCCAAATTAGAGAATCCCAGAATAGCATGCAGAAGGAGGAGGGGTGGGGGGTAGTGTCATCAGGTGAGAAGAAATGCTTGAGCTGACAGAGCACTCTGCTTAGCACTGAATTCCTCTAATAGGAAACTGCCTTATGCCAGTTTCCTATTAGAGGAATTAGTCCTCTAGTCCCTGTAGCTCAGTATTGTCTATACTAGGCTTCCTCAACCTTGGCCCTCCAGATGTCTTGAGACTACAGTTCCCATCATCCCTGACCACTGGTCCTGCTAGCTAGGGACCATGGGAGTTGTAGGTTGAATCCTGACAAGACAGAAGTACTGTTTTTGGGGGACAGGTGGGCAGGTGTAGAGGACTCCCTGGTCCTGAATGGGGTAACTGTGCCCCTGAAGGACCAGGTGCGCAGCCTGGGAGTCATTCTGGACTCACAGCTGTCCATGAAGGCACAGGTCAATTCTGTGTCCAGGGCAGCTGTTTATCAGCTCCATCTGGTACGCAGGCTGAGACCCTACGTGCCCGCACACTGTCTCGCCAGAGTGGTGCATGCTCCAGTTATCTCTCGCTTGGACTACTGCAATGCGCTCTATGTGGGGCTACCTTTGAAGGTGACCCAGAAACTACAACTAATTCAGAATGCGCCAGCTAGACTGATGACTGGGAGGGGCCGCCAAGACCATAAAACACCGGTCTTGAAAGACCTACACTGGCTCCCAGTATGTTTCCGAGCACAATTCAAAGTGTTGGTGCTGATCTTTAAAGCCCTAAACGGCCTCGGTCCAATATACCTGAAGGAGCGTCTCCACCTCCATCGTTATGCCCAGACGCTGAGGTCCAACACTGAGGGCCTTCTGGTGCCAAGTGACAGGGAACCAGGCAGAGGACCTTCTTGGTAGTGGCACCCGCCCTGTGGAACACCCTCCCACCAGATGTCAAAGAGAAAAATAACTACCAAACTTTCAGAAGACATCTGAAAGCAGCCCTGTTTAAGGAAGCTTTTAATGTTTAATAGGTTATTGTATTTTAGTGTTTTGTTGGAAGCCGCCCAGAGTGGCTGGGGAAACGCAGCCAGATGGCCAAAAACACCTGGAGGGCCGAGGTTGAGGAAGCCTGGTCTACACTGACCAGCAGCGATTCTCTAGGCTTTCAAACTGTGAGTCTTTCCCAGTCCTACCTGGAGATGCCGGGGATTGAACCCTGGGAATCTCTACCACTGTGCTATGGCAGATAGAGTTTGCAGTGACTTACAAATCCCTGCACAATGACAGCAAAAGAGTGCCTAGAAATGTGTGTGTGTGTAAATACATGATCTACTTTTTTGGTGATGCCTTGTAGCCGAGTAAGATTGTCTTCCATGAACACGGACTTAACAGTGAGTCCGTAAGTGACTGTGGAGGCCAATTATGGATCCACAAGTCCTTCCACAGTGGGGACATTGGTGGGAGTTGATCACAGTGAGGGTTTGCCAAGCATGCCTTCCTCTTAGCACGTTTCTCCCTTTCAATCCTGAGTTCGAGCGTCTTCAGAGCCCATGACACCTTTGGTAAAGGCTGTTCTCTAACTGGAGCACTCGCAGGCCAGTGTTTCCCAGTTGTCTGTGATTATAGGGTGATTATAGTAATTCAACAGTAAGAGTAGTTGAAATGAATTAGTTTATTAATAATTAAAGGTAAAGGGACCCCTGACCGTTAGGTCCAGTCGCAGATAGATTATTTGATATTTTTTATTATGTGGACAAACATTTTTTTTTTTTAAATTTTTCTTACTTTTTCTGGATTTCAGTATTGGCTTAACAGTCATTAATACAAAACAAGTGCAACAACCACCTCAAATAAAAGCAGTAGGCTGTTTTATAAAACCAGACAAAAATAAAATTTGGTAGGCAAAAAAACCTCATCTAAAGGTTGGAGAGAAGACTATAGGCTTGACAGCAGCAGAGCGGTCTGTTTAAATGGACAATTTAATTACAGAAACAACGATGATGTAAAGAAAGACCGTGTTGGAATGCACTTCATAGTATCTCAGATTCTGATGGTCTCTTTGTTGCTAAGGAGCAAGATAAAATTCCTGACAGCAGGGGGCAGCAAAACCCATTCCTAAAAGTCTACTCTAGATTGTTAGGAGACTAACTTCTGTTGCAGCTCAACTTTAACTGGGACCAAACAACCACCCTTTATTTATTATTACACACACACAGCACTTTTTTTGATGACCTCCCTCCACAAATCAGCTTACAATCTCCATTAAAAACCAAGACCCACTTACAACAAAATATAAAAAAGCAAAATGCAGTACAACTAAACAATAAACCAGCACAGAAAGTAGCACAGAAATATTACATAAAACAAAATACAGATCTTAAGACATTATTAAAACATAAAAAACCAACATGAATTTAAAACGGCAGCAATAAAGCGGTCTAATTTGGGAATGTTACACAAGTATAAGCCCGTTGGGGCTTGTTTAACTTCTAAGGGAAGATAACACTGGTCAACAACAAATTCGTTGTCTGCGTTTTTTCAGTTGATTTAGGATGAATCTGATGCGCTGAATCCAAAAATCACATTGGTTTTGCTCAATCAGGTCAAGTTTTTGAGTTATGGCCACATGTCTTTTTTTACATTTTTGTTCACATGTACCCTTGTGTGGAGCATCTTAGAAGAAGTTGGTGGGGGTAAAATGCCATGTCGAATAATTGTTTTGATTGGAAATTATTATTTTAATGACAAGAAGCATTCAGGTCTGATAGTTCTGGGTGATTATGTCGAAAAGGGATCAGTTTGAAGTCATAAAACCTCGAAATCTTCCATAAATTGGTGTGGCAAAGCATAAAGTTATTTTGGTATTAAACTTGGTGACCAGGATAAAGCTTGGGCGCCACACATGGTGTGCCAGGCATGCACCGAGACTCTACGTGGGTGGACCAATGGCAAGAGGAGTCTGAACTTTGAAATTCCCGTGGTTTGGAGGGAGCCGACAAACCATGTCACTGACTGCTACTTCTGCGCTGTTGATGTGACTGGGATCAACAGAAAGAACCGGAGCAGCCTCAAGTATCCTGATCTTCAATCAGCACGTCGTCCTGCAGCTCATTGTGATGAAATTCCAGTGCCTATCTTCGGAGAACTTTCTGACATTAGTGACGAAGATGCCTCCAGTGTTGAAGGACATGAAGAAGAAGAAGTGGTTCTTGAAGATGATGCTCCACATCCATTTTCCCAAAAGGAGTTGAATGATCTAGTTCGCGACCTCAGCTTGTCAAAGGACTCTGCCGAACTGTTGGCATCCAGATTGAAGGAAAAAAACCTCCTCTCTGACAGTGCTCGCATCAGCTTCTTCCGCAACAGGCATCAAGAGTACCTCCGTTTTTTCTCAGAAGAGAAGGACTTGGTGTACTGTGCAGATATTGCGCAGCTTCTGCTCAAGCTTGGAGTGCCACAGTACGAACCCAAAGGTTGGAGATTGTTCATTGACAGCAGCAAGCGATCACTGAAATGTGTTCTGCTACACAACAGCAACCAGTTTGCCTCTATACCCCTGGCTCACTCGAGTACACTGAAGGAGAACTATGAAGCGGTGAAGTATGTGCTGGAGAAAATTGGTTATGATCAGCATAAGTGGTTTATTTGTGTTGACCTGAAGATGGTGAACTTTTTGTTGGGACAACAGTCTGGCTTCACCAAGTACCCATGTTTTCTGTGCATGTGGGATAGTAGGGACCGTGCTCAGCATTACACGAAGAAGTACTGGTCTGTGCGGGAGGAATTGGTGCCTTGCAGAGAAAGGAACGTCATCAACGACCCTCTGGTGGACAGAGACAGAATACTCTTCCCACCGCTGCACATCAAGCTTGGCTTAATCGAGCAGTTCACCAAGGCTCTGGACAAGGATGGTGACTGCTTCACTTACTTGTGCCAGGCTTTTCCAGGATTGACCATGGAGAAGTTGAAAGCTGGCATCTTTGACGGTCCTCAGATCCGTCAGCTCATCAGAGATCCAGAGTTCGGAGACTCAATGAACGAAGTGGAACTGGAAGCGTGGAAGGCATTTGTTCTGGTAGTGAAGAACTTTCTTGGCAACAATAAGGCCAGAAACTATGCATAACTTGTCAACAACATGCTGACTGCTTTCAGAAACCTGGGCTGCAACATGAGCGTCAAGATGCACTACCTATTTTCACATATGGACCGGTTTCCTGAGAGCCTGGGTTCAATGAGTGACGAGCAAGGGAGAGATTCCATCAGGACATGAAAGAGATGGAGACCAGGTATCAGGGTCGCTGGGATGCAGTCATGATGGCTGACTACTGTTGGACTCTGAAGAGAGACCTCCCTGCCACTGAGCATTCCAGGAGTTCCAAGAAATGGAAGTTCAAGCCCTGAAGTTTGAAAAATGGTGAAGCAACATGCAATTTACGTGTACTTACCTTTATCAATGCCCACCATTCAGTTTACAGTAATCAATGTTTCTATCAGGTAATCAATATATGTTGTTGGAAAAACATTTTTTTCTCTTAAAAACATATTTAGGATGATATGTGTTGACAAAAATCAGCTGATAATGCCACAAAAATGTAATTGATTTTGTCACAAGATCTGATTTTTTCAAATCAACATAACACAAAAACCTGACCTGATGGAGAGAAACGGATGCCATTTCCTGATTCAGCAGTGCAAAAATACCCTAAATCAGTTGTAGAAATCTAGACAACATTCAAAAACTAAAAAATTGTTGCCCAGTGTTATCCTTTGAAATGTGCATTTCTCCAAATTTCATAATGCAGTTCTCCAACCAAACATTGTGTGCAAAAATGCATATATTATGCATAAAATTGTGAAAATAACGTGCAAAAATGCACACGGGGAAATGGCTTGCAAGCTGGAACATGGGGGAAATAGAGGCACACATGCTCATGAAGGATAGGGGTGGCAACATTTGGTGTTGCCGCGTAACACCACTGGTGTGAATGACTTGTGCAACATAGTGGTGAATCGATCAAAAAGCCACACTACCTGCAATGTAATGCAAAAAGGAATGTTATAAACTGGGACAGAATTGCCAGCATTATTTAATCAGGACAACACATGCAATGATCTCGACGTCTGAATTTGTGAAATGACAAAATTCTGACCTCTAAAGCAACCCTAAACTTGTTGTTGTTGTTTAGTCGTTTAGTCGTGTCCAACTCTTCGTGACCCCATGGACCAGAGCACGCCAGGCACTCCTGTCTTCCACTGCCTCCTGCAGTTTGTTCAAACTCATGCTGGTAGCTTTGAGAACACTGTCCAACCATCTTGTCCTCTGTCATCCCCTTCTCCTTGTGCCCTCCATCTTTCCCCACATCAGGGTCTTTTCCAGGGAGTCTTCTCTTCTCATGAGGTGGCCAAAGTATTGGAGCCTCAGCTTCAGGATCTGTCCTTCCAGTGAGCACTCAGGGCTGATTTCCTTCAGAATGGATAGGTTTGATCTTCTTGCAGTCCATGGGACTCTCAAGAGTCTCCTCCAGCACCATAATTCAAAAGCATCAATTCTTCAGCGATCAGCCTTCTTTGTGGTCCAGCTCTCACTTCCATACATCACTACTGGAAAAACCCTAAACTAATATCCCATTATAGGAAGAATCTGGTGCATAGTGTCCAGAATGCAGCCTTATTCTTCAGTTCCCCCATCTCATACCACATTGTTAACAAGCCAGTGCTAACTGGGAAAACACAGAATAAAAGTGAGAGAAAACCACTGTGTGATGACTGAGGATGAGGAGATATATCAGCTTGAGCGAAAGATTCAGTGACTCAGATCACGCAGCAACTTCAGTGCTGACATATGCAGAAGTCATCAAAATCAGCTTGCTCTGCCGCTGACCTTGATAAATCATTGCAGGAAAATAGGAAGACGGTTTCCTATTGAAGAAGAAATGAGCCCCTTGCTATTTGCTGCTAAAGAGTGAGAACAGCTAAGAAGCTGCATTCCAAATGCGTGTACAAAGAAATGGAAATCTTTATCATACTGTTCCGCTGTTTTTAGGTAATTGCTACTGCCTATGAGGTTTGCAACATATTCTGGAGGTATTTCTGATCTAGGTGAATTTGCAGTCGGGCTGAGCCAACATTGCACACTATTGAAAAGCACCATTCTTAACATTTTCCACCACTCCTTGAAAAACACATGCCACCCGGGACATGGGCCAGCTCATCCTCTTCCCCAAACTTGGTGGTGGCAGCACTGGCAGGGGAAATAGGGACATTCCAGGATCAAATCTGAAGCCAAGATGGATTTTGTAATTCTGGGACCGTTCCTGGGAAATCAGGACTCTTGGAGTGTATGCAACCCTCTGTCTCTCTTTCTGACCCAATTTCAAGACAGCCAGTGTGATGGCCTGGGGCTTGGATTCAGAACCAGAGGAGACTCAGTCTGCACCAGATCCTTTGCCGCAGACATCATCTGAACCAAGCCTGGGGCCTGATCCTGAAGAGTCCCAGTCTGCACAGGTTCCCCTGCAACAAGCACCAGCTGGGCCAAGTCAGGGGCCGGAGCCTGCCCTGGCTCCAGATGCAGGGATTACCTCGTTGCCTCCAGCTGGGCCATCACTTACAGCTACTCCACTACTGGTTTGGTCAGGGGAGGCTGAGGCGGCCTCTGGGTCTAGTAACATCTCCTGAGCTGCAGAGACTAAGGTCTGAGAGAGGGAGAGACCTGAGTACTCGCAGGAGGAGTTCTCGCCTTCAGGCAAAACAGGGTGGTGAGTTGCCAGAGGATCAGGACCGGCCGCTACCCCGACAGAGATAAAAGGCTGTTTGACCCCACCCCAGGTTGCAGGAGCAACACTGCTGTATGCTAGATTCTGCCTGAGATCTGTACCTGTCCTTGCCTGGTTTCCTGCCTTGTGTCCTGCCTTGGCCCTGTCAGACTGACTCCTAGCAGAACCTTTGGATTCTGGACCGGTCCTGGACTGCGTTTCACGGGTTACCCCCGGGCCCAGCACAACCAGTCTCTTTCGTTCCCTTTCCCATGCAGACACCTTGATGACATTGCCTCCAGGCAGGGAAGTAGGGAGAAAGATTTATGTGGCAACACATACAAATACAAAGAGATATTTTATGGACTTTACAAAGTTGACTTAACAAAGGAACCTGGTCAGACTGTTTCAGCACTCTCTTTATATAACTGGAGTCACAGGTTTTCTTTTGTGTATGTAGGAAACCCCCCTCCCCAGTGCTTTTTTTGTGTGGGGGTACTCAGGGCTACGCAATCCCCTAAACATTTTGTGAATCTAAGTTTGGCCTTATTGAGGGGCAGTATTTCAATATGAATAGGAAAATGAGAGTACCTCTAAACATTTTTTATAGAAAAAAAGCACTGCCCCTCCCCTTTTAGTCCAATTCCAATCTCGAAACAAGATCAAAAAACAAATTCCAATGGCAGGGACCAGTGGCCAAGAATGCCCTCTAGATGGCGGAGTTGATTCACGAGAAATGGACTATATAATTTGTCAGAGGAATCTCTTTCTGCTACAGGAGGATTCAGGTATATTCTGCCGTAATTTGCAGGGGGGAGCAAGTGGCGTCGAGAGAGACAGTTGATGAAACAAAATCGCGCCCATCGTGCCTTTTATTTGCGTATTTGTTTTTTTGCATCTCACGCAAGCAACCAAATCTAGCCAGCGGCTTGTCAATGATGAATGCAATCTTGCCCCTCGGATTTTCCCTCAGGCCGGCTGATGCTGTAAATATAAGACATCGCTCAAGACAAGGAGGAATGCTGACTGAATGCAAATGAAGGACCTGAATGCAAGTTTTCTTCCCCTCTTCTTTTTCTTCCTGGAATGGATGGATTCCATGGGGCCATTAGCTGCTGCCAGTGTGTTCAGTTCAGGGCGTGGGCATGCTAAGGGGAGTTCCACAGAAGCCTGTTCTATAAGAATTTCCTCGCTGCAGAGATAATGAGGAGATCATAAGCAGGTGATTACACCTAAACCTCTAACTCCGTATGCATTTCCATAAACCACAGAAAGTTTAATTTCAGCTAGCATCAGAAGAGTCTCAGCCCTGCCTCCCAGCATGAAGATGGTAGCAAAGTCCTGGAATGCAAGATGCAATTGTGAAGACCAGGCTGGCTCCTGGTTCGAAAGGGCCTCAGACCCTGGCAGGCTGAGATAATGATTGGCAGCACAGCTCTGAGCAGCACCATCCCCAGAGTCTCACTGCCATAAAAATTTCCCACAATGCACCCAACTCCTTCCTTCCCACTGGGCAAGCTGGAGGAGGGGGGGAAACCCCCTTTTCGTGTGTGTTGCAAAAAGCACTTTGCACATCCTCAGAGGCACACCTTCCTTTGCTATCACTAGGGTGAAAAAATGAAAAAAGAAGAGCATGGGTCCCACCTGACATGGATCTGGGCAGATAAAAGGGAGAAATGTTGATTTTTTAAAAAAATCTCTGTCCTACCACAGCCTCCCCACCACCCAGAAATGGTATCAAAGGAACCCTTCCTTTGCTCACATGTAGCCTTTGTTTCCAGTTTAACCTCTCCAGGAGGAGCCTGTCTGACCTCTTTCGCTTCAAATCAAGGGCAAAGGAAGTAGGCAAACACCACTTTGCTCTTATCCCATGATTTATTTACCAGGCACGCTGTATTACTTAAAACTTCCTCCTGAACCCTGGCTGGTCTGCCTAGTTACATTTCAAACACTGCCAGGGAAAGAGGAGAACTGTCCACAACTCTCCCAAAGATCAGGCCCGTTTTTGAAGAGAGATCTGTTTCAGTGTTTGATATCTGAAAGAGAAAGATAGAGAAAGAAAGAAAGAAAGAGAAAGAAAGAAAGAGAAAGAAAGAAAGAAAGAAAGAAAGAAAGAAAGAAAGAAAGAAAGAAAGAAAGAAAGAATCACAGTTCACAGCTTTTCCATCAAATCATAGAATTGTAGAGTTGTAAGGGACCCAATACAGGAATCTCAGCTGAAGTGTCCATGACAGAACAGCTATACAGTAAGACTGGGGAGGAGAATCTCAGGTCCAGGGGCCAAATGTGGCCCTCAATACCTCTCCATCTGGTCCTTGGGACTCTCGCCACACCCATTCTTTTCAGGGCACACCCTTCACTGGCTTAGCTTTGCACCCATCTTGCGTGTTCTTGCCTGGCTGGGATAGGTCCTCAAACTCCGAGAATGCCTCTGGCTCACGTGGATGGAGGTTAGGGAGGCGTGCGAGAGTGTGTGCAGAAACTACCTTACTGAACGGCGGGGAGGGGGGGGAGGGCATTTGTTGCTCTGCCTACTTTTGCTTCTGGTTTGCCCCTGCTGTGAGATCGAGGGTCTGGAAACCAAGCCTTATGAGGAACAGTTGAAGGAGCTAGGTAGGTTTAGCTTGAAAAAGAGGAGACCGAGAGGAGAGATGAGAGCCATCTTCAAATATCTCAAGGGCTGTCACATGGAAGAGGGAACAAGCTTGTTTACTTCTGCTCCGGAGGGTAGGACTTGAACCAGCGGCTTCAAGTTACAAAAGAGATACCGACTAAATATCAGGAATAACTTTCTGACAGTAAGAGCTGTGCAAAGTAGTCCCTCTGGACCACAGAAACATGAAACCCTTTCTTACATATGGAGCTGCCTCATGTCACTGGGCTGTGTAGTTCAGTATTGTCTACACTTGTGGGAGTGCTGTGGATAGTAGGAGAGGATATATTGATTAAATATTATCCTTCCTCACTCACGCTAGTCAGGAGCAGAGTACATTCCCCTGCAGATTGCAGGAAGCTAGTTGGTAGATTTGTTTGAATCTCTTGAGTTAAGCAATCCAGTCTGGCTTGTCCAGATTGGATTGATCCTGGTGAATTCCTCTTTAATCCCTCTTTAAAAAGAATAAAGACACAACTGTCTTCTCTTAAAAGTAGCAAGAAGTTTACTTACATTCAGTTCACAGTATGATCCTGAAGGCAAGCTTTAGCTGGTGGTTAAAGAAGAGAGTGTGGGTCCATCCAGTGCTTTTCCCCCCCTAAAAAAATGTTTAGGGGTACTCTCATTTTCCTACTCATATTGAAATACTGCCCCTCAATGAGGCCAAACTTAGTTTCACAAAATATTTAGGGGTATGCCAGTACATTTCTGAGCACAATTCAAAGTGTTGGTGCTGACTTTTAAAGCCCTAAATGGCCTGTATACCTGAAGGAGCATCTCCACCCCCATCATCCAGCCCGGACACTGAGGTCCAGCGCCAAGGGCCTTCTGGCAGTTCTCTCGCTGTGAGAAGTGAGGTTACAGGGAACCAGGCAGAGGGTCTTCTCGGTAGTGGCGCCTGCCCTGTGGACCATCCTCCCAGCAGATGTCAAGGCAATAAACAACTATTTTACTTTTAAAAGACAACTGAAGGCGGCCCTGTTTAGGGAAGTTTTTAATGTTAGATGCTATATTGTTTTTAATATTCTGTTGGAAGCCGCCCAGAGTGGCTGGGGAAACCCAGCCAGATGGGCGGGGTATAAATAAATTATTATTATTATTATTATTATTATTATTATTATTATTATTGCGTCCCCCCAGAAGAAGAGTGCTGGGTTCATCCCATATTGGGGATTGAGCCCATGTGCTGCTGACTGAGAACCAGCAAACAGCAAAACAACATCAGGAAAATGGAGAGTTAAGAAGAAGGGAAGATGGCCGCGTGACGGGCCCTTTTGTAGGGTCTGCCAGGGTCACACCCATCTACCTGGTCACACACAGGGGGAGGATGCTCCAGACAGGTATGACAGGAAGTCTTCCTGGCTGGAGCCACAGCCCCCTGTGTGTCCACTCTGGGCAAACAGGAAGTGTTGTACTTGACTGCTACATGTTACATCCCACAACACTGACTGGTAGCAATGGGTCTCCAAGATTTCAGACAGAGGGGCGTTCCTGGAGACACTGGGGATTAAACCAGAGACCTTCTACATTCAAAGCAGATGAGCTGAGCTATTGCCAAAGTACTGGCATCCTGGAGGCCCCCTGCTGCCAGTAGATTCATCCAGAGGCAAGCTTACCTGGGGTGGCGGTGATCTTTCAAAGGAGGCTAGAGTAGCATTGCATTGTGGAAATTTTTTACTGGCGGCCTCTCAGTTCCCATCAGAAGAGCGCTGCTGCCTGCAGTGGCCTGGCTGGTAGCAGGGGACTGACCATCAACTGCAGGGGCCGGGGGGGCTGCATCAGGGGAGGGGCATTATCCTGAGTGTCCCCTCAAGCTTGGCACCCGCTGGCAGGAGCTGGAGAATGCAGCTGAGCCTCTCCGCCCTTCTCCTCTTTAGCAACTCGCCTGCAGTCAGACCAATAACTCAGTCTCCTTTTGTGCACTTTGATTTGGCTGCTGACTCAAGTGACTGGAGGATAATAGAGTCGCGGCACATAGTAAATCTGATAAGCGGTATCTTTATTTAATCAAAACATCGGGGAAATAAAGCTTTCGGAGGCTGTTTTGGAGAGTATCCTTTTCTCTCTCCGTTGACCGCAGCTCCTTCTGAGCAATCGCTGTGCCGAGCCGTGGCCTGAACGAGGCAGGGCTGAGAAGTTGTTCGTGTCAGTGCAACTCCACAACTTCACCTTTTTTTAAAAAAACGAACAAACCCATCCAGGGTGCTGTGTTGTGATTTGATGCAAAGAGGGTCAAATAACACAAGAATAATGAGAGCAACAACCTCAGATATGCAGATGACGCAACCTTGATGGCAGAAAGTGAGGAGGAATTAAAGAACCTTTTATTGAGGGTGAAAGAGGAGAGCGCTAAATATGGTCTGAAGCTCAACATCAAAAAAACGAAGATCATGGCCACTGGGTCCATCACCTCCTGGCAAATAGAAGGGGAGGAAATGGAGGCAGTGAGAGATTTTACTTTCTTGGGCTCCATGATCACTGCAGATGGTGACAGCAGCCATGAAATTAAAAGACGCCTGCTTCTTGGGAGAAAAGCAATGACAAACCTAGACAGCATCTTAAAAAGCAGAGACATTACCTTGCCAACAAAGGTCCGTATAGTAAAAGCTATGGTTTTCCCAGTAGTGATGTATGGAAGTGAGAGCTGGACCATAAAGAAGGCTGATCGCCGAAGAATTGATGCTTTTGAATTATGGTGCTGGAGGAGACTCTTGAGAGTCCCATGGACTGCAAGAAGATCAAACCTATCCATTCTGAAGGAAATCAGCCCTGAGTGCTCACTGGAAGGACAGATCGTGAAGCTGAGCCTCCAAGACTTTGGCCACCTCATGAGAAGACAAGACTCCCTGGAAAAGACCCTGATGTTGGGAAAGATGGAGGGCACAAAAAGAAGGGGACGACAGAGGACGAGATGGTTGGACAGTATTCTCGAAGCTACCAGCATGAGCTTGACCAAACTGCGGGAGGCAGTGGAAGACAGGAGTGCCTGGCATGCTCTGGTCCATGGGGTCACGAAGAGTTGGATATGACTAAACGACTAAACAACAACAATGATAGCAATGTCTCCATCCCGCTCCAACCATCTGCAAAATTCTGAATGTTTGCAAGAGTGAGCACGCATGGGTTGTGGGTTTGAGTCTCATGTTGGGCAAAAGATTCCTGCATTGCAGGGGGCTGGACTTGATGACCCTCGTGGTCCCTTCCAACTCTACAATTCTATGATTCTATGGGGAGAAGGTGGTGAAGAGACCTTATGCCCAGGGACTGAATCCAGCTCTCCAGACCTCTCTGTCTGGCCCTCAGGTCCATTCCCCTATGTTACCTGTGTTTTGTTAATCTTCAGAATCTGTCTGCCTCCCTGCTACATCTGCCTTGTCTGCCTGCCTGTTGTGTTTTATTTGGCTACATCAGCCTGCTGACAGTCATATTTGCCTTAGTTTTATTAGCTGATGATGTAACTTTTCTTTGATTGTCAGCTACCTTGATGCACCTCCCTTCCCCATTTTGGAGCTAGACGGAAAAGAGCAAGTGGAAAAACTTTCTGGTAAATAATATGTGATGAGTTGAAAAAAATGTTTAAGATAACTTTTGTTAAAAAAACCCAGAGGCTTTTTTGTTAGCTATTATAGGTGTGTAACTACCGAAAAGACTGTTTATGTTTGCAACGACAAGGATGCTCTTAACCCAGAGATGGAAAGAAGAAGTACCGACCAGAGACGAGTGGCAGGCCAAGCTGATGGAAGATGCAGAAATGGCAAGACTGATGGGAAAGATCAGAAATCAGGAAGACCAAGTATTCTTAAAAGACTGGAACATTTTTTTAATATAACAGCTGAAGTCATTAGCAGGAATACAATGACACTTGTAAAGTAACATGGATTTTGGATAATTATATAATAGATGTTGTTGTTTAGTCGTTTAGTCGTGTCTGACTCTTTGTGACCCCATGGACCAGAGCACGCCAGGCACTTCTGTCTTCCACTGCCTCCCGCAGTTCTCTTCTCATGAGGTGGCCAAAGTCTTGGAGCCTCAGCTTCAGGATCTGTCCTTCCAGTGAGCACTCAGGGCTGATTTCCTTAAGAATGGAGAGGTTTGATCTTCTTGCAGTCCATGGGATTCTCAAGAGTCTCCTCCAGCACCAGAATTCAAAAGCATCAATTCTTCGGCGATCAGCCTTCTTTATGGTCCAGCTTTCACTTCTACACATCACTACTGTCTTCCACTGCCTCCCGCAGTTTGTTCAAACTCATGCTGGTAGCTTCGGGAACACTATCCAACCATCTCGTCCTCTGTCGTCCCCTTCTCCTTGTGCCCTCCATCTTTCCCAACATCAGGATCTTCTCCAGGGAGTCTTCACTTTTAACAGGCATTGCAATTACAGCATGTTTTGGGATGTGGATTCCATTTAGCGAGGTTATTGTGCATTGTTTATTGTTGCAGGCTTCGATTCGTAGGTGCCATTATGGGCTGGACATCCACATGATATATATATAAACACACAGACACACAGACACAGACACAGACACAGACACAGACACACACACACACACACACACACACACACACACACATATATCTGCATGTGGCATTTTGTATACAATTCCAAGGTGCAATCAGATTTAGCTGACTTGGCAATAAGCTCTCTGCAACAGCACGCTGGATTTGATTTCCGAAGTCTTCTGCAAGGCAAAGCAGAGCGCTATAATGATCAGCCGTCGTCATGGGAAGCTGATTACCTTGCTGAGTCAGCATCGCAGAGCCAAACAACTGCACATCCAGTTCCGCCTTGGCTGGTAAGGGAACTTTGCTTTTCCCACACTCGCAGCAGGCTTTGTGGATGTCAGGGGAGTAATTGGAATAGAAGACTGTTTCCAAATCTCTGGGCTTTATAGAGCAGCTCGGTTATTGGGATTGCACCATCTCATTTTAAAAAAGGAAAAGAAAAGAAGGAAAAGCAAACTGCCAAAGTGATTCCCTCCCCCCACAGACTTTTAAGGTAGTGTCACCAGACGTCCCCGTTTCCCAGGGACAGTCCCTGGATTTGTGAATAAGTCCCCGGACAAATTCCATCCCCGGAATGTCCCCGGATTTCTTCTAATGTCCCTGGGAAACGCAGCAGCGGCAGTCTCAGCAGCCCGGAGCAGTTGGCTCTGGCTGGCTTCAGGAGCTGCTCGGAAGTTCCCATATCATGGTGGTGCAGGGGCTTTAAGATGCAGCTTCCGGGCTGCCTCCACCTTCCCTGACCCCAGCAACTAAGCTGCGAAGGGAGGCTTCATGCTGACTATCGGAGCAGCCTCCCATCTCCTAATTGTGTGCAAGCAGGAGCAGGGCAGGGATCTCTCAGCTGTGAAGGGAGGCTTCACACTGCCTATCAGAGCTTGCATGCAAGCAGGAGGGGGCAGTGATCTCTCTGTTAGGCAACGGGACACCTCCCTTCCCAGCTGAGGGATCCCTGCCCCCTCCTGCTTGCAGGCAAGTAGGAGTTGGGATGGGGCTGCTCCGAAAGGCAGTGTGAAGCCTCGCTTCCCAGCTGAGGGATCCCTGCTCCCTCCTGCTTGCATGCAAATAGGAGTGGGATTGGGGCTGCTTTGATGGGAAGGGAGGCATTGCGCTGCCCAAGCCTTGCCACTGCCGCCACTCTTGGTCCTCCTCCGCCTTCCATGCCTGAACCACTGCACACCGCTTCTCCACCACCACCACTGAAGAACCAACAACTCAGGGGCTGCCCAGGCTCATGGAGAAAGGAGATAGAAGCATCGGAGGAAGGGGAAACGTGGCAGTTGAGGTCAAGGCAGTGGCTGCCCCTCTACCACCACCATCGCTGCAGCATCAACGTCCTGAACGTGTAGTATTGATTGATTGATTGATTGATTGATTGATTGATTGTGTCCCCGGATTCATTGAAAAAAATCTGGTAACCTTATTTTCAGGGGTTGTACGTTAGCATTGCTCTTTGCATTGTTGCAGAAGCAACGAGGGACCTCTGTACTCACTCAGATGTTAAATTATCACAGGAAAATATTGTAATTTCTAGAAAGAACGGCGTCTTCTTTCTGGTGGGTGCCGCAATGTCTTGTGAGTATTAGGGGCAATCACGTCCTAAAATAAGCAACAGGCTGATCATCTCACAGCTTTCGGAATGCCTGAGATGGATGTACACTACCAACATGCCAAACAGTTCTGTGGAGATCTATTTACAAATAAGTCCCCCTGATTTCAACTGAGCTTATATTCTGCAGGAAGTGTGCATTTAAGGTTGCAACTAGAGATAGGTCTCGTATGAAAAAAGATAAATACAACCACAGGGTCCCTTGGTCTGAACTGGGGGTTGGTGCTGGGGGAAGGAGAGGGGTTAAATCTGCAGTGCAAATAGCAGCTCTGGTGGGGTGGGATGGATAATTCAGATTGGGAAATCGGCTCAGAGGAGAAAAGGTTAAGCCCATCCTGCAGTGCTACTGCCTTGATCTGAATTAGAGTCTAATAGTAACAACAACAACAACAACAACAACAACAACAACAACAACAACTTATTATTTATACCCTGCCCATCTGGCCGAGCTTCCCCAGCATTAAATATTAAAAACTTCCCTAAACAGGGCTGCCTTCAGATGTCTTTTAAAAATAAGATAGCTGCTTATTTCCTTGACATCTGATGGGAGGGCGTTCCACAGGGCGGGCGCCACTACCGAGAAGGCCCTCTGCCTGGTTCCCTGTAGCCTCACTTCTCGCAGCGAGGGAACTGCCAGAAGGCCCTCGGTGCTGGACCTTAGTGTCTGGGCAGAACGATGGGGGTGGAGACTCTCCTTCAGGTATACTGGGCTGAGGCCGTTTAGGGCTTTAAAGGTCAACACCAACACTTTGAATTGTGCTCGGAAACGTACTGGGAGCCAATGTAGGTCTTTCAGGACCAGTGTTATGTGGTCTCGGCGGCCGCCCCCAGTCACCAGTCTAGCTGCCGCATTCTGGATTAATTGTAGTTTCCGGGTCACCTTCAAAGGTAGCCCCACGTAGAGCGCATTGCAGTAGTCCAAGCGGGAGATAACTAGAGCATGCACCACTCTGGCGAGACAGTCCGCGGGCAGGTAGGGTCTCAGCCTGCGTACCAGGTGGAGTTGGTAGACAGCTGCCCTGGATACAGAATTGACCTGCGCCTCCATGGACAGCTGTGAGTCCAAAATGACTCTCAGGCTGCGCACCTGGTCCTTCAGGGGCACAGTTACCCTATTCAGGACCAGGGAGTCCTCCACACCAGCCCGCCCCCTGTCCCCCAAAAACAATACTTATGTCTTGTCAGGATTCAACTTCAATCCATTAGCCGCCATCCATCCTCCAACCGCCTCCAGGCACTCACACAGGACCTTCACCGCCTTCACTGGTTCTGATTTGAAAGAGAGGTAGAGCTGGGTATCATCTGCATATTGATGGACACCCAGTCCAAACCCCCTGATGATCTCTCCCAGCGGCTTCATATAGATGTTAAAAAGCATGGGGGAGAGGACGGAACCCTGAGGCACCCCACAAGTGAGAGCCCAGGGGTCTGAACACTCATCCCCCACCACCACTTTCTGAACACGGCCCAGGAGGAAGGAGCGGAACCACTGTATGACAGTGCCCCCAGCTCCCAGCCCCTCTAGACGGTCCAGAAGGATGTTATGGTCGATTGTATCAAAGGCCGCTGAGAGATCCAGCAGAACCAGGAAACAACTCTCACCTTTGTCCCTAGCTCGCCGGAGATCATCAACCAGCGCGACCAAGGCAGTTTCAGTCCCATGGTGAGGCCTGAATCCCGATTGGAAGGGATCCAAATGGTCTGCATCCTCCAGGCGTGCCTGGAGTTGTTCAGCAACCACGCGCTCAATCACCTTGCCCAAGAATGGAAGATTTGAGACTGGGCGATAGTTGGCCATACTGGCCGGGTCTAAAGATGGTTTTTTAAGAAGCGGTTTAATGACCGCCTCTTTCAGCGGATCTGGGAATGTTCCCTCACAGAGGGAAGCATTCACCACCCCGCAGAGCCCATTGCCCAGCCCTTCCCGGCTTGCTTTTATTAGCCAGGATGGGCAAGGATCAAGGAGACAGGTGGTTGCTTTCACGCGTCCAAGCAGCCTGTCCACATCCTCGGGGGTAACGGATTGAAATCAATTCCATGCAACTTGACCAGACAGAGCTCTAGCACTCTCCCGCCCTGGCCCTGCTCCCACGGTGGTGTCTAGCTCCTTCCGAATATGAGCGATTTTATCTGCAAAAAACTTTGCAAAATCGTTGCAGGAGATCTTGCAACAACAACAACAACAACAACAACAACAACAACATCTTATTATTTATACCTTGCCCATCTGGCCGAGCTTCCCCAGCATTAAATATTAAAAACTTCCCTAAACAGGGCTGCCTTCAGATGTCTTTTAAAAATAAGATAGCTGCTTATTTCCTTGACATCTGATGGGAGGGCGTTCCACAGGGCGGGCGCCACTACCGAGAAGGCCCTCTGCCTGGTTCCCTGTAGCCTCACTTCTCGCAGCAAGGGAACTGCCAGAAGGCCCTTGGCGCTGGATCTCAGTGTCTGGGCAGAATGATGGGGGTGGAGACGCTCCTTCAGGTATACAGGACTGAGGCCATTTAGGGCTTTAAAGGTCAGCACCAACACTTTGAATTGTGCTCGGAAAAGTACTGGGAGCCAATACAGATCTCTCAGGACCAGTGTTATGTGGTCCCGGTGGCCACTCCCAGTCACCAGTCTAGCTGCGGCATTCTGGATTAGTTGTAGTTTCCAGGTCACCTTCAAAGGTAGCCCCAAGTAGAGCGCATTGCAGTAGTCCAAGTGGGAGATAACTAGAGCATGCCCCACTCTGGGGAGACAGTCCGCGGGCAGGTAGGGTCTCAGCCTACATCCTTCCTCCCTTTAAAAGTAAATGTATGAGAACCATCATGGCTGTTATTATATCCTGTTACACTCTATTGCTACTTGGTCCTAGTTGTAAGTACGCTTGCATCTTTAAACTTATTTAAGTGCAGTTTTTATTTCCGGGGAACTGCATATGCAGCTGCTGGGTGACCTTGGGCTACTCACACTTCTCTCAGCCTCACTCACCACACAGTGTTTGTTGTGGGGGAGGAAGGGAAAGGAGAATGTTAGCCGCTTTGAGACTCCTTCGGGTAGTGATAAAGCAGGCTATCAAGTCCGAACTCTCCTTCTTCTTCCTTCTACAGTCCCCAGGATCCAGGTGCTGGGGATGGGGGATACCCCAGGACAGCCATATAGCCCTAAAACCAAAGTTTGTACTGTTGGTTTTCCCTTTCTGTCACTTTCAATGTGGTGGAGGGAAAGAGGAAACAGATAAAATGAAAACCAACAGTCATAATTTTGTGCTGTTGAGGCCTCTGGCTGGCTGGCAACACTCTCCCACCTTTAATGTCCACATCTTACAAGTCCCTCTGCCCTCTGCCCATCTCCTATCTGTAACTCAACAGTGTGACATTTATTTTATCAGAACCTCACATTTCAATCCAAATTCTGAGCCAGATTAAAATTAGGTTCCACTTCAGCTTCATTTGATTCCCCCCCCCCCCAACATCTATTTCCACCCCCAATGCCTTTTTGGGTCACCACACTATTTACTGATGGACTTTGGTCCCTTATTGCTGTTTTTAGTCGCAATCCCCAAGGACTGCAGAGTGCCAGCTTCAAAGCACACAAGAAATATCAATGATTCTATCATCACGAACATGATTGCTCAAAAGGTTTTGTTATTTTCTAAAAGGTCACAACGCCGTCCTTTTGTAGGAAGAACTTGAAACTCCTGCTCTTTTGCTTCAGAGGCACATGCCTTTGTTTGAGCGTGTGGGTTTATTTTGCTTAAACGGGAGAGGGGTGGAAGAGAAAATTCAGGTGTTGACTGAAATGAAAGCCAGGAGTGTCAGGCCTTAGCAAGGCCAAGCTCTGGACGTGGGCAGTGATGCAGTTCAGGGCAGGACTTGGTGACAAATGTCAAGGCTCCCACTCAGCAGACTAAAGATAAGAGCATAGTAAGAGTTATGCTGTTACTTCCCTGCAGCAACCATATAGACCAGGGGTCTCCACATGTGTGCCTGCAGAGACTTTCCCTAGGGACTGCAAGGTCGTCTAATTGAAATTAGACTTAAAGGAAATATTTCTGTTCTAGGCAATAGAATAGGCTGCCCTTTCCCTCCCTCTCTGGTTTATCTGGTTCGCAAATTTGCACATGGGCCCAAAAAGGTTGGCAATCTCAGGTATGCACACACTCTTTCCAAAAGGGATGGGTGAATCAGTCAGTCTCTGTTTCTCATTTTTCCAAAACTTAAATTCAGTTCCCCACATTTCTGCAGCAATGTGTGTGTGTGTGTGTGTGTGTGTGTGTGTGTGTGTGTTTATACAAAAACTCTTTGTGGAAATTCCTAAGCATTTTAGTGCAAATTTCTCTGAATAAGCACATTTTTGTATGCAGTTGTGACTAACACATTTTTCGCAAGCAATTTCTCCCAGTATGTTATTTTTGAAAAACACGTGTGGTGTGTTTATGCAGACTTTACTCTGAATTACTGTGCATATTGTTTGGTTGGAGAATTTCACTGCAAAATTCATGGAGGTGCGAATTTTGAAGAATAGTTGTGTTTTGGTTCACATATTGCTTCGAGAAGTGTGAATTAGGTAGTTCCTCACTAAAATGCTAATAAATGTCTCCCTCATTCCTACTCTCCCTTTCTACTTCTCAGTCTTCACTTACTGTATTCGCCAACAACCACCTACTGTGCCACCACAAAGTATCTTTGAAAGCCTGACTCTTTCAAGCAGGTTGCAGTAGGCACAAATATTCCAGTTTACCAAGTGAGTGCACCTGATTGTGAGCCCATATATTGCTTTCCCTTGGCGACTTATTTCTCTTGATGAGACAAATGGGTGGCCGCTGGATTAAATGGGCCACTGGCCTGATCCAGTAGGACCCTCTTATCTTCTTAAGATTCTTTTCCCAAGTGCTGAACATGAATTTAAAGCTGGTTCCCACTAGAGTTTTTATTAGTAAGTTCAGAGATGGGTGTTTCTGTCTAGTGTATCTCATTGTCAAAGCAAATTGGTTATTTCCCCATTGGGAGAAAACCACTTTTGTGTCCTTAGGAGTTCGGCCAAGATGCACTTAATGAAGTTGGCACTGAAAGTATTTTGATTGGGAGGTATATTTGGAGAAGGAAAGCAAAAGCCCACAACAAAAGGAAGACAGCAACTCTTTTCTTATTATATACAGAATCAAGCCCACACCCAGCTTCTAGCGCTAACGCAAAGCTGCTTCCTGGAAAGGTGGTTTTTTCTTCTTCTAAGTTTGTTCATTAATGAATCAGGCATTCATTTTCAGTTGGCAATGAAAACCTTAAAGGCTGCCAACCAGGGATTCTGATACCATTTTGTTCTGCAGCACACAGGTCGTGGTGGAAATGCTTGTGGCATTTTCTCCGAAACTGAAATTTCACCCCCAAAGGAAAATGACATTTCCAAAATAGTTTCTATTCCTTGTTAAAAGGTTAAGTGGACATGTTGAAGAACGTTGATGGAACAAAATTGCACATATATATGTATATAATCCTCAGCAATTATAGCAACATTTTTAGTACATTGAAATGTGATTCTCTTGGAGTGTGTGGTTTGAATGCAAATCATTGGCCCCATTATAGGGTTTCAGATCTGCGCCTCTGATCAGAGCTCAGAATATCTCAGATTGCCCGTATTTCTGCAATTAACTCATGTGCTCAAGATATCTTCTCCAAAATCTATGTATCGATTCTCCCAATATAAAGAAGCTGTGTTTTGATTTTGGACGGGAAATATTCAGAACAATAAATGGGGCCGGTGTGCCTGAGCAGCAGAACCTATTAGATGCCATTTCTGTTTTTAAAATATAATGGTAAGATTGGAGTTAACCCTTCCTTTCTCAACTGTGACCCCTTGCAGAAACCCAACCCCTGCACACTGGAATAAGCTTAAAATGATGTCCCTGTGGTAGCAGGGAAAGGTGAGTAGGGGAGACTGCAGGCCAAATGGAGAGGTCCCATGGGCTACATATAGCCTTTGAACCAACAGTTCCCAATGTGTGCCCCACATTGTGGTGGAACCATACATGCAAAACAACATGGAGTTCTTGCCCAAGGTGGCATCCCCATGTTGAATTCTCCTCTTGCCCCCTCTGCAATGTACGGAAGCACCCATGTTCTGAAATCATTATGCCAGGGATGGGCCATCTGTGGCCCTCCAGATGTTCCAACCCAAGGTCAGGAATGATGGAAGTTGTAGTCCAACAACATCAGGAGGGCCACAGGTTTCCAAACCCTGCCACAAATTGGCATGCCATGGATCTCTTAATGGGGAGGGAATCTGTAGGCCTCCCTTTGTTTTTGGACTGCCTGCAACTCCCATCATTAATGCCTACCTTGCTGGCTGGAGCTGATGGAAGCTGGAGTCTAGGAGCAACTGGCAGGCCATGGGCTCCCCATTTTCCATAGCTTCTCCTTATCGCTCAAATGATGTTGTTTTTCCACCTTTATGAGTTGCTCTGGTATCCTGTTTCAGACAGAGCTCACATGCAGAATGAAGAAAGTTGAGGAAGAGTTCAAGCAAAGAAGCAGGACCATGGATAGCTCCTGTCGTAGTCGTGCTGAGCAACAACATGCAGAGCTCAAAGGAGTGGGAGGCCAGCCAAAACCAGCAGAGTCTCTGAAGTATACTTGTCAGTATTCAGAGTCAGGGCCAGTCCTAGGGTTGAGCGAACAGCAATCCACACGGTCAGACAGTCCAGGGGTCAGGGAATTTGATGGTCAATAGTCAAGACAAGCAGGAAGCAGCAAGGTGGGGCCAGAAACTACAAACGTTGTTACTAGCATCTGACTGCTGCTGGTTCTCATCACCTTCTCTGTGTCCTTGAAGGCTGATCAGCTGCAGGTGGAGTCACACCACCTTCTCCTGCTTCAGGCCGCTGTTCAACAGGTGAAGCTGGCTCCTGGCCCATGAGAGCTCCAAATGGAGCTAGTAAAAATCCAGGCTGGATTGAAGCACCCAAGATGAGCAGATTGGATGCTGCTCCAGCAAAGGCCTGGTGCCAACTGCAGATTTAAATAGCTTGTAGTCAGGTCAGGTTTTCTAGCTTGGCTCCCTCTGGGAAAGCTATCAATGTTTTAAAGGGTCCATGTTAACTTCTTCCAGTATTTTCTCTCACAGAGGTTTAAATCATGTCTTCTGGGAGTGATCCCTGCATTCAGCCTTCCCTTCTACTCTAATATCCTCCAGTCTCTTTTCCTGGTTATGGGAGATTTGATTCCTGGGTCGTGACACATGGATAAAACTGCAAACCTTTGGATCACAGAGCAAGCAGATCTGAAAAATAATAATCCCTTGAACAATGATTTGATATCGGTGAATGAGAAATGCAGAGGGCAAAATAGATTTCAGATAATATATTCCCGTGATGGCAGCATTGGGCCTGATCAAGGTGTGATGAGTGCAGTAACACTAGACAACCACAGCAATCTGCCTGCTCACACTTTGAGCTTTATTTGGGTAGCTCCTTCACAGATTTATTATGACATGTTTTCATCAGATACATAGTCTTTGAGATGTCACAATATTCCCCCCTTTTTTTCTTGCAGCAAAATGAAAACATAGGAACATAAGATCATAGGAACATTGGATCAGGTCAATGACCCATCTAGACCCATCTTGTTCCAGAGTTCTGGCCAACTAGATGCTTCTAGAAAACCCTCAAGCAGGGCATAATTCAGATGGAAATTCCCAGGTGTCAAAAAAGGTTATTTATGTATGCCACTACTGCGGCCTCTGTTTTGTTAGCCCCCAAATGGAAAACGAGCGAGGTCCCAATCAAAGAAGAACGGCAACTTAAACAGATGGAATATGCGCAGCTTGCAGATCTAACTTAAAGAATAAGAGAACAAGAAGAACATACGTTAAAAGAAGATTGGAAAACGTTTATTGAATATATGGGGGGAAACACTTGAAAACGTTGGCAGAATTAAGATAGATTCAACAGTGTAAATAAGTTTAGATGGATGTAATAATGGGATACAGAATGGTTTAGTTTATATAAAATATGTAGGGGTTTATGCTATGCAAAAGGAACCATGGAAAGAAAAGAAGGGAAGTCACTGATATTTTAAGGTGGTTTAAATGAATATTCTAAATTGTAAAACAGAAAATGTAATAAAAATTATATATATAAAAAGAAAACCCTATAGTAGAACCTGCACTATCCCCTCCTATGGTTTCCAGTAACTGGTGTTCAGAAATATTACTATTACTAACCATGGAGGCAGAGCTCAGCTATCAAGGATAATAGCCACTGATAGCCTAGTCCTCTGTGATCAGGAAGATAGCATTGGAAGATATTATTAAAGCAATTTAATAGGATACATATTGGTGGCAGAAGATGGGAACAGTCTTCTACCATGTCTACTTCTCTTCCATTCACAGTATACAAATATTTTAAATTACACCATAATATGTGTAATATTTGAATTGCACTACATTTGCAGACGGCTTTAAAATCACCAGCTTGTTTCCTATGAAAGATTATTACCCTGCGGCCACAGTTTATTTTCTCCACATTTGCCACTTCCATATTGCATTTTATGAGAAATCATGTTACAACAGATACACTCGGGGAGGCGGGAAAGACTTTTATCAGCGGCAATCAAATTTAAAAGCCTGTCGGTCGGGATTGTATTACTGCCTGATAAGCATAATACTAGCAAATTACAAATATAAACACAGAGGGAAAGACTTAAAATAGCATGATGTCCTCAGGGCAGTACCGGCCTAACAGATTAATGCTTTTGGCCCAAGCTTTTCCAAGTGTACCAGTTTTCTTAAAAAGTTTAGATAAATGGCAGTGACAAAAATCACAGCTCCTCCTGTTTTCATGGAGGATAAAGCTATCAATGGTCAATGATAGATAGATAGATAGATAGATAGATAGATAGATAGATAGACAGATAGATAGATAGATAGATAGATAGATGAAGAAGAGTTTGGATTTGATATCCTGCTTTATCACTACCCGAAGGAGTCACAAAGCGGCTAACATTCTCCTTTCCCTTCCTCCCCCACAACAAACACTCTGTGAGGTGAGTGGGGCTGAGAGACTGCAAAGAAGTGTGACTGGCCCAAGGTCACCCAGCAGCTGCATGTGGAGGAGCGGGGAATTGAACCCGGTTCACCAGATTATGAGTCTACCGCTCTTAACCACTACACTACACTGGTGTAGATAGCTAGCTAGATATAGATGTAGATATAGATATAGATATAGATATAGATATAGATATAGATAGTGGTCACTACAATTTAAGAAGGATGTTGACATGCTGGAACATGTGCAGAGGAGGGCAGCCAAGATGATCAAGGGTCTGGAAACCAAGCCTTATGAGGAACGGTCGAAGGAGTCTGGAAAAGAGGAGACTGAGAGGAGAAAGGAGAGCCATCTTCAAATATCTCAAGGGCTGTCACATAGAAGAGGGAATAAGCTTGATTTCTCCTGCTCTGGAGGGTAGGACTCGAACCAGTGGCTTCAAGTTACAAGAAAGGAGATTTCGACTAAACTTCAGAAAAAATTTTCTGACAGTGGAACGGATGACCTCAGGAGGTTGTGGACTCTCCTTCCTTGCAAGTTGTTAAGCAGAGCTTGGATGGCCACCTGTCCTGGATGCTTTAGCTGAGATTCCTACATTGCAGGGGATCAGATTAGATGACCCTTGGACCTCTTCCAACTCTATGATTCTGTTTTATATTTATTTATACCCCGCCTTTTTCCATAATGGGACTCAAGTCAGGATGGCTATGTTCTGCCTCCGCTGTCACAAGCAATATGCATCTGAATGCAAGTTGCTGGAAACCACAGGAGGGGCGAGTGCTGTTGTGTGCTGATGTTTCACATGCAGGGTTCTCACAGGTATTGTTGGGATACTGCCAGGGAGAAGAAGTCCATCATGGCCCCCAAGCCGCCTCCGGACGTCCATCGATCTCCTGTAGATACAGTATCAGCAATTAGCGACATGAGCTCCAGAAATAGCTTGCCACATTCCAGAGCTGATGCACGCTCTATCAGCAGATAATGCACAGCGAAATATGCACGCAGGAGAGTATTATTTACAAGTTTATTCAGCGTTGGTCAGAACAAAGAAAACATGACTGCCAGCTTCAGTGTCTCTGACACAGAGAGAGAAACGAAAACATAGACACAACATAAACTTCCTGTGAACAGGAAATGCGCAGACTCTGTGACTCACAAAGCCTGCTCCCTTTTAAGGTGGAACGGAAATATCCTAACAGGTATCTAGATTCATATATTTCTCCTTACAAAACTTCTTGTAGCCCCACTAGCGTAATTTGTTGATTACAATTGCTCTTCAAATAATTCATATATTTCTTCCAATCTTCTGTAAATCTCTGGTCCTGCAGGTTTCGAATCCTTCCTGTCATTTTAGCCAATTCTGTGTAGTACATTAATTTTGTCTGTCATTCTTCTTTCATCGGTATTTCTTCTTGTTTCCATTTCTGGGCTAACAATACTCTTGTAAATGGGCCATTGTTCTGATCCAGCAGGCTCTGCTTCTGTTCTCTCTATTGCCCCTTCCAGACCGTTTTTCTTTTGGCAGGTGTATTCCACAACATGTCATTGATGCAAGAATAGTACATTTATATAGGGCTGTAGACACAGCTTTTCACCTTATTGCTTGCTCTGTGGTGCTTCCGCAGTGTTATTGTATTACAGTTGTACCTCGGCTCCCGAACGCCTTGGGAGTCAAACGTTCCGGCTCCCGAACGATCAAAAACCAGAAGTGATTGTTCTGCTTTTTGAATGTTCTTTTGGAACCCGAGCGTCCAACAGGGCTTCTGTGGCTTCCGACTGGCTGCAGGCGCTTCCTGCAGCCAATCAGAAGCCGCGCTTTGGAGGTCGAACGTTTCAGAAGTTGAACGGACTTCTGGAATGGATTCTGTTTGACTTCCGAGGTACGACTGTACTGCTGTCTGGGCAGGGATACTTGCATCGTAGCACGACAAAAGCGGGACTAAATAAACTGGAACATGTTGGAGTGTGAAAAGTTACAGGATTTTCAGCAGGAATTTACAGGGCATGCACTGATTTGGAAACAAAGCTTCTGAAAGTCTGCCCTGAAATTTTTGCAGGCACTGACAGTATTAAAGCAGGATTGTGTATAACTGTTTCCATACCATCATGAGCACAAATAACCGTGAATGCACAATAAAAAGTTCATCTTCCCTCCAGACATCCTTTGTATTGTGCTTTTTTTCAGAAGCTGAAATGAGAAAGCTTTAAGAAACACATATGGCTTCTTCTTCTTTATTTGTTGGGCTTTGATTCCTCTTTGTATTCTGCATTCATGATGTTATCATGCTGATCTTGCAGGATCCCATTTTCAATACCATTGCTGCTTGCAAAGATTTTAGGGGCAGACATCCCAGCACTACTGATAGCACCATTCATTCAACCATCGTTTATTTATTATTACGTTAACTTTTATCAGATGCTTTCTCCAAAATTTTCCTTCGCGTTTACTGCCAGGCCCCCCCCCATACAGCTCTGAATTATTATTATTATTATTTTGCAGCTCTTAATATTTTTTTTGTAAAAGGAGAAGCGACAACCAGGAGCCGAAGGCAAGGGCTCCCATGTGCCTCCTCCTGCCAGCAGGATCGACTTGCGTCAGAGCCACATGCAAAGGACACATGTCTGCCAAGCCACCATTTGGTGCGAAGATGCTCTTTACCATAAGCACCCGTTTCCCTCAAAAACAGCTCCTGTTTTTTCCTGCCTTGAAACAGACCTTCACAGAGGGAGGTGGGAGAGGCGTGCGGCTTTAGCTGCAAGGTTGGGAAGTTGCAAATTCTCAGATGCTTGCAGAAATTACCAGTTAGATACGTGTCCCATGACAGTGTTAGGATATAGTTTCGTTCCACCTTAAAAGGAACAGGCATGACTGTTGTGTGTCGCATGCCTGTTTATATTCCAGCACAGCTTGCTGGGAACTTCCGTTTGTATATTGCTTTTGCTATACCGCTGTTTGCTTGGACACAAAGGGAAGCAGACATGTTTTTTTTCCTTTGTTCCTGAACTATGCTGAATAAACGCCTATAAATAATGCTTACACATGTCTCTGTCCACCACTTCCGTTGTGAAGATTTATTCACTCTGCTGATAAGAGCGTGCTCAGTCTTTAAAGGCTTCTGAGGCTTGAGTCGCTGATCGATGCTTTTCCGAGAACTGGAGTTTGCCCGGCTGCCAGCCGGTGGCTGGAGCCAGCTGGGGGCCTGCCAAATTCCCCTGTCTCCCCAGATGCATCCCAACAGACAGGAGGTGGCCATAGCTCAGTGGTAGAGCATCTGAAGGTCCCAGATTCAACCCCTGATGGCATCTCCAGGTAGGGTTGGGAGAAACAGACAATATGGAGCTAGGTGTACCAATGGTCTGACTGTATAAGGCAGTTTCCTCTGTTCCTGTGAGCAGCTGGCAATTACATAAGCTCAGCATTGTCCACACAGGTGTCAGGAATGAGCCAGCTCCAAGTGAAGAAATCAGCCAAGAACAGAGAGGCTTAGATGTGAGTCAGGCAGGGGAGAACCGGCAGCTGCAGAATTTGGCTCTTCCTGACCTTGATGGGCAAGCTGATAAGGCAGGAGCTGAAAGCAGGCTAGAGCACAGCCAAAGCTCGCCAGGAGCACAAAACGGTGCTAAGAAACTCAGAGACAGCCTCTCTGAAAAGGAAGAGGTGGGAGCTGAGCCAATAAGTCCTCACAGTCGACGAATGGGAGGGTTGCTAGTCTGGAAGCAAAACAAGAGACATAGGGTGCAAAAGTTCAATATCTTCTGTCAACGCCGGAAGGAGTCTTCAGAAGGGTCATCTTGAGTAATGATGCCGGAGGCTTTGTTAGAGCCATCTGGAGCTATCTGTTTGTTTTCGCAATCCTCCTTTTTAATTACCCATGCTTACTGTGTTATCAAAGGGACACGGGTGGCGCTGTGGGTTAAACCACAGAGCCTAGGACTTGCCGATCAGAAGGTCGGCGGTTTGAATCCCTGCGACGGGGTGAGCTCCCGTCGCTCGGTCCCTGCTCCTGCCAACCTAGCAGTTCGAAAGCACGTCCAAGTGCAAGTAGATAAATAGGTACCGCTCTGGCGGGAAGGTAAACAGCGTTTCCGTGTGCTGCTCTGGTTCACCAAAAGCGGCTTAGTCATGCTGGCCACATGACCTGGAAGCTGTACGCTGGCTCCCTCAGCCAATAAAGCGAGATGAGCGCCGCAACCCCAGAGTCGGTCACGACAGGACCTAATGGTCAGGGGTCCCTTTACTTTACTGTGTTATCAAGCTGGGAACCTCGACTCCTGACAACAGGCTAAAGACCCATTCTCACAGTGGCCAAGCAGATGTCCGTGTCAAGTCTGCAAGAAGGGCCTCAGTGCAAAAACATTCTCCCCGCTCGTGATTTCTGGCAATCGGCGTTCAGAGACATCATGGAAAGCAGGCAGAATGCAGCTGTTGTGGCCAGTAGTCTTTGCAACCTTTGGTGCAACCTCTAGGTTCTATGCCTTCCTGTAATCCAAGCTGCAGCTAAGGCTGTGCACACGTTAACCTGTTTGTAGGCAAAAAAATTGTTTTATCTCAATCCAGAATCATTAACACTTTTTACCTAGAATCATAGAATCATAGAATCATAGAGCTGGAAGAGACCACAAGGGCCATCGAGTCCAACCCCCTGCCAAGCAGGAAACACCATCAGAGCACTCCTGACATATGGTTGTCAAGCCTCTGCTTAAAGACCTCCAAAGAAGGAGACTCCACCACACTCCTTGGCAGCAAATTCCACTGTCGAACAGCTCTTACTGTCAGGAAGTTCTTCCTAATGTTTAGGTGGAATCTTCTTTCTTTCTTGATTGATTTTATTTTATTTTATTTTTGATTTTATTTCCAGACACCTAAAAGGCTGGGTGTGGTTACTTGATATGCATTTGAAAACCCTCCCCCTGATTAACTTATCCATGCCCAGGTGGATGTAGAAGGAAGTGGGAACTGTGATATCGGTACACACCCACCCACAACATCATTAGGCAGCTGTGGATATAAATTCCATTGCAACGAACCACCCACAGAATCAATCTGCAACGAGGTTCTAGTTTTGGAATGAAACCAGTTTGTTAAGAAGTGCTTTTCAAGGGAATTAAAGATATGCAATAGATCTAGACTGCGCATAGACGATGTAGGAAAAACAAGTACTCAAATCTCCATCGATGCTAGAATAAAATGTCATGTTTATGCAGCCCAAGTCTAAGACAGGTACTGAAAGAACCACATTTGGCTTCCCCGTATACCGAGCCTCTGTTTCGTTCTTCTTCCTCTGCTGTTTCCCCCTTCATTGAATTTCGACTGTAAGCGCCTTGGGGCAGGGAGCTGTCCTGTTGTACTCCGTTAAGCATAGGTGGGTAACTCTCCCTTGCCAAATTCCCTCTGCCACTGAATTGTCCATGTGAGCTGCCACCCTGCAGCTTGCCAAACAGCTGTTTGCTTGTTTGTCTGTGATATTTATATCCGGCTTTACAGGTGTACCTCGCAAAGTGGCTCACATGGAGCTATTAAAACAACAAGCACCAATTAAAACTGTAATGAAAACAGCTACAGGGCAAAGCTAGACAGTGGGGAGGGAACACCTTTTGAAGGCTTGGTCCCTCCTCTGTGCCAGGAGTCCTGAAGAGGCATCACGGATGGGCTGGTTGAATCCTAAAGCAGGCAGCCTTTGGGCCTCGCCCAAAACACCTATTTGCCCATCTCTCTCCTGTGATTTTCCTGCTCGCCTTTGCGGCTTTGCAAGGTATCTCTGAGATTATCCCCCCTCTGCTGTCCCGAGTCAGAATGAGTCTAAAGAGCTTTTGGGGCTGGTTCCCAAAATAGCAATCAACCTTTTATCTTTGCAAAACAGCAAGCCAGAAATAGCAGCTCTGCCTACATTTGAACACACCACCCCGACAGAGACAGATGTAGCCGTGTTCTCTGCCATTCAGGGCTCTCATCCTTAATGCAAACTGTTGTCTTGGCCTTTCATTTGCAAACTTCCTTCAGCTGTACCCTTTCCTGCCGTGCAATGGATCTTGCACAGGAAAGCTGCCTCCTGAAAGACAGACTGCTGCCTGTCTCTGTAGCTGGTTTCTGAAGTTCAGTGGCTAGAGAGCTGGACTGTATCTTATACAACAGGAAGCTTTTCTTTCCAGGAAAGAACCTGTATTGGAGCTCTTTGGGATGCCAAGTGTGCCAGCGTATGGCTTGCGAATCTTTTTAGAGAGCAGGCATGTTTGTTAGCCCCCCAAATGGAAAACGAGTGAAGTCCCAACTAAAGAAGAATGGCAACTTAAACTGATGGAATATGTGCAGCTTGCAGATGTAACATATAGAAGAAGAGAACAAGAAGAACCCTATCTGAAGAAGTGTGCATACACACGAAAGCTTATACCCAAAACAAACTTAGTTGGTCTCTATGGTGCTACTGGACAAGAAATTAATTTTTAATTTTATTTATTTTGACGGCTACCTACCTGAATCAAGAAGAACCTACGTTTAAAGAAGATTTTTAAAGAAGATGTTTATTGAATATATGGGGGGGGGGGACTGTGTATATTTGAAAATGTGGGCAGCGTTAAGATAAATTCAACAGTGTAAATAAGTTTAGATGGATGTAATAATGGAATACTGTATGGTTTAGTTTATATAAATTATGCAGGGATTTATGTTATGCAAAAGTAACCATGGAAAGAGAAGAAGGGAAATCACTGATATTTTAAGGTTGTTTAAATGAATATTCTAAAATGTGAAACAGAAAATTTAATAAAAATTATGAAAAAGAGAGAGAGCAGACTTTACCTGTTTGTAGTCACACACAGAGAGACACATACAGAGTAAGAAAGCAACCAAGTAGTTTATTTTAGGAAGTACATAACTTGGATCAAAAAGTTTCTAATTCTAAACTAACTAGCTAATCTCGATAAAGACCAAGACAGCCATGCTTGCGCCTTTATTCTCAGAGGATAGTCTAGACATTAAAGAGATGGAGAAGTCAATAAGATGTCATAGGTTTAGGGATAGTCTGGGAATCTGAAAGTCCCTTACTCTATCTGTCTATCCCCACACAAACCTCTCTTCTGCAAGCTGAGTTGCACCAAGACTGTTCCCAAGGGTGGGAATTATTTTGATTTGTACAATTCCTTACCCACCTCTCACTGCTTGGTCTCAGGGCAGATTGCAGCAATTTAATATTCAAAATTGAATGCAGTTTCAAACAAATTACAGCCTTGTGGGAATAGGGCGGGTACTGAAAATTAAGTCAGATTAAACTTTTCTTGCTCTTTCAAAGGCCAATTTGCATGTTTCTTTTAACAGCAGGCTGACTCAAATTCATAAATTAAAACCTCAGCCTTTGGGATTAAGCCCCATTGAACAAAGTGGGATTTACATCTGAAAAGTTACACAGGGTTGGACTAAAATCAATGAAGTATATTATTGATAAAGAGCAGCTCTGTTGTTCAAGGGCTAGTTTTATTATCCCAGCAATTGATCACCTGCGCAATTATTATGAGCAAAACGTCTTGGAAGGTTACAGTCATACTTTGTAGCCCCCAGTAGGGGTGATAGTTCAGGATTCTGCTTCATTTCACTTTGGAAAGGGAAACAACTGCAAGATTTCTGCTTCTTTTGGCGTTCCCTGTGCAAAATCCATACGCCTTTAAAAAACAAATTGATGGACATGAATAGAAGGATCTATCAGTTGCATAGAGATGGATAAATCTGTAGATTAGGGATTCTATCAGTTCCTTGTTTTTTCCAATCTTCAGTTCAATTTGCCACATTTCTGCAGCCATTTGCATTTTTAAAAGTCCTTATGAACATTCATCACCATTTTAATCTGAGTTTCTTCCAATACACACATTTCTCTATTCGATTTTGCCTTAATATACACATTTTTGCAAGCAATTTACCCTAGCGTAATGTACTCTTGCACAATGGAACTTAATCCTGTCTCCTCCTCTGGCACCCTCCTAAATCTCTTCTGGTTCCCCCCAAACCCACCAGTGAACAGATAAATACTTGTTCTAACGGGATGAGCACACTGGATACTGCCCTCTGAGAGGGGAAGCAAAATGGGGATGAGAGGCAAGACTGACTGGTGGTGGTCATTGCAGAAAGGAACCATGGGGGCAATTTTGCCCCTGATCCCTCCAACCCCCAATTCAATGCTTTGAGTTTTCTTGGGAGTTTGGCTCTGCCATAAAAAATTAAAAACTAATCTTCATTCAGGAGAAAAGAAGGGACTATATCTCTGGCCAACAGTGCGCTGTTTTTGAGATGCACTAGGAATAGCAAAAAGTTCGGAGCGTGCTTTCAAATCGACAATGTAATCTTCTCAAGTGCTCTCTGAGGTTGGCCTCCATGTTTTCTGTTTGTTACAGAGATCTCCGTTAAATGAGCAGAGAGCTGTGCGGCATCATAGACTGTCATTATTTCAGCCGCGGGGAACCCTGATATCACCTGGCAGCTGGTGAAAAATTATCATCTTTGACTGTCCTCCAGCACTGAGATGCAGTATGACTTCTAGGCTTTGATGTGAAACAGCCTCACTTTGTCACACCCTAAATGACAGGAGACAGACTCTTTTTTTCTTCTTCTCATGCCTGTCCCTGATGTATCATGATGGTCTCCATGGATATCCCCAGGGAGACAGAAGGAGCGTGCATGACAAATCATGGAAACTGTGTGCTTTGACAGCCATGCAGCAGAGCTTGAGAAGAGAGTGTGTGAGAGAATTCTTACACAAATTGCCTACAGCCACAACCTTGCATGGTGGGGTTCACACATCTCCCTGTGACCTGCCCGATTCTCCTTCTGTACAGTTGCCAAAAGAAGGGGGAAGGAATCACACGGAGGAGAGAGATCCATTGGTTCACTGAGATGAAAAGCATCACCTAGAATGTCAAAGGGTACTGGGAACCATCAACAGTTTCCCATCTACCACCACTCTGTGGCACCCCAAGACACAGCAGAAGACCTCATGCACACAAGCTTGAACTGATTCGCTATGTGAATCAGAAAACACAGTTGCAACTGAAACATTCACAAAGGATGAATGATAGAACCATAGAATTGTAGAGTTGGATGCTCACTGAGTGCGTGGCAGGCCACTAGGGACAATGTTGCTGCGGGTGGCTAGCGGCGCGCCCCCACACTCTTTGCGTGGGCGGCAGGCGGCTAGGGACACTCACCGCTTGGGTGCCTAGTGATGCCCACCCATGCTCTCTGTGTGGGCGGCTAGGGACACTTGCCCTGCAGTCTGGTTAGCCCCACCCACTCTGGGTGCTGGGGCAGGTAGCTCCGCCCCTGGGAGTGGCCAGTGCCTATCATTTTCCTCCTCCTTACTTTCAGTGTTCCCTTTCTAGAACTCAGCCTGGAGGAGGATGGGGCCAAAACAAGACAGAGCTGGCTCTGCTTGCTGTTGGCTCTGGCGCCACCTGCTGTTGACCCCACCAGCTCCAATGGGCACCATCCAATACTGGGTCTCTTCAGTTATGGCATGTCCCATTCCACTGAAATCGAGAGGACACTGCAGTGACACACGACCTCATCAGCCAAGCTCCTTAATGTTCTTTTCTCCTGCTTTTTAAAATTCCCTATTAATCCTGCTCTTTGTTGTGCTTTGCCATTTTGTGGCTTTTAGTTCATTGCAAGAGATTTTATTGACTGACCCATCAGTTATTTAGTGCAATTCTGTGCCAGCCTGCTCTACTCATAAGTAAGCCTTACTGAGCTCCATAGGACATTCGGCCAAGCATACGTGGGTAGGATCACAGCCTAAAATTTATTTGAGTGACAGCCCCAATATATATGTAGAAGATCATTATTTTGAAATGAGAGCAGCCGTGGTCCTCTCCAATAAACTTGGAATTCTCATAAATATATATTGCATATGTTATGATCTCATATGATGTTTTAATGATTTTATTGTACACTCCCATTATATTTTTTTAAATGAGTTGCTGGTTGACAAATATACTTGTAAATAGAAAACTAAAAAGGCTGAGCAATGAGGTCTCTTTCAATGCATTCCTTGCTGGTAAGGTGAAAAGCACCATTTTTTAATGGTCAGTTTGAAGACAGAGTGCCACAACTAAGGTTGCAGCACCACTGGAGGAAGGGGCATCTGTGTGTACAACAGAACTCCCTCTCCTGCCTCTCTAACACCCCCCATGAACCTTCAAAATGAGCTCTGGAGGGTTGGTAGAAGCCCCACCGGCACAGGTATGGGTACAACTCAAATAATCTAGTCAATGTTATGGGGCTATCTATTACAGCATAGGGATGTGGGTGGCGCTGTGGGTTAAACCACAGAGCCCAGGACTTGCTGATCAGAAGGTCAGCAGTTCGAATCCCTGCTCGGTCCCTGCTCCTGCCAACCTAGCAGTTCGAAAGCACGTCAAAGTGCAAGTAGATAAATAGGTACCGCTCCGGCGGGAAGGTAAACGGCATTTCCGTGCACTGCTCTGGTTTGCCAGAAGCGGCTTAGTCATGCTGGCCACATGACCCGGAAGCTGTACACCGGCTCCCTCGGCCAATAAAGTGAGATGAGCGCCGCAACCCCAGAGTCAGCCATGACTGGACCTAATGGTCAGGGGTCCCTTTACCCTTTACCTTTATTACAGCAAAAGAGCAAGGAACTGCAAGAACAGTTTGGCCCTGTACAGGATACCTTGCTCATGGCTGAAGATTCCCCTGCCTAGGTGTTAAAGGTGTGGGAGTGGACTGTTATTCTGATTATTTTATTATTTTGCTGTCTATTCTTATGCTCCGTATTACGTTTTTATTATTATGCTCTGTAAATTATGTTCTTAATGTTGCGCGCTGCCCTGGGATCTTTGGATAAAGGGCAATATATAAAGAAAAATAAAAATGATAATGATAATGAAAAACCGGAGGTCGGTGGCTTTTTTGATATAGTGATAACAGTAACAACCACCACCGCAAAAAGTAAGATCGCAGCACAACAGGCTGCATTGCATCAGCTGTCCCTCTGAGTAAAGAGGCTTGGATCAAAACAGCTCTGCTGGAACATCTGCAGTGGGAACTCTGAGGAGACCACTGGCTGACGTCACAGCTGCCTTTGTTTCTGGAAGTGCATTAAGTTAGTTACATGACCGCGAAGCTGCTATATTTGTTATGTAGTGTAGTTTCACCCTGGGCCAACAGGGGGATACTGTATATAGTTTTCACTCAGGTCTGTAGATAGTTTTCACTCAGGTCCGCGGCAGTTATTTTAGGCGGGAACTCTGGGCTGTTGTGGTTACAATGTTGACAGCCGGCTGCCTATAAATACAGGCCGGCTGAGCTGTTCGCAGTCAGTTCTATTCCAGCTTACCATAATAAAGAGCTACTTGAAGAAATCGCTGTGACGGCTGCTATGTCAACCCACGACTTAACACTGGCGACGAAGGTGGGATAGATGGACATCAGAGCACAGCCAGATGCGGCCAGCCTCTGAACTGAGCTGAATCACTGAGCTGAATCACAGAGCGAAATCACTGAGCGAAATCACTGGGCAGAACCAATTCAGAGCTGACTGTTCTGGCTAGAGCACTGTGTTCCATCCATCGCCCTTCACGCCGGCATCGGAATCATGGCTTCACTTGTGCCTCTACCGCCGTTTGCGCCAGCCTCTGAATCATGGGACTCCTACCTCGCTCGGTTCGACTGCTACCTCCAAGCCAACGAGCTGACAGCAGTATCAAAGGATCGGAAGCGGGGCCTATTCCTCAGCCTCTGTGGGCCTGAGGTGTTTGAGACGGCCCGAGCGTTGGTTGCGCCTGAAGCAGTCCAGGCAACACCATGGGACACGATCCAAGAGAAGCTCCGCAACCACTACGCACCAAAGCCGTCCAAGATTGCTGCCCGCCATGCGTTCTACCACCGGAACCAGGCAGAGGGGGAGTCAATCAACAACTACACCACCGCCCTGCGACAGGCTGCAATGCACTGTGAGTTCCGAGACTTAGACGATGCCCTGATGGATCGAATCGTCTGCGGGGTCCGGGACATCCATCTGCAACGGCGCCTCCTAGCCAAGCCAGACCTCACGCTACAGAAAGCCATTGAGGAGGCTGTGGCCTCAGAAGCTGCTGAACGCTCCGCCCAGGAGATCCGCAAGTCCAGCAGCCCGCGTCTTGCTAGGGCGCCAGTTCCGGTGCATCATGAAGAGGCCAGCAGTGAGGAGGCATCCTCCAGTGAAGACGAGGACGTGCACCAGACAAAGCGGGAGCGCAGGAAGTTCCAACAGAAGTCCAAGGGCCAACCGGAATGTGCTGGCTGCGGAGGCAACCATTCCCGTGCCAAGTGTCGATTCAGAGACGCCATCTGTAGGAAGTGTTCCAGAAGGGGCCACATCGCTAAGGTCTGCCGGTCGGCTCCGTCTGACACCCCCCCTTCATCGACTCGCAAGTCCAAGTCTTCACTCCAGTCTGCCAAGGAAAGTTGTTTCGCTCTCACCAACTGCCGCTGCCCGTCTGGAACCACGATTGGCCAAACCGACTCGCCTACGCGACGCAAGCTGAACGTCACGGTGCTCATTGAAGGAGCTCCATGTGACATGGAGATCGACACCGGGTCTGCCCTGTCCATCGTGTCATGGAGCACCATCAAAAGACTGGTACCCAGAGTGTCCAAAAGGCAACTCGACTCTCACCGCGTACACCTGAGAGACTACCAGGGAAACGACATTCCCGTGGTAGGCGTTGGCCGGTTCCGGATCGCCTTCAAGGATTTTTCGGGCCTGCTCCGGTTGGTGGTGGTCGAAGGTCAGCGGCCAAGCCTCCTAGGGCTAGACTGGTTTGATGCCCTCGGCCTGGAAGTCACCGGCATCAACTGCATCTCTAACGTAGAGACTGAGGGTCTGGTCAAAGACTTTGCCGAGGTTTTTGACGGCACCTTGGGCCAATATACAGGTACGCCCATCTCCTTTAGCCTTGATCCACAAGTCGCCCCCATCAAGCTAAAGCCACGCCGGGTTCCCTTTGCTCTCAAGGCTAAGGTGGACGAACAACTGGACAAACTGATCGCCCAAGGAGTTTTGGAGCCGGTTGACCACGCAAAGTGGGAAACCCCCATCGTCACGCCTGTCAAGCCAGATGGGTCGGTGAGAATCTGCGCTGACTACAAGTGCACGATCAACAAGGCACTTCAGCAGCACGCTTATCCGGTTCCTGTTGTCCAACACCTGCTGCATTCCCTGGGTGAGGGTAAGGTCTTCGCTAAGCTGGACCTTGCCCAAGCCTATCAACAACTGCCAGTCGATGATGCCACTGCTGAAGCCCAGACGATCGTCACCCACCGGGGGGCATTCCGTTGCCGCCGGTTGCAGTTCGGGGTGAGTGTGGCTCCTGGCATCTTCCAAAGCCTTATGGAGCGTCTCCTGCAAGGGCTTCCGGGCGTGGTACCATATTTTGATGACGTCTTGGTGTCTGCAGACTCACACCAGCAGCTGTTCGAGCGCCTCCGTGCCGTGCTGACCAGGTTCCAGGAGGCCGGGCTCAAGGTAAAGAGGGAGAAGTGCCAGATCGCCGTTCCACAGGTAGAGTTCCTGGGCTATCTTATCGATGCCTCCGGTCTTCATCCAACCACATCCAAGATCCGCGCTATCCAGCAGGCCCCCACCCCAAAGAACAAAACGGAGTTGCAGGCATTCCTGGGGCTGCTGAACTTTTATAACATGTTCCTGCCCCACAAAGCCACAGTGGCTGAGCCTCTTCACCGACTCCTTAGCACTAAGACGCCTTGGGCCTGGGGTCATCGGGAGACGGCGGCCTTCAACGCGGTCAAGGCTCTCCTTTCTTCAGACAGTGTGCTGGTACAGTACAGTGAATCCAGGCCGCTGGTCCTTGCCTGCGACGCCTCACCTTTTGGCATCGGTGCTGTCCTTAGTCACCGTTTTCCAGATGGAAGAGAAGCACCGCTCGCCTACTTTTCCAGGACACTATCTCCGACGGAACGGAATTACAGCCAGCTCGACAAGGAGGCGTTGGCACTTGTGGCTGGAGTGAAGAGGTTCCATGAATACCTCTATGGCAGGACTTTTGACCTCATCACTGACCACAAGCCACTCCTGGGCCTCCTCGCCGGTGATCGTCCAACTCCACCGGTCCTCTCACCACGCATGCTGCGATGGACTGTTTTCCTGGCTGCCTACCACTACCGGCTCATCCATCGCCCGGGGAAATCGATGGGCCATGCCGACGCCCTCAGCCGTTGCCCTCTTCCAGCATTTGTGGAAGACCCGGCTCCAGCTTCATTGCTCCTTCTGATTGAGGATCTTCCGGCAGCGCCTGTATCGGCTGCCACTGTGGCCTCCGCATCTGCCCAGGATCGCACCATCAGCCGGGTGCTCAACTGGGTGTGGAGGGGGTGGCCACAAGGGCCTTTTGCATCGGAGTTCCAGCCCTTCGCAACCAGACAACATGAACTCTCAGCTCATCGCGGCTGCCTGCTGTGGGGAGACCGCGTCGTGATTCCCCAGGGACTCCGTCAGCGCGTCCTGGAGGCTCTGCACGTTGGCCACCCGGGAATTGTCAAAATGAAGGCGTTGGCTCGGTGTTACGTCTGGTGGCCTAATATGGACGATGCCATCACTGCCTGGGTGTCCGCCTGTCAAGCGTGCCAGGAGTCGAGGCCTGCACCACCGGCAGCTAAGGGACACACCTGGGAGACGCCAAAGACACCCTGGTCGAGGGTGCACATCGATCTGGCTGGCCCCTTTCACGGCCGGACCTTTATGGTAGTGGTGGACGCCTATTCCAAATGGCTGGAGGTCGCCCTGATGCCCTCCACCACTACCGAAGCTGTCATCCGGGTGCTGCGAGGCCTGTTTGCAACGCATGGGTGTCCTGATGTTCTTGTCTCTGACAACGGACCGCAGTTCACGTCAGGCACGTTTGAGCGGTACCTTTTGGGACTGGGCATCCGCCATGCCCTAACGGCACCCTTTCATCCATCCAGCAACGGGCAAGCGGAAAGAATGGTGCGCTCGACAAAAGAGGCACTGGCGCGCCTGGACCAGGGAGACTGGCATGAGCGGGTCGCCGAATACTTGTTCGTGCAACACATCACCCCTCATGCGGCCACAGGGAGGAGTCCTGCTGAACTGCTTATGGGCCGCCGCCTCAGGTCACCGCTCGACCGGCTACACCCAGACTTTGCCGTGGCTGAACCCCCAGGCTGTGCCAACGCACCACGGTCATTTGTCCCAGGAGACCAGGTCTTTGCCCGGAACTATGTGGGGGACATCCCTTGGGTGCCAGCCACAGTAGTGGGAGTCACTGGACCTCGCTCGTACCAGGTGGCACTCGAAGACGGACGCTTGTGGCGACGGCACATAGACCAGCTTAGGCGCAGGGTTGGGGACTTGGACACTACCGAGGTGCCCCCAACTGCGCTTGCGGCTCCAGAAGAGACACGTACAGATGGCGAGGCCCCACCTACACCTCCCTCGCGAACTGCCAGCGTGGAGCCGAACCAAGCCGTTTCAGAACAGGCTCAGACCACTCCACTTGCGGAGGCTCCACCCACAGCAGCGGATCCAGGGGAGTTGGTTCCAACGCCACCTAGGGTCGCACCACAGCCTCAGCGAGAACTGTGTGGCCCTCCGGACTTGGCTACCAGTCCCCGGCGGTCTGGCAGAGTTTCCAAGCGCCCAACTTATTTAAAGGACTATGTTGTTGGACAGGTATCACTGTTGGTCTAAGTATGGGAAATGTAACCGATATGCTTTTGTGCTTAATTGAACCATTACGCGTAGTGCTGTATATAAGGAAACCATTACGATTGTAACTAACGCCTTATCTCGGTGGGGAGGGGTGTTATGTAGTGTAGTTTCACCCTGGGCCAACAGGGGGATACTGTATATAGTTTTCACTCAGGTCTGTAGATAGTTTTCACTCAGGTCCGCGGCAGTTATTTTAGGCGGGAACTCTGGGCTGTTGTGGTTACAATGTTGACAGCCGGCTGCCTATAAATACAGGCCGGCTGAGCTGTTCGCAGTCAGTTCTATTCCAGCTTACCATAATAAAGAGCTACTTGAAGAAATCGCTGTGACGGCTGCTATGTCAACCCTAACCCTAACCCTAACCCTAACCCCAGAGTCAGCCATGACTGGACCTAATGGTCAGGGGTTCCTTTACCCTTTACCTTTATTACAGCAAAAGAGCAAGGAACTGCAAGAACAGTTTGGCCCTGTACAGGATACCTTGCTCATGGCTGAAGATTCCCCTGCCTAGGTGTTAAAGGTGTGGGAGTGGACTGTTATTCTGATTATTTTATTATTTTGCTGTCTATTCTTATGCTCCGTATTACGTTTTTATTATTATGCTCTGTAAATTATGTTCTTAATGTTGCGCGCTGCCCTGGGATCTTTGGATAAAGGGCAATATATAAAGAAAAATAAAAATGATAATGATAATGAAAAACCGGAGGTCGGTGGCTTTTTTGATATAGTGATAACAGTAACAACCACCACCGCAAAAAGTAAGATCGCAGCACAACAGGCTGCATTGCATCAGCTGTCCCTCTGAGTAAAGAGGCTTGGATCAAAACAGCTCTGCTGGAACATCTGCAGTGGGAACTCTGAGGAGACCACTGGCTGACGTCACAGCTGCCTTTGTTTCTGGAAGTGCATTAAGTTAGTTACATGACCGCGAAGCTGCTATATTTATCTGCTAAGCTTCGGCTGCTCACGCAACTTAATCTGGTGCAAAAGGGAGCTGGTGCCAGCAGGCTGCTCGGGGTGAGGTCCAGGGCTTTCCACATCTTTCTCTCCTCTGTCCAGGGTCTCTGTGTGGGGGGAGAAAAAGGACTCTTGCTCTGTGCTGATCAGCATAAGGCCCCACTGGGGTGTAAGGCAAGCTGGGAAGAGGTTCAGGCAGGATACAAGGCGAGGCAAGGCAGGGGAGAGACAGGAATTCAAGGCAAAGGGAAGGATCATGCTGTATTCTGGGGAACACAGAGCTCTGGGGTTGCTGGTAAGAGCATAAGAATAGCCAGCCACATCAGGCCAATGGCCCATCAAGTCCAGCATCCTGTTTTTGCACTGGCCAACCAGATACCTGTGGGAAACCCGCAAGCAGGATTTGAACACAGAGGCGGATCTATTATGAAACTAATGAAACTTAAGTTTCAGACCCCCTCATCCTGTAGGGGCCCCAGAAGTGGATTTAGTCCACATTGCTTAAGTTATATTTGGAATTGATTTTTGTAAATACCATACAGCAGTACCTTGGGTTACAGATGCTTCAGGTTACAGACGCTTCAGGTTACAGACTCCGCTAACCCAGAAATAGTACCTCAGGTTAAGAACTTTGCTTCAGGATGAGAACAGAAATTGTGCGGTGGCAGCGGGAGGCCCCATTAGCTAAAGTGGTGCTTCAGGTTAAGAACAGTTTCAGGTTAAGAACAGACCTCCAGAACAAATTAAGTTCTTAACCCAAGGTACCCCTGTATAAGGTTAAGGTCTGGTTGACTTCAATAACAACCCCACCCTTTTTTTTATTTTCACAATATCTTTTGTTGTTGTTGTTCTGTTTTGTTCTCTGCATGCGTACTATTTCTGGTTTCTTTTTATGTATGTGTCTTATTTTACTCTGTGCGCCTGTAATTTTGTACTTTTCATTTTTCATTAAAGAATATACCTTGGTTCTCGAACGCCTTGTGACTCAAACATTTTGACTCCCGAACGCCACAAACCCGGAAGTAAGTGTTCTGGTTTGTGAATGTTTTGTTTTTGTTTTTAAAAACCCTCAGCATGCTAGGCATCTTTCAACCAAAGAATGCTATACTCAGACTCTGCCAAATAAGCAAGCTTTCAGGCTGATCTGAATCAAAATGTCTTTCTCTTGTAAAATGCAAAATTACAAAAGCTGCCAGGGTTGTGTTTTTTTTTTTAAAAAATAAAGAATAACATTATCAGTAAAGTAGTTTTTAAAAAGCCATTTAAAACACTCAATTTTTTAAAAAAACCCCACAATGAACTAAAACCAGAATTGTAGACAGTACTAAACTAGGTGGAGTGCTATTCTGACTCACTATAAATCAGTTTCCCGTGTTACTAGAATGTTGCACTTCCAAGACCGCCCCCTCTCATTCTTCCCAAAACTTTCCAATTGATTGATTTTTTTTGTTTGTTTCAAAAACAAACCACAAAGTCATCAAGCTGCTGCTCTGGTGAGATTATATTTCTGGAACCAAATGACAAACGTATTAGCCGGTCCCCTGGCAGTCTTGGCTTGCTGGATTGAGTTAAGGCTGTTTGTCGGTTTCTAAGAGACTGATACGTGTCTGGAAAAAGCAAGATTATAATTTGTGGAACCCTTGAAAGGTGGAGGAATGATTCCAAGAGGCAACTGTACCTTTGCTCCCCACTAGCTAACTCTGAACTCACACACTGATTAAAAAGCAGATCTGAAGTGGCGATGGAGTTTGTGCTTGAGTACCAATACCCTCCTGTGAGCCACTACTCTGAGGCTGATTGGCTGACTGGAGGGGAATTAATTTGCTCTACACTGAGTTCCCCACAATTTGTCCTCTCCTCCACTGTTTGCACTGGAAGTGTTAGAATTCCTGATCTATGATTGCAGCCATGGGATTTTTGTTTTTAGCATGACATGATATGTTTTGACTCCACAGAGTGGGAAGTGACGGAGACAGGATGTTTGTGTTACTGTGTTCCGTGAAGTGGGACTATTGTTCTTTGTTCTTTCTCCTTGCTATCTGATGCTAGAAAGAGAGGGAGCGATGTTGCAGTGCTCTCTGTGTGTTTATATGTAAATAAAGGAGATTAGCCAAAATGCTGAGTTGCTGAGGTCTGTCACGCATGATGCGCAAACTCTGTGGATCCCTAAGTGTGCCAATGTCTGTTGGCATCGGTCGCTGTGATGTTCAGGCAGAAGAAAGCTTCTTTAGCTCCCAAACGATCGACCAGGAGGGAGAGAACATGCCAGTTGGGCATGTGTCTCTGCCAGGGTCCTACTCGAGTGTAAGCTCAACTCCTGACAGGAAGATGGTCAAAGCCATTTTCAAGAGAGCATATTATAACCCCCTCCTTTCTGCATTGGGTGGGTTGTACAGAGCCTTCCCCTTTTCATGGCAAAGTATTTAGTGTTCTCCATTTCTCTTGCACACCCAGGCCTAGAACTTTGTCACCATTGACCAACACCCAAAAAGAAAGACGTCGGAAATGGATGATGGATTGGCTGAGACAGGAAAAGGCAGGGGTTTCTTCCTGACTAATTCAGATGGAATCAGAATGACTGGCACTGTGTGTGCATCTGTTATTGCAATATTGCTTGCGTGTAGCCAGATGGGTGGGGTATTATTATTATTATTATTATTATTATTATTATTATTATTATTCATTGATTTATCTTTAAAGCATCAAAAAACCACTTTAGACAAATTTGTTCTGGAAGGATGCAGTTAATCACCAAAGCCCCTTAATTGGGACACTGGCCAACAAAACTGATATGCTTAATTCTTATAACAAAATGTTGGCATGTGTGTGTGTGTTTCTGCAACTATAATTTCCAGTAATGCCTTTGTCACTGTTGGAAAACAACTTTTTGCCATTGAAGGTGAGAAGCATAGTGAAGAAAAGTCCTTGAAAAGATTACATTCCTCTGCATCATTTCATTTTGCTTCTCAAAGGAATTGTGTTGTTTCCTCCCTACTATGAATAACATTTCCCCGTTGCCTGAGTCATCCTGAAATTCACACATTCTGGGGGTGATTCATAGTGTGTTCAGTTGCAGCAAGGCAAAGAGGAATCGGAGCCTCACTGGGTGCAAAATCTGGAACCAGTTCAAGACAGCCAGTGCAGTAAGGTGCAGGGGTGCCGACTAGCCCCCCACCACATTGAGGGGTCCCAGTGTCACATGACCCATTCTGCCCCCACTGGAGGGGCCAGCTCTTGCCCATTGGTGGCAGGGAACCCCTTGCCTCCACCTGGTGGACCAGTGCTTGCCTGGGGGGTGGGGGGTGGCGGACCCCTCAATATTGGGAGGCTCAGCCCCCTGCCCAGAAATATTCAGAGGGGGCTGAAACCCATTCTGCCCCCTATACTTGGCACCCCTGGTGAGGTGTTTAGAATGTTGGCTTAGGGCCTGGCAGACGCGGATTCGAATCCCCAATTGGCCATGAAGCTCCCTGGTAGAACCAGGAATACCCCCAAACTGTGGGAATGTTCAGGGATGCAGGAGAGGATATATTGTCTGATTATAGCCTTTCCAACTTGTGTTAACAAGTTCACAATTTAGCAGAGTAACATTCCCCTTTTTAAACTCAGCGGATGCGTTTGCTCAGGCTCGCTAAAGCCTCTATAATAACTGTTCTGGTATTTTCCCCTTATTCCCTCATAAAAGATAAGACACGACACAGTCTTCTATAAAAGTATAAAAAGAGTTTATTCACATTCTGTTCCCAATCGGATCTCAAAAGGCAGACTTAGCTTAGAAAAGTAACAAACACCTGGAAACTGACTTATAAGGAGACAGTCCCTTTGTCCTCTCTTGGCTGGAAGCATCTTTGCCTAAGCAGATGTTGCTTCTTCGATGCATGTTGTCGAAGAGAGAGAGATGGCTGCCCTGCCCTGTGCTTTTTTCCTTACCTGCACAGGTGAGGCCACGCCCACCTCTAGTCACATGCAGAGGAAGTCTGTCTCAGCCCAGAAGGAAACAGGAAGTTTACCTGCTAGCTGGACAAACGTTCCTCCCCATGTGTAAACATGTTCACTCTAGGAATATTGTACTTGACTGCTCTTGTGTTTCACATCCCACACAAACTATGCACCTACTCTTTCAAAAAGAGTTCAGCCCATGAACCACTTACTCACAGAACCTCTGTTTTGCCAGGAATAATGGGGATGATCCCACTGCATTTAATTTTCTCAAACTTTGCAAAGTTCTGGATAAAACCTGAGCTCTCCCTGCCCCCATCCCCAGAATATTCTCAGATAGCCTGGAAAAATTGAGTGCTCCCTGAGGTAAACTCATTTAGTTTCCCCACACAATATCTGGCGCCGCTTGAATTCTAACACCTGATATAGTTTCCTGAATGGGCTGGCAGGTCTGTCAAATTCAGTTTCTCATCCCCCCCTCCCAGTCTTCAGTTCATTCCATGTCTATTTGCTTTTTCTTTTTGTAGAGTTGCCATATGTCCTCCTTTTCCAGAACACACCCTCATTTTCATGGGTATGTAAGATGAGTCATCATAGCGATCCAGAGTTAAAAGTAAAAGTCTTTTTTGCTCTTCAAAATATGGCAACCTTAAATCCTTGTGAACATTCACCAGCATTTTGAAAAGCACATTTATTTTTTAAAATGCACATTTTTGTACACAGTTGTGGCTATGCACAGTTTTTGCAAGCAATGTTCCCTAATATTTCATTTTTGAATGTTATTTTCATGAAACATGCAGTGATATGCCCACTTTCCATAATTTTTGGAACACTTAAAAAAACTGCATTGCAAAATTCAAATAAGTATACATTTTAAAGCTTCTTCTTCTTCTTTTGCCTTTCATCTACAGATCTCAGGGCTGTTTGCAAGATAAAAATACAAAGTAAAAGCACAAATAAATAGTTAAAACAAAAACAAAACAACAACCGCCCTTCCGCAAACAATATAATGTTTCAGAAGTTTGAATTAGGTAGATAAAGATACAAACTGGACTGAATTTCTATCCCCCATGAAACTGCACACTGGATCCAGCTGGCCAGGTGGGTATTTGTTGATTCCTGTTTAAGGGAAGCTTTTTGCGAAGTGTGAGTTTCCAAGACAGACAAGCCCAAATCTCCTGTTCTATTATTCTGTTGTCATTCTCTGTGTTTGTTCCGCCATCGTGCTGATTTAACGTGGTGAATTTCTAATGTTGCTTCCAGATCTGGTGCACGCAGAGTTTGTGGCAGTTTCCCGTGACAGCATGTGCTCACTGATGGTAACACAGCACAAAAAAGGAACATTAATAAGGATTCATGTACACAATCATATTCTGTTTTGTGCTGTGTTCTAGCAAATGGCATGCAAAAACAAAACACGAAGCAAGAGAAGGAATTGGAAGCTGTGAGAAGCAACTAAATATGCACAATGGTCCATATAAAATTTCTGATTTTTATTTATTATTTACTTGCAAGTAAGAGTAGCCGAATGGTGATGCTCTGCAAATAAAACATAGCACAACCCTACAACTGCCCTGTTCCAAAATTCCGTTGAGTTCTGTGGGGCATAGGATTGCAGGAAGAGAACCTCAAAATCTGGGAAGAAGTTGTTCAGGGGACAATTTCATAAACATTCTACCTCTCTTTTAAATCAGAACCAGTGAAGGCAGTGAAGGTCCTGTGTGAGTGCCTGGAGGTGGTTGGAGGATGGATGGTGGCTCACAGATTGAATCATAGAATCATAGAGTTGGAATAGACCACAAGGGCCATCGAGTCCAACCCCCTGCCAAGCAGGAAACACCATCAGAGCACTCCTGACATATGGTTGTCAAGCCTCTGCTTAAAGACCTCCAAAGAAGGAGACTCCACCACACTCCTTGGCAGCAAATTCCACTGTCGAACAGCTCTTACTGTCAGGAAGTTCTTCCTAATGTTTAGGTGGAATCTTCTTTCTTGTAGAAAGAAATTGTAGAAAGATTGAGGTTGAATCCTGACAAGACAGAAGTACTGTTTCGGGGGGACAGGGGGTGGGTGGGTGTGGAGGACTCCCTGGTCCTGAATGGGGTAACTGTGCCCCTGAAGGACCAGGTGCGCAGCCTGGGGGTCATTTTGGACTTGCAGCTGTCCATGGAGGCGCAGGTTAATTCTGTGTCCAGGGCGGCTGTTTATCAGCTCCATCTGGTACGCAGGCTGAGACCCTCCCTGCATGTGGACTGTCTCACCAGAGTAGTACATGCTCTTGTTATCTCCCGCTTGGACTACTGCAACGTGCTCTATGTGGGGTTACCTTTGAAGGTGACCTGGAAACTGCAATTAATCCAGAATGCGGCAGCTAGACTGGTGACTGGGAGTGGCCTAGTGTTTGGGTCCTAGTGCTCCCATTGTGGGGAGCAAATGGATACACATAGCAGAGGTGGATTTAGGGCAGATTTAGGCCAGTTCCCCTGCACTGGGTGCTGAGCCAAGAGGGCGTTGTTGTAGCTATGATGTAGTGCACACACAGAATGGAAGGTGAGAGTCATGGGGCAAATTTTGACATTTGCACAGGGCATGGTTGAAATTTGAAGGACCAACGTCTGCCGCTGTGCACACACAGACATGAATTCAGGAAAGAAAGAGCGGGGGGCGGGAGTGTAAATCATTTTAGGCCCTGAAATGCATAACATTTGCCACATTTCTATATATGCAAGATAAATTTAGAGCGACTCAGTAACCAACTAGTGGTGATAAATTAGCACAGCATAAATTACCCGGCAGTCTCCACTGTTTCTTTAAATTCTTGGCTGCGGTGATTTAATCTTGGCAGAGCGTGACTTCCTGGTTTGACGTCATTTGCTACGAACAATGCAGAAATTATAGCAGGCAGCTGTGTTGAACTCCACATCCCTGCCTCAGCCATTCTCTTCTAATGAATATGCAAATAGGAGGACAGCCATCTTGGATTGGATTGTTGGCTCTGCGTTGGTTGTCTCCTGCTGGGCATGTTAAAAAACAAGACTGTTTTCTACAGAGGCTCTTTTCTACAGAAGCACCGCCATCTTGGTGCTTGCTGTGCATTGCTGTAGAAGAATCCAAAATGGCAGCCCTAATGCCATCATAGGAATTTAGCAATGTCTAGGCAACACGATGGGGGACGCGGGTGGCGCTGTGGGTAAAACCTCAGTGCCTAGGACTTGCTGATTGTAAGGTCGGCGGTTCAAATCCCCGCGGCGGGGTGAGCTCCCATCGTTCGGTCCCAGCTCCTGCCAACCTAGCAGTTCGAAAGCACATCAAAGTGCAAGTAGATAAATAGGTACCGCTTTATAGCGGGAAGGTAGACGGCGTTTCCGTGTGCGGCGCTGGTGCTGGCTCGCCAGTTGCAGCTTCGTCACGCTGGCCACGTGACCTGGAAGTGTCTTCGGATGGCGCCGGCTCCCGGCCTCTTGAGCGAGATGAGCGCGCAACCCTAGAGTCGGTCACGACTGGCCCGTACGGACAGGGGTACCTTTACCTTTACTTAGGCAACACGATGACCATGTATATACGCAATAGACAATCTTTATAGAATTCCTTCAAACCATGACAAGCACAAAATGAAATCTTTAGTCTCAAAGTTTCTGAAAATCTTTAAATGATGCGAGGTACCAGACTTTGTACGGTGAAAGACAAGCTGTAACTTTGTACTGCTCCTTTAATCCCAAACTCCTTGTATTTGTATAGTTACTTTGCACTGTACCTTTAAACTCAACCTCCTTGTTATTAGCACCACCTGGAGTTGGCTTTATATGTTTTTGTTAGCAGCGGTGACTACACTATTACATGAGCACTGTTCCACAGCATTTGATATTTTCATTTACATACAATCATTCAAAATAAGATGGGGTATGTACTCTTTTTCATTACTGTTTGTATTATAGTTTATAATTTTTGTAAAGTGATATGTCATGCAGGTCATCGTCTGTAAAATTTTATTTTTGGTTTATGAAGCAATTCTATATCCTCCCACCACACTGACGAAGAATTCTACAAAACAGTAGTCAATATCTGGAATCACTGTTCAGTGTTGGACATCATATTTGCTGAATACACAAAGCTTCACAGCTTGTCTTTCATCGTACAAAGTCTGGTACCTTGCTTCATTTAAAAATTTTCAGAGACTTGAGACTAAAGATTTTCTATTGCATATGTCCATGGTCATTGTGTTGTCTAGACATTGCTGACATTCTCTTTGCAACACAGGGGTTTGTTTGGTTAATCATAGGAACTTAGGCAGCTGAGTCAATATGGTCTATACAGACTCATACAGCCCAAGTGTCCCATTTTTATCAGGACATCACAAATTTCCAGAAGACCCCTTGGCTTCTTATTGAATCCCAGAATGTCCCGGGATCCATGCATCCTCTCCTGGGCAGCTGCTACTGAGGAGCATGACTTTCTCTCTTCCCAGTGTCTTAATAATTTTAGCAGTGGCTGTTGGGAGAAGCCTCACTCTCCTCTAATCAGAGTGGACATCGGGGAGCAGAAAAAAACACTGTCACATTTCTTGGAGCTTTATGAAGAAAAATTTACAGGGAATGGGGGTAGGCCAAAGTTTTGAAAAGGGTATAGGTGCAATTTACTCGGAACAAAAAGCTAAGTTGATCGTAAATAATGTAGTTACAGAAGAGTTTAAGATTGAGAAAGGAACAAGACAATCTCCCCATTGCTTTTTATATCGGTCCTGGAGGTTCTGCTTAATATGATCAGGAAAGACCAATTGGTTAAAGGTATACAACTCGGAGCTAAACAGTATAAATTGAAAGCTTTCGCTGATGATTTGGTTTTGACATTACAGGAGCCAGAATCCAGCACTAAAAGAGTATTGCAATTAATTCAAGAATTTGGTCAAGTAGCAGGATTTAAATTGAATAAGGTGAAAACCAAGGTGTTAGAGAAAAATCTCACAGAGATTGAGAAAGAGAGGTTTCAGAAGGAGACAGGATTAACATTGGTCAAGAAAGTGAAATATCTAGGGGTTCATATGACTGCTAAAAATGTGAATTTATTTAAAGATAACTATGAAAAATGTTGGATAGAAGTGAAGAAGGATTTGGAAATATGGTCAAAATTGAAATTATCATTGCTGGGCCGAATTGCTGTGATAAAGATGAATGTATTGCCTAGGATGTTGTTTTTGTTTCAAACATTGCAGATTTTGGACAAGATGGACTGTTTCAAGAAATGGCAGAGAGATATTTCGAGATTTGTCTGGCAGGGCAAGAAGCCAAGAATAAAATTTAAGATTTTAACTGATGCTAAAGAAAGAGGTGGATTTGCCCTGCCAGACCTTAAACTTTATTATGAATCAGCCGCATTTTGCTGGCTGAAAGATTGGCTGCTTCTTGAAAACACGGACATTTTGGACTTAGAAGGTTTTAACAATGTCTTTGGATGGCATGCATACTTATGGTATGATAAGGTTAAAGCACATAAGGCCTTTAAGAACCATATTGTCAGGAAAGCATTGTTTAATGTCTGGGTGAGATATAAGGATTTGTTGGAAAGTAAAACACCAAGGTGGCTATCACCAATGGAGGCTAAGGCTCTGAAAAAAACTAATATGGAGACAAACTGGCCAAAATATTGCGAAATTTTAGAACAAGATGGAGATAGACTAAAGCTGCAGAGTTTTGACAAATTAAAAACTAAAGTTCGAGACTGGCTTCATTACTATCAAATAAGGGAGGCTTATAATTTAGATAAAAAGATTGGTTTCCAGGAGGAAAAATCAAAATTGGAAACAGAATTGTTAGATCCTAAAACTAAGAATTTATCAAGAATGTATAACTTGCTGTTGAAATGGAATACACAGGATGAAACGGTTAAATCTGTTATGATTAAATGGGCACAAGATTTTGGACATAACATTATGTTTGCTGACTGGGAACAGTTATGGACCACAGGTATGAAATTTACGGCTTGTAATGCCTTAAGAGAAAATATAATGAAAATGATTTACAGGTGGTACTTAACCCCAGTCAAGCTAGCAAAAATCTATCATTTGCCAGATAGTAAATGTTGGAAATGTAAAGAGACGGAGGGTACATTTTTTCACCTTTGGTGGACATGCCCAAGGATTAAGGCTTTCTGGGAAATGATATATAATGAACTGAAAAAGGTATTTAAATATACCTTTCTGAAGAAACCAGAGGCCTTTCTTCTGGGCATGGGGATAGAACTTTTTTTATGTATGCTACAACAGCAGCAAGAATACTCATCGGGAAGTACTGGAAGACACAAGAATTGCCCACCCGAGAAGAATGGCAGATGAAAGTGATGGACTACATGGAACTGGCTGAGATGACCGGCAGAATTCGAGACCAGGGAGAAGGGTCGATGGAAGAAGATTGGAAAAAATTCAAAATATATCTTCAAAAGTATTGCAATATAAAAGAATGTTAGAAGGAGGTTGGAAAAAGAATATTAGGTCGTTCTGGTAGATATGATATAATGGAATAAGCAAAAATTAGTTGATGAAATTGATGAAATAGAGGAGGTTTAATTACATTATTTTAATTTTAAAATACGTAAATGAAAATAAGGTTAGAAGGATTTGCTGGAAATACGATCTGAACTAGAATACAAAATTGGGAGGTGAGAGGAGGTCATGGAAATAAGTAAAGGGAAAAGGTTATGTAAAGGTTTAATCTGCTTTTGTTTTATTTCAACTTAATGTATTTTTATATTTTTTGTTAAGTTTTCTTTTTCATTCTACCTTATTGTTCTTTTTACTTGTTTATCTTTTGCTTTGTTATGGCTGAAGTTTTCTTTGTATTTTGTATGGTTTTTCTTTTTCTTTTTTGTAACTTTAAATTTGGAATAAATATCATTTAAAAAAGAAAAAGAAAAAACACTGTCGTGATGGGCTGGTAGCAGAGCAATGGTGGTGAAGCACAGAGATGAGGAAACTAGGAGCCAGGCCCACTCTGCATCGGCCAAGGGCACCAAGAAGGCCTGATCACATGGTGTGCACCAAGGGAGAAGGTCTGACTGCACTGGCCGAGAAGGGCTGGTCGAGCTGCGCCAGAGGGGGAGGATGTGCTGGCAGATAAAGAGCAAGGGTGTCCCATCACCTCCTGGAAAATAGAAGGGGAAGAAATGGAGGCAGTGAGAGATTCTTGGGAGAAAAGCGATGACAAACCTAGACAGCATCTTAAAAAGCAGAAACATCACCTTGCCAACAAAGGTCTGTATAGTTAAAGCTATGGTTTTCCCAGTAGTGATGTATGGAAGTGAGAGCTGGACCATAAAAAAGGCTGACTGCCGAAGAATTGATGCTTTTGAATTATGGTGCTGGAGGAGACTCTTGAGAGTCCCATGGACTGCAAGAAGAGCAAACCTCTACATTCTGAAGGAAATCAGCCCTGAGTGCTCACTGGAAGGACAGATCCTGAAGCTGAGGCTCCAATACTTTGGCCACCTCATGAGAACAGAAGACTCCCTGGAAAAGACCCTGATGTTGGGAAAGATGGAGGGCACAAGGAGAAGGGGACGACAGAGGACGAGATGGTTGGATGGTGTTCTCAAAGCTACCAGCATGAGTTTTACCAAACTGTGGGAGGCAGTGGAAGACAGGAGTGCCTGGCGTGCTCTGGTCCATGGGGTCACGAAGAGTCGGACATGACTAAACGACTAAACAACAACAACAAAGATGGCAGTGGTGGTGGGGGGCAGTGGTGGGTGCGCATGGTGGCGGGCAATGCCCTGAATTGTGATTATAATAACTTGGAGGGTATGCTAACTGGCAGTTGCTCTCCAGGGATTCAGGCAAGGGACCTGGAGATGCTGGGGACTGAGTGTTGGACCTTGTGTATGTAAAGTGTGTGCTCTACACCCCTTCCATTTTGTTCACTCCATCTCTCAACCGCCACTTTGTTTTTCGTTCTGGCAATTCAGGCATCTTGCAAGACATGGACCACTGTGTGATTTAATAGCCTCCCGCAATCCAGTCAGACCTCACTGGGGTGCAAAGATATCAGACTGGGTTTCTTGCCTAGACAAGAACTCAATTTATGTTCCAAGAGAATAACAAAGAGATAGGATAGGTTGGTGCTTAACAGACCACAAAGTGCAAAGGCAAAGCTTTGCTCCACAACCTGATTTAGCGCTATGATGCAGCCTGAGATTACATGAAGCAATAGGGAAATGATCTTCTGATCATGTATAAAGTGCTCCCCGCTCCCCACTGAGAGACATGAGCTATTCCGCGATACAGACTGGATAAATGAGCAAGCCTCTGCCACAGATAAGAGGGTGTACTCTGGGGAGAGACCTGATGCCTAACTTAGCATTGTTAGAACGGTGGTGTTAAATCACTGTCAATTACTGCTGTTGTCACAGGTCACTAAGTTTAACTTCCGCTGTACGTAGAATTGCCGCTGTGCATGAAACGTATGTTTCCCTACCAATTTGATTGCCATTTGATCCCAAGGTTTACAATCCTCCACCTCCCAAATATACATGCCCCCCCCAGGCTGAGCATACTTTGAGCCTCTAAGGAACTTGATTCTATCCAGTTTATGAAAGCTTATGCCACTATCAATCTGTTATGATATCCATTGCTGCTTTCACAGAAACAGATGAAGACCTCTCTGGAAATTGCTATCTGATATCAACTGCCTAATATCCAACACTGGGTCCAAATATCACTAAGAGCCAAAGAATAGTATCAAACATTTTGTGAATAATCAACAGTAATGGTGCTGAATTTTGCATTTCCCAGCTCAGAGATGTGAATCTCAGTGGCTTGCAATGTTGACTTCAAAGGAAAATCTGAGCTACAGTAGAACTTCTCCATCTCAACCTGCCCAAAACTTTGGTCGAGGAGTGAAACGAAATATTTGACATCAGAATCTATTGAGCAGGGACAGCCAACATGTTGGCCTTGAGAGGTTTTATATGATGGTGGCTGTTTATTAAATAATTTGCCACTTAATTCCAAATTAAGTTTTGAAGCAGTTTTTAAAAAGAATAAAACCAAGATTAAAATACAAATACCCATTAATTAAAACATGCAGTAAAGCAATCCTATTAGAATAACACCAATTAAGGCAGCAGATTGAGAAGAGAGATCAAGGGAATGTGTAAACAGATGAGGGTGTAAACAGATGAGCTCTCAAAAGCTGGCAGAATGCTTTGATCTTAACAGCAATGTTTCTAAGGTGGGGTTCATGCATTTGGATCATAGGAACCCTTACCTTCAAGGTGATCAGCCAGCGTAAGTGTCTGAAATATTTGAGATCTGCATGCTTACATAGTCAACTATTCTTCTCATAAGATAGTACAGGCATAGGCAAACTCCGGCCCTCCAGATGTTTGGGACTACAATTCCCATCATCTCTAGCTAACAGGACCAATGGTCAGGGATGATGGGAATTGTAGTCTGAAACATCTGGAGGGCTGGAGTGTGCCTATGCCTGAGATAGTACATCTAACATTCTAACCCTTGATTTTATGCTTGAGTGTGCGGCCTTTCAGAAACATACAAAGAAATAAGTCCTCCATCCAGCAGAGGGCGCTGTGAAAAATGGAGCTGCAAGTCTTGTCATCCCTGGCCCTTGCTGACTGGGGATAATGGGAATTGGAGTCAAGCAGTACCTAGAGGGCACTACGTTGACTACACCACCATAGAGGAGATCTGGGGAGAGCAATTTCATTCCATTTCTAGTAGTTCCTGAAGCTACCCTAGGTACAGAATACAACATGGAAAATTGTGTATACCGATCTACTTACCATTAGGATTTTGAGTCAAAGCAAAGTAGCTTCTCTCCCAACCCTCATATTTTTTCCAGTTTCAAGGGATAAGGGATAACATAGCTGGGAAAAGAGGAGACTGAGAGGAAATATGATAGCCATCTTCAAAGATCTCAACGGCTGTCACATGGAAGATGGAGCAAGCTTGTTTTCTCCTTCTCTGGAGGGTAGGACTCGAACCAATGGCTTCAAGTTACAAGAGAGGAGATTCTGACTAAACACCAGGTAGAGCTGTTTGGCAGTGGAACGAACTTCCTTGGGAGGTTATGGACTCTCCTTCCTTGGAGGTTTTTAAGCAGAGGTTGGATAGCTGTCTGTCATGGATGCTTTAGTTGAGATGTTGGGAAACTGTGTACGCGCAGCTACTCACACAGAGTCAATTAAGGTTTGGCAGACAGCCAGAAGGCAATCTGAAGGAGTAAGTCCGCCTGGAGATAACAGAGACATGGAGACCGCTCCCTGATTGGTCAAGCTCTCTCAAAGGAGTGATAATTAATGGTCTACTAACTGGAATGCGTTAGTTCAGAGTTCGTGGTTCAGAGTTCTGTGTTAGTGTAGGAGTTGTGAGTTGTGTCAGAGAGAGCTAGCAAAAGATCCATGTTCTGTTCCTGTAAATAGTCCACTGTATATAATAAACACCTAGCTACAAGTTCCTGGTTCCTGCTTCATCTATCCTGTCTGCAGCCAAGTCGCCAATTGCTTCCATGGATTCTGCGTTTACTCTGCTAGGTCTGGCTAAGGTCCTGCAACTAGTCAGAAAGTTGCGAAACACCAATAGGTTTTGCCAACTCTGGACCCAACTCTGAGTCTATTATTCTGTGATTCTATCCTCTCTTGATTTAAGTGCAATAAGCCCTTTTTGCTGAAAACTCTTCCAGCTGTTGCAGCTTTGATCACTCCCACCAGCCTGACACCACGGTATATGCCGTCCTGTCAAATACTGGTAGATAAACCTCAACCTGGTGCAACAGCCCTCGAAGGGTAAACAGCCTTATTTACTAATGATCCCCTTGCCATTTACATGCCTGTAGGTCTGTTTACTATTTTAGCTGCAGCTGTCAGTCTCAAAACAAATAAACAAACCCGATAGAGCTTTCAATTTTTAAGAGGCGCATATTACAAATTCAAAATGATACTCACATATTAATGGAGCCTAGAACCGAGTTCACCATTCCGGGTGGACTCGGGACACAGCTCATAGTTAAACTATACAATTGTCTCTCACAAGAAGCAGCGATAGTCACCAACTTGTTTGGTCTTAAAAGAGAAATTCGTGGAGGGTAAGGCTATTGATGGCTGCTAGTCATGATGACAAGTTCTACTTCCACTGTAAGAGTCAACCCTCTCTCCACTGCAAACTAGCCAGATTGTTCTGTCCTAACTTCTCTTACTGATGTCCTCATGTTTAATAATTGGTGAAGGTTTCTTTCTTCTTTTAAACCTAGACAAGCATATGAAGAAGAAAGGCACATCCCCGTTTGTGGCATAGTCCAAGGAGGAAATAAATAATAATAAAAAAAATAATTTTATTATTTATACCCCACCCATCTGGCTAGGTTTTCCTGGCTGCTTTGGGTGGCTTCCAGCACAAATAAAAACATCATAAACCATCAAACATTAAAAACCTCCCGCTACAGGGCTGCCTTCAGATGTCTTCTAAAAGTCAAATACTTGTTTATCTCTTGGACATCTGATGGGAGGACATTCCACAGGGAGGGCACCACTGCCTAGAAGGCCTTTGGAGCTGGACCTCAGTAGGGGACGATGGGGTTGGAGACACTCCTTCAGGATACAGCTGAAAGTGCACATCAGGCTTCTTCACCAAAGACCTTGGAACGGCCAATGCAATTCTATCTGCAGACAGTGCTTTAGTGACTTCAGAATGCCAAAGATGTCATCAGGGTTGGCTTGAGCTGTTGCGGAAATGTATTTGCAGTATATTTTATTCATATGCTGCCACATTGTAGACATCGGCAGAAATGATGCCATGGCATCTGCCAGAGGGTTCAGCTTAGGTATAGTTCCTTTAATAAAAACACCTCCGGGTTCCCAGCCCTGGGAGGCATCTAGAATCCTGAGGTCATTATGGTAGTCAAGCCTTACAAGCAACCAGGGATGGTGGGCGTTGGAGTACATCAGCAACGCATGACATTGCCTGTCCCTGGTCTAGTTCCTTGGTCTTCAGTAGGTGGCTTGTAGCTCCCTACTGGGTCACAGTCTGATCCAAGGTTCCATGCCATGGGTAGCATCCAAAGAAACTCTTCCACTAGTGGGAAACTCCCATTGTTCAGCTGAAAGTCCTTGCGTCAGGGGAAATGCAAGGCTGGCATTTCCATGAGGTGAGATGCAGCAATTTACTTTGGGCCATTTGGGCAATATCTTGCTGGAAATTGGCACCAAAGCTGGCACTCCTTCTCCATTACTGGCAGAGGTAGCAGGGCAGATAGGGTGCCCATGGAGGTGCCACTGGGTGGACCAGCCCAGCATGAAAGGCAATTCACTAACATCTTTTCGGCACGTTGCCTCATTTCCCGGGCATTTTATGGACTATAATAATGGTTGTTATTTGTCACCGACAATTTGTTGCCGTCAAAGCTCTTGCTGCTGCTTTATTGTGACTGTGGATTTTTTTTTTAAAAAGGGGATCTTTTATGATATATTTTATGATAATATATTTTCTTATTTATGCTTATGCTCATGAAATTATTGTAAGCTGCTTGGAGACTACTTGCAACTAATAAGTTCAATTAATATTAATGTCGAGAACGATAAATAAATTTGAGTGCATGGGGAGCCAGCTAGTCCATTTGGAAAGGAAAAAGCTGCATCTGGAGAAGAGACGGAACTGGATAGTGGTCAAGAGGAGAAGGGGGTGGTGCTTAACCCTTTCCCCAACGAACTGCTATTTCTCCATGTCAAACTGTCTTCCAAGTGGCTTTGACTCTTGTGCAGGGCTGGATTTAGCTTTGATGAGCTACTGAAGGTAATAGGGCCCTTTATATGTCCAGCTGTCCTTTGTCAACAACAAATTGCCACTGTTTTTTGTGTTGAATATATGCTATACAGTGGTACCTTGGGTTACATACGCTTCAGGTTACAGACTCCGCTAACCCAGAAATAGTGCTTCAGGTTAAGAACTTTGCTTCAGGATGAGAACAGAAATCGTGCTCTGGCGGCGCGGCAGCAGCAGGAGGCCTCATTAGCTAAAGTGGTGCTTCAGGTTAAGAACAGTTTCAGGTTAAGTACGGACCTCCCGAACGAATTAAGTACTTAACCTGAGGTACCACTGTATTGTAGTTTATGGACCTAATAGGTATCTAAAGCCATTTGCACATGTTGCCGTGCAACCATTCCATGCAGAATGTAGGCACCCTATATATAGAAATGAGCAAACCAGTGATATTTTAGGGAGCAGGCTAGCAGGCGGGGCCCATGACTTACATCATAGGAGCCTACACAACACAAAACACTGTTGCTGTATGTGGGTTTTATTTTATTTGTTTTTTATCTTCTATTTTGGAAATGTACATCCAGTTGTTTTTTCCTTTAATTTTTTTGCCCCCCCCCCCAGAGAGCGGGGCCCTAAGCTACAGCTTGTTTAGCTTATACGTAAATCTGGCACTGCTCTTGTTTTGGCTTTAACTGAGGAGAAACAGGCATCTAAAATCCTGACTGAGAAAATGGCATGTTTTTTGGAGAGGACAGTTTGAAGTAATGAAATGACCGGTGGGGAAAGGGTTAAGTGCCTCTCCCCTCTCACATGTTCCCCTGACCATGATGGCACTCTGACATGCTGCAACATGGGCTCTGGCTGATCCTTGTGCGAGAAAAGACCCTTTTGCAGTGGACATCTTCATTAAAACACATTCATTCATACGCAACTGTTGGTTTCCAAAAAGGGGTTCTTGGCAGGGTTGTAAATGAGGTAAATTTGCAAAATGCTGCTCCATGCATGAAACCATTGTGGGCCAGGGCAGCATATATATTTAAAGACACCTTTATGTAATCTTTTTTTGCTGGGGGGCAGTGCCAGATTTACGTATAAGCTAAACAAGCTATAGCTTAGGGCCCCACTCTCTTGGGGGCCTCCCAAAAATTTAAAGGAAAACAACTGGATGTACACTTCCAAAATATAAGATAAAAAACAAATAAAATAAAACCTACATAAAGCAACAGTGTTTTGTGTTGTGCAAGCTCCTATTTGTTATATGCAATTGGCTTTAGATACCTATTAGGTCCATAAATTACCATATAGCATATATTCAACACAAAAACCAGCAACAATTTGTTGTTGACAAAGGACAGCTGGTCATAGAAAGGGCCCCATTACCTTCAGTAGCTTAGGGCCTCATCAAACCTAAATCTGGTGCTTGGGGGGGGGGTACACTGTTGAAAATATTTCACCAATTGTTTAAAGCCTAGTAGACAATGTGTCAGAATTTTCCCCGCTTTTTGGTAAGGATTGGAAAGCAAGTGCTAAGGCTGGTCTTAATAGGTTTGCATATGTTTGAAATACAGCTAGCCTTCAAAATTTGCACATCTCTGAATGTCACAATAAAATTCTTCAGCCAAAAAGTGTGCATGAAAATGAAATTTTGGGGGAAGGTGTTAACAGCAATGTGCGACCTATGTTATATTGGGGGGATTGCTTGTAGAAATGTATATATTTAAAGAAATAGGCACAAAACTGCTTGGTGACAATTTTGATTGGGGAATTAGCAAACTGATGAAGAAATGGGGCAATATTAATTGTGGAAAAATTAGAAACTAGGAGAAACCAAAATGGACATGCTCATCTAACGCCAATCATCCAAGCATCAGTTTGACTTTTAACAAAAGAAGCTGTCCAGTTTGTTTCCGTCTACAGGAAAGCCGAACGAGACCACCAGGAACTCACCCCCCCCCTTTCCGTTCTCCCTCCCCTCCCTTAAAGATGTGATCCATTAAACCTCCAATAATAATAAAAGAAGGAGTTAAGGAGGTCAGGGTTTGCCAAGGCCCTGATGAAACAAAGACTTTTCATCCATGAGCTGGGAATTGGATTAAGATGTCGGGCAGCAAATTCCATCCACTCATTCGGGTAAAATGCCATTTTCAGAGCAAGTGGGTTGTGACAGCTGCAGTAGTGCATCACATCAGCGATGTTTGTTAACAAAAGTGAGGGGTGCTGGTGGAGGGAAAGAGAGAGAGAGAGAGAGAGAGAGAGAGAGTGAGAGAGAGAGAGAGAGAAGAGAGGCAGCTGAACTGGAAATACTTTGTATGCGTTTATTAATTTTTGATTGCTTGTGCCCAGAAAGGGAAAGTTAATAATGCATTACTGCCGACGGCGAGGCCCACTCCAGAGAGGAGGACATCGAAATGACTAAAGCAGTGAAGCGTGAAACGTGAACAACAAGGAGGAAGGACACCAGCCAGTAAGTTTCCATCACATGAGTTAAACTCAAACTGAAATGCCACGGCTAGTGACTTAGGAACAGAGCGAGGGCTGTTTACCTGACAAATCACTCCGTCAGATGTCAGTCTGAAGAATGCGCAAAACTCTTCCTGCAGCCGACTCTCTGGATGCTGTGGCAGGGCTTCTGGTGCAAAAGAATGGTGGGCGGTTTAGAAACCGGAGTCCACCGGCTTTGTTTCCAGATAGAGGCTCCAGACTGAAGCTTCTTAGGGTCCAAATATATTGGAGACAAATACGGGGAGATTGTAGGCAAGAGGCCTGAGAGTGCAGATGGACAAGTAGAGACTTAAACTCCAATGGCTTCCCAAGTGAGGAAGTGGGGAATGCAAAAATCAGTTCTAAGCTGATCAGATGTATATGATTTATTTAAATCATTTATAAATGGCTTAATATTTTTTTAAAAAACACTAAACAGTGTGCACCATAAAAAGACCAGTGAACTATCTATCATCTATCTATCTATCATCTATCTATCTATCTATCTATCTATCTATCTATCTATCTATCATCTATCTATCTATCTATCTATCTATCTATCATCTATCATCTATCTATCATCTATCTATCTATCTATCTATCTATCTATCTATCTATATCTATCTATCTATCTATCTATCTATCTATCTATCTATCTATCATCTATCTATCATCTATCTATCATCTATCTATCCCATAAAATCAGTAGAACAGTAATATCAAAGTATATAAAAACAAAAACAGGAATTCAGAGAATTCATATAGACAAAAACAGGGTGTGATCTTAAGGGCCTTGGCAAAAAAGATAAGTCTTTTTGCAAGACATCAGCTTTGGGGGCATTGCCCTATGCCATTCTGTAGGGTACAGAATCAAGGATATTCCCCTAAGGGAAACTAAGGGATCTTACAGGTCTATAGAGGGGCAGGTGGCTTTGTATTCCCTATAACTGTCTCCAGTACATGTGTGTGAGAGAGGTTGAATTCATTAGCCCCCAGCTCTGTTTCTCCAAAGACAGCAGAGCCACTTCCTCCCTTTGAACACACTTAACACCCATAATATCTGGGTTCTCCATGAGTCAGAGTTAACAGAAAGTTTTCATCTCTGAGCTGCGGAATGCACAAACGCTATCTCACACATAGGCTTCTTAACACGCACAATTTGCACGCACACACACACAAGTCAAACACACAGTCCCTTTCTGCTAGCCCTCTCCTTTTCCAGCTCAGTCGATTCATCCGACAAGCCATTGCCAATGATGACACGTATTCTTATCCTCCCCAGACAGACTGACAGCACCTCCGGTCAATCCTATTAGGCGAAGCAATCTGGAAGTATTTGAAAATGCTATTCTTCCAGGATGAAAAGAAAAAGAGGCAGATCAGGATACCTAATTCCGGCTAAAAGCTCCTCAGCTCCCATCCACTCCTAATTAAGCTTAGAGTGTAATCTCAGTGAACTGCAAACCTGTTCTGCTAACCTGAGAAAAGCCAAGACCTTTCTAAAAATTACAATTATTATTATTTTTTTAAATCACAGAGCAGACACCATATACCACGAAACATGCAAATTACCTTCATATGTAATCTGAAGACGAAAGTGGGGGCGAGGTGGGGGGACAGGAACATTTCAAACAAGAATTAGATGGGAATTTACTACTGAATATACAGCCAAAAATTGTTTCCTCCCATTGCCCAGCATTCCGCAGCAGTGACTGATTTATTTATTCTTTAAGTGTTATCACTCAGCTTTGCTCTTATGGGATTACAAACTTTTCCGGACTTACTTTTTAAACACATTTCTAAAGGATTATTTAAAATGTTTAACATGATTTCATGCAAAAGACGGGAGCTCAGTTGGTCACCTTGACCAAAGCAACACTGCTCCAAGATAGTAGCCAATAATTTAACCTTCATTCTGACATTTCTTTGCACTGTTAGAGGTAGAAGTGGACCAAAAATAAGGAAAAAGGAACCTGGGATAATTAGGGGCTCTTGCTTCGTGTCTGGATTTTGCCAGGATATGTGATTACACCCAAGCCTGACCACCGTAGTTCATATGTTGGCTGCCCTTGGACCTGGTTCAGAAGTTCCAACTAGTGCAGAATGCTGCAGCCAGGTTGCTGATGAAGTCACCCGGTGGAGGACATGCAAAACCATTGTTAAAACATCCCCACTGGCTCCCCAGCTGCTGCAAAGACAGGTTCAAGATCCTTGCATTAATTGACAAAGCCAGGGGTCAGCAGCCTAAGGCCTATGGGCTACAAGCAGCCCATGGGGGTCGTTTAACCTATCCATGGACCCCTGCTGCCCATTTAGGGGAACCCCGCTGCCTGCTCAGTTGGCTCCTGTGTGCCGTGCTAAACTGGTGCGGAGCAGAGCAGGGACCGCCTTCTGCAATGCTGGCCAGCTTCCCATTGGCTGCAGGAAGCTCATGCAGCCAATGGGAAGCTGCGCACGCCTCCTCCGTGCTGGAAGGAGCACCGGAAATAGCATTTGTGCATGCATGCGTGCACACACACTCTGGCCCACCGTGACATCTGCGGGACCGTGAACTGGTCCAAGCCACAAAAACTTTGCCGACCCTTGGACAAAGCCTTGAACATATTGGGTCTAGGGTACCTGTCAGGAATGAGCCAGCCCCAAGCAAAGAAAGCAGCCAGGATCAGAGAGGCTTAGATGTGAGTCAGGCAGGGGAGAACCGGCAGCTGCAGAATTCGGCTCTTTCTGACCTTGACGGGCAAGCTGATAAGGCAGTAGATGAAAGCAGGCTAGAACACAGCCAAAGCTCACCGGAAGCACAAAACGGTGTGAAAAAACTCAGAGACAGCCTCTCTGAAAAGGAAGAGGTGGGAGCTGAGCCAATAAGTCCACACAGTCTGCAAATGGGAGGGTTGCTAGACTGGAAGCAAAACAAGAGACATAGGGTGCAAAAGTTCAATATCTTCTGTCAATGCCGGAAGGAGTCTTCAGAAGGGTCATCTTGAGTAATGATGCCGGAGGCTTTGTTAGAGCTGTCTGGAGCTGTCTGTTTGTTTTTGCAATAAATCCTTCTTTTTTAATTACCTGCGCTTACTGTGTTATCAAGCTGGGAATCTGGACTCCTGACAGTACCTCAGGGATGGCCAAAATCCTTATATCTCAGCTCAGTCGCTGAGCTCATCTGCAAGAGCGTCACTGGCTGTTCCCCGAGCTGGCGAAGCTTACTGGCAATAACAAGAAACCAAGCCTAGAGTGTCATTGGCACAGTCCTGTGGAATAGTCTGCCAGGAGAGATTTAGCGGGCACCTTCTGTGCCAACTTTTAAACACTTGCTGAAAACTTCTCCATTCTGTCAGGCTTATGCAGCCACAGAGTGCATAGGAATGCATATTTCCACAATAGTTAACTGATTTCTGATACTAACTTTTTTAATATGATTTTTTATTGTATGGCTTTATTTATAGTTGTTGTGAACTATCTCAATATTTCTTTATGAATTAGTTGCACATATATTTTCAAATAAATGAATAATATAAACAAATATGCATTATTATTACTTATAGTGCTTTTTTCTGGAGGTACGCAAGCCCCTAAACATTTTGTGAATCTTTGTACTTTTGTCCATTTACTGTATTTATTTTCCCCAACTTGAAAATGGTGATTTTCTTGAGTCAAAATGAGAGTACCCCTAATATTTTTAGAAACATTTAGAAAAAACCCCACACTGCTTATTTTTATTATTTAATTTCAATACCCACACTACCTTCGAGGGTGACAGTGCGGTTTACAATCTGATCTGATCTGTGTGCAGTTTCACTTGCCTCACCTTCCAACCTTTGGACTGGATTAGGAAAGACGAAAATGTCTGAGTTGTTCTGTGGATCAATCTAGCTCCAACCTCAAATGGGAACCAAGTCTTCCAAGTTGTCTTGTGAAGTTTTGAATTGCTTGGGAAAGAGCGAGCGAGACAAAAACCTTAAAGCAAAACAGCCACCTGGAGTCTAAGGTCTGTCCCCATGCACTTTTTAAAAAATGCATGTCTGACATTGCAATGCTGTGGTGTCATATGTGTATTGCTTTGAACATCCAAGCCTTGTTCTTTTCTTTTTCTTTTTCTTTTCTTTTCTTTTTATAAAAAAAATAGTCGCATGGGGTGGCAGCCGGGGCATCCTGCTGGAGCAGGAGACAGATTGAAAATGGGTGGGGAATCAGCTGAAAGAGGGAGAACGATAATCACCCTCTGATATAGCGAAGGGGCAGAATTATCCTAATCCTTTTGGGTGTGGTGGTGGTGGGGGACTGGATAAAAATACCGTAAGTAGAGATTATCTGTTTCCAGAGCCGAGTCCCGGGCTATACATTAAATACAAAAAACCCCCACCCCCCACTCCTCGCCACACACACACAAGCATATTAAAATGAAAGGTCAGGAAGATTGAGATAAGCTGGTGAAACACGGCAATTGAGAGCGATGGCTTCTCTGAACTTCTCCTATTATGTTCAGAAACACTTAGGGGAGGGGGAAAACATCCCGGCAAAAGGTGGATTATCGTGTCAGCGGGGTTTCTCCTGAATCTGCTCCAGAGCTGACCTCCACCTCCAACATCTAGCCTTGTCTAGGCAGAGGTAATGGTCTGTCCCCCCCACATTCTGTGTGTTATCTGTAGGGGAGAGAGGCAGCTTATCCATTATACTTTTTATTAAAAAAAAAAAACAGTCGCATGGGGTGGCAGCCAGGGCATCCTGTTGGAGCAGGAGACAGATTGAAAGCAGGTGGGAAACGAGCCGAAAGAGGGAGAACGATAATCACCCTCTGATATAGCATCCTGCAATCTGCAAGCCTGGATGGATGCTTTCTGACTGCCGCTGGATGTTCCCTCTGCCAGCCCCAAGGCAGGTTCTGTTGTGTGGAAAGGCAGCGGGTCAAGGAGGGGTCCCCGTTATAATGTCAGCTTCACATACCTCAAAGGGTTGTTGGGAGGATAGTGTGTATGAGGAGGACTATGTATGCTACCTTGAGCTCTTCAGAGAAAAAGTGAGATATAAATGTAATAAATAAGAATAAATAAGAATAAGAATAACCTTTTCAATACCTGCATAAAACAGTTTTGTTTAGGTAAGCCTATGCAGACATGTCTGTATAGTTAAAGCTATGGTTTTCCCACTAATGAAAACCATGTTGGTAGAAAGTGAGGAGGAATTAAAGAACCTTTTATTGAGGGTGAAAGAGGAGAGTGCAAAATATGTTCTGAAGCTCAACATCAAAAAAACGAAGATCATGGCCACTGGTTCTATCACCTCCTGGCAAATAGAAGGGGAAGAAATGGAGGCAGTGAGAGATTTTACTTTCTTGGGTTCATGATCACTGCAGATGGTGACAGCAGTCACAAAATTAAAAGACACTTGCTTCTAGGGAGAAAAGCAATGACAAACATAGGCAGCATCTTAAAAAGCAGAGACATCACCTTGCCGACAAAGGTCTGTATAGTTAAAGCTATGGTTTTCCCAGTAGTGATGTATGGAAGTGAGAGCTGGACCATAAAGAAGACTGATCGCCGAAGAATTGATGCTTTTGAATTATGGTGCTGGAGGAGACTCTTGAGAGTCCCATGGACTGCAAGAAGATCAAACCTCTCCATTCTGAAGGAAATGAGCCCTGAGTGCTCACTGGAAGGACAGACGATGAAGCTGAGGCTCCAGTACTTTGGCCACCTCATGAGAAGAGAAGATTCCCTGGAAAAGACCCTGATGTTAGGAAAGATGGAGGGCACAAGGAGAAGGGGACGACAGAGGACGAGGTGGTTGGGCAGTGTTCTCGAAGGTACCAGCATGAGTTTGACCAAACTGCAGGAGGCCGTGGAAGACAGAAGTGCCTGGCGTGCTCTGGTCTATGGGGTCACAAAGAGTCGGACATGATTAAATGACTAAACAAGAACAACATGCAGACATGTGGAAAGTTACAAGTATTTTAATTTATTTTTACTGATATTTTTACTGTTGATTTTAGTTTTTAAAATTTTTTAAGTACCTGTTTCTCACTGTTTTTTACAGATAACCTTTTTTTGGAGGGGGTGGTAAACTGCTTTGAGGTTTTATTACAATCCAGTGGCATATAAATTTTGTTAAATAAAATAAACAAACTGCATTTGTATAAATGCTTTACCCCAGTATATGCATCTCTGTACCCATTGGTGCAGAATAGCATTGCAAGATTTGGAGATGTGTTTGTTTGGAAGGATAGCTGTGTTTCAGTTCGTTTATTGTTATGGGAATTGTGAATCGGGTAAAGTCACCTTTAAATGCAAATGGAACCAAATCTCCTCCATTGCTAGCTCTGCCCTGGAGCTAAAGCTCCTCCCCAGTATAAAAGAAAATATTTTAAAAAGATTTTGGGAGTGTGGTGGGCGAGAATTGATACACTCATATCAATAACTTGGAAACTCTAACTCATTAAAACTGCTCTCTCTCTCTCCATGAGTAAAACTGAAAAGAACAATTTGGTGGCTTAAGAAATGAGAAGTTTCATTAGCTCCGTGGAGTGAGAAGGGAGAAAAAGGAATCTCCCGAGTAATGAGCAAATATTTCATGCCATTTCCCCACTCTCTTTGCCCTAGCCAAGATGCAGAGAAACTGATTACGGATTACTAAGTGTTTAATACTGTGTTTCAGGCACACAATTAACAGGCTATCTAAAGAGGTTTTCTTTTTTCTTTTTTTTTAAAAAAAATCCCTCTAGAAATAATGATATTTGCCCATATTCTGAAGACCTGCGGGGGCATTTTTCAACTAGGATACCTGCTTGACTGCCTATTACCATATCCTTTTCTTCTTTCATAGGGAAAACTCCTCCAGGCAATGTACATAGTGCAGCCGTCTCAGCAAGCATAGAAGGGAGTGGGAGGTTTGGCTTTTCAATCCTTTGTTTATGTACGTTTGAGAATATAATAGACAAGTTCCATTCAGAGTCTGGAATGAGATCGGGCAAGCGGCGCCGGGGGGTGGTGGTGGTGGGGTGGGGGCCAAGGCAAAAGATGTCTAGGAGTGATGGTGCTGCCCTAATTTTGCCCCCGTCTGAAACATTGCTGGGAGCTACACGGCAACCAGGAATGTCTAATGCCAGGCAAAACTCATTTCAAGGCCTGCTTCCCTGGCATTGCATGGAGCTGGGGCGAGCTGTGCCATTGCTTCTCTGCCAGAGGATGCTCTTGAATGACTGAAATCCTTCCCTGGGAAGTTAGAGAGAGTTTAATTGCTGCATTGTATCAACGGAGGGGAAGGCAAGACCTAAATGGCTGAAGGATGCAACACAGCAGTATGCCTGGTGTATGGGGTTTGCAAGTGATGGAATTAACCAACTGGACCGCTGATGGGCAAGACAATGTATAGATTCCCTGTTGTGAAATTAATGAAGGAGTGATACCATTCACCCAGAGTTTTGGTTTCCTTTGACTGAGGTCACCAGAGACTTAAGGGGTTCTGTAATATTTGTGTTTCAGTACAAATATGCCTGTTGTCTTTGTCCATGGAGTTTTCTTGGCAGGGATAGTGGAGTGGCTTGCCGGTTCCTGCTCCAGGTGGATCGCGTTTAGTCAAAACTCTCCACTATGACCTGTCCGACTTACACGGCATAGCTCATAGCTTCTCTGAGTTATTCAAGCCCCCTCACCACAACAAGGATGAAGGAGACCATAAAGAAGGCTCATTGCCGAAGAATTGATGCTTTTGAATTATGGTGCTGGAGGAGACTCTTGAGAGTCCCATGGACTGCAAGACGATCAAACCGATCCATTCTGAAGGAAATCAGCCCTGAGTGCTCACTGGAAGGACAGATCCTGAAGCTGAGGCTCCAATACTTTGGCCACCGCATGAGAAGAGAAGACTCCCTGGAAAAGACCCTGATGTTGGGAAAGATGGAGGGCAGAAGGAGAAGGGAACAACAGAGGACGAGATGGTTGGATAGTGTTCTCGAAGCTACCAACATGAGTTTGACCAAACTGCAGGAGGCAGTGGAAGACAGGAGTGCCTGGCATGCTCTGGTCCATGGGGTCCTGAAGAGTCGGACACGACTAAACGACTAAACAACAACAACAAATATGCAGGCGGAGGTTCACACAATTAAGGTTCCTTTTCTTGCTTTTTAATAAAACTTCAGAAAGCCATGCATTAAACAGACTGGCATGGGGCTCTTCCTACCAATTCCCACCAGCTGCATTTCCTGGGATGGGTTGGGAGCAGTGCCAGAAGTCAGGGTTGGAAGACTAACCAGGAGATAGGCAAATGCCTCCCCATAAAGGGCAGCCTTCAGATGTTTCCTACATGTTATATAATTACTTATCTACTTAACAACTGATGGGAAGACATTCCACAGAGTGGGTGCCACTACCCAGAAGGCCCTTAGTAAACCTGGGTCCAGGCTGCACCACTTCAGACTGCAAGTGTGCATGTGTGGGGTGTGATTGTGTGGGTGTCACGACTTAATGCTGCTCTGCATACATCTCAACATCTAACATGAATACAACAGCAACAGACAGTTGCAGGCCAGAAGCAGTCAAGAGTCAACCTTTCTAAACGAACAATTTGGATGACTTTAAAAGAGGACTGTGATCCTCAGATGAAGGGTGGTAGATCAATTTAATCAATAAATAAGCTGTACAAATTCATGGAGGATAAGGGTAGCAATGTCCACTAAGCCACAGTGGCTAATTTTAAAAAATATAATATTTTTTATTAATTTTCAATTATAATTCAACAATACCCTCATTATAACAATGCCAATTCACAATACAATCAATAATAGCACTCATTCAGATAACAAATTATATAATTTAGATAAAGTGCCCTACCCCCCCCACTTGCTAGAATTGATGATTTGGTGATTTTCTGCTTTCCAAAATCTTATTGATTTCAATTACATTCCAGTCATAATAATAATCCCTTATAAAACAACTGCAATATTTATAACTTCTATTTGTGTGGACACATTAAATGATTTATAAAACTACAGGTGAGGATCTCAAACTATATCCTTTGTTCTTCCTGTGTGTGACATTTATTCTGTCCGTGGTGTTTCTTCCTGTCCTTGTAAAATGTTATGTCTATTTCCCCCCGGTTGTTGCTGTTTTCTGTCATGCCTTGAGCAGAGCTGATATCCCATTGTTGTTCCAGAAATTTCTCCCTCACTCAGTCCCATGCTTCGTTGTTTTGCCACAGTGGCTACCTTCTGCCTCCATGGTCAGACACAGTCAGGTCCGGATTTAGGTTTGATGAGGCCCTAAGCTACTGAAGGTAATGGGGCCCTTTATAGGTCCAGCTGTCCTTTGTCAACAACAAATTGTCGCTGTTTTTTGTGTTGAATAAATGCTATATGGTAATTTAAGGACCTAATAGGTCCATACACAACACAAAACACTGTTGCTGTATGCAGGTTTTATTTTATTTGTTTTTTATCTTATATTTTGGACATATACATCCAGTTTTTCATTTAATTTTTTTGGGGCCCCCCAAGAGAGTGGGGTCCTAAGCTATAGCTTGTTTAGCTTATATGTAAATCCAGCAGTGGACACAGTAATGCTTTTGAATAACACTCGCTGGAAACTTCAGAAGAGGGTTGTGCTTGTGGGTTTACTACAGGCATCTGAGTGGCTACTGTGAAAACTGGACTCTGGACTAGATGAAGCATTGGCTTGGCCCAGCAGGCTCTCCTTATGTTATTGTTGTTGTTGTTTAGTTGTTTAGTTGTGTCCGCCTCTTCGTGACCCCCTGGACCAGAGCACGCCAAGCACTCCTGTCTTCCACTGCCTCCCGCAGTTTGGTCAAACTCATGCTGGTAGCTTCGAGAACACTGTCCAAACATCTCATCCTATGTTGCCCCCTTCTCTTTGTGCCCTCAATTTTTCCCAACATCATGGTCTTTTCCAGGGAGTCTTCTCTTCTCATGCGGTGGCCAAAGTATTGGAGCCTCAGCTTCAGGATCTGTCCTTCCAGTGAGCACTCAGGGCTCATTTCTTTAGAATGGAGAGGTTTGATCTTCTTGCAGTCCATGGGACTCTCACGAGTCTCCTCCAGCACCATAATTCAAAAGCATCAATTCTTCGACGATCAGCCTTCCTTATGGTCCAGCTCTCACTTCCATACATCACTACTGGGAAAACCATAGCTTTAACTATACGGACCTTGGTCGGCAAGGTGATGTCTCTCAAGATGTTGGTAGACTGCAACTCCCATTAGCCATAGATAACATGATCAGTGGTCTGGATTGATGGAAGTTGCAGTCCAGCAACATCTGGAGGGCCCCAGGTTCAAAATCATTGTAACAGATTCATTCATTCACACTGTATTCCACTCCCAGCTCTGTTCTCTTTATACAGAGGTCCCTTCAAACTAACAGGAAGGATCTACCGCTCTGCTTTTCTTGATCCTCTAACTCTCATCGTTTTCTCCTGCTGCTTCACATCAGAGGAGACATTATTGTCTGTGTCAAGGCATCTGCATGCCAGCATCTAACTTTTGCCCCACTTGCATCTACTTCTAGAGTGACTGGTCATGTTGTGGGAGCCACTGACACAGGCCCCGCCTCCTGTTTCCAACAATGGAAGAGTACAGCTTTACCTGTCTGTGACACGGTGTGGTTTGGCTGACTTGTCTCGTTTTGACTCTGCAGGCATCTCATTTGTTCCCTTCTTGTGGCTCACTGTGCTCTGAATTATAGCTGGTGTGTCTGTCTCTCTGTGTGATTCTGCCTTCCCATTAGCCTTTGAGTCTTCTGAAGCTCTGTGATTCTGCATTTTTACTTTTCAGCACCCTGGACAGCATCCCTTCCAATGACATTGCCTAGCTTGAAACAGCCAGCACAACAGACAGACGTTCCTTTTAACTTCTCACTGAATTCTCTGCTGTTCTGGTGAATCAGACCTCACATGTAGCAGCCTGCTCAGGACTCTTCTTTCCAGTCAAAAGGCAGATTTTTTATTTTTAAAAAAACCTTATGGCACTTGCTCTTTTTAGATCATCACACACGCACCCCTGCTCTAGCTGCATGAATTATTACTTAGTGACAACAAGGAACCTGAGCAGTAGTGTATATTCCTCCTTACTAAGAGCCTGGAGAAGAGGAGGTTAAGAGGTGATATGATAGCCATGTTCAAATATATAAAAGGATGTCACATAGAGGAGGGAGAAAGGTTGTTTTCTGCTGCTCCAGAGAAGCGGACACGGAGCAATGGATCCAAACTACAAGAAAGAAGATTCCACCTAAACATTAGGAAGAACTTCCTGACAGTAAGAGCTGTTCGACAGTGGAATTTGCTGCCAAGGAGTGTGGTGGAGTCTCCTTCTTTGGAGGTCTTTAAGCAGAGGCTTGACAACCATATGTCAGGAGTGCTCTGATGGTGTTTCCTGCTTGGCAGGGGGTTGGACTCGATGGCCCTTGTGGTCTCTTCCAACTCTATGATTCTATGAACTCTCATTTGAATGGCCAACGGACAAAGAACTTTTCTTGCTCACCATGTTGCCTTGCTGTGAACATGATTTGAAAAGTTTTGTATCTGGACTGAATTCAAAGCACTAGTCTTGCCCTCTGAGGAGACGAATCATCTGGCACTTACATATTGAATGGGGTAGTGAAACAGCAATGCAGGGGGGAGCAGATCCAGTATCCCCCCCCCCACAATAAGAATGATGAGATCATCTGCTGGAGCAGCAATTTGCAACGTTTTATGTTGAGGTGACTCAAGGACTGGTCTGGTCGAACACATGATCTCTTTGTTAGGTAGGCTAAGCTGAGACACTCAGTGGTCCAAGGTCACACAATGCCTGACTGGAGATTATGACCAATCAGGGATGTGAACCCCAGACTTCAGGAACAAAGTCCAATGTGCTAACCACCACGCCACCCTGTCAGACGTTGTCATATGTGTGTCATACGTGCAGAGGAAAACCTTAAACACGTTGCAGAGTTCCCAAAAAATAAACCAGAGGTGGTAGTAATTCATTCAGCACAGCTATACTTGTGCTGAAGGCAAATGTGCGTTAATGGTTATCAAATCCAATACAATCAGGATTGGCTCAGTCCATACAAAATCCACTTGCAGCATTTATAAACTTAACTCCTAATAAGACTAAACCTTAGCACTAAGCATCCGATGTACAGAAACAGAAACACCACACCAGAAGGAAGAGAGAGAAAGAGAAAAGTAAGACCCAGGCTCCTTTTGGCCTATATTTATAGTGAGCATGACTCTGCAGAATAGAGATAAGAGAACTAGTTCAAACCAGCTTCCCAGAAGGTATAACCCAAACAATCATTAACCCTTCTGCCTCTGCTTCTCTCACACAGAGAAGCTTCTAGTAGCTTCTAGATTTAATCAGAATAGGAAAGAATAGGAAAGATCTTAACACATCAGGTCAATACTTTCTGCACTAAGAAATGCAAACTGACACCAACTTCACCAACTCAGGCTTCCATCAAGTGTAGCTCTAAGTCACCGTCCATTCAGTAAAAAGATTTGTGCTTCCACAATAGGATTTACGCCCCCCCCATGCACCTCCTAAATCTGTTCTGTGCTTTCACTCACTGCTCTGCAGCAGATTTGGGCTGGGAATGTGGTGCAAGAATGGTGGGAGGAGTGGGAGGGAAAGTCCCACTGCACAAGAGTAAATCCTTGAGCCGAAAGGATGGTTACTTAACACTGCACTGAATACAAGACTTACTGCTTTATCATTGTCAACAGGTATTGATAAATAGGGTATTATATGATAAATAGGGTATTATGATTGGGCTCATCCCTGAAAGAGAGGGTGAAACGGATTATAGAGATGAGGTGGAGCGGCTGACAGAGTGGTGCAGAGCTAACAACTTGCTCATAAATACAAGGAAGACAAAGGAGCTTGTGGTGGACTTCAGGAGATAGAAGAGCAACGTCCAGCCACTTTTGATTGATGGGGTCTGTGTGGAGAGGGTAACAACGTTCAGATTTTTGGGCATTGAATTACAAGAGGATCTGTCCTGGAGTGTCAACACAAGGGGGCTTGTGAAGAAGGCGCAGCAGAGACTGTACTTTTTGAGAATACTAAGGAAAAACCATCTTCCGCAGAAACTGCTGCTTGCCTTCTATCACTGTGCCATTGAGAGCGTGCTCACTTATGGCTTATGTGTGTGGTACGGAAGCTGTACTACCCAGGACAGGATGGGGTTGTGCAGGGTTGTTAAGGCAGCAGAGAGCATTGTTGGCTGCCCACTCTCCACCTTAGAGCAGATTTATGCCACAAGGTGCCATAGGAAGGCACTGGACATAGTAAAAGATCCATCGCATCCTGGTCACTGTCTCTTCGAGCTCTTGCCGTCGGGACGGAGATACAGGACGATGAAGACAAGAACGAGCCGTCTTAAGAACAGCTTCTTCTCCAGAGCGATCTCGGCCCTGAATGGGAAGCCCGGACTTTGAAAGTCATCTAATCTCCCTTGCTGTATTATACTGTATTGATTAATTAGTGTTTTTATGGAGCAGTCAAGTAATTTCGTTGTCCCCGAAGGGGGCAATGACAATAAAGATATTATTATTATTATTATTATTATTATTATTATTATGCCAGGTACTTTTGGTTTGTTTGTTTGTGAGTGTGTCTGTGTGTGGCCACATGTAACAATGGATCAAGACAGATGCTTGGAAGTTTTTTTTAACTCTCTTTGGGGAAGTGACTATTGACCCTTCATGGGGACATGGCTGTATGAGATGTTGTGATGAGCTCCTGCACTTCAGAATTTGTCACTATGTCTCTTTAAGTATCAAAGTGAGCACCTTTCTCCATAACACCCCCCCCTTCCAAGATTAAGACCTGTTTACCAGGCTCTGCTCCATACTCGACCGATTGAGAAGTTTCATGGGTGAAGAACAGGGACTTGTCAATTGTAGTCCCTAGGTTGCTGAATTCCCTGATGCTCCTTGAGGATACAAGCTTTATTCTCCTGGTCCTAAAATATCTATTTATTCACTTTGCTTTTTCTGTTTAATTCTACCTGGCAATTTTCAAGCACTGACAATGTGCTGTTTTATTACGGTATCTGCTTTTTCCTTGTTTCCCCCTTAGTTAGTTCTCTATTGTTAAACAACTCTAGGAACTGTAGCTCTTATAGTTTAAGGAACAGTGTTTCCTAAAAACTCTCAGCACATTTAGCAAACTACATTTACCAGGTTTCTATGGGGGTGCCATCAAATGCTTAAAGTGCAATGATACTGCTTTAAAAGTACAATGCAGATGAGCCCTTTATTTTTTATTGTGGCGGCCTATGAGTTTAAAAAAAAAAGTTTGGGGAAGCAAATTCCATAATTCAATTAAGACACACACTTTACCATTTATTAATGCTATATTGTTTTGCAGGTGGGACAGTCAATATCCCATTTGAACGGCTTCCCATTCTGAGAGGTACACTGATTACAAGTGTTGTTTATTTATCTCTTATTTAAAAACCCAGTTTCTTTCCCCAGCAGCTATAAGTATAAATAGTTCTCATTAAATGTTCTTTAATGTGATGTGTAGCAAGTGCATTCCATAAGGGCAGCATTTCTGTACAGAGGTGAAGTGACTTTTGACAACGGGATACAAATAGAAGTTCTTTCTACATGCCCTGGTTCTGCGCCCGCCCCCCTTTTTGCTATTTTAAACATTTGAAGGGCAGGTGTAGGAACCAGCCACTTAAAACGCACAGCTAACTAAGGGAGAGGAAAAACACACAGGCGAAGAACCTCAAACATTGTCAGAACAAATTAGCAGCCTGACAGATGACCCCGGTACTCAAAGGAATATTAATACCAGGTAATGTCTGAGGTCAGAACAGAGAGAGTCGCTGGAGGGGCTGTGGTGGATGCTAATATGGTTGGCACCTACCAATCATGTAGGAAGAAACGAGGTGGCTGCAGCAGAGTGACAAACAGATTTGTGCAATTATAATGACACATCGTGGCACTCTCAACAAATCTTCTCAAGGCCGTTGGATGAACAGCCTCATTGCATAATATCCATTTCGTTTCAATTACGGCATTTATATCCTACCTTTCTCTCCAAGCTACTCAAGGTGGCGTATGTGGTTGTCCCCTTCTTCCACTAACCCCTACGACAACTCTGTGAGATAAGTCCCTCCCTCTAAATCCTGCACCAAAAACCAAGCAAACCTCTGGATTCTGGACAAGGTGTGTGTCATGCACATCCATAAAAAATGTACATGCATTTGCTTCTTTATGTTTTAGCTGGGTTAGAAGGAAATATCAGGGGCAGACAGAATACCTGTCCTCAACAGGAACAGCCAGTATGATGTGATAGAGCCACCTGATGTCAGGGACTGGACTGAGGAGAAATGGTGGGGGCTGCCCTCCCATCTCCTGAACCTTCCCGAAGACAGGAGGACAGTGTAGATTTAGAACAGTGGCTTGCAGAAGGTTCAGAGACTGCAAAGGGGAGAAGCTGGGAAATACTGGAAGAGGAACAGCAGGAAGAGGAAACATCAGGGGAGAGACAGCTGACAGACACTGTGTATTTGGAAAGCATTCCTGACCCCCCATCTCCTAAGACTAGACGGGCATTGAGGGTGGTAGAACAGAAAGCTCAGTGGAAGAAAGCTAACATTAGTTGACATTGGGGTGGCAAACAATAGTAGAGATGGAGGGGGTGGGATTTGGAGCAACACCATTTCTAGAGAGAGATGCATTCCTTTGTCCCTCGCTGTGATTATTGAACTGATTCCCCGAAGCCTGACACCCTGCTGGCACCTGTGGTGCTGCAGTTTACCTAGATGAGGTGTGTCAGGGTGACGACGAGGTTAAAGGTAAAGGTAAAGGACCCCTGACAGTTAAGTCCAGTCGCGAATGACTCTGGGGTTGCGGCGCTCATCTCGCTTTACTGGCTGAGGGAGCCGATGTTTGTCTGCAGACAGTTTTTCTGGGTCATGTGGCTAGCATGACTAAGCTGCTTCTGGTGAAACCAGAGCAGCGCACGGAAATACTGTTTACCTTCCTGCCGGAGCGGTACCTATTTATCTACTTGCACTTTGATGTGCTTTCAAACTGCTAGGTTGTCAGGAGCTGGGACTGAGCAACAGGAGCTCACCCCGTTGTGGGGATTTGAACCGCTGACCTTCCAATCAGCAAGCCCTAGGCTCAGTGGTTTAGACCACAGTGCCACCTGTGTCCCGATGATGAGGTTAGGGATGTCCAAAAGACATCTTGATAGGACCACTTGACTAGTTCCACACAGACTCAGCTTCACCTTGCCTCTGCCCTAGTCTGAACCAGGTAAGCTGCAGCAATGCTGGTGTTGGGAGGGTGTTGTTTGCGGATCCAACCCACCACACACCAGACATGACTGGTCCTGTGCTCCCCTAAACACCAGCATCAGGCTCAGAGTCAGGAGCTCTGGGATCATGACAGAATCACAGAGGTTTTTTTCCAGGGGCCAGGTGAACTTGAAGAATTTTCACCTGACCCTTAAAGACAAAGTAACCAGAGGTTCATCTTCTTTCTCTCCTCACCCCACCCCAAAACAGCAACAACAAAAACTTGCTGTCTCCTTAAGAGGCAATTTGGCTGCTTTCAAGCGAGGTCAAGCTGTCTTGATGTAGCACCATTCCTGGGGGCATCAGAGATGGCTTCCCTTATTGACCACAATAATTTATAGAATCATAGAATTGTAGAGTTGGAAGGGACCCCCAAAGGTCATCCAGTGCAACCCCCTGCAATGCAGGAATCTCAGCTAAAGCATCCATGACAGATGGCCACCCAACCTCTGCTGAAAATTCTCCAAGGAAAGGGAATCCACCACCTTACATGGGAGTCCGTTTCACTGTTGAACAGCTCTTACCCTCAGAAAGTTCTTCCTGATGTTTAGCTGGAATCTCCTTGTAACTTGAAGCCATTGGTTCAGGTCCTTCCCACTGAAGCATGAGAAAACAAGCTTCCTTCATCTTGAGATATTGCCGGGTAGAAAACAGTGTCAGTATCTTCAGCCCACAGGCAGAGGTACCTGGCCTCCCCTGAGGCAATTGAGCGAGATACTGGATGACCTCTCCGCTGCTTCTCCCGGCAGGCTAGGTCATAAACCGGCGATCCTCCTCAAACGTGAGAAGAACACACCCTCTGCTTCTCTCTGCTTCTTTCCCTCCCTGCATTCTCCCCAGGGAGGGGAAATGAGACAGACAGGAGTCCTTTCTACATGTTTTATTCCTGTCACTCAACAGTACATAGAAATGTGACTGCACCCTTCAGTCTCCATCAGAAGAGTCACACACTCCTCCCCTGTACTTCCAGCACAGGTCATATGACACACTGAGCTAACATCCGGTGCTCAGTACAGAGAATAGGCTCCACCTTTTCTCCAACAGTACATCTGCAAAACACAATATGCTGTTTTGCATTCCAGCCATCTGGAGCTGGCTTTTGCCTTGGTGCTTTTTCCTGACATCCTCCCCTAAAAGCATCAATAGGCAAAACATGATCCAGAGAAGAGAACAAGCAGTTGTTATACATATAACAGTCCCCTGTTGTTTCAGTTCCACCCTTGGAACTCCCCACCACTGGTTTCACCAGTGTACCTCTCTGGTTGTCTGGCTTCCAAGGAATGAGTGCTTCTGCATTACCTTGGCTAGCTACTCTCTGTTGTGTCTTTGTCTCTGACTTAGACACTGCTTTAACCTGCTTTGAGTTGTTAACAATAGCAACACACGCAACAGCTAAGTTAGCAAACTCTTTTGAGTACCTCTTTGGTGGTACACCCTTTGTAACTCTCTCAGACCTGCGTATGAGGTTCTGATCCTCTGTGCTCACTGGTTCAACCTTTGGACTCTGTTGAGAACCAGTAGCTATCAGTGGTTCTTCCTTCATCTGTGAAGGTCTATCCATTGTGTGAGATTTTCTCTCAATGACTGTTACAACTGAACTCTCTGAGCTATCACTGTCATCGTCAGTACCACTGTAATCTGTGACATCAGAAAAATCATCATCATCATCATCATCTGAATTGCCACCTGTGGGAAATGTGTGTTCTACAACCCGCTCTTGCTCTGGAGCACTCTTTAGAAACTTTGTGAGAATCACCTGACCAGATTCAGACAAAATTACTCTGTAGAGACCCTTTTCATATCCCACAAAAATGCCTCTGGCATTCTTTACTCCACCTGGAGCTTCTGTTCTCACATGAGACCCGAAAACCTTAAAATAGGCAACAGAAGGTTTTCTATTGAACAGCTTCTCAAAAGGAGAACATCCCAACTCTGTTGAGACTTTTCTCAACCACACATGAAGATAGGACGCTAGCGATTCGGCCCAATATTCATGTGGCAAATGTGAACTCAGCAATTGCGCATGCATCCCCTTTTGCAATTCTTTGTTCACTCTTACAGAGACCCCCCTCTTCCACGCTTCTTGCGAAACTGCAACTTTGTGGTCTATCCCTTTTCCATCCAGGAACTTCTGAAACTTCTGTAACAGAAAAACTTGTTTGTCATCTGTGAAAAGACAATCAATGTTAGCATCATGCATACTTTTAACCTTGTCACAAAACTCCTGAAACTTTTCTAAAGTTTCTTGCGGTTTCTCCATCATATAAACCCAAGAATAATTAGTGAAACAATCCACACACAGAAGGTAATATTTTGCACCGCCTCTAGATGGTTCTAGAGGACTAATCACATCAGCATACACCCGCTGAAATGCTCTGTCGACCTTCTTGGTCTTGGTCACCTTCCTGGTGCTCACACTGGTCACACCTGCAAGAGAGATTTCGTTAGAAACAGAAGAATTACATTTCATGTAATCACTTTGATCAAAGGTCAACAAATACAGTCCATCTTTCTCTTTGGCAGTAAGAAACAGTTCTCCATCTTTGTAGATCTTGCAGCTTTTAGCATCATAGGTCAGTTTCAGTCCTTTCTTTGCAATCTGCGACACACTCAGCAGATTAAATCTCAGTTCTGGAACCAGGTAAACATTGCTTATAGTCAAGTTCAGACTCTCAAGATACACAGTCCCAATTCCTGTTGCTTCCAACTCCTGACCGTTGGCCTGTTTCACAGCGAAGCTTTGCTTCTTCAACGTCGAAAACAGTTGTCTGTGCGGGCACATATGAACCGTTGTGCCCGTGTCAATTATGAATGAGTTCCCAACATCTGGCGTGGTTCCTTTCGCCATCATAGCCTTTGCAGGTTTCACCTGGCACTTGGTACGGCTTTTGCCTGACGCCTCAGGCTTCGTAGAGCTGCTCTTTGCTCCTCTTGACTGGCGCGGCTTCTTACAGTTTCGCTGTAGATGCCCAGTCTGTCCACAATTGTAGCATCGGACAGCACTCAATGCTACTCCATGCTTTCTGGTACCATCAGCAGTGGGGAGATTTGAACTCTGTTCTTCCCTCCCCCTGTCAGCAACACCCATTGCACCTTGTTCAGAAACACCAACAGTTCCAACAGCCACAGTTCCTGCACTCTCCCCTCTGGGGTCAAAGCTCTCCTCAGCTTTCGTTGAGCTCTTAGGAACTTGGCCAGCATCATCTTGGCTCACCCCTTCTGGGGTAGTTATCCATCCAGACCCTGATGAATAACTGTCTCTGGTCAGGGGAGATGAGTTAGGCAAGTCTCTCCCCTTCTTGGCATCCATTTTGAATCCAAGCCTCTCTCACTTTCAAACAAGCTGTAAAATCCAACAGTTGTTTTTTTCTTTCTCACGCAGCAAACTGCAAGTTGTTTACGCTTTTTGCACCTGGCAGCTAAACTCAGGCTGCTATTGAAAGTCCCTTCCAAGGGCACGTAAACTTTGTAGCCAAAACACTCTCTGGTTTTGTTTCGCTTTTCTCAAGCTTCATAATCACAGTCCAGCCCCTTTGCCAGTAACTTTCCAACTTTCCGTTACTTAGCAACAATGCATTTCAATAGGACATCTTATCTTAACCACAAGAATTTGTGGAATGCAGGCCTCTTCTCCCGGAGCTGTATTTTTCCAAGACGCAGCTCCCCGTGAACCAGTGAATTAATCGAACTGCGTTCACACTTTTAGCCCGAAATGCAGCAGCATACCTTGAACTTTGTTGCCCTGGAAAACACCTCTTCTTTCCACCAGCTGTCTGTGGAGCCTCTGGCTTCTTTCAGACGCTTTCCTTCTCCCTTGGAGCAGAGGAGGACAATCCACCAGCCTCTCATGCAGATGTTCGATGAATCGCAACCATCCGAAGGCTGCCTTATGTTAGTATCTTCAGCCCACAGGCAGAGGTACCTGGCCTCCCCTGAGGCAATTGAGCGAGATACTGGATGACCTCTCCGCTGCTTCTCCCGGCAGGCTAGGTCATAAACCGGCGATCCTCCTCAAACGTGAGAAGAACACACCCTCTGCTTCTCTCTGCTTCTTTCCCTCCCTGCATTCTCCCCAGGGAGGGGAAATGAGACAGACAGGAGTCCTTTCTACATGTTTTATTCCTGTCACTCAACAGTACATAGAAATGTGACTGCACCCTTCAGTCTCCATCAGAAGAGTCACACACTCCTCCCCTGTACTTCCAGCACAGGTCATATGACACACTGAGCTAACATCCGGTGCTCAGTACAGAGAATAGGCTCCACCTTTTCTCCAACAGTACATCTGCAAAACACAATATGCTGTTTTGCATTCCAGCCATCTGGAGCTGGCTTTTGCCTTGGTGCTTTTTCCTGACAAACAGTAGTAGTAATAGTAGTTTAAAGCCCTATGCGGCCTAGGACCCACGTACCTACGGGACCACCTCTCCTGGTATGCCCCACGGAGGACCTTAAGGTCCACAAATGACAACATTTTGGAGGTCCTAGGTTGCAAGGTGGTTAGATTGGTCTCAACTAGGTCCAGGGCCTTCTCAGTACTGGCCCCGACTTGGTGGAACGCTCTGTCACAAGAGACTAGGGCCCTGCGGGACTTGACATCTTTCCGCAGGGCCTGCAAGACAGAGATGTTCCGCCTGGCCTTTGGTTTGGACTCAGTCTGACCCTTATGTTTCCCTCCCCTTATGGTTTTGATGAGGCTGCATTTTAAATTGCATTTTAACCTGTATTTTAAATTGGGTCCCTCCCCATTATGTTTTTACTGTAATTTTACTGTTGTTGGCCGCCTTGAGCCCGGTTCTGGCTGGGGAGGGCGGGGTATAAATAAATATTATTATTTCATTATATTATTATTATATTACTATTATATTAGTAATTTATTTGTATCCCTTCTGTTGGGTGTAGTGAAGGGTTAACCTTCTGTGTCTCGAGGCTGAGAGGAGGCGCTTACAAGGGAAGTAAGCCAGGACGTGACGAAAGCAGCTTGGAATGCTGTGAGCTGAGTGAAAAAGTGAAAGCAGCTTTGTTACGCAGCTGCAAGCTGAGAGAGAAGGACGCAAAAAAGATGCAGCTTGAATCAGATGGTGTTTATGGATTGTAAATATGCTACTTTTGAGCAAATAAAGTGATATAAGGAAAGAAGAAACGTGTGGGACTTGTTTTACTGCCCTTTCAACATGGACGCTGTGAAATTCTGCTAATTGCTTTACGACCTGCAGAGGAGTGCAGGGAAGTGTGCTGGACGCCAAGAATAAAGCAATAAATCTACCTAACATGGCTGGGGAGGGCGGGGTATAAATAAATATTATTATTTTATTATATTATTATTATTATTATTATTATTATTATTATTATTATTATTATTATTATATTACTATTATATTAGTAATTTATTTGTATCCCTTCCAACTGACTGGGTTGCCCCAGCCACCCTGGGCAGCTTCCTGAATATATAAAAAAACAGTGTTATTACTTTATTTCATTAATCCTTGGCCCTGTTCTTGGAGTGGGGGGAGTCATTGTTAACCCATGAAGCAGTTATTCTGTAAGGAGGGGAAAACTCATCAGCATTGGCATTACAAAGGCATACATTCAGGAGGGAATGTATGTTTGCAGTGAGCTTAGCAATGCTCCTGATCTCCCCCTCAATTAACAGAGAGGGATTCCCTTTGACTAGAAAGGACTTGGGGCCACACAAGAAGAGCTATCAAAAGGTGATTATTCACTAATCCCTCCCAGTGTGTCCCAATGTGGGCAGGGAAGCCTAATGACATTTGGCTCGCAAAGAAGGATTTAGCCCTAATGAATCATATCCTCTGAGGACAGGCAATGCCAGCTGAGCATAAAATGAGTTGGGAAGAGGGGAATCCATTATCACACCAAGAAGATTTACAGTATATTCAGACCCCACCAAAGCAGCAGTCATGATTTGGAGAAACAGATCCCTTGTCCATTCGGGGGATGTAAAACAGGTAAGGTTGCGGTTGGGGAGACCTGTGCAGACTTTGGGGGGATGGTTTTTGTCACGACAAGTCATGCTTTTCTCCAAAACATTTGCAGAAAGCTGTGGCAGTTCCCTGTGAGATTTAGAGCCCTAGAAAGTCATGGTTCTTAAGTATGCAGGAAGTCTCCCCAAAGACAGGAGGCTCCTGGTTTTACAAGTGCACCCTTCAACACATGGAGGCTGAGAGGGAGGCAGAGTATAGGGCATTAGGCCCTACTTTCCCTGCAACTAGATTGCCTGAAGAGGGTTATTGAAGAACCACAGACGTCCTCAGGACACCGGAGAGTGGAGACCCAGTGTACAGTACTCCTAGACTTTGCCAAGGGAGACTTGAGTTCAACTCTGTGCTCAGCCAAAACATTTGCTGGTTGTCCTTGGGCCAGTGACTCTCTTTCATGAGAAATAATATTGCAGCTAAGCAAAGGGTTAAGACACACAGTTCCCCTGTAAAATCATAGAAGAAGAAGGAGAAGAAGAAGAAGAAGAAGAAGAAGAAGGAGAAGAGGAGGAGAAGGTGGTGGTGGTGGAGGAGGAGTATGGACTTGATATCCCACCTTTCACTCCCCTTAAAGGCAAAGGTAAAGGGACCCCTGACCATTAGGTCCAGTCGTGACCGACTCTGGGGTTGCGGCGCTCATCTCGCTTTATTGGCCGAGGGAGCTGGCGTACAGTTTCCGGGTCATGTGGACAGCATGACTAAGCCGCTTCTGGCGAACCAGAGCAGTGCACGGAAACACTGTTTACCTTCCCGCCGGAGTGGTACCTATTTATCTGCTTGCACTTTGATGTGCTTTCGAACTGCTAGGTTGGCAGGAGCAGGGACCGAGCAACAGGAGCTCACTCCATTGCGGGGATTTGGACCGCCGACCTTCTGATTGGCAAGTCCCTTCACTCCCCTTAAGGAGTCTCAAAGCGGCTAAAAATCTCCTTTCCCTTCCTCTCCTCACTCAACTCTGTGAGGTGAGTGAGGCTGAGAGACTTCAAAGAAGTGTGACTAGCCCAAGGTCACCCAGCAGCTGCAGGTGGAGGAGCGGGGAAGCAAACCCGGTTCACCAGATTACGAGTCCACTCCTCTTAACCACTACACCACACTGGCTAGAGAGGGCACTCTGTGAGGTCACATCCCCTGCTTGACCTGGTGGGAAAAGTAACAAAGATAAACAATCCTTACTACTTCCTCCCTTCAACATTCAGCTTCATTGAACGTCCATGAGTTCTAGCTTCTGCACCATGCATAATCTTAGGTTCAGCTGTCCCTCCCACCTTACTGCACCACACACAATTTCATAAATGTCTGTCATGCCCTTCCTCAGTTGCCTTTCTCCTTCATCTAAAAAGTCCCGGCTATTTGTGCTCGTTTCTCATTAGGAAGAACTGTCTCCCAGATCACAGTCTCTTGTCTAATTCATTCCAGAAAGTCCCATGACTTCAGCATTCTCTCCTCTCCCTCCAATGCTGCTTCCAGGTGTCACAATTTGCGCTCCTTCTCTACGCGGAAGAACAGATCCACAGAGCAGATGTGAGCAACAGCCAGTGACACCAGTCATCTGATAAATGGCTTTTACACCACTTAAAAAATTAGACCTGACAAGGAATCATTACCCCTTAAGAAAACAGAGCCAGAGTGCGAAGGAAGCTGGCAGGGGATCTACTGCCGTTCGATGCTTTCACCTTTGAAGGTGCCACTCAGCGGCCGCCTAACCTGTCACCGTGAAAAGATGCAGGAAATACCAGTGTTCAGTCCTGACTTCCACAATTGCCTTGGAACGCCAGCTCAAAACCATATAAGGCTCTTTCCGAGACTTCGAATGCAATAATTTACCTCCCTCCCCTGAAGTGTAACCTACTTCATTTATTTCCTCTGTATTCCAGAAACTTTTACAGTGGTACCTTGGTTTACGAACAGTCCTGTTTACAAACTACAGTCATACCTTGGGTTACAGATGCATCAGGTTGCGCTTTTTCGGGTTGCGGACTGCTGAAACCCGGAGGTAACGGAACGGGCTACTTCCGGGTTTCGGCAGTCGCACATGCGCAGAAGCTCTAAATCACACTTTGCGCATGCGCAGAAGCACTGAATGGCAACCCGTGTGTGCACAGACGTGCCGCTGTGGGTTGCGAACACTGTGGGTTACGAATGTGCATGCCACACGGATCACATTCACAACCCAAGCGTCCACTGTATTTGGTTTAAGAACTCTGCAAAACCGGAAGTAGTGTTACTTTACCTCGGTCTATGAACGGAAGCCGAACAGTGGAAGGGCACTGGCAGTGGGAGGCCTCATTAGGGAAAGCGTGTCTTGGTTTAAGAATGGATTCAGTTTAAGAACGGACTTCAGGAACAGATTAAGTTCGTAAACCTAGGTACCACTGTATGGGCTTTCTTTCATGCAATGACAGGGGAGCAAAGGGGAGCCTTTCTCCTTTGCTGGCCAGAGAAAGGAGAGGTGAGTGCTCTTGTGCTTGAATCCTGCTTGCTAGTTTCCCAAAGACATCTGGTCGGCCTCTGTGAGAACAGGACTAGATGGGCCATTGTCCTGATCCAGTAGGCTCTTCTTGTAGTCTTCTGTCATAGCTCAGACCATCAGGCTTCCTTGCAGAAGAAGAAGAAGAATTTGGATTTGATATCCCACTTTATCACTAAGGAGTCTCAAAACAGCTAACCACCTCCTTTCCCTTCCTCCCCCACAACAAACAGTCTGTGACGTGAGTGAGGCTGAGAGACTTCAGAGAAGTGTGACTAGCCCAAGGTCACCCAGCAGCTGCATGTGGAGGAGCGGGGAAGCGAACCTAGTTCACCAGATTACGAGTCCACCGCTCTTAACCACTACACCACACTGGCTCTCAGGTTCAATCCTCAGCATTTTCAGGTATGATTTGGGAGCCTGAAACCCCGGAGAGCTGTTGCCACTCAGTGTAGAATATTGAGCTTGATGGACCAGTGGCCTGACTCAGTATAAGACAGCTTCTTAGTTTCCTTATTCAATAACAGTTGAAACTTGCAGTGGGGCTGGGGACAGCTGATGGGTCTAACCTTTCAGTCATGCTAGCAGGGCAGCGGTGAATTAATAGGGTTCTCAAAGAATTCTGCTGCAAACAGACCCAGAAGTGGAAATTGCTGCAGTCTGCATGTTCACTGATGGTCACAAATAGAAAGCAGTCGTATGAATAACATCCAGACTCAAAATGTTATTGCCTTTTTCTTTTGAATCCCACAAATGACACATGGTTAATGATGTTTTTAAAATGGTTCCAACATTTCCTTTACAATGAATGCTTTCTGCAGGGTTGAGCAGAGGAACTCACATGTGCAGCCAACCAAGCTGGATTTAACCTTCTCCCATCTGCAGGATCAGTGGGGGTTAAATCCTGCTTCCTGCAGGATTGAGCTGCGTGCGTGGGTTCCTTGCGGAGAATTCAGGTGCACAGATGAACCAGGAAGGATGGCAAGGATTTCTGTGGGGTGGAGCTGCTTCAGCAACAATGAAACATGACAGAAATTATGAAAAATGCTGCCGTAGCAGACAGTGAAATGAATGAGGTAGTATTTGGCAGAAACCAAACTGCGGAAGAATGGAAACAGCACTATGAAGAATGCAGATGCTTTCTTACACCCCTAGTGATATAAGAAGGTGTCCTCACTATGCCCTGTTCGGCTCTTGCTAAAAGCCTTCTTGTTTAGCCTACCCTACCCATATGCTTGAGGTAATTTTGATCTGTTTTAGGCTTTCCGTTTTTCTATGTTTGAAAGTTCTGCTGTAAATTTTCCTTAACTTTATTGCTTTATATTTCTGTAAACCACTTTGAGGTTGCTGTTTTTTTGCCAGTGTATAAATTTTATGAAATAAATACATGATCTGTGCCACCCCCACCCCGAAACTGCTGTTGGACTCCACATCCCATCAGCTTCAGCCAACATGGCCAATGGTCAGGGATGATGGGTGCAAGTTGGATGGCTACAAGTTCCCCAACTCTTCAGTGGGAAGATGTCAGAAGGTGCAAGAGATAACAAAATGCACTTCAAAAGCAAATGGGGGAAAGGTTGAATGAGTCTTTGACCATATCTATCTATCTATCTATCTATCTATCTATCTATCTAGCTGTCAGAAGGCTGATCGCTGAAGAATTGATGCTTTTGAATTATGGTGCTGGAGGAGACTCTTGAGAGTCCCATGGACTGCAAGAAGATCAAACCTATCCATTCTTAAGGAAATCAGCCCTGAGTGCTCACTGGAAGGACAGATCCTGAAGCTGAGGCTCTAAGACTTTGGCCACCTCATGAGAAGAGAAGACTCCCTGGGAAAGACCCTGATGTTGGGAAAGATTGAGGGCACAAGGAGAACGGGACGACAGAGGACAAGATGGTTGGACAGTGTTCTCGAAGCTACCAACATGAGTTTGACCCAACTGCGGGAGGCAGTGGAAGACAGGAGTGCCTGGTGTGCTCTGGTCCATGGGGTCCCGGAGAGTCAGACATGACTAAAGGACTAAACAACAACAAACAACAACATCTATCTATATATCATCTATCTATCTATCTATCTATCTATCTATCTATCTATCTATCTATCATCTATCTATCTATCTATCTATCTATCATCATCTATCTATCTATCTATCTATCATCTATTTATCTATCATCTCTATATCTCTATATCTCCAGAGACCAAGCCAGTCACAGCAAAGAGGGAAAATGCAAGCATAAACCACTGTGATGAGACAGATAGACACCTCCTCTCAAGTCTGGTTAAGGGTTGATGTACCATTTTAACATTTCAAGACTTGTACAATCATCATTTCTGCTCCATTCATTTGCTTCATTTCCACTGGATTATCTTGTCGTGCATAGAAATATCTTTTAAATATAACTCCATGTTGCTCTATGGGTATCTGGTATGTGGTGGGTATTCAGAAATACCAGTGCCAGCCTTGTGTGTTCACTCTTGAAATTAAGTATCAACGAGGGCAGAAAATTAATTCACGGGTGGAACAGCAGGATGGGGTGGGGGCTGGAAAATAAAGTCTGTGGTCTTATGCCAGGGGATGACAATTTTGGGATTTATTTTATGTGTGGGAAGGGGACATATTCATGCCGAATAAACACAGCTTGAAACCGGCCAGAGGGCCTTTTGATATAATGAAATATACAATTAGTACAACAAAAATCAGAGGTTACTTTTAAGCAGCTGGCAGCTAAATGCCTAGGTCTGTATACCATGGTGTCAATGCAGTCAAAGTACAGCTGTTTTAACTATGATTGATTTCAATGGAAGGATTAAGGATGTATGTCATGCAATGCCATCAAGATCAATGGGAAACAGAAGTTTGTTGCCCTGGGTTCCTTGGGGAGAAAGGGTGGGATATAAATTCAACAAACAAACAAACATATGCAATTAAAACACAATCCTTCATAATTCATTAAAGAAAAGGAGCTGTCTGATTCTCAAGGTGGTAAGGTAAAAAGGTAAAGGACCCCTGGACAGTTAAGTCCAGTCAAAGGCGACTATGGGGTTGTGGTGCTCATCTCAGCTGGCGTTTGTCCACAGACAGCTTTCCAGGTCATGTGGCCAGCATGACTAAACTGCTTCAGCCGCAACAGGACACCGTGATGGAAGCCACAGCGCATGGAAACGTCATTTACCTTCCCACCACAATGGTACCTATTTATTTGCTTGCACTGGTGTGCTTTTGAACTGCTAGGTTGGCAGGAGCTGGGACAGAGAAACAGGAGATCACACTGTCATGGGGATTTGAACCGCCGACCTTCTGATCGGCAAGCCCAAGAGGCTCAGTGGTTTAGACCACAGCACCATCCACATCCCTCCCCAGGTGGTAGAGATCTGCCATAGCTTCCTAGAAGTCCACAGAGAAGGACTTTGTTCTAGATCAGAGAAGCTCCAGCTATTGGTTGATGGACTCTGTCCAACCTCACCAGCTTCCCTTAATTTCTAGCTCCTTGTGCCAGCTTTGGAAACACTGTGCACCTCTCATCTGCTTCCAATCTAGCCGGCAGTCCTCAGAGGGTAGAAACACCAGCTGTGTGACAAGCAACTCAAAAACCGAACCTTTCCACCATCACAGCATCTCCGTGCCAGAATGAGCTTTCCCTGTTGAACACCTGCCAGTCACAGAGCTGTTGAAAACGCAGGAGCCATACCAGGAAATAAAGGGCTCTCTAAATAACAGCTTTTAAAAAGCTTTCGTTGATACTTGACTCGCCTGAGATTAAAATGCTTGCATACAACCTTCTGCAGCTGATGACAGTTATTTGGGATGCCATTTGCCAGCTGCCAATCTTTGTCACATGTTCTGGACATGTATATTTAGTGAGGTTTTGTGGAAACTGAGGATGGCATTCAGCTAAGTTTTACTCAGTAGAGACCCACTGAAATTAATGAACATGACAAAGTTAGACGGTGGGTTATTATGTTCCATACGATGACAAAATAGGGAATATTTCAAGAATACTGTTGAGTAACTTGCTCACTGATAATGGGAAAAATATGCATTGCTTCTCATTGGTAATCAGGGAGATCAACACCTTTCATAGATTGGAATAAATGAGTCTCGACTGAAGCATATTTTACTAAATGAATGCATTGCAGGACAGCAAATGGAAACATTGACTTGGGCAGACTAGCTGAAAAGCGGATTGCATATATAATACATTGCGTCAGAGCAGTAAATGTCAAAACAAGTTACAATGAATCTCCTCATTTGTAAACAGTATGCTTACTCCTATCATATAACTGATTATTATCATTATTATTACAGTGGTACCTCCATTGAAGAACAGTCCGGTTTAAGAATGATTCGGTTTACAAACTCCGCAAAACTGGAAATAGTGTCCTGGTGTGCGGACTTTACCTCAGTCTAAGAAGAGAATCCAAATTGTGGAAGGGCGCTGGCAGCGGGAGGCCTCATTAGGGAAAGCGCGCCTCGGTTTAAGAATGGTTTTGGTTTAAGAACGGACTTCTGGAATGGATTAAGTTCGTAAACCAAGGTACCACTGTACAGTGGTACCTCACGCTTCAGGTTACAGACGCTTCAGGTTACAGACTCCGCTAACCCAGAAATAGTACCTCGGGTTACGAACTTTGCTTCAGGATGAGAACAGAAATTGCCTGGTGGTGGTGGTGCGGCAGTGGGGGTCCCCATTAGCTAAAGTGGTATCTCAGGTTAAGAACAGTTTCAGGTTAAGAACGGACCTCCAGAACTAATTACGTTCTTAACCCGAGGTACCACTGTATTAAAAATTTGTATACTGCCCTATGCTTGCAAGTCTCAGGGAGGTTCACATGATAAAATCACACTATAAAAACACAAAATGCATAATCAAAATAAAAACAAGAACAACCCAATAACCCCCCCATTTGTCTCACTGAGACACACACACACACACACAATCATGATGGCAAAAGCTGTTTGACAGTAGAACCGACCACTTTGCAAGGTGGCCTCTCCTTCCTCAGAAGGTTTTTAAACAGTGTTTGGATGGACATCTGTCAGGGATTCTCTAGCCATTATACCTGGATTTCAGAGGGTTGGACTAGATGACCCTTGGGGTTCACTTCCAGCCGTACAGTTTTATGAGTCTATGAAGGGTTGCATTTCCCTTTTCAGTATGGATGCTTAATGCAAAAGTCTGCAGCAGCAGCAGCAGCCTTTGCTAGCTCAATTCCCACCCCCAGACATTTTGGACTGCAACTCTGATCGGTCCCAGCTAGCATGGCTGTGCAAAGTCCAGTCTACAGGGAATCCTTAGCTGAGAAGACCAGGCTGTGACTGAGCAGCTACGGAAGCGATGAGCCAAGCACAACATGACAGCCTTAAAGGGACGGAAGAGCGCAGGGGCAAGGGAAGGAATCTCGCTAGATACCTAGATGAAAAGGCACCAGCCTCATTAGTATTCCACGGAGGCAACAGCTCCTGTAGCAATGGCTCTGAGTGAAACAAATCAGCAAAGGTTTTTAAAAACACATCTCAAATGACGCGGGAAAGTGACTGAAATGGAAATCCCCGTCAGGAAACTGTTCATTGCATCAGGATGCTTTGCTCCGGATCAATCGTTTTAGGACGGATGGCTCCTCTGGAGGAGAAATTTCTATTTCTTTCCACTTAAAAAAAAAATGGGGTTGGGATGAGTGGTGGGGAGAAGAAGAAGGAAGACTCTTCTCTGGTCCTGGGTACCTCTCCATTGCTGCTGTGCACCTTAATTATGGATGGGGAAGAAATTTCATTCAGTTCATGATATGCCCTTTTTGAAACAATATGCAAAGTGAAGCACAGCCATCCTCCCCAAATTTCGCAGTGCGGTTCACCGTCTGAGTAATGTTGTAGAATAATGTACTAAGGTAAAGAGTGCATAAAGGTAAAGGTAAAGGGACCCCTGACCATTAGGTCCAGTCGTGGCCCACTCTGGGGTTGCGGCGCTCATCTCGCTTTATTGGCCGAGGGAGCCAGCGTTTGTCCACAGACAGCTTTCCAGGTCATGTGGTCAGCATGACTAAACTGCTTCTGGCGCAACAGGACACCATGATGGAAGCCGACTCTGGGGTTGCGTCCCTCATCTCGCTTTATTGGCCGAGGGAGCCGGCATACAGCTCATGTGGCCAGCATGACTAAGCCACTTCTGGCGAACCAGAGCAGCGCACGGAAATGCCGTTTACCTTCCCGCCAGAGCGGTACCTATTTATCTACTTGCACTTTGACATGCTTTTGAACTGCTAGGTGGGCAGGAGCAGGGACCGAGCAACGGGAGCTCACCCCGTCATGCGGATTTGAACGGCCGACCTTCTGATCGGCAAGCCCTAGGCTCAGTGGTTTAACTCACAGCGCCACCCTTGTCCCATAAAGAGTGCATTGAAATGTATTTATTAGAAACAGTTTGTCGCATTGATTCCGGATCTTCCCCATCAGCTTTGCTAGCTCTATGTATTCCACCATCTTGCTCTGCCATTCTGAGCCAAAAGTATCCTTGCAGCCATTGTGGCATACTTAAACAAATTTATATTATATATGAAAGAACATTGTAAAGCGTGTTCTCCTTCATGGAGAGCACATGTTGCGGTGGGGTCTGCTGAGCCACCCCTCTGTTACCAGGCAGGGTCTCTAAAGATGGCCTGGGGCAGTGATTGGTTCACTGGGTTGCTGGGTAAAAGTTATGTTGCAATTTTGGTGGGAGGGGTAAAATGTTTAAATACTCTGCACGCAGCCTGGAGCTTTCTCTTTGCTGCGTGCAACGGATCACCCGCCCACCCGCCCTTGAGTAAGGGGTTGTTGCATTGACCTTGCTATGCCTGTCATGGGGTTGTCTGCCGTTGGGGCAGGGGCCTGGTAGGAATTTTGTCCATCTGGCTGATTGGCTGGGCCATTTGGTTTTTGCCTACTGCGTAGCAAATCGTCACAACTTGTAAGGTTGCGGTTAGGCATTGGTTATAAATTGGTGGAGGAGGGGTTAGGATAGGCTGGGCCTGCCCCTCCATGGTTGCTGCGGAAAGGGAATTCCATTAAAGGAATCCTGGGGCTTGCCATCTTTTCGTCCAATCCCTGGAATGGGACTAGGGCCGGCAAGCCTTCGGGGAGCATGCGGATGAGAATTGAGGGTCTGTGACTCAGCTCCATTTCTCTCCGACTTGCTTTCCCCCGCACTGTCTTTCGGTGGTGCCCGGAAGTCAGTTCTGTCCCCAGGCAGGGGGACAGATAGTCTTAACCAATGCCTAAACAACCACTCACGGTTTTGTATTTAAATAAAGTTGTGGCCAAAATTATGCCAAAAACCTTAAATAAAAATTAAGTGTGCGTTGTGAGTTATTTGGGGGGTGGCTTGGGGACCTCGACACGCAAACATCTGAAAACGTTTGTAGGTTTGAGCTGAAATGTTTTGTAATGAGAATATAAGGAACTAATTTACATTTAATGAGGGGAAATACAAAAATAAGAGAGAAGGTAAAAAAAGTGGTTATAGAAATGCTAAGAATAATGTAACTATGTATGGAAGTCAGAAAGAGGGGCAGGAGGAGGTTGATGCTCTGTTAGAACAATGTTTGGGTTTATTGAACTATGGAAACTGTGATTATGATAAAATTGAAAATGCAATAAAAATTATAAGAAGAAGAAAAAGAAAAAAGAAATGAGTATATTATATGGGATGACAGCATGAACCTATTCCATGCCGGGTACGTTTAGCCTGGAAAAGAGGAGACAGAGAGGAGATAATGATAGCGATCTTCAAATATCTTAAGAGCTGCCACATGGTAGAGGAAGCATACTTGGGTTTTTTCCCATCTCTGGGGGGGGGGGGGTAGGACTCGAACCAGTGGCTTCAAGTTACAAGAAAGGCGATTCCAACTAAACATTCAGAAAAACTTTCTGACAGTCAGACGTGTTTGGCAGAGGAAGCATCTCCCTTGGGAGGTTGTGGGTTCTCCTTCCTTGAAGGTTTTTAAGCGGAGGTTGGATGGCCATCTGTCATGGATGATTTAGCTGAGATTCCTGCATTGCAGGGGGTTGGTCTAGATGACTCTTGGGTTCCTTCTAACTCTCTGATTCTATGAATTACTTGTTAGAATTCTTGCTCCATGATTGCAGTCATAGGATTGTTGTCTATCACATGACGGTATATGTTTGACTCCACAGAGTGGGAAGTGATGGAGACAGGATGTTTGTGTTACTGTGTTCCGTGAAGTGGGACTATTGTCCTTCTTTGCTGTCTGATGCTAGAGAGAGAGGGAGCCGTGTTGCAGTGCTCCGTGTGTGTTTATATGTAAATAAAGTAGATTAGCCAAAATGCTCAGTTGCTGAGGTCTGTCACGCAAGTTGCGAAGACTCTGCGGATCCCTAAGTGTGCCGATGTCTGTTGGCATCGGTAGCTGTGATATTCAGGCTGAAGAAAGCTTTTGAAGCTCCCGAACGATTGACCAGGAGGGAGAGAACATGCCAGTCGGGCATGTGTCTCTACCAGGGTCCTACTCGAGTGTAGACTGAGCGCCAGATGCTGACAGCAGCCAGGATTTTCATAGCCTAACAAGGGAAGGCAGCGCAGAACCTTCAGCTCTCTGCAGTGTTGGTATAAAAATGATATAAAAATATGTAGGTATCAGCAACAGTAGAAATGATAGCGCATAAACTTTGCATTTCCAGAGCCAAGGAAACCCCAGAACACTTTTATGCCACACAGTGGGACTTCATATCTTATGTTTCTAACTCAGGTAAACAAGATTCTCTGCCTGCGTCACAAAAGGAGATCAGATATTGTAATTTTCTAATGCCTGTATAATTGTTTGTTTGCCTGATGCAATACCTATCTGAAGCACCAATGTTTTGAAGTTGTTGCTATTGTTTTATTTGGCACGTTAATAAAATAAGAACCTTTAAATAAAAACACCTTTAAATTTTTAAAAAAAGCATACAAATATAAATATTGGGCAAAGTAAGCTTTGCAAAAAGATGTATATTAGCCCAAATTGCATACCAGAAGCAGCAAGCATATGAGAAGGAACGCTCAATAAATAAGGTCATTTGGAGACCAATGAAACAAATTGATTGCTGCCACCTACTGAACCAGATCTGCCAATCAAACAGTTGATTCTGTACATTCTGCAAGCCGCCCAGAGTGGCTAGGGAAACCCAGCCAGATGGACGGGGTATTATTAATATCATCATCTTGGTTGATATTATAATAATAATATCATATAATAAAAAAGCCAAAAGATTTCTATGAGAAGTTCCTGAGAAAGCTTGCAAAAGCCAGTTCCAAATCAAATTAAGGGGAGTTTGACCACCATTAGCAAAAAACCGGAGCCAGATCACGGGTGATCACAAGTTCCTTCAAAACAAATACAGTGGTACCTCGGGTTACAGACGCTTCAGGTTACAGACTCCGCTAACCCAGAAATAGTACCTCAGGTTAAGAACTTTGCTTTAGGATGAGAACAGAAATCGCACAGCAGCAGAGGGAGGCCCCATTAGCTGAAGTGGAACCTCAGGTTAAGAACAGTTTCAGGTTAAGAACAGACCTCCAGAACGAATTAAATTCTTAACCCGAGGTACCACTGTACCTGGTTTCCAGGAACTATTATTTGTATTTTTCTCCCATAGTCCCCTGTGGCATCCTCTGTGTCAAATAGCGTTAGCTATTTTTCCAATCAATTATAGCATCGATGGAAAACCATACAGTGGTGCCCCGCAAGACGAATGCCTCGCAAGACGAAAAACTCACAAGACGAAAGGGTTTTGCGTTTTTTGAGTCATTCCGCAAGACGAATTTCCCTATGGGCTTGCTTCGCAAGACAAAACGTCTTGCGAGTTCTTGCGAGTTTGTTTCCTTTTTCTTAAAGCCGCTAAGCCTCTAAGCCGTTAATAGCTGCTAAGCCGCTAAGCCGCTAATAGCCGCTAAGCCGCTAATAGCCGTGCTTCGCAAGACGAAAAAACCGCAAGACGAAGAGACTCGCGGAACGGATTAATTTCGTCTTGCGAGGCACCACTGTATCTTCTTTTCAGTAGTTTTCTTCATTCTCTGTTAAAATGCCTGCTTCTTCCTTTACATTGGCCTGACTGGCCTTCATTGATGTCATCACTTAGAGATTGCCTATGCTATGCTGTGATATCATCCTGTCTCTGATTGGGTGGGAGCACACATTTGACCAATCTAGGAATGGAAAAGCAGCAGCAAATAGGGGGGAAAGACACAAAGGAAAAACAGCCAGAATAAAAGCAATTGTGCCAAACTGAATCAAAATCACTGATATTCTGAGAGTCTAAAGTATTTTATTTTTTTCAGGAGAAATCCCCATCTCAATGAAATCACCAGTTTTGGCCTGGAAAAACATTTGACACTGCTCTAAAATGAGCTGGCTTGTAAGAGGACACACCAAACACCCAAGTGGTCAAGGGAGCACACTGTAAATATTTGAACTTGTGATATACAAGCTGGGGTGAAGAAACAGATTTGTAAAATGCTGGAGATCCGTAAGCTAATTTAATTACCTTTTACAAAAGAGACCATCCTATTGCTTTGTAGACTGAAAGCTGAGTGCATCTTAGCTGAAAACATTTCGGAAAAATTCCCAGGGCAATTTTAAAGCGGAAGGAGGGGGGGGGGGAAATATGTAATAAGAAAAATATATGTATTTTATACAAAAGTGTATGATTCATACACAGTCACTATTTTTCTCTCCCTCTCCCCTCCCACCCACACAGGAGAAACTTACTTAAAAGCTTTGGCACTCTTTATAGAGGATATATTTAACTCAGCACTAATAGATGAGTGGGGAAGAAGTCCTTGGTACCTGAATTCTCTCAGGAATGTGAAACACCAGCTCCCAATGGCATCGATTGGTGGGAGAGAATCATCTGCACACCCCACAGCGAGTTACTGTTGATTAAACAGAAAGACAAAGAGGAAAAAGCTGCCATTCTAAACAGACTGTCAGAAACCATTTTCCTGATTGACCTTGAGAAGAACTACACCCTCCCCACCCCCTGTTTCCAGGCAGATATTTTTTCAGTTGATACAGCAGCGGAGGTAAAAAGTAAGGGATTTTAAATGAGGAACAGAGGGGAAGTCGTACCTTGTCATCATCCGATGCCCTGAAGGTGGACTCCACGACCTTCAGGACTCAAACGCAGCTCGAATTTGACCAACTTTAAGAATGTTTTCGGTATGCCCAAGACAGCTTTTTGGGCAGGTCTGCAGGTAATTAAAATATGAACCAGTTGTTGGAAACTGCAGGAGAGGAGAGTAGGCCCAGTGGTGTAGCGTGGGTTGCCAGTGGCCAGGGTCGTGTGGAGGGGGGTTGGGATATGGTTACCAGATTTTTTTCAATGAATCCGGGGACACCTTTTTTCTTTTTTCTTTTTTTGAAGCTGGGTAGCAACAGGGAGTCAGTAGTGGGGATGGTGAGGCAAAAGACCCTGGGCCCAAGCACACATGCATTTTGTACAAAGGAATAAATCCCTTCTTTCGCACCCTGTGAAACATAAATGCACAGAGTTTTTTTAAAAAACTGGGCAATGGTGCGCCACCCACCCGTGACTCCCGAGCCTCCCCAATCTCCTTTCCCCTTCCCCCTTTGTTTTGACAGATCAGGGGAGGCTCAGGAGTCATGGGCAGGCGGTCGTTGCCCAGGAGGGGCAAGCCTGGTAGTGCAGTTGGCTCTGGCTGGCTTCAGGAGCTGCTCGCTGCTCGCTGCCATGGCGCCCACCATTTTTCCTGTGCCATGGCAGCGAGCAGCTCCTGAAGCCAGCCAGAGCCAACTGCGCTACCAGGCTGGCTCCAGGCTGCTGAGGCTGCCGCTGCCACGTTTCCCCGGGGACAGATTTGCAAATCTGGGGACATTCCGGGGACGGAATTTGTCTGGGGAAAGATTTGCAAATCCGGGGACTGTCCCCGGGAACTGGGAACGTCTGGTAATCCTAGGTTAGGAGGGCGGGTAATAGAGTACGCATGCGCCTTCCACTGCCTTGTGGTGTCCATGTCACACAGGATATCACAGCAACAGAGATCAGAAAAGAAGAGTCGTTCTGTTGTCTGGAGAGGCCACTTCCTGGTTCACATGGAGAAACCGTTTGTGACGGAAGCATGACGCTGTATTGAGTCAGTGGGGACAGAGCATGCTAACCCCTTGCCACTGCCGCCACTGGGTGGACACAGAGCACCTTCCACACCCTGTCCCCACTCGCGCACAAGTGCCTGGGAACTGTTACTACTTAGGGGTCTAAAACGCATAAATTTTGACTTACCTTTAACATATTGTTACAACTGTTTTTTTATAGTACGGAGCAACAGGAGTGTCAGGAATCATGAGAGAAGAGGTGACCGGCTTCACATTTCCCCCCATATCACAATTTTTTTACGTAGCACGCACACATGCACACACATTGTTATTTGTGATATATCACCATGCCAAATATTGTAAAACCATTACCGCGATGTGGACTTTGAACCGATTTTGAGTGATGTATCGATACATCACCCAGACCTAGCAGATGGCATAAGTGAAGTTCTAATCAGGAGCGGACAGTGAGTAGGGGCTGGTGACACTCACCTGGCCTCCCAACATCAGAATCACTGCTGCTTACCAAGAGGTTGAGGGGCAAGGCAGCCAGGAGGTCAGTCTTGTGCATCCACAGGAGCACTGCATGTGGGCATGTTAAGGATTGTAGGAAAGGATATATTTGTTAGTTTCTGTTTGCCACTGAGCAGTGCTTTGGAGTCACAAGACTCTGTTTACATTCCACACATTCCAGAGACAGTCCAGGCTGTAGGAAGTCTCACGAGAGAGGAGACGGCTGTGACGTTACTGGTTTCCTGTTCCTTTGTTCCAGATGCTTTCTGCTTTCATAGAGAGAGGATGTAAATTTCTTTGCTGTCTGCGTAGTAAGAAATAAAGCATAGCGATGTAGCCATAAATCTCATCACTTCCCTGTGCTGGAAACTCTGCTGAACGGGAATGTGCCTGAGGCCTCATCTAAGGCTCAGGTAGTTAATTATCGTCGGAGGCGATTCCGGAGGCTCAGCTGGCGGAAAATAAGCTTTATCAGCTTGGCCGAGCGCAGATTCTGACATTTTTGTATAAATATTATCCTTCCTTCACTCATGCTAGTAAGTGATGTAGTAGAGCAAATTCCCCTCAATATAGCTGGAAGCTAGTTTGCAGATTTGTTTGACTCTCTTGCTGTTGTTGTTTAGTCGTTTAGTCGTGTCCGCCTCTTCGTGACCCCATGGACCAGAGCACGCCAGGCACTCCTGTCTTCCACTGCCTCCTGCAGTTTGGTAAGACTCATGCTGGTAGCTTCTTGACTCTCTTAGTTAAGTTTATTTCCTGGTGTCCCCTTTTGATCCCTCTTAAAAGAATAAAGCCACAAGAGTCTTTCAAAGTAACAAAAAGTTGACTCACATTTCAGCTCACAATATCATTCCTGAAAGGCAGGCTTTACTTGGTAGTTACACAAAGAAACTGAGTTCATCTCATATGGAGGCTGAGGTCATGTGCTGCTGGCTGAGAGCCAGCAGACAGCAAAATTACATTGAGACAACAAAATGGCTGCAGGAGAGCAGCATGGCAGCAAAAGATCAGCAAGCAAGTGAGCAACAACAAGACAATAGAAAGACTGACAAAACGGCTGCGTGACTCGGCTCTTTTGTGGAGTCAGCCAGGGCCACGTCCATCTCCCAGGTCACATGCAGAGGGAGGATGCTCCAGACCAGTGGAACAGGAAGGTATGCTGACCGGGTGTCCTCCTGCCTGTGCCCACTCTAGGGAAATAAGGAATGTTGCATTTGACTGCACCAATGGATAACATCCCACACTGGATTGGTTCCATCTATGAGCTGTGCAGGGCCAACCTCCCAGCTGCTTCCCTCTTCCCAGTTAAAACAGCAATTCTGCTGTCAAGAGGTCAGGCCAACCTTCCTCACCTACTGCCCTGACTGGTACACCTAACTGGGTCTAGGTACTCCACCTGAAATATGGTGCAAAGTGCACACCAGTTACCTATTGATTTTTTGCATGCTCTTGTGTGTGTGAAATCACCAGGCGTATAGACAGATCCTGACCTCCTGCATTGTCAGTGATCCATTTAAGGTGGAGGCACCTGTGGGGAAGATGCAATAACTTGGCCTTCCTTTTCCATTTCAGATGGACGAATGGCTCCTCTGCCAGCTCTCAACTTAGTGCACATCATTTTGTTTTGTTTAGATTTATGGAAGAAGAAGAGTCTTCCCCAAAGGCCTCCTGGGGGCCTCCAGATTTCCGAAATGCAATAAATCAGAGGAGAAACAGCAGCTTTGTAATATTACTAAATAACTAGATAACACTAATCCTCCCCCCGACCAATTGTTCCCCAGCTGCCCATAAATCACTCGCAATAAAAACGCTTCTTCAGCAGCCCCCATCTTCCTTTATTATGCTGTATGACTTGTAATTCTCCTCTTGAAGGTCAGTGGGCTTGAGTTATAGGCAGCAGACAGAGAGCAGAGTGCAAGGAGAAAAGGCTGGAGCTTCTGCATTTTATTACCTCTGCTAAGAGGCCAAAGAAAGGAGAGACTACCAGTCTCAACATCCCTCTACAATCAGGGCTGATAACTGAGCAACATGTGCTTTCTTGCTTGCTTGCTTGCTTGCTTACTTACTTACATACAGCATGCCTTTGGGGGGAAAGAGCTAGAAAGGATCTCTGCCTGAGTCCCTGGAAAGAATTGCTACCAGATCAGAGAGTGCTCTGGAACAATGTTTTGAGTCAGTGTAAAGAAGCCTTCTGGGACGCGGGTGGCGCTGTGGGTTAAACCACAGAGCCTAGGGCTTGCCGATCAGAAGGTCGGCGGTTCGAATCCCCGTGACAGGGTGAGCTCCCATTGCTCGGTCCCTGCTCCTGCCAACCTAGCAGTTCGAAAGCATGTCAAAGTGCAAGTAGATAAATAGGTACTGCTCTGACGGGAAGGTAAACGGCGTTTCCGTGCGCTGCTCTGGTTCGCCATGACTTGGAACCTGTACACTGGCTCCCTCGGTCAATAAAGCGAGATGAGCGCCACAACCCCAGAGTCGTCCACGACTGGACCTAACGGTCGGGGTCCCTTTACCTTAAAGAAGCCTTCTAGAAAAGAGTCCTCTGGCTAGTCAATTGTGCAAGTCAAGTGCCAAGCAAGGAGGACAACTTAAAAGCTATTTTTGCACTAGGCCTGCTTGGGTTACCTGGAAGGAAAAGAGCTTTTGAGCTCTCTGCCTTGCTTGGGAGGCAAGGCCCACACAGTGTGCCATCTCTGTGATGCTCTCATGTGATTTTGTGGGATAATCCAAGCTCCTGTGAGATCTCATGTAAGCATCCCTAGTTTCTCCAGAGCCGAACCTGCCAAATTCTCACTTTCTGAAAAAATGCATGAACCGAAACACAGCCATCCTTCAAGATTCACACTTCACCCAATGAAGTAATGCAGCTCTCCAGCAAGTTAATGTGTGCAAAAATGCACATACTAGAATAAAATGTGTGTTAAAAGGTTATACTGCTGAAAATAACGCAAAAAATAAATAAATGTGTTACGTTAGGGGAAAATATGCTTTGCAAAAATGTGTGCGTTAGGCAAGGTTGGCTACAAAAACACGCATATTAGGAGATCATAGAATCATAGAGTTGGAAGAGACCACAAGGGCCATCGAGTCCAACCCCCTGCCAAGCAGGAAACACCATCAGAGCACTCCTGACATATGGTTGTCAAGCCTCTGCTTAAAGACCTCCAAAGAAGGAGACTCCACCACACTCCTTGGCAGCAAATTCCACTGTCGAACAGCTCTTACTGTCAGGAAGTTCTTCCTAATGTTTAGGTGGAATCTTCTTTCTTGTAGTTTGGATCCATTGCTCCGTGTCCACTTCTCTGGAGCAGCAGAAAACAACCTTTCTCCCTCCTCTAGGTGACATCCTTTTATATATTTGAAGATATTTTAGGATGAATTTTCACAAGAACTTTAAATCTTTTTTTTTTAGCAAACTGATATGGAAATGTAGATAACTGAATTTAAGATTGGAAAAATTAGAAACTAAGAGAAATCAATATTGACAGATTTGCCCATCGCTGAAGGGACACAGGTAGCGCTGTGGTCTAAACCGCAGAGCCTAGGGCTTGCCGATCAGAAGGTCGGCGGTTCGAATCCCCGCGACAGGGTGAGCTCCCGTTGCTCAGTCCCTGCTCCTGCCCACCTAGCAGTTCGGAAGCACGTCAAAGTGCAAGTAGATAAATAGGTGCCGCTCCAGCGGGAAGGTAAACGGCATTTCCGTGTGCTGCTCTGGTTCGCCAGAAGCGGCTTAGTCATGCTGGCCACATGACCTGCAACCTGCGGACAAACACCGGCTCCCTCGGCCTATAGAGCGAGATGAGCACGCAACCCCAGAGTCGTCCACAACTGGACCTAAGGGTCAGGGGTCACTTTATCTTTAACCAGAACTGAGCAGGGCGAGACAACCTGTGCCCTGGATTTGTGATGGCTACACCTGATGTTAAAGATGGTGATAGAAACCGTCCTGAGCTTCCAGTTCTTGGGTTGTTCTGACCTATGTCGCAGTTGCTGCTGCAGCTGTAGTTGTTGATTTGAGCCAGAATAGGACTCAAGGGCTGTAACGCTCACCCCACATTTGACAAATTGCCCAAGTTCTTGTTCCCAGCCAAGGAATTATGAAGCTCGGCGACATCTCTGCCAATGACCACAAATCTTTCCCATCCTGGATTGGGTTTATTTATCCTCTCTGTTGCCAGGCTTGGTCCCAGCAGGAAGCAGGCACATTCAGTAGCAAAAAGTCATCCTTTTTCTCTTCTCTTATGTGCGTATACACACTTTTTCTTCTTCTTTCTTCTCTTCTTTGGTGATCCCTCGTAGCCGAGTAAGATTGTCTTCCATAAACACGGTTTTAACAATGAGTCCGTAAGTGACTGTGGAGGCCAATTCTGGATCCGCACGTCCTTCCACAGTGTGGACATTGGTTTCCAGGTGGGAGTAGATCATGGTGGGGATTTGCCAAGCGTGCCTTCCTCTTAGCACGTTTCTCCCTTGAGTCCTGAGTTTGAGTGTCTTCAGAGCCCATGACCACCTTTGGTAAAGGCCATCATCCAACTGGAGCACTCACAGGCAAGTGTTTCCCGGTTGTCAGTGTTTATACTACATTTTTTTTAGATTTGCCTTGAGACAGTCTTTAAACCTCTTTTGTTGACCACCAGCATTGCGCTTTCCATTTTTAAGTTCGGAATAGAGTAGTTGTTTTGGAAGACAATCATCAGGCATCCGCACAACATGACCAGTCCAACGAAGTTGATGTTGAAGAATCATTGCTTCAAAACACACACACACACACACACACAGAATCTATCTATCTTGAAGCTAACTTCACACTGAAGACAAGGAGCCCCACTGGAACCAGCCATCACTGCTCATCAGACACTGTCTGGTCTCGACCTCAGCCATCTGAGCTCAGGCAGTCTGCTGTTCCTTCTCAGAAGCTACACTCAAGGTTAACTTCATGCTGGTTTGCACAAGAAAGAGAGAATGGAACTGGGAGGATAAGATGCTGCAATCCTAAGCACATTTACTTGGAAATGTTTTATGCTGAAAGCAGCAGAAGATATTGCAGAGTAACCATGCCTGGGGTTATCTAGGTTGGATTGGGGATGCTGCCAGTTTGAAAACCTTAAGAACTGCTGTCAGTAGGAAACATAGTGCCCTCCATCTGTTCCTGGACTACAACTCTTATCATCCCTGACCATTGACCATGCTGGTTGGGAATGATGGGAGCTAGAATCCAAGAGCATCTGGAGATGTCATATTGGATACCTCTGTCATAGACAATACTAAGCTCAATGGACCAATAGTCTGCATGAAGCAGCTTCCTCCTATTTTCCTACATTATTAGCAATTAGAGCCAGATGGACAACTTGTTCAGAGGCATTTCCTACCTTGCCTTGTTGGTGAAGTTTCTCAGGTCATCTGATTGGCCCATTGCAGTGGACAGAATGCTGAAGGAGATGGACCATTGGCTGACTGCCGCATTGCCATTTGCATGTTCTTCAGTGCTGCATAATCAACGAAAAAGATCACAGAAGAGCTATCAATAACCAGGCCTGCTGCTCCTTTATAATGTCCTCTGGACTTATTAAGCATCGTCCCAAATCTATGCTGGTGTTTATTGCACTCTTGTAGCTTTATCAGCACAATTCATGTAAGACTTTTTTTGTTGTTGGGGCACAAAACAGAACAGAAAAGAGAGGGAGAGAAAGCGAAGATCCAATTTATCTCCACTTCACACCTGCGATTCAGGTGCTTGATGGAGAATGACTTGTAGTCAGAGAAGACTAACTTTCTGATAGCCTGCCAGCCCTTCTGATAAACAGAGTCCAGAGCTATCAGAGAAGCCTGCCAATTAGGCACAGATCCCAAGGATGGAGCTGAAAGAACAGATCTTGTTCCTTATACAAATGCACACGCAGGTTGTCTTCTGATCGCTTCCCCTGACATGGATTGTGTTTTCAGCTTCACTGTGCAGAACAAATTGAAGAAGGACTGACCTGTTGCTGGTTACCTGAGGGGTGTAAAGATCCCCTTGAAAGGCTGGCCCACCCATGAGGCAAGGTGAGGAGATCACGTCTGGTGGCAGGATCCACTGGGACAGCAGATCTAGCCTCCAAGGCATGCATCACCCCCAGATGCATGCAGTGCCGGATTTACGTATAAGCTAAGCAAGCTATAGCTTAGGGCCCCCCAAAAAATTTAAAGGAAAAAAACCTGGATGCACATTTCCAAAATAGAAGATAAAAAACAAATAAAATAAAGCCTACATACAGCAACAGTGTTTTGTGTTGTGTAGGCTCCTATGATGTAAGTCATGGGCCCTGCCTGCTAGCCTGCTCCCTAAAATATCCCTGGTTTGCTCCTTTCTATATATAGGGTGCCTGTGGGGATACCCAGGGCTTACAGGGTTAACAGTTCGGGAAATGACATCCTGTCACTGGGGGGGGGGGGGTGTTCGCATCTTTGTTATGTGAATGTTTTACTTTCTGTTTTGGCCAAGACAGGAGAAGCATCATGCCTTCCCTCTCTCCTGGCTGTTGTTGTTTTGCTGCTGTACAATAAACCCTTTGTAGAATAGAAGCAGATGTTGTACGAGAGTTTTACTGCATGGCTGAGATTCCTTCCACACAGGCACAGATGCACAAGTTACTCTGCTAGATATTCTGCTGTAGCCAGGAGGAGCAGGTTGGCACAGTGGAAACGGACTGGACGCCACAACAATCCCGCTGTTTGCAGCCGAAACGGATGCTCAACAGAACAGTGCCTACATTCTGTATGGACTGGTTGCACGGCAACATGCGCAAATGGCTTGAGATATCTATTAGGTCCATAAATGACCAGATAGCATATATTCAGCACAAAAAAACAGTGACAATTTGTTGTTGACATAGGACAGCTGGACATACAATGGGCCCCATTACCTTCAGTAGCTTAGGGCCTCATCAAAATTAAATCTGGCCCTGGGTGTATGGCTTCATCAATGTCGGAACACCCCCTCCAACGCCACCTTTATAGCAGCCTCTTGGCAAATAGGAAGCACTGCTTGACTCCTCCCACCCCTAGGTGTCAGAACACCCCTAGGCTGCTCTCTGGGGTCTCCTGGGCTTTGCACCCACCCGGCATAATTCAGAGTGGGCCTCTCCCCCCCTGCAATGGCCTTTGATTCGCACCTCAACTGCTGGGTAAGATTGGTTTGATTCCCCCCCTTTCCCTGTCACCAATGCAGATCTTCACTCAGTACCCCTTGTTCCCTGGCATGATGGGGACATTTTGCTGTCCCCTTCAGGTGCCAAAATGTCTTGGGCCAGCCCTGTCCCCTTGTGCTGCGGATGCTAATAATTCACATTCAACAATGCACATTTGTTTAATCTTCTCAGGGAAGAAGGACTGGGTTTTGTGATACGTTTCAAATGTGTGATTGATGCTTCACTCCCAAAAAGTGAGAGGCGCAGAGCAGGAAAGAGAAATGCTATTTCTGAGGTCAGTTTCTTTTCGTGAAAGGAGGAGGAGGAGAAGAAGAAGAAGAAGAAGAAGAAGAAGAAGAAGAAGAAGAAGAAGAGGAGTTTGGATTTGATATCCCACCTTTCACTCCCTTTAAGGAGTCTCAAAGCGGCTAACATTCTCCTTTCCCTTCCTCCCCCACAACAAACACTCTGTGAGGTGAGTGGGGCTGAGAGACTTCAAAGAAGTGTGACTGGCCCAAGGTCACCCAGCAGCTGCATGTGGAGGAGCGGAGACGCGAACCTGGTTCCCCAGATTACGAGACTACCGCTCTTAACCACCACACCACACTGGCTCCCAGTGCGCATAAGATCGAAGTCTGGCTCAGATGCCTATGTTGACACCATTGCATTGGGGTGGATAACCTGTTCAGGTATTGTGGGGCTCCAGATCTCATTTTCCCCTGGCCTTTCTGGCTGGGGTGGGGTGGGGGAATGGGAGTTGAAGTCCAGGAAGAAGAGTTTGGATTTGATATCCCACTTTGTTGTTGTTGTTTAGTCATTTAGTCGTGTCTGACTCTCCATGGCCCCATGGACCAGAGCACACCAGGCACTCCTGTCTTCCACTGCCTCCCACAGTTTGGTCAAACTCATGCTGGTAGCTTCGAGAGCATTATCCAACCATCTCATCCTCTGTCATCCGTATAGTTAAAGCTATGGTTTTCCCAGTATTGATGTATGGAAGTGAGACCTGGACCATAAAGAAGGCTGATCGTCGAAGAATTGATGCTTTTGAATTCTGGTGCTGGAGGAGACTCTTGAGAGTCCAGTGGACTGCAAGAAGATCAAACCTATCCATTCTTAAGGAAATCAGCGCTGAGTGCTCACTGGAAGGACAGATCCTGAAGCTGAGACTCCAGTACTTTTCCACCTCATGAGAAGGTGGAAGTACTTAACCCGAAGAGAAGACTCCCTGGAAAAGACCCTGAGTGCCTGGCGTGCTCTGGTTCATGTGGTCACGAAGAGGCGGACACGACTAAACAACAATAACAATTTACAATCACATGCTTCTCCAAGCATGGGCTTACAGTCTGATCTTCCAGCTTCCAAACAACTGTATTTTCCCATCTTTCCAGAGTTCAGCACTCGGTCTTGTATATATCAGTTAGCCCATTTCTTGCAGCTCCTAGGAGTGATTTCCACTTTCCTCTTCTCCTGCAACTTTGGCCTCTTTCTTTCAAGCAGAGCACTCCAACACTCTATTCTACTTAGCAGTGTTCACAGTGGATTCTAAAAAACTGCCCTCCTGCTTCACATAAAAACAGAGTCTCTCCTTCACTAGATACCTCCCATGTGACCAATGTTAGCCAATCACATGAGACCTACTAGAGTCCTCTCTAGAATTCAGTTACCAAACCATCAAATTTAAACACATAGTAATGCATACAAGCATTTATTTTCCAGTGAATTAAATTACTATGTTTAACAAATGGCTCCCTGGAGTTTCAGATAGGACATGCCATAGATTGAACCAGGGACATTTTGCATGAAAGGTAGATTCCCTGACACTGAGCCATAGTCCTCCCCCAATTCTTCAGGTAATTCCAGGGATTCCAGTACTTACCTGAATTCAGTTTCCTTTGAAAGAAGCCAATAGAAGCTTGTGGCATTTTGCAATATTTGCATTTATCTACAAATATACAGGTTGAGCGTAGGTGGAGACTCGCAGCTGAATACTCCTACAAATGTTCCAAAATTTTCTCTCACAGAGGAAGATTTTTTTAAAAATTTTTTAGGAACTGTAGAATAGATTTTGGCACTGCGCTAGTACTGTGTGTAGTCAGACCCTGGGAAAGAAGGAAATAAAAATATATTTTGCATTGCTTAAAATATGGGCTTCAATGTGGTTCCAATAACCTCACAAATAACTTTCAGGAAATGAGAGCATCCTATTTCTCATTACATTAACAGTGCAAACCTATCTGTGTCTACTCAGGAGTAATCCCACGGAGTGTACTCTCAGGTGAATGTGTGTGAGATTGCAGCCTAAGACATTTGCTTACTTTAATCTGTTTCTTAGGCTAGCTGTCATGCTTTATCGTCCAGAAAACAAATGCTGATTTTGTTTTGATGGATTCAGTCCTTTTTATGATATCTCCAGGCTATTCTTTCTTTTTTTTTTAAGCAACCAAACTTCCAAAATAGGCATAAATAGCTCTTTCTCCCTTTTTCCCCAGTAACAACAACGAAGTGCATGAATATGTATGCTGCTGATTACAATATTTTTAGTCAACTCTAAGACTTTTAACTGATTGCATACTTTTGTTCCAAAGGAACACTGTCAGCTACTGTTGATGCCTCTTGTTAGATGGAAAGTCACAGTTTTGCCAGGAAAGCCAAACTGGGACCGACAACTTCCTTTCTGCTCTTCCCTTCCCAGGAGAGCCTCCACCTGTCAAATCCTGTTTGTCTGCATCAGAGGGACAGGTGAGACAGCAAGGGTGCCTCCATTGGCCTGGCTGGGACCTACCCAGTATTGTTTGACAATTCAGTTCCCAGAACTGTCCCCATCCACAGCCGTCCAACCTGGCTGCATCAGAGAGGACAGCTGAGAAAGTGATTGGACAGGGACTTCCTCCCATTTGGTTCCTGCACCTGGTCATTAAAGCATCCCACATTTTCTAAGTGCTGTACACAGATTAAAAGCCACTGTCTGCTCGCTCACATTGGAATAGACATGACATAAAAGGAAAAAGGAATGAGGAGGGAAGAAATTAATTGTGTAATGTTGTAAAAGGGCAAAAGAGTATTAGGAAATAATTTATAATGAATTGAAAAAAATATTCAAAAGTACTTTCCCAAAACTGCCAGAGTCCTTTTTGTTGGTGATAATTCAGAGGGAAATTCCCAGGTATCAAAAAAGGTTATTTATGTATGCTACTACTGCGGCCCGTGTTTTCTTAGACCCAAAATGGAAAACGAGTGAGGTCCCAACTAAAGAAGAATGCAATTCTGGGCTGCATCAATAGGAGTATAGCATCTAGATCAAGGGAAGTAATAGTGCCACTGTATTCTGCTCTGGTCAGACCTCACCTGGAGTACTGTGTCCAGTTCTGGGCACCACAGTTCAAGAAGGACACTGACAAACTGGAACGTGTCCAGAGGAGGGCAACCAAAATGGTCAAAGGCCTGGAAACGATGCCTTATGAGGAACGGCTAAGGGAGCTGGGCATGTTTAGCCTGGAGAAGAGGAGGTTAAGGGGTGATATGATAGCCATGTTCAAATATATAAAAGGATGTCACATAGAGGAGGGAGAAAGGTTGTTTTCTGCTGCTCCAGAGAAGCGGACACGGAGCAATGGATCCAAACTACAAGAAAGAAGATTCCACCTAAACATTAGGAAGAACTTCCTGACAGTAAGAGCTGTTCGACAGTGGAATTTGCTGCCAAGGAGTGTGGTGGAGTCTCCTTCTTTGGAGGTCTTTAAGCAGAGGCTTGACAACCATATGTCAGGAGTGCTCTGATGGTGTTTCCTGCTTGGCAGGGGGTTGGACTCGATGGCCCTTGTGGTCTCTTCCAACTCTATGATTCTATGATTCTATGATTCTAAGAATGGCAACTGAAGCTGGCAGGATATGTGCAGCTTGCAGAATTAACGTATAGAATAAGAGAACAAGAAGAACGTACTTTTAGAAAAGAATGGAAAATGTTTAATGAATATATGGGGGGGGATTGTGTACACTTGAAAATGTTGGCAGCATTGAGATAAATTCAACAGTGTAAATAAGTTTTGACGGATGTAATATGGAATACTGAATGGTTTAGTTTATGTAAAATATGCAGGGATTTATGATATGCGAAATGAACCATGGAAAGAGAAGAAGGGAAGTCATCGATATTTTAAGGTTGTTTAAATGAATATTCTAAAATGCAAAATAGAAAAACTGATTTTTTTTTTTAAAAAAGAAAGTTCATTGTGCAATGATTTGACGTAATTGTTTATCTTTTTATCTTAGTTTCTCCAATGAGCTAAAGGCAGCGTAGACGTTCTCCTTCCCTTTGATCTTCACAGTACTCCTTCAAATTAGACTAACTCAGTACTTGAATTGCTGCATTGGGGAGTCAGGTAACGCCTACTGGACTGCTACTGCCACATCCACAACCTTCCGGGGCCTGGTGGGTGGAGCCGCAGGCAAAAGTGGGTGGAGCAACAGCTGTGGCTCTATTCCAGCCACACTTAAATTGGTGGTTGCTCTGCACTATCAGTTCAACGTGGAACTTTTCATCCTCTACCTTGTTGAGTAAGAGGCAGTATCACAGGCAGTTCAAGAAGGTGCTCCCCACCCCATCACAGGCAAAAAACACCTGAGGAGGCTGGGGAACTGGGTGGACAAGGGATATGGCTTGGGGTGAAGATTTATGGCCTAGGAAGAGTTCCCCAGGGAGAGAGGCCTCTGCTAGTGCAGTATCAAGTGACATAAACAAACAGTTGTCATACACATAGTATACCCCTATTGCACCACTTCCATTTTTGACCAGTTCAAACCCCTGGCTACCTTTTTTCCATGGCACTAGAGCTTTTGCTCTACCTTGGTCTGAGGAAACAGTGCTGACTCTTGCAACCTTCAGGTGTGGCATTGTCTCTCCTGTGGACAAGCCTTGTACCTCATTCAAGACCTCAGTGTCTGAAACCTGGTTTGAGCTGCTAGCCACAGCTATACATGCAACAGCTGCCACATGTTGGAAACACGCCCGGGAAGGCCGCCAACTTCCCAAGACTCCGGGGTGTCTCTTGGGTGGTCCTCCCTGGCTGTAAATCTCCCTCAGTCCAGAGAGACCGGTAATAAGCGACCCCTCCCTCCTGAGAGGAGCACGCTCGTCTTCTGACATATCGTAGCAGAAGAAAAAGTCAATTGTAGTTCTAAAACTACTTTATTTACCGTCTATATACACAGAGAATCCATCAGTATGTCTGTGCTCTCTGAGCACCAGTACAGAACAGCAACACTTTCAGAAGTGGAACTAACTTCCAACAGTACTCCAACAGTACAGTGGTACCTTGGGTTACATACGCTTCAGGTTATAGACTCCGCTAACCCAGAAATAGTACCTCGGGTTAAGAACTTTGCTTCAGGATGAGAACAGAAATCGTGCAGCGGCAGCGGGAGGCCCCATTAGGTAAAGTGGTGCTTCAGGTTAAGAACAGTTTCAGGTTAAGAATGGACCTCCGGAACGAATTAAGTACTTAACCTGAGGTACCACTGTACTCAGACTTCCTATCTCATGCTCTCTTGGACACTCACATGATGTACACAAAACATAATGCTACTGTTGGAGCAGCACGGACCTGGAAGCAGGACCCAAGCAAAAGAGCCCTCTCTCCTCATGGGGTTACTAGCGACTGGTATTCAGAGGCATCACTGCTTCTGACTGTGGAGGCAGAACAAAAACGTCATTGCTAGCAGCCATTGATAAGTCCTCTCCATGAATTTTTCTAATCCTCTTTTAAAGCCTATTTTGTTCAGGGCCAAGGGTGGCAGTGGCAGGAGCTCGTCCTAAACTCGAGTAGGACCCTGGCAGAGACACATGCCCGACTGGCATGTTCCCTCTCTCCTGGTCAATCGTTCGGGAGTTTCACAAGCTTTCTTCAGCCAGAACATAACAGCGACCGACACCAACAGACATCGGCACACTTAGGGATCTGCAGTCCTCGCAGTTTGCATGACAGACCTCAGCAACTCAGCATTTTGGCTAATCTACTTTATTTACATCTAAACACACACGGAGCACTGCAACATGGCTCCCTCTCTCTCAAGCATCAGACAGCAAAGAGAAAGAACAAAGGACAATTAGTCCCACTTCACGAAACACAGTAACACAAACTTCCTGTCTCCGTCACTTCCCACTCTGTGGAGTCAAAACATATACCGTCAAGTGATAGACAAAAATCGCATGACTGCAATCACGGAGCAGCAATTCTAACAGGCAGCCACTGTTAGGCCCACACAGAGTAGAATCATGGCATTCTAGAGTTGGATAATAATTTCAACTCACCATCATTTCAATAAGTCCCTACTCTAGAATAATGCATCAAAACATTTGCCAGCTCCTAGTTCTGCATTCAGAGCTCCTAATGCATGAATCATTCCTAGCCATAACCATTTTATCAGGTTTCAGAACAAAGAAGCAAAGTTATTCTTTGGTGGGTACCAAGGGCCATCTAGTCCAACCCCCTGCAATGCAGGGATCTCAACACATGGTCCCTCGTCCAGTTTGAAACCATACCGGGTGCTGCTTAGCTTTGGAAATGTGCTAGCCGTTTTGTTGCTGCACCGCTGCAGTAAACATGTTGGAATGAATGGATCCAAGTTAGTCATATCCATGCATTTTAACGGGTCTGCTTTGAACAGGGCAAACACTGCATGCAAACTCAAATATGGATATTTCTCTGTGGTTGTTTGGCAGCCTTTCTGCAGATCAACTGAATGGAGCTCACAGACCGCATTTTGACAACCTCTGCTCTAAATAATTGCAGCTGCTTCATGAAAAGCAGACCACAGAGGAAGTAGAAGAGCAGAGGGCTGGGGGTTCAGGGGCTTGAATGAATCCTGAGAGGATGCAATCCATTCCTTCTGCGTCGCTCCAGTGGTTGATTTTCCCTGGACTTGTCTCTCCTTCCACAAGATTGTTCTTGCCGGCTGGCAGAGGGCGGCTGCTTTGACTGACACAAAGCAATTTGGGCCTTGAGGAAAAGGACATGGGGGGAAATTAAATGAAGATGACAAGCTGGAAGTTTGAATTAGCAAGGTATACACACACGGGATGCTTTGTAAGCCTAATTAGAGATAATTGGAAATACTCAGAAGCAATCCATCAAAGCCCCGCAGAAAGCCAGAGACCACTCACAGGTGCCTTCGGGAGAGTCAGTCCTGGAAAAATGGTTTGAGAACAATAATTGTTGTTTTCTCAAAGCATTCCTCCTCTCCCTCCTGTGCCAGGCACACAGTGCTATTTCTGCTATTTCTGGCATTTTGCAGACCCATTCAGAATCTAAACAGAAGGCAAATAAGCTTCTAGGGGTGTGAAGTATCTGACTGACAAATTGGTAAATAGTGGATGTGTTCAGCTTCTTATTCCTGACCCCCCCCCCAATTTCTCTCGTTTGTTTTTGGATTGGGTCCTACATCGCCACTGATTCCTCTTCAAAGAATCATAGAACTGTCGAGTCGAAAGAGACCCCAAGTGACATCTATTCCAACCATAGTTGTTTGAAAATTAAGTCAGCAGAGTTCATGGTCCCCTATGTAAGTCAAAGAATCATATAATTGTAGAGTTGGAAGGGATCATGAGGATCATCTAGTCCAACCCTCTGCAATGCAGGAATATGTAGCTGTCCCATACAAGGATTGAACCTGCAGCCTTGGCAATATCATCTCCATGCTCCATAACCAACAGAGCTAAAATGTGAGCTACCAACAGTGAAATACTCAAAACAAGGCTTATGAGAAATGTACAACAACAACAACAACTTTTAAAGGGTGCATTCAGAAATTCAGGTCTGGAATATTTCCCAGTGGCTGGTTTCTGAATGGAGGTATCTGCCTGGAAGCCACAATGCCTGGCATATAAACTATGCTCCTAACTCCTGATATAGGTGGCTGAGCAGTGATGATTAATTACTGACTGAAATGCACTTTGCACATGCACAGATGCCCATTCATTTTCTTTACTCCATGATAAGGCATTTTTCAGGAGGAGCCAGCATCCCAATAAAGCCCTACAGAAGACAACTTTCTTATTCTTATTTTTTTATTCTTATTCTTATTCTTTGCTGTTTACAGTCCTTCTACCCCATGCCAGAAATTCCTGACTGCTGACTCTGCAGTGAGGTTTACTGGGCCAAACTGCAGTGATTTAAGCGTACAACCTCATTCCGAGTCCTGGCTGTTGCTCCGCCATAATCAACAACTGTCGAGCAAGTAGTCTTAGTGGGAAACAAGCGGCAGGCTGCCATATTGATTATATTACTTGCGGCCTGGGAGATGGGGAAGGGAGAGGGGGGAAAGAAATCGGCTAAGTGCTAATTTCAGATATAAGTCTTTACAGTCTGGCTGCAGCTCCTGCTCAGTTGATGGAGGGAAAGCCAAGATGTAAAAGATCCCCGGCGTTTCATTCTCCTCTTTTGCTTCTGTAGAAATAGGCAGAGCCAGAGGCTGTACCTTACAGGTGGTCCTCCTTGTTTTATGTGCTCTTCAGTTTGCGAAGAGGTGAAATGTCCTGCGCTCAAGGATAAATCTGCTTCCTTGAAGGCCACATTTTCCAATGACAAGTCAGGCTTGCCTTGAAAGAGTTCCTACTCCCCCTTTAACATATGGGGAGGGGGAAACAAGGACACTTTTGCAACACTTTGAAGGCCATTGCCTAGGGTCTTCCTCCATAATTAGGCATTGCTCAGGGTTCTTCTTCACATGAACGCTGTAGAAAGCTTTAATTTATCTTACAACAATCTGCATTTAGATTTACACAGGACAAAGAGCTTGACCACTGTCCTACAAGTACCGTATTTTTCACTCTATTGGACGCAGTTTTTCCCCTCCAAAAATTGAGGGGAAATGTGTGTGCGTCCTATGGAGCGAATGCAGGCTTGTGCCATAGCCGCGCGCAACCCCTCCGGCAGGAAGAGGTTGTGCGCAGCCTGTACGCTGCTCTTTGGGGCTGGGGGCGGAAAAAATATTTTTTCCCCCTGATTTCCCCCCCTAAAAACTGGGTGCGCCCTATGGTCCGGTGCGCCCTATGGTGCGAAAAATACGGTAATAGAAGAAGAAGAGTTTAGATTTGATATCCCACTTTATCACTACCGTAAGGAGTCTCAAAGCAGCTAACAATCTCCTTTGCCTTCCTCCCCCACAACAAACACTCTATGAGGTGAGTGAGGCTGAGAGACTTCAGAGAAGCGTGACTAGCCCAAGGTCACCCAGCAGCTGCATGTGGCGGAGTGGAGACGCGAACCCGGTTCACCAGATTACAGTGGTACCTCGGGTTAAGTACTTAATTCGTTCCAGAGGTCCGTTCTTAACCTGAAACTGTTCTTAACCTGAAGCATCACTTTAGCTAATGGGGCCTCCTGCTGCTGCCATACAACAGGAGCACGATTTCTGTTCTCATCCTGAAGCAAAGTTCTTAACCCGAGGTACTATTTCTGGGTTAGCAGAGTCTGTAACCTGAAGCGTATGTAACCTGAAGCGTATGTAACCCGAGGTACCACTGTACGAGTCTACCGCTCTTAACCACTACACCACACAGGAGCCAACATGTCCCTGGGCACTGAGTCTGAAACCGTAAATTATGTGCTCCATGTTCACACACCCATGATGCAGATAGTTTCCCCTCTTCCTCCAGAAATCTAGCTTTTGAAGAGCCAGGGGAAAGGAGCTTGAAACCCAAGGAATGGCAAATCACAGCAGCTCACAGTAGACCAGCGGTGTGCCCCACTAACCTCAGTCTGCCCTCAACCAGCCCTCATCTGCCAACCTTCTTACTTACATTCAGCAAGTGGTACTGCACTGTCTTTCTCCTCCCTTTGGTCTTGGTGTTGCCCCTTGTAGAACACACCAGGGTGGAGGAGGACATTAGAATTGGTTTGTTATTTATTTCCTTATTGCATTTATTTATTGCACATCTTCCTCACAGGAGCTCAAGGTGGCACACACGATTCTCCCCTTCCCCATTTAATCTGTACAACAACAGGTGGGTTAGGCTGAGAGGCAGGGATCGGCTGTGAGCTTCATGGGGATTCGAACCCTGGTCTCCCAGGTCCAACACTCTGAACACTACACCACACTGGTTCTGCCTGCTAATTGGTTGTGGCTCTACTTACTCCTGTCCTCCTTGCCTTCCCAATGGGCGCCATCCACCATTGCGTAATGGTTCTGGCATCTCCAGCTTATAGACTCAGTTCTTCCAGACTTCCTGGCATGTCAAGCGCTGCACCCAAACCAGTGATCATTGGCTTAAGCAGGGTGAAATAATGAGAAGAAACGAAGAGAAAGTTGGGGGGAAGAATGGCACATTAAAATTTAAAGATGAGGGCCTTCAAAGAGGTGCGAATAACAAGTAGGAGCCAATGAAAAGACTTCAAAAAAAGAGAGAGAAGCCTGATCAAAAGGATGAGAGGGAAAAATTAATTTGGCTGCGGTTTTCTGATTTGATTGAAGAGCAGGGAGGTAAGAGGCAGCTGATGGCAGATTACAGTAATCGAGGTGAGAAATGGGAAGAGAATCAGAGAGCTGAACATCATAAGAAGAGCCAATGGCTCATCCTGAACACTTTCCCCTCATCAGTTTCCAGCAACTGTTTTTTCAGAAGCATCACTGCCTCTGACTGTGGAGGCATCTCACAGCCATCATGCTTAGTGGCCAATGAGATCCTCACCACCCATGAATTTGTCTAATCATCTGTTAAAGCTATTCAGGTTGGTGGCAATCCTGTGGCAGTGAGTTCCATAGTCAACTATCCACTGCACAAAGAAATTCTTCCTCAATTATGTCCTGAATCTTTCAATGTTCAGCCATTCATGAGTTAGGAGAGAGGGAGAAAAACTTGACCTACTTTGCCATCCGGAATTTTACAACAGACCCTCCAAGTGCCCCTATTTTCCAGAGACCGTCCTGGTTTCTGACTAGGTCCTGGAATGTTCCGCTTTTCCTTAGGACGTCTCTATCTTCATCGGAGAAATGTTGGAGGGTACGGAGTTATGCGGCCCCTGAACCAAGGAGATAAGTAGCTATGGAACCTTTAGAAGACATCTGAAGACAGCCCTGTATAGGGAGGTTTTTTAATGTTTAATGTTTTATTATGTTTTTATATATGTTGGAAGCCACCCAGAGTGGCTGGGGCAACCCAGTCAGATGGGCAGGGTAGTAGTAGTAGTAGTAGTAGTAATAATAATAATAATAATAATAATAATAATAATAGAACATCCCTATTTTTATTGGAGAAATCTTGGAGGGCATGTTTTAAATTTATATCATGTTGCTTCTTACTCACTGTTTCTCCCAATCTCCTTCTTCTTCTTCTTCTTCTTTGGCGATCACTTGTGGCCGAATAAGATTGTCTTCCATAAACACGGTCTTAACAGGGAGTCCATAAGTGACTGTGGAGGCCAATTCTGGATCCACACGTCTTTCCACAGTGGGGACAGAGGTTTCTGGGCAGGAGTTGATCATGGTTAGGGTTTGCCAAGCGTGCCTTCCTCTTAGCACGTTTCTCCCTTGCGTCCTGAGTTCGAGTGTCTTCAAAGCCCATGACACCTTTGCTAAAGACTGTCCTCCAATTGGAGCGCTTGCAAGCCAGTGCTTTCCAATTGTTGGCGTTTATACTACATTTTTAAAGATTTGCCTTGAGAGAGCCTTTGAACCTCTTTTGTTGACCACCAGCATTACGCTTTTCATTTTCAAGTTTGGAATAGAGTAGTTGCTTTGGAAGACGATAATGATGGAGAAACAAGAACAAATAACAGCAGCAGCCATGTTCATAGAATTGTAGAGTTGGAAGGGACTCCTAGGATGATCTAGTCCAGGGGTCAGCAAGGTTTATCTTGCTTGGGCCAGATCGGTCCTGCGGAGATCCCTCTGTGGGCTGGATTGTGTGTGTGTGTGCGCGCACCCATGATTTTCGGTGTCTGCATCTGCACAGACGAGATTTTCAGCGTCTGTGCATGTGCGGATGAGATTTTCGGCACCATGGAAGCGAGTCCCTGTGCAGCGCTGTGCCAGTTTAGCACAGCGCTAGAGCAGGTGGCTCTAGTCAAATGGCATCCGCGGGCTGCTTCTGGCCCATGGGCCTTAGGTTGCTGACCCCTGATCTAGTCCAACCCCTGCAATGCTGGAATATCTCTGTCCCATACAAGGATTGAACCTGCAACCTTGGTGTTATCAGCACCATGCTCTAACCAACTCAGCTATCTAGCTCAGTAGGCAGTTGGGGGGGAACATTCAGGAAAGGCGCTTGACTCTCCCTAACCTCGGCCCATCAGCCTGCTCTCTAATTGCTTCTGTGCTGACAGCAGTCCTACCAGGATACCCTAGTGCTGACTGTGCATAACTGAGCATGAGAATTCTTTTGTCTGTAATTGCCTGTAAATGGCAAATTTGTTCCCACATTTCATGCATGACAAGCCCGAGGTGGATTATTTGTTTTGGTTTTTTTGCATCCGGTAGCCTCACGACAGACTCTTCACGAGTGCGCCGGCTTTTCAACACAGCAGTAAAAGTTCATCCTTCGACGTTCTTTCATCCTCAATTCTCCAACCTTGCAAGCACCTTTGCCAGACTCTAGGGTGACTGAAAACAACCCCTGGCTCTAGGATATGTTTCATGCCTTTTGGAGGGGGAAAAAGAAGCCTTAACATTCTTTCAAACCTGGGCCCCTTGAGCTGTTTAGGATGCACTTCCAATCATGAGAATACAGGTCTTGCTGTTTACAGACGAAATGCGGAGATAATGATGATGTGAGATGAAAGCGAGTCTGGAGAGCTAGGCTGCTCAGTATGCTCTTAGTTTCTCAGCCTCCAGTGTTAAAAATCTTGCTCTGATGATATGAAATGGTCTTTGTAATGCAGACACCGAGCAAAACTTTGTTTACTCTTTCTCTGATTCCACTTACAAAGAGCTTATTTTTACAGGTTCTTCTCTCTCAAATATGTCCCCCCCCCCCGAGTTTTGGGGTGGTAGCGTTAAGGAGAATGTTCCATCAGTGAAAACATTTCTGTTTGCCCAATGGAACAATTCCACCCTCTTTCCTCCCTTGTGCTGTTCCGAGGGTATTCCCAACCAGAGTGGATTTGGAGAAGGTGAGATGGGGGGGGGGAATCAGGGGGGAAATCAACTGCATTAGCAGGAGTCCCGGTGCTGGCTTCTGCGAGTGGCGGTTGTTGGCATCCATCAGTCTTGAGAGACAATGGAGTGTGCCTCCAGGGGTGAAGTCAAACCACTGTGTTAGCAACACTGGTGACCTCCCGGGGCTGACCTTCCACAAGCCTGGGCAGTGTATATGGAGGTCCTGAGCTGCCCAGATGACAAGACCCCCAAAGGAAAGGAGGTGATGTGGTCTGCAGAAGTCATCTGGTGATAGGATTGGTGCACCGGTCAATTTCAGTTTCCCTCAGTTTCTCATTTTCCCCCAATCAGAAATTCAGTTCTCCACTTATCCAGATCAGTGTGTGTGTGTGTTTCAGTGTCCTCAGGAGAATTCACCAGCTTTTTAATGTGAATTTCTCCTAATATGTACATTTTTGTATGGCTACCGTAGACATTTTTTGCAAAGCAATTATCCCCAGTATAATGTGTACTCTGCGTATTATTTTTCACCATGCACAGTTTACCCTAGGAAATGCATGTTACGTGGAGAACTGCACTTGAAATTTCAGAGAAATACAAATTTCAAAGGAGGGCTGATTTTTTTTGGTTCACATATTGCTTTGGAAAATGGGAATTAGGTCAGTTCACCTTTAAATGTGAACTGGACTGAATTTATCCTCCAGCTGTAACTGGGATGTCCAAGGCTGAGCCTGTCATCCAAATGAAATGGGTACAGAAAGCATTTCAGATCTGCTCCTGGTTCTTTATTGCTATGGCTCAAGGTCAAAGTATTTGGCTCCTGTTCCTTTCCTATCAGTAGCCATATTTGACTCAACTGTACCTTGATTTTTGGCTTCTGGTAGAGAAGCAGGAGGTGTTTGTCCAGTTTGCATTTAGTGCAAGCCTACCTGTTTTGCTGTGGGGACGTGGGTGGCTCTGTGGGTTAAACCACAGAGCCTAGGACTTGCTGATCAGAAGGTTGGTGGTTCGAATCCTCGCAACGGGGTGAGCTCCTGTTGCTCGGTCCCTGCTCCTGCCAACCTAGCAGTTCGAAAGCACATCAAAGTGCAAGTAGATAAATAGGTACCCCTCCGGGTTAAAAAAGAGACCTCCGGGTTAGTGCCTCCGGCAATGGCGGAATTCCTCTGATTGGGAGGAATCCGCTCTGTGGAAATTAGGGTCTGGCCGCCACGGCGAAGGCGGAGACCCACTAAAAACCACAGGCGGGAGAAGCCTGTGGATGTGGGATTCGGCTGGCACCTTTTGCGCCTCCCCTACTCGCAGGGAAACCCGGTTTCAGGGATCTGGAGCGACGTGGGGTGAGCGGCACGGTGCTTCAAATTGACTGCTTCTTTAACGGAGTGAAGCCGCATTGCCGTTGCCGGAGAGCGCTAACTTTTTCCTGTGGACAATTGGACTTTAAACAACTACCCGTGAGTAGAATGGAAAATTGGATCTTTAAACATCTTAATTCAGCACCGAAATGGGGAGGTTTCAAACAGGAAGTCCGCCTTCCTCTTTTGTAAATAGATTGAGCAAAGACGCTGCAAGCTAAAGCCTTGGAGAGCCTTTCATAAAGGATTAAATTTCCATCGGTTAAAATTATTAAACCCCCCTTGGAAGCAGGAGAAGAGGGGGAAAATTTTAGATTGCCTAAGCCTGCAGGAGAGAGAGTGAAGAAAGATAAATTACCACCGTTTTGAACCTGGGAACGGGCTGCCAGTAAGATTGACGTTTTGGGAAAGTTCATTGACTGTGAATAAAACGTACGTTGACAGATAGCTAAATAAGAGAAATATATTGTTTCCATTGTTTCCTTTTGCACTCAAAAAGGAGCAAAAGTAACTGAAAGGTTGAAACTAACTTTGTTGCTGGATCTGCGTTTAAAAGGACGGATACAAATAGAAATTGTTTCCTCTAGAGGGAGCTTTTGAAACTGTTGCAGGAGTGGAGCTGGGGAATTTTCCAGCTGCAGAGATAAAAGACCGTGAGAATCAGAGATTGACCTTGGACAAGAATGTCGACAGAAGAAGCCTTAGTGATTGCATTTTGCAAGATAAGTGCTTTATTGGAACAGCTTCATGAGAAGATGGATGTGATGACTATTAAAATTGATAATTTGGGACAAAAAAATGACTGATTTGGGACAAGAAGTGAATATTTATATAGAAAAACTCAGGAATCGATTCAGGAATCTACTTCAACATGGCAAGTTGTGGAGAAGACGAGGGAGAAAGTTGTTGTTGAACCTCAAGTAATACAAGTGGAGAGGGCCCCAGTCTTACAGAGACAATTTGATGAATATAAGCTGTTGCCTTCTACGATTGAATTTAGAGAAAGCCAGTTGAAACACGTCCTGAAATATCTTTTGGACTCTAGTTTTGACTATGGAGAATGGGCTGACCTGTCGAGAAGGAATAAAGACATTGCTAGGTTGGAGCTTCCCCGAGATCTACTCCTCAGTGTCAAAGGAAGGAAATTAAGAACAAGATCAGCAGAAGATAAAGTAAAGTGCATGTATAAATATGAAGAAGATCTGCAGAAGGGACATGGAAAAGAGTTAAGAGCCTCGGACAGAAGATCACCAGGTTGATGGACCATATGGAATTGATAGAAAGGACTGGCAGAATCCGAGACCAGGGAGAAGAGACGGTGGAAGAAGACTGGAAAAAAGTTTAAAATTTATTTATAGAAACATTGTAAAATTAATGAGTGTTAGAAAAAAGTTGGAATGAAATTACACGGCTTTAGTAGAAATGTTATAAGGAGTTAAGTATAAATAAGTTTCAGGGTATTAATGGTAAGATAAGGTTAAAATAAATTAAGACAATTATATGACAGAAAACAGTGAAAGATGGAAAGGATTTGCTGAAATAATTAATAATTAGAACACAAAAAAGGGAGGTGGGAGGAGGTCGATGAAACAAGTTAATGAAAGACAAAGATATGGACATATTGGATGTGTTTTTAATTGTTTTTGCTTTTGCTTTTGTTTTGATGTATTGTGTCTTTTGTTTTTTCTTTTTTATGTATTGTATTTGTATTGTTTATTTTTTCTTTCTCCCCCCCTCTTTTTGTAATCTTTAAACTTTTAATAAATATTATTTTTAAAAAAAGAAAAAAGGAAGGTAAACGGCGTTTCCGTGCGCTGCTCTGGTTCGCCAGAAGCGGCTTAGTCATGCTGGCTACATGACCCGGAAGCTGTACGCCAGCTCCCTCAGCCAATAATAATAATAAGAAGAAGAGTATGGATTTGATATCCCGCCTTTCACTCCCTTTTTAAGGAGTCTCAAAGCGGCTAACATTCTCCTTTCCCTTCCTCCCCCACAACAAACACTCTGTGAGGTGAGTGGGGCTGAGAGACTTCAAAGAAGTGTGACTGGCCCAAGGTCACCCAGCAGCTGCATGTGGAGGAACGGAGACGCGAACCCGGTTCCCCAGATTACGAGACTACCGCTCTTAACCACTACACCACACTGGCGAGATGAGCGCCGCAGCCCCAGAGTCGGTCACAACTGGACCTAATGGTCAGGGGTCCCTTTACCTTTACCTGTTTTGCTGTTCCTGAACTAACACACGAACCAAAACCCAGCCATCCTCCAAAATCCACCCTTCTCCGAATTTTGCAATGCAGTTCTCCAGTCAAAATACATGTGCAAGAAAGCAAAAAAGCAAACTGGGAAGATGTGGATGTTTCTAAAAAGTATATACAGAAATACATTACATTAGGAAAAACAGTTTCAAAAAAAAATTAGGATAAACGCACACATTTTCATGTGGACTATTTTATTTGTGAAGCTTGCAAACTGATGTGGAAATAGAGCGGACTGAGTTTACAAGTGGAAAAATGAGAAACCAAGAGAAACCAAAACTGCCAGATCCACCCATTCCTAGTTTCCTGGCAGAAAGATTGAGCTTGTCAGACTTCTTCCTGCTCAGACAATGTCTGCTCTGCCGAATGATCTCCCTCGCCCCTTCCCAGTAGCTGACAGTTTGCCTCCGGGAATATCATTTCATGGTACCAAGCAATTTACACCTTGCCGCAATGATCAGGATATTAAAATCACATCATTTTTGGTACTGGGTATGATTGGATTTTTAATAAGTGACTGCCCTGGCTTTGCAATACATAAATATGTTCAATGAAGGTTCATCCAAACCAAATATTGAATCCCTTGAGGCTGCATAAAGAACCACTTTCACGTTCTCTTCCAGGGAATAATCCAGTGAAAGGATGTAACGGCAAGGAGGCACAAGTGACAACTAACTTTTAAGCAAATATCAAGTTTAATTAACAAACAGCCACATGCTTTGTGTAAATGGGGAAAATAAGGAATATATATTTTTAGGAAAGATGCAGTAAGCCCTGATTGTCAGATAGCTGGGACTGTCGGTGGTGGGAACCTGGCAGAAGGTCTTTGGTTCAACCCCCAGTTTCTCCAGGCGAGGTTGGGAGGCAGCGGCATAGGAAGGAGTGTGTGGGGTGTGGGGTCCGCCCTGGGTGTCATCTTTGAGGGGGTGACAAAATGGAACACTGTGGGGGGTGGCACTTACCACAGGGCCTGGCCTGCAGTGCACCCGAGCCACACGTCTCTCCTGGGAGAGTAACATGATGGCTCGGGGCCCCACACTGCCCAAAATGGCAGTGTGGGTCTTGCCTCTGCCAGGCAGACTCCATGAGCAGCTCGCCCCCCCCCCGGGTGGATCGTTGCGGCACCCCCATGCACGGATCGCCGTGGTGCCCCCATGCGATGCCCCTGAGAGTGGCTCGCTCCGCTGCCCCGGGTGCCAGAGCAGCTAGCTACGCCCCTGTTGGGAGGGACCACAGTCTGGAACCCCGGATATCCTCTGCCAGTCGGTGCAGGCAATATGGCCCTGGATCACCCTTTCTCCACCTGTGGGTCCCCAGATGTTGTTGAACTACAACTCCCATCACCCCTAGCTAGCAAGGCCAGAGCTCAGGGATGATGGGAGTTGTAGTCCAACAACATCTGGGGACCCACAGGTTGAGAACCACTGCCCTAGATGATCCGACTCAGCATAAGCCATCTTCTTCTGTCCCTATGGAACCACAAATCAGCAACACTGATAGTTCACATTAGCCTACACATATATAAACCGCTTCATGGCGCGTGCCCATCAGAGTGATGTACAATATAAACCATAAAATAAAATGTAAATTATAAAAACACACACAATTAAAATAATTAATACCAATTCTAAGAAGAATTATAATATTTTCTACAGATAATATTTCATAAATGGCAGGTTTAACCTCAAAGAAAGCCTTCATGTACAGATATACCTTCAGTAGGTGCCTAAACTTTATTATGCTGATCGCCTGTCTACTTTCAAGTGGTAATTGATTTCCAGAGGAAATCAGTTTAGATGGTTGCAGAACATGTATACCATGGGTAGGCAAACTAAGACCTGGGGTCCTGGATCCAGCCCAATCGCCTTCTAAATCCAGCCTGCGGACGGTCTGGGAATCAATGTGTTTTTACATGAGTAGAATGTGTCCTTTTATTTAAAATGCTTCTCTGGGTTATTTGTGGGGCATAGGAATTTGTTCACCCCCCCACATAGTCCAGCCCCCCACAAGGTCTGAGGGAAAGTGGACTGGCCCCCTGCTGAAAAAGTTTGCTGACCCCTTCATTCCGCCAACTCGGGAGATTTTGCTAATCTTGTGCAAACTCCTCTTTGCATTCCTCAACATTTACCCAACGAGGCACCAGGAACTCCAAATTCATCTTGGAATTTTGCTTTTGGCTAAATGTTGGTGAAAGCATCATGATGTGTGGACACCCAACCCCTAGCCTTGTAGAAACTTATGAGATACGTAAAAGGCCTGTAAGATCTCTGAAGCCGAGAACAACCCACAAACCTTATACAAACCCACAAGACTTTCGAGTGCTTGACAACCTTCCTGTTCTATTGTTTTCCCAGGAAGGCAAGACAAACTCGGGCGGTGTTGCTGAACAGACTGAGAAGTAGCAGTGAAAGGAAACAATTGTCAATGGAGAAGTACCAGGAGGGAGGGGTCCTTAATCCCTCTCCCTGTAATTTCTACTTGCAGCCCCTTACACTTCAGCTACTATCTCCTTAGCCGGGGTTGTTGGTGCACAATTGTGGTATCACAGTAAACATGGCTGGGACTAGAGGGGGAAATGGGTAGGTGGGGAAGTGTCATGCAACCCCTCCCACCCACTCCTTCTCCATTACAAAGCCCCCATGCCTGCTATTTTGCAGCTGTTGGGCAGCTGCCAAATTTCCAAATCTGCAGCCTAACTAGCTTCAGTTTAAAGGTAAAGGTACCCCTGCCCGTATGGGCCAGTCTTGCCAGACTCTAGGGTTGTGCGCTCATCTCACTCTATAGGCCGGGAGCCAGCGCTGTCCGCAGACACTTCCGGGTCACGTGGCCAGCGTGACAAGCTGCATCTGGCGAGCCAGCGCAGGCCACGGAACGCCGTTTACCTTCCCGCTGGTAAGCGGTCCCTATTTATCTACTTGCACCCAAAGGTGCTTTAGAACTGCTAGGTTGGCAGGCGCTGGGACCGAACGACGGGAGCGCACCCCGCCACGGGGATTTGAACCACCGACCTTTCGATCGGCAAGTCCTAGGCGCTGAGGCTTTAACCCACAGCGCCACCCACGTCAGTTTACTTGAACTCTATTAAAGATTCAGATCTTTCTTCCCCGGCACAATATATATATATATATATATATATATATATATATATATATATATATGTATGTACACACATCCACCAAATGTCATGCATCTTTTTAAAGGCTTAAAATGAAGATAGAGATGGAGAAAGAAAGAATACCAGGTACCGTCCTAGTTGTCTGCTAAGTGCCTTATCATTTTACCTGCTGAGAAAAGCAGCACAGAGGAAGCTTTTGGACCGCAATGCCTTTGTTGTGAGCAGTTTCCAAACAGACAATGAAGGATCATTGATTCACCTCTCTCGCTTCTTAAACAGCACATCTTGTAATTCAGCCAGCTCCCTTATGATTGCGCCAAGCTGCTTCCACTGGGCTTACACGAGAAATAATTAAAGTTAACATAAGCCTTGCTACTAACAATGGTCTTTTCCCCTTTTCTTTTTTTTGGTACTGTCCTCTTATCTGCATGTAATTCTCTGTAAGACAACCCTAGAGTCACATTTCCCTTCCTTTTTGACACAGAAAACCTTGTTTGTACAAGCTTCTGTACAGCTCCCTATAACAGGGTTAGGGAAACCTTTTTTTCTTGGCCCAGGGGCCACGATCGCTTCTGTGCAACCTTCTGAGGGCCACAAACCAGCAGTAGGGAGGCCCAGAGGCCAAAGTGGGCGGAGCAAGGAACGTAAAACCGACCTTTGAACTGTGGGCATCCACACCCATCTCTAACCTCTGTCTAGGCAAGCAAGAGGCATTATCAGAGTTCAAGGAAGTATCTCAGTCAGGCAAATACCCTCAAGGAGGGCACAAAGCAGGGGTAGGTAGGGTTGTGACCTGGGGAGAGAGAGGGTGGTTGGAGAGGTTGGAGAGGGGGGAAAGGGCCTGGGGGGAGTCCCAGGAGGCAGAAAGGGATGCGGGTGGCACTGTGGGTTAAACCACAGAGCCTAAGACTGCCAATCAGAAGGTCGGCGGTTCGAATCCCCGCGACGGGGTGAGCTCCCGTTCCTCAGTCCTTGCTCCTGCCAACCTAGCAGTTCAAAGGCACGCCAGTGCAAGTAGATAAATAGGTACCACTCCGGCGGGAAGGTAAACGGCGTTTCCGTGCGCTGCTCTGGTTCACCAGAAGCGACTTAGTCATGCTGGCCACATGACCCGGAAGCTGTACGCCGGCTCCCTCGGCCAATAAAGCGAGATGAGCGCCGCAACCCCAGAGTCAGCCACGACTAGACCTAATGGTCAGGGGTCCCTTTACCTTTACCTTTATGTAGACTATGTAGAGGGTCCTACAGGGCTGCATTTGGACCCCAGATCTGAGGTTCCCCACCTGTACAACTAACAGTGGCCATTGCCTAAAAAGAAATGAGGAAAAGTCATACACTGCCAGTGTTATTGGTTTTAGAATCATAGAACTGTAGAGTTGGAAGTGTTCCAAAAGGGCCTTCCAGTTCCAACCCCTTGCAACGCAGGAATCTCAGCTAAAGCATCCATGACAGACGGCCATCCAACCTCTGCTTAAAAACCTCCAAGGAAGGAGAGTACACCACCTCCCAAGGGAGACTGTTCCCCTCAACAGTGCATTAACAGAAGTTGAAGATAATAGAACCATAATAGGGTTTGAGTTGGGTGCAGGACTCAAGCATGGGGTGGCCGAGGGTAAACTTTACAGGAGTATGGATGTCCAGGGGGACATGACTCAGACAACATGCCCGTTACAAAGAGATCAGCTTTTAGATAATGTCTAAAGATAGTCAGGCTGTATCCCTGTTTCTTTTTACTTATATGGGGTGTCAAGATATTATAAGCCAATGAGATCTTGTGAGCCGATCAGAAGTAGTGTCAGTACAGATGAGATCAAAGCAACATATGTGAGCTATGGAGCCAAGACTCTTCTGATCTGTTCTTTTCTGGTCTCAATGTAGATGATAACCATAGATGCAGCATTTTCAAAATCTTCCTTTTGAAATTTGACCTGCAAGAGTGCTGCTACAGAAAGAAACATCTTATGAAGCATTGTTGACAAATTTTCAAGCGGCTGCATAAAGTTACCAACTTCCTAAATTCAGTGGTTTTATGCCAGGGGTGGGGGAACCTCAGGCCTGGGACTGATTTCAGCTGTCAGGTGGAAGAGGATACAACCCCCAAGGCAGGTTGCCAGGAATGGACAAGACAAGGAACAGTTCTTACCAACTGCTTTTTATTCAATATTCACAGAGAGAAGCTTGGAAATGCAGCCTATTGGAATAATGGTGTTGCCCCAGGTGAGTCTCCAACCTCTTCCTCTCTCATGCACCACAGCTACAGGTGCAGAAAAATGCCCTCTCCGTTTGAGCTCTTTGCTCTCCTACTTTCAATGCTCCCCAGGTTCTGGGAGGGGGGCTCCTGGAATGCTTTCTAAAGACACTGCGTCCGTCAGCTGTCGCCCCCGCTGGTGCTTCCACCTCCTCCTCCTCCTCTCCCATTATTTCCCAGCTTTCCCCCTCATCTGCCTCTGAGCTGTGATCTCCCTCAAACCCCTGTTGTAATTCTGAACTGTCTTCTTCTTCTCTGGAAGGAAGGGTCAGGCTGGGAAGGGCGTCTCCACCGTTCCTCCTCTGCCCAGTCCCTGACATCAGCTTTCCTGGCCTCTTGGCCAAGCCTTTGGGACTCTACCCAACACTGGCAGACTTTGGGTTTTTAAATTTCAGCAGTGCCCTATGTGATGTCAAAATTTGGCACCTCTCCAACTCTTGCCTTCTGTCGCTCATCATTGTTGCAGCATCCCCTTGTGTTACCCTCTTGGCTCAGCGCCCGGTGCGGGTGAACTGGTCACACTCCCACAAATATGCTTCTGTGCCCAGGCCACACCCTTCATGAACCCTTTCCGAACCTTTGCCTAAGTTTGTGCCTGAAATGTGCCCCTTGCTTGCCTGGATAGAGAACTGTACAGTATGCACTGAGATATCTGAGTTCTGCCCGGCTTAAATTAGCCTACTGTTCAAAGTCAGATCTGTAGCTCCACCGACTCTTGACCTCTGCCCCCATCCACCATTGGTATGTGGCCCCCAGAAAGTTGTCCAGGAGGAAGAATGGCCATTGAGTGGGAAAAAATTTTCCCCACTGCTGCTCTATGCTTTGCTTTTAAATCCTTCTTCTCTGAAAACAAAAAGGCCAATAATCCAAATCCAACATCATCCATAACTGGAAATATTGCAAAACCAGGACATTGGGGCACAAATCTATTTAGGGGGTTATAAGTAAATTTGACTGGCAAAACATTTCTTGAGAATTCTACTCACCCACCCAAATTTAATTCCAGCTGCTCCGGTAGTTCTCCACGAAGGCTTGCAATTCTCTTCTAGAAGTGGCAAAATGGCTGTCTGAGATATGAAGGGAAAACATTGGGGTGTCTGGCTGCATGCCAGCCCTCCCAAATAGCAAACAGCAAATAAGGAACCAGGAACCAACTTCCACCCCGTTAAATGGGCAACTCCACGTACCTCTTGCCCAATGGGTGGGCAGGCTCAGCAAGACGATTACATCATCCGAGACGTGTGGGTGGGACATATGGCAAATAGTCCCCTGGTGCTAATTATTTAATAGCAGCCAGTACACGAACCAGTGGGAAGATGATTTAAGCCGCAGGATTTCAATAACACAGACACGCAAAAACATCCTGAATGGGAAACACCAGATGCTACCTTTCCTTTCTCTCTCAATAATATTTCTTATCCTAAACTTGGGGAGGTAACATGCTTGTTAGAAGAAATTAAGGAAGAGTTTGTTTTTTGAGGCACAGGAAGAACATGGGAGTGCACATCCCTCAACCACACTCACCACAGTGATTCATATATACTGGAGATGTCACTGATGTTCATAATTATCAGAGTCTGTGCAAAGTTGCCCAGCTTGTGATGCTCAGATGTACTATGAATTGAGTATCATCTTCTCCCAGAATTTCCCTTCAAAACAAAAAAATCTTGCAGGGAACCAGGCAGAGGGCCTTCTCGGTGGTGGCGCCTGGCCTGTGGAATGCCCTTCCATCAGATGTCAAAGAAATAAACAACTATCTGATGTTTAGAAGACATCTGAAGGCAGCCCTGTTTAGGGAAGTTTTAAATGAATGATGTTTTAATGTATTTTTAATCTTTTGTTGGAAGCTGCCCCGAGTGGCTGAGGAAACCCAGTCAGATGGGCGGGGTATAAATTACTACTACTACTACTACTACTACTACTACTATTTTGCACATGCTGGATGCATCATCCATGCCGATCAGTTTTTGTAGGTGCATGGGCATGTCTTGAATACAGTGGTACCTCGGGTTAAGAACTTCATTCGTTCTGTAGGTCCGTTCTTAACCTGAAGCACCACTTTAGCTAATGGGGCCTCCCGCTGCCGCTGCAGCACTGCCGTGCAATTTCTGTTCTCATCCTGAAGCAAAGTTCTTAACTCGAGGTAGTATTTCTGGGTTAGCAGAGTCTGTAACCTGAAGCATCTGTAACCTGAAGCGTCTGTAACCCGAGGTACCACTGTATTAGCTCCTTGTTTCAATGAAACTCTTATTGATCAGTGTAAAACTAAGTGAACTACAAAGTCAGCAGCTTTAGGCAGACACCCAGAAGTTACCTAATATTATGCCTATGCTCCCAACAATATTAGCATTGATCTCTATGAAGCACTTGAACAGAACTCTCATACAAGCATCCTTTAGTTTGAGGAGCATATCTACTCTATTTGGGTTATTTGATTCTCTGGATTGCAACATTTAATGCGGTTGCTGCCCGCAGTGTAGAACCCATTATTATTCACAGGTGAGTCCAACAGGGCTGGTGCTATGGAATGGGTACAAGTAAGCAAAGACAAATTGGCCAATTTCAGTTCCTCACTTTTCCAATCTTAAGTCTGCCCATTTCCACATCAATCTGCAAACTTTATTTTCAAAAACCCTCTGAAAAATTGTACACATTTTTGTGTGTGCATTTCTCCCAATCTGCACATTTATGCAAGCAATTTCCCCTAGTATAATTCATTTTTGTGCCTCATTTTCACTAATAGTCCCACCTTCGTGCACACTTCTGCCTCCTTGTATGCTGTTTTGGGTTTGAGAACTACACTGCAAATTTCAGGGGAGGGTTTTGAAGGATATCTGTGTTGTGGTTTGTGCATTGTTTCAGGAAGTGAAAAATAATCAGGTTTGCAATGAAAAATTGAACAAATTTCTCCCCCTTCCCTGGGTGCTGGGCACTGACAACCAAACTATACTCTTAGAGGGACAGTGATACAATAATGCACATGGGTACAACATCGCCAGTATGCAATGGATCTATGGAAAAGCAACAGACTTTCCCCTAGATTCCTCTGAGAAAGCATTGCTGCTCTAATAGGCAGTGATAGGCAAATCGGTCCATTTTGGTTTCTCTCAGTTTATTGTGCTTCCAAGGAGCGTCTCCATCCCCATTGCTCAGCCCAGACACTGAGGTCCAGCTCCGAGGGCCTTCTGGTGGTTCCTTCACTGCAAGAAGCGAAGTTACAGGGAACCAGGCAGAGGGCCTTCTCGGTAGTGGCAACCGCCCTGTGGAACGCCCTCCCATCAGATGTCAAAGAAATAAACAACTACCTGACGTTTAGAAGACATCTGAAGGCATCCCTGTTTAGGGAAGTTTTTAATGGCTGGTGCTTTAATGTATTTTTAATCTTTTGTTGGAAGCTGCCCAGAGTGGCTGGAGAAAACCCAGCCAGATGGGCGGGGTATAAATATTATGATTATTATTATGATTATTATTATGATTATTATTATATTTATTATTATTTTTAAATTATTATTATTATTATTATTATTATTATTATTATTATCATCATCATTATATTTATTATTTATTTATTATTATTATTATTATTATTATTATTATTATTATTATTATTGTTATTTTCAGTTCCCCACATTTTCCCACCAGTTTGTGGGTTTTTTGTATGCTCCCCCCAAGCTTATTTCACCTAATATTCTCCCCAATGTTTTTTTTATATGCATTTTTATATGTTAATATATGCATTTTTATGGACACTGCCCTAATATATGCATTTTTGTACATATTCCTTGGCTGGAGAACCACCTTGCAAAATTCAGAGAATTCCGAACGATGACTGAACTGGGTAAACTGCACTGGATTTCTGCCCCGTTCCTCCTCACAGGGTGGGCGCAATTTGCATTCTGGCTCTGCATTTTAGTTCCCGGCTGCGGCTGATGCCTGTACCAAAAGCATCCCAAACTCTTGCCTCTGAGCATGGAGACAATCTTTTGTCAGTCAATCCTTCCCAGATTCCTATCATGCGCAACCTGGGATACATTTGTCCTTTTGGTGAAGAAAGGGCAGAAGCCGAATTTAGCTCTCCAAAGCTGTGCAATGAAACCAAAGATCTCCTTGGAGAACAAACTTGTCTAAAGAGACATGTTTCTGTTCTCTAATTTAAAATCCATCTGCCTGGATCTCCGGGGAAGGGAGCCTGCCTGCGTCTCTCTTGTTTCCTCCCCATCCTTTTGTAATAGCCGGCATTTACAAAACAGAAGTTTGGATCATTTGTAATATTAAGTCCCTAATTGCCTGGGGAAATGGGGTCCTTTAATTAAGCTGTCATTTTGCCTTCTTGACATCTTTCTCTCCACAACGGCCCCCGCCCCATTAGTGCCTTGTTTCCAAATGTGGTCATTGTAGCCACAAACTTGCATATGACCTTATCTGTCACTTGGTTTCAGATGCTTTAGCACGGCAAACGCAAAATGAACAAACGTGACAAGGGAAGGAATGAAGGAGACGAGAAACACAGACGTTCTGAAATACAGCATGGCCAGATCCTGTGAGATGCTGTGTCCGTGCTGCAGCTTTTGAGGTGAGGGGGGCAGCCGGAGTACAGGGTTGCGTTGCTGTGTGTCGGTTGGATCTCGTGATGGACAAGAGCAGTGGTGGGGAATCTCTGGCCTGTGGGCTTCATTGGAGCCACTTGATCAGCCCATTTGGGCCAAGCTACGTCTACCTTAAGGGACACGGGTGGCGCTGTGGGATAAACCACAGAGCCTAGGACTTGCCGATGAGAAGGTCGGCGGTTCGAATCCTTGCGACGGGGTGAGCTCCCGTTGCTCGGTCCCTGCTCCTGCCAACCTAGCAGTTCGAAAGCATGTCAAAGTGCAAGTAGATTAATAGGTACCGCTCCGGTGGGAAGGTAAACGTCGTTTTCGTGCACTGCTCTGGTTCGCCAGAAGCGGCTTAGTCATGCTGGCCACATGACCCAGAAGCTGTGTGCCGGCTCCCTTGGCCAATAAAGCGAGATGAGCGCCGCAACCCCAGAGTTGGTCACGACTGGACCTAATGGTCAGGGGTCCCTTTACCTTTACCTTACATCTACCTTAGGGTTACCAGACATCCCCGGTTCCTGGGGATAGTCCATGGATTTGCAAATCTGTCCCTGGACAAAATCTGTCCCCGGAATGTCACCAGATTTGCAAATCTGTCTCCGGGAAACGTGGCAGCGGCAGCCTCAGCAGCACAGAGCCAGCCTGGTAGTGCAGTTGGCTCTGGCTGGCTTCAGGAGCTGCTTGCTGCTCACTGCCCTAGCGCCCACCATTTTTCCTGCGCCATGAAAGCGAGCAGCTCCTGAAGCCAGCCAGAGCCAACTGCACTACCAGGCTGCCCCCCCCGGGCAACAGCCGCCCGCCTGTGACTCCCCAGCCTCCCCTGATCTGTCAAAACAAAGGGGGAAGGGGGAAGGAGATTGGGGAAGGCTCGGGAGTCATGGGTGCGGGGTGCACCGTTGCCCAGTCTCTGCAAATTTATGTTTCACAGGGTGTGAATGAAGGGCTTTGCACCTTTATAGAATATGCATGTGTGCTTGGGCTCAGGGTCTTTTGCCTCACCATCCCCACTACTGACTCCCTGTTGCTACTCAGCTTCAAAAAAAATCTGGTAACCATAGTTTACCTCCCTTATATCTGACATCATAGAATCAGAGAATTGTAGATTTGGAAGGGACCCAAGGGTCATCTAGTCCAACCCGCTGCATTGTAGGCGTCTTAAGTAAAGCATCCATGACTGATGGCCATCCAACCTCTGCTTAAAAACCTCCAATGAAAGAGAGGCCACCACTACCCGAGGGAGTTCTTTCCACTGTCAAACAGCTCTTACCATCAGAAAGTGCTTCCTGATGTTAAATTGGGATCTCCTTTCTTCTAATAATAATATAGAATAATAATTTATTATTTATTCCCCGCCCATCTGGCTGGGTTTCCCCAGCCACTCTGGGTGGCTTCCAACTGAATATTAAAAACAATACAGCATCAGAGATTAAAAACTTTCCTAAACAGGACCACCTTCAGTTGTCTTTTAAAAGCAAAATAGTTGTTTATTGACTTGACATCTGATGGAAGGGCATTCCACAGGGTGGGTGCCACTACTGAGAAGGCCCTCTGCCTGGTTTCCTGTAACCTCATTTCTCGCAGTTAGGGAACTGCCAGAAGGCCCTTGGCGCTGGACCTCAGTGTCCGGGCTGGATGATGGGGGTGGAGACGCTCCTTCAGGTATACAGGACTGAGGCTGTTTAGGGCTTTAAAGGTCAGCACCAACACTTTGAATTGTGCTTGGAAATGTACTGGGAGCCAATGCAGATCTCTCTGGACCGGTGTTATGTGGTCCCGATGGCCACTCCCAGTCACCAGTCTAGCTGCCGCATTCTGGATTAATTGCAGCTTCCGAGTCACCTTCAAAGGTAGCCCCGCGTAGAGCGCATTGTAGTAGTCCAAGCGGTAGATAACTAGAGCATGCACCACTCTGGCGAGACAGTAACTGATGTGATGGCAGCAGGTTGTTAGTGTTTGCAGAGCTATGCAGGTCCCAATGCAAACTGAAAAGTATAGGTTCAAGGGAAGTAATAGTTCTGCTCTATTCTGTCTTGGTCAGAGCATGGCTGGAGTACCATGTCCAGTTCTGGGCACCACAGTTTGAGAAGGATATTGATAAGCTGGAATGGGTGGAGAGCAGGGCAACCAAGATCATCAAGGGTCTGAAAACCAAACCTTATGAAGAACAATTGAGGGATCTGGGTATGTTTAACCTGGACAAGAGGAGACTGAAATGAGATGTAATGCTCATCTTCAAATATTTCAAGGGCTGTCACTTGGAAGATGGAGCAAGCTTGTTTTCTCCTGCTTTGGAGAGTAGGACTTGAACCAATGGCTTCAAGTTACAAGAAAGAAGATTCTGACTAAACATCAGGAAGAACTTGCTAATGGTAAGAGCTGTTCCACAGCAGAACAGACTCCCTCAGAAGGCAGCACACTTTCCTAACCTGGAGGTTTTTAAGCAGAGGTTGGATGGCAGGGGGTTGGACTAGATGACCCTCGAGGTCCCTCCCAACTCTGGACTAGATGGGCCTTTGGCCTCATCCAGTAGGCTCCTCTCATGTTCTTATCCCAAGACTGGCAAAGTCTTGAAACACACACCCAGGGGTGATGGACTACATGGAACTGGCAGAAATGACTGGCAGAATCCGAGACCAGGGAGAAGAGTCGGTGGAAGAAGATTGGAAGAAATTTAAAGTTTATTTACAGAAACATTGTAAAATTAAGGAATGTTAGAAGGATGTTGGAATGAAGTAATGTGGTTTTAGCAGAAATGCTATAAAGGATTAAGAAAAAACAGATTGTTAAATGGTGAAAGGAGGGAAAGTAAAGTTACATTATATTAAGATAAAATATAGGACAAAAACTGGAAAAGATGGAAAGGACTTGCTGAAATAGTTAACCGAACTAGAATACAAAAAAGGGAGGTGTGAGGAGGTCAAGGAAACAAGCAATTGAAAGATAAGTTATGGGAAGATTCATTGTATTTTTTTTTCTTTTTTTTTCCGTATTGTGATGTGATGTTCTGTCTTTGCTTAATATGCTGTTTTCTATTTTTTCTTTTTGTAACCTTTCAAATCTTAATAAATATATTTTTTTTTTAAAAAAAAAAATGAAACACACACCCAGGAACAGGTTGCTTTGATGTGGTTTTCTTGGTAATAAAGGTTGAGCTGGTTGCGAGGCGTGACTTTGATTTTCCTCTAGGATCTTCTAAATTGTTGTTTTGTTGATGTTTTATTTGCTGCGATAGCTTCCGAGGCGCACAGCTAGGCAACAGGGTTCACTGCACCACGGCGGTTAATGCACAGAAATTCATTAACAGCGATTTTGCTTGGAAGTGACCCCCAAGTAGATAGGCTAGTGAGCAATTGCGCCTTGCACTGGAACACATTTTTATTCAGCCAGCAGATCTGTCTAATCTTTCATTATTAGCACTCTTCCCTCCAGTGGGTTTGCTGCACCAAGCAGGTCCTGTTTGGTGCATTGGCAGAGCTACCCGGGAGAGGAAGCTCATCTGATGCCAGTATTGCAGTGAGCCATCATGCCTGGCTCGGCTGCTGTGACATTCACAGTTTTACCAGCACCCAGATCAATTAAGTTAACACCTGCATTGCAATGGGAACTGTGGCACAAAGAAGGGTGTTCTAAAAGTGTGCAATAGCCACTGAGATGTAAAACTGCTCCAGAAGGGACACCCGTCTCCCTCATCCCCACATCTGTGGGAAGTGGCTGCAATTGCTCAAAAGGAAAGCATGCCTTAGTAGAGGATGCACTCTGCAAAGCCCCATCTTAGTTAGGCACCGTTTCACATGTTTTGTAAAAGTGAGAGGTGTGGGATATTTAAAGTGCAGTCGAACCAACAATTCATGCTTTGCTAGATAGGCACATGATAGGAACTGAAGCTCACTAAGCTTGTTAGAAAGAACTCCGTGAGAGGCACTCCCTGCCTGGACAGACCCTCTTTCTCCTCTCTTTCTCCTCTTCTTCTTCATCTTATCACCAAGACAGAAATGTGAAGGACATCTACAGGTCTGAACTCCAATGCTCAGATTCCGTTTTAAGCTAGACTTAAGCATGTCTTTGTAACTGAAATACCATTTTAAACCTACTCTTCAACAGTTATTCCAAGTGAGTAAATGTTATTTTTTACCTTTTACAAGACTGTTTGTTTGATTATTGTTTTAAGGGGGAGATATCAGGAAAATTCAATCTGCCTTAAAGCATCCTGGATTACTCAAACTAAAAAGCTAAAACAAGCTGATCTAAGCTTCCCTTTTAAGCTGCAAAGGGATGGCACTCCGCTGAACTCACAGACGTGAGAAAGGAAGGATAATATCTAATAAAAATATCACCTCCTACCTCTGTTCATGGGATGCGGGTGGTGCTATGGGTTAAACCACAGAACCTAGGACTTGCTGATCAGAAGGTCGGCGGTTCGAATCCCCACGACGGCGTAAGCTCCCGTTGCTCGGTCCCTGCTCCTGCCAACCTAGCAGTTCGAAAGCACGTCAAAGTGCAAGTAGATAAATAGGTACCGCTTTGGCAGAAAGGTAAATGGCATTTCTGTGCGCTGCTCTGGTTCGCCAGAAGCGGCTGAGTCATGCTGGCCACATGACCCAGAAGCTGTATGCTGGCTCCCTCGGCCAGTGAAGCAAGGCGAGCACCACAACCCCAGAGTTGGCCACGACTGGACCTAATGTTCAGGGGTCCCTTTACCTTTACCATCTATTCACATCCCAACAAGAGGTGCATCACCAGCAGTCTTCAGAGGGAAACATGAGATTATCAGGGTCCTCTCTGCTGGTGTGGAGACCAACTGCCATTCGACTCCTTCCTGCCACAACTGTCTCCTTCTGAAGGACTAGCCTCTTGGGAACAAGAGGGTGCAATTTGCTATGGAAACGTTATGGGCAGAGGAAGTGGGCTTAGCTCCTCCCCTTCCTTCTAGTTTACCCCTCAACTCTTGCTAGGGAAGCTGCTTTCCCACCCTATTCAGCTTCCAGGCCCATGTTTGTGATGAAAACACAATCCTGGAAGTTCAATAGGGAGTAAAAAGCAAGTAGCAGTTGGGAGAAACCCACTGGGCAAGGAAGGGTTAAGCACTCTCCTCCCACCCAAAGCTTCTGTGCTGCAAATTCCACCTTTCCAGACTTCAATTTGTAAAGGAAATGGAGCACCTGGACGTCACACATAATTCCATCCCTGCAGAGAAATTCATTTTCTGGCCACAGCTGTGCCATGTCTGCATTGGACTTCCCTGACTGCAGGATGAGTGGAATTAACAGTGGTCAATTCTCAGCCCTGTTCTGAAATACTCTCAGGCTGCACGTCATTCATTTGCTGTGGTCATCTGCATCTACGATCATGGTGATTGGCTTTGTAGTGGTACAGCTTATATTTTTAGAGTCAGTTCCAGGGAACATTTGGCATTTTGAGAAAGCCCTGATAGGTAGCAGTTGCAAAATGGCTGCTGTGAGGGTGTGGGAAAACATTAAATGGCTGACACATCTGAAAGAGTAGGAAAAGAGACTGGACCACAAAAATGGCATAAGCATGGCCACTCCACCAATGCGGAAGAACAACCCACCTTCATCAACTACTGCTGGACCTGCTCAGAGAAAACTTTGCTCCTCTCCTCTCCTCTGGATAGGAGGAAAGGCAACTGTTTAGTCCAGGAATCCAAAGAAACATGGGCATTTTTAATGTGGCACGTTCAAAGCAGGAGAGGCTGAGCCAGGGCAAATGGGATCAGGAAGAGCAAACAGTCTTGAACATGCTGTTGATTTTTAAGGAGGTACTTACTGGATTTTTTTTCCAGGGATGTCATAAGAAGGTATTGGTGGTGCCCACAGCTGCAACCCCTCCTCTAAGCTGCTCCTCATATTTTGCTAGACTGCTTCCCTCCTGATTTCTGCACCTTTGCTGTGCCTTGACCTGCTGCATCCTGCCTTGGCCTCTTACTTATGATCTCCACTTTGGACCTCCGGTCTTTCCTTTGGCACAGGCTCGCCAGCATCACACCAGAACCTGCAAAATGTCCTTCAACACTGAGAGCCAAGAACGTTCACCCGAGGCATGAAGACTCTCAGCATGCATATGACAATCCCCATGGGAAGCAGGCTCAGTTATAGCCAGGAGGCTCGTGGGAGGTTGTTTTAAAATATTTACTGAAAAGAACAGAAGAAGAGACTGGCTGGATCAGACCAAAGGCCCACGTAGTCCTGGCATCATGTTCTCCACATCTGCTGGCCTCCTCCAGTTAAAGAGTTCCTTTAACCAGTGAACTTTCATTCACCTTAGGAGCTTCCTCCCCTCCTGCATGGTGGCCATGTGTCCTACTTTACAGAGGACAGTCCTCTATTTGAAGACACTCTCTTTTTCAAAGGGCTGCCCAGCCCAAGTCTGGTTTAAGGATAAAGAGTCATCAGAAGGAAGAGCAGGAAGCATCTTGAAGATGCCCATCAACAGTGAGCAGATGGAGAGCACACTGAGCAGCCACACAGCTCACCTGGCTGCAGCCTTCTCTACAGTAATAGACTCACAGAACTGTAGAGACAGAAGGGACCCAAAGAGTCATATTGTCCAGCCCCTTGCAGAACATTCTTTCTAAAAGTAAATCTGTGCACACAGGAAGCTGTTGTTGTACCATGTTGCACCACTGGTCCATCGAATTCAGCATTGTCTAAAACGGGGTGGAGAACCTCAGGCTGGGGGTGCAGGAACAGCAAATGTGATCATCCAGTCCTCTCTGTGGGACTCTCCCTATGCCACACTACCTCCTCAGTGACACCCCCTCTCCCCAGACCACAGCCCTGCTTTGCACCCTCCACAACTTCTTTTGCCTTCCTGGAATGTGTCCTTGAACTATGATAATGCCTCTTGCTTGCCTGGATAGAAGATGGATATATATTTGTTTCTGCGTGTAACCTCTGATTTTTTCCATGGCTGGCATATTCCCACTGTATTATTGACTCCGACCTTTCATACACCCATTAATTGCAATGGGCCCTAAGTGGCAAAGATAAAAATCAATTAAAACTATAAAATGAGAATACAGTTCAAATGCCTGCTGGAATACTAATAATACTAATACTAATACTAATACTAATACTAATACTAATACAGTCATACCTCGGGTTACAGATGGTTCAGGTTGCGCGTTTTCGGGTTGCACACTGCGCCGAACCCGGAAGTACCGGAATGGGTTACCTCTGGGTTTTGGTGCTCGCACATGCACAGAAACACTAAATTGCTCTTTGTGCATGCACAGAAATGCCAAATCACGACCCGCACGTGCGCAAGATGTGGCGCTGCTGGTTGTGAACGTGCCTCCTGCACGGATCACATTCACAACCCGAGCATCCACTGTACTAATACTAATACTAATACTAATACTAATACTAATACTAATACTAATAGTCTTCAATGGGAACAGGAAGTTCAACAGGTAGAAGGCCTTTTTGTCCTTACCTGGAATGGAGTTTCATAATAGTGGGCTCACAATACTGAACACATGGTTTCTGGTGGCAGGAATACGCAGCTATCCCATATGAGGATAGAACCTGTGACACTGGCTTTATCAGCACCAGGCTCTAACCAATTGAGCTATCCAGTCTGAAGTACCTTAGAAAGGGCCTTGGAAATTAATACAAGAACCTTGAACCTGACCTGCTAGTCTACGGGCAACCAGTTCAAGCTTTTGAGTACTGGAGTTTTGTGCTGGCACTTGTTTGTCCCCATCAACAACTTAGCCATGGTGTTTTGTAGTAGCTGGAGCCTCTGAATCAGGCCCAAAGGTGGCCCCACATCCAGCACATTGCGAGAATCAAGTCCGAAGCTTACCAGTTGCATGAATCAGCATGGCCAGACCGTCCCTGTCCAAGAATGCCTCTAGCTGGTGGACCAGCTGTTAAGACACAGGTAGCTCCTGAAGCTCCAGCAACAAAGATGGATCCAGGAGACCCAAACCTGTTATTTTAGAGGGAATGCAATGCATCCAAAGGAGGCAACAGGCCAGTCTCCCAGACACAGGAGCCACCAACCAACAATGCCTCCATTTCCCCATGGTTCAAGCTTGGTCTACAACCCTTATCCATGAAGCAATGTGGTCCTCAGGCTGAGAAAGTTCCCCCATGCCTGGTCTACACTGACAGGCAGAAGCTCTCCAGAATTTCAGACAAGAGATATTCCCATCCCTACCTGGACATGCTAGAGATTGAACTTGAGACCTTCTGAATGCAAAGCAGCTGCTCTCCCACTGAACTCTGGCCCTCCCATCTGTTCTCTTTTTGAGGATGCGTAAGTGATCACTCTCTGTTCCTGGCCTACTATCTGCCTGCTACATCTGTGCTGCTGGAGCTTCTGCCCAAGAGAGCTGAGTTCCCTCTATTTCTCTCAAGTTCCAAAGCATATCTCTCAGATTTGGACGGTTAAAAAAGAAGGAACAGGATGTATTGAAGCACTCGCTGTACCTCAGCAGTCCTGGGGATAACCCTTAGCCAGCTCAAAGTAAATGACTGCAAGCGTAAAAGCTATCCTTTGCTTTATTGAATGGGATTTTTTTTCCTCCAGCATCTGTCTGCTGATCATGATTTTGAAATGCAGCTAGGGAAGAAATTCAAACGGCATAGGCAGAACATGTCTCGCTTAATCATGCCTACGTTTGGGTTTGCATTGCACAATGCGCATTAGAGTTCTGCCTTCTGCTTGTTCCTGACCCCATATGCAAAGCAGATTTGCTCAGCTAGTTCACATGAGGCCAGCAAGACACTTTGGGGAGTTAGAGTGAAGCACAGGCCTTTTCCTGGGGAAGAGCTGCTGCGATGGGAAGCAAGGGAGAAGACTGATACAGAGGAGGAGGAGGCTATTGTACTATTAAGAGTTTGGTAGAATATGGAGTTCTAACAAGGGTTAGAAATTACATCTCTTGGATGGGGAAGACCCCTTTTCTGCACAACTGTTAGACTAAATACTTGTTTTGTACAGCATGTTCAAAGTGATTCATAAACATGGCCTTGCAATTCTTACAAATCCTTTAGCCATTCCAGCCCACCAGCTCTGTATAGGAGCATGGAAAGTCTCTTCTCCTTCCCTGAAGCTGATCTCTATAACGGGAACAGAGGAGAACATTTTATACCAGACCAGGCTTCCACTGAGCTAAGGACTTCTCTGTGGCCCGGACAAATAGGGATAGGGGATAAATGTTAATTATTTCACATTTATGGGTGAAACTACCTCGTTCATACTTTCCAAAACAATTTGTGAACCTAATCACATCTCTGAATTTTGCAATGCATTCCTCCGGCCAAATTATACGCACAAAAATGCATCTCTCAAATAAAGTGCAGATAAAAATGTGCACATTTGTGAAAATAGCATGCAAAAATGCATTGTGAAAGTGGAAATTGCTTTTCAAAAATGTGCATATTAGGCGAAAGTGTGTATAACGACATATTTGTTAGAAGAAATATGCGCTGAAATGCTGATGAATTTTCATGAGGGTTTGTTTGTTTATTATTATTATTTTTGCAAAATGATTTGGAAATGTGGAGAACTAAACTTAAGCATGGAAAGATGAGGAAAAGAGAAAGATTGAAAATGACAGATTTGCCCATCCCTTTTAAAATTCTGTTTCTCTCTGTTAGATCACCAAGCATGGCAAATTCTGGCTAAAATCAATGTCTAGCATTTCTCAGAGTTAACCACATCAATACTATTACCACTAATTTAAGTTCCAACATCCTACCAAATATAACAGGCCTCCTTATCAGAAAAAGATGACTGTGTACTACTCTGCGTTTGGTGTAAAGCTGGTGCTTTTATGAAGATGCACCATTGTATTATTAGCAGGGCAGTTGTTCTGCTGCCTGGGGCAAAGCATGAGTTGCCAACTGCCTCTGTTGCATGGAAGGATTGAGATTTTTGTGATTTTGTTTGTGCCTTAATGAGAAACTACCCGATTTGCACTTCCTGACTTAATCAGTACATGAACCAAGGCACAACTCTTCTTTGAATTTTGCATTTCTCTGAATTTTGCAGTGCAGTTGTACAACCAAACTGTCTGTACAAAAATGCATATATTAGGGGAGAGCATGCATTAAAATGCATGTGTTAGTGAAAAGATCGTACATACATAAAATGCATTATAACTGGGGAGAAATTGCTTGCAAAAATGTGTACAGTATATTACTCAAAGCTGTGATTATGTAGCTTCATGGATACATTCCAGGGGTCAGCAACCTTTTTCAGCCGTGGGCCGGTCCACCGTCCCTCAGACCATGTGGTGGGCTGGACTTTTTTTTTGGGGGGGGGGCGATGAACAAATTCCTATGCCTCACAGATAACCCAGAGATGCATTTTAAATAAAAGCACACATTCTATTCATGTAAAAATACCAGGCAGGCCCCACAAATAACCCAGAGATGCATTTTAAATAAAAGGACACATTCTACTCATGTAAAAACACGCTGATTCCCGGACCGTCTGCAGGCCGGACTGAGAAGGTGATTGGGCCGCATCCGGCCCATGGGCCTTAGGTTGCCTACCCCTGATTCACCCTAAGATGCAGGTGAATTTTCACGTCAACCTTTTTAAAATCACATACAGTGGTACCTCTGGTTACAAACTTAATTCATCCTGGAGGTCCGTTCTTACCCTGAAACTGTTCTTAACCTGAGGTACCACTTTAGCTAATGGGGCCTCCCACTGCCGCCGTGCCGCTGCCGCACGATTTCTGTTCTCATCCTGAAGCAAAGTTCTTAACCCGAGATACTGCTTCCGGGTTAGCGGAGTCTGTAACCCGAAGTGTTTGTAACCCAAGGTGTTTGTATTACACCCAGCAAGCTAGCAGAGTCCAGGTCCTGATCTCTCATGCTGCAACAGATCTCTACACTCTCAGGAATTATGGTTCACTCCCTTATCTTTTCCATCTTGGCATCCATAAAAATAGGCAAAAACTAATAGAGGAATTCGTGTTTTGAGATTAAAGGTCACGGTATCCAATTCAGACAAAGCTTTTCCTTGCTCATTTTGTAAATCTGAAGGGCACTGACTGTTTCTTTTGAAAGCAGAGAGTGAGAGAGAAATACAATCCGGGCAATTATTAAAGGGGGAACAATAAGATGATGATCTATGGATGGGACATGGGCATGATGGAAGATTGGGAGAAGCAGATCTATTGCCCATATTAGTTTGCTATAAATTATGTCTGAAGGGGGATCTGTGCCAAACATCCAACGGGAAGATATCTAGTCATTACTCACAGGGTGAAAAATTAATTTTTCAGTTCAGATGCTGTAATCTAATGTTCTGCACCCTGGCAATTGCTTTCTCCCTTTCTTCTTTAAAGTCTGCCATAATGAAAATGTTTCAATAAATAATGAGGCATAAAAGAAAGTGAAATGGATTTGTGTTCCAGTCTCTCAAAAACTGCTTATTCAGAGGAGGGGAGGGGAAAATAATTTAAAAACATCACGCTTTGAAAAGAATGCATGTGCTGAACGTTCACCCCAAGTCCGTTGCGCATCTATTGAATCCAAGTAGCAGAAATCCAAGAATTCGGACTGAATGTTGATTTTAGCGATTTGTTTTTAAGAGGGAACATTGGTTTCCTGTTTGGGTCTTACAAGTTTGTCTGTTGGGGCTGCCCTGTAGGACAAGAATCCCTGGGACTTGATGTTGAAGGTTTTAAAGCAGTTTAGGCATGATATGAGCCTCTACAAAAGGATGGGAGTGAAGTGTGATTATTCTGTTGCCAGCAGGTGATGGTCAAAGTGCCTTTCCTTGGCCTTGCTGAACCAATTAAATCCCGAGAAGAAAAAGAAAACCTCATTGCAAAGCACCAGGGAGTGGGGCTGATTTGGGTCAGGACTGTGGTCTTGGAGGAGAGGGATTAACAGTTTACTCCATGCTGTTTTCCTGGTGGAAATTCACCCCCCCCAAAGTCAATAAGGGACAAACAGCAGTATTAGAGACATCTATATTGGCAAAATGATTTGTGGGGAGGGCTAACTCCCTCTCCCCCAGGGCTGTGGTCCAGAACCCTTCATTCTTTAGCTGTTTAACTATTAAAAAGACAGGATCTACATCGTCTCATTTAGCCTGGCTTCTATTCACCACATGTATTCAGAAACCTCAGCTACAGGGAATCAAGGACTGTAATGCAGCAGGGGAAAAAAAATCTAATATGGGAAAGGATGGGGTGCGGGGTTGATTGGTTCTGACCTTTTGCAAAATACTGATCCAATTCCTCCCAGGAGTTGTTTGCTACTAATATCTCAGAGGAGCGGTAAATAGAATTTGCCGTGAAGGCCAGAGTAAATAATACTGGGATGCAGTTATTATTGATTCAGTATAATTTGCCACATATGCAACTGGCTCCTTGCAAAACAAATTTACAAAAGGAGCTCCCACCCAGCAGAATTTGCCTGCTGATGCTCGGCTGTTTAAACCCATGGGACGAGTGTCACAAACCTGACGAAGGTCAGGGATGGCTGAGGAATTCCATCTGTCCAAATTCCGATATCAATCAACCTGACCCCACATTCCTCAGAGGTTCGTTATTCGAAAGCTTTTGCATTTCCTGAACGTTCTGATGCAATTCTCAAATTTTATTTATCTTTTGCCTGCCTATATTCATTTTTCAAATGCGTACCCCCTTGCGTGTTCAAACCCAGAAACCTCCCCCCTAAATAAATTCAAACTTGACAAAAATTTTGGTTTTTGGCAGAATTTAGGCCACAACTTTATTGATCACAGAAAGTGACTGGTTACATAGGCTCTGGTTCGACTAGCTCCCTGCCATGCAGGTAGCGCTGACCTAGGGCACCAGCATAGGTCAGCCAAGGGTGAACACCTGGATAAGCAGAAAGCTGGGAACGGGCTAACTCCACCACCCAAATGTCCCCCTGGGACTCAGGCACGGGCACCCCCTCTCAGGGGTTGACCAAACCATCCAGTCCCTGGATTCCTTTAATGGAATACCCTTCACATAGGGATGGGGAGAGCCTTCTCCCATCCCTATCACCTGAACCAGAGCCTATCTGCAACCTTACAAGTTGTGACAATTTGCTACGAGGCAGGTGAAACCCAAATGGCAACAGCCAATCAGCCAAGTGGGGGAAATTCCTGCCGTGCCCCTGTCCCAATGACACACGACACACGACGGCATAGCAAGGTAAAGCGGAAAGCCCGAAAAGTAGGGAGAGCTGGGCAGGTGTTCCGAATGCACGCACCAAAAGAGGAAGCTCTGGGTCATGTGCATGGGCATAAATAGGTCCCTCGAACCATTTGGACTGTGTCCCATTGGCCAGATTGCACCCAGCTTCGAGGCACCTACCAATCAGGTGTTGTGGCTGACCAATCGTACCCACCCACAACACAGGGTGTCGGTTTTCCAGGTCTCACCGCAATACATGCCCTCTTTAAGGGAGGACCCGATTTCTCCCTTTATTTATTTTTTAGAAATTTATTTCCTGCTGCATTGGCTGCATGGGAACTTTTTTTGATCTGGTTGGCAGTCTGATCATGCATGTGCCATCGGGGTGAATCTCGCAGGTGGCTCTCCCAGTGGTGCAGTCGCATGGCTTCTGTATGGGTAAGCAGCGACGATGTAGCAGCTAGACCTCACCTGCTTTCACTGGCTGGAAGAGTGCTGCTGCTCTCACATCTTGCTTGCTGACTTCCCACAGGCATCTGGTTGGCGGGGCCGGCCCACCCATTAGCCTTATTAGCCTTGGTGAGGCAGTTGCCTCAGGTGGCAGGCAGGCTGGGGCAGCATAGATGGCATCTGACATCTGAAGGCAGCCCTGTTTAGGGAAGCTTTTAATGTTTGATGTATTACAGTATTTTAATATTTTGTTGGAAGCCACCCAGAGTGGCTGGGGAAGCCCAGCCAGATGGGCGGGCGGGGTATAAATAAATTATTATTATTATTATTATTATTATTATTATTATTATCCCGGTTCCCTGTGTAGGGGAAGGCCTCTCCATCACCACTGCTGCCTTGGAACCAGAGCTGTTTCCTGTGTGATCCCACCACTGAAGAACCTCAACAGCCATCTGTCCACCAAGACTCACCTCCTCCTCATTCTCCATGACTCTGAAGGCTCCTGAGTGCATAGCTGTCAACTTACAGATTTAAAAATAAGGGACCAGCAGCCTTGAAAATAAGGGATCAGCAGCCAAAATAAGGGATTTTCCAAGCACAGGTATGTTCAACTTCTGAGCCCCTCCGAGCCACAGGCAGAAAGCCCAGCCAGCAGCCAAATGAAGCCTCAAGCCTCAAGGAAAGGAAAACCACAGTTACCTCTTCGCTGGGAAGCGCTGAGCAAAGGCGAGTCCCTAGGCAACGCAGCCAATTTGATCAGCACAAGGCATGCAAGCTCCACCCCCCAGTCGTTCTTAGACTCCTTATTGGGTGAGCAACGCAGCCAAGCAACCCATTTGGAGCCTCCCTCCTCCCTGGCCGGCAGGGAGGGAGGGAGGGAGGGAGAGGAGCTGCTTCCTTTGAAACCCGGGAAATTTAAGGGACATCATCAATAAGGGACAGCAGCAGGACATGGTGCTGGGATAAGGGACTGTCCCGCCAAATAAGGGACGCTTGACAGCTTTGCCTGAGTGGCACTGGTCACCAGCACCCAGCACCTATTCCTCTCTAGACTCCTTTTCCCCCCCTCCGCTTTCAGTGCTCCGGGGCTTCCTCAAGCCACCTCCAGTTGCCTCAGGTGGCGGAACAGGAGGTGCCATTTTCTGTTTTGCCTCAGGCAGCAAAATGTCTTGGGCTGATCACTGTGAGAATGGACTGGATGGCCCATTGACCTGGTTCAGTGGCCTCTACTTGTGATCTCATGAACCTACTGCAGCTGCACTGACCAGCTTTAATGGCACGGGGCTCCTGTGTGTCACACAGAACCGGGGTTATGCACCGGGGTTACCCCAGTTACGCACCTCCACTAGCCCCAGAGAGTAGCTTTCCTTAGCACAGTGCTGTGATGCATGGCTTGAACCTCAAACCTCTGCAGGATCAGAAATTGTATTAAATATATCTCCTTTGGCTTTTAAACAAAGACTCTGGTTTACTCAGCTCCCCCAAAGAAATCAATAGATGTTTATAACTGGGTGGTGGGGATGTGTTTCAGGTTAATAATGTTTTGATGAGCCTGGAAAGACCTTGGAACATCACACAGACAGTCTTGCCTTGACAAATCCGTGGGTGGCCGGATCAGAGTGTTGCACCAATAAGGAGCCAGAGACTGTGCAAAATATTGTGTCCTCCTTTAGCTTTTCAAGATCCTTGGCTGAGTCAACCCTTGACCTTCACACTTAGCAATGTGATTAATCTTTACCGGGAGCTAACCACTGCTGATTTACTGGGCTTCTCATTGATTCTCCAGGACGCGTTGGGGGTCATTGGAAACTGCCATTTCTCACACGAAAATGTATTGGTGATGTTACTTGTGTGGCCAGCTTTGCTTAGAGGAATGCAGGATTTGTCTTGCGCATTTGATAATTGATCAGCTATAATTAGTCTAGTGGCTTTCTCCTCCTCCTCCTCCTCCTCCTCCTCCTCCTCCTCCTCCTCCTGCCAGATATGTGCACTACATACATTAAAGCACGCTTAGAGAAAGAAAATACCGTAGATTCCGGCATATAAGATGACTTTTTAACCCCGAAAAAGAGGTTAAAAAGTCGGGGGTTGTCTTATACGCCAGGTATGGGCGGTGTGGAGCAGAGTCCGTCCACTGCTGCTTCAGAAGCAGCAGCAGCGGGCAGCGGGCTCCGCTCCGCGTCGGGTGGCTTTCCTCCAAGCTTGGAAATTTTTGCTGGAAAGTAAGATGATATTTGGTTTGTACTCACACATGCACTCTTGCTTAGTCTTCTGGCTGAACAAATAAATATGAGAATACACTGAAAGCTGTTCTTCACCAAATGCAGGAGATATAGATAGATGATAGATAGATAGATAGATAGATAGATAGATAGATAGATGATAGATAGATAGATAGATAGATAGATAGATAGATGATAGATAGATAGATAGATAGATGATAGATAGATAGATGATAGATAGATAGATGATAGATAGATAGATGATAGATAGATAGAGATATGCATTGTACTGCTACATTACATTACATTACATTACATTACATTACATTACATTACATTACATTACATTACAGTGGTACCTCGGGTTATAGATGCTTCAGGTTACATATGCTTCAGGTTACAGACTCTGCTAACCCAGAACTATTACCTTGAGTTATGAACTTTGCTTCAGGATGAGAACAGAAATCATGCTCTGGCAGCAGCGGGCGGCCCCATTAGCTAAAGTGGTGCTTCAGGTTAAGAACAGTTTCAGGTTAGGAACAGACCTCCAGAACGAATTAAGTACTTAACCCGAGGTAAAGGTAAAGGGACCCCTGACCATTAGGTCCAGTTGTGACTGACTCTGGGGTTGCGTCACTCATCTCGCTTTACTGGCCGAGGGAGCCGGCGTACAGCTTCCAGGTCATTTGGCCAGCATGACTAAGCCGCTTCTGGTGAACCAGAGCAGAGCACGGAAATGCTGTTTACCTTCCCACCGGAGCAGTACCTATTTATCTACTTGCACTTTGATGTGCTTTCGAACTGCTAGGTTGGCAGGAGCAGGGACTGAGCAACGGGAGCTCACCCCGTCGTGGAGATTTGAACCGCTGACCTTCTGATCGGCAAATCCTAGGCTCTGTGGTTCAACCCAGAGCGCCACCCGCACACGTTACATTATATATTTCACCTGGCCAACCTACTCGCCCTCCCCAATATTTGAAGAAACCTAAATGCTTGTGAAAAGCAAAACTTCCGTTCAAAGGAGGTGAAGCAAGCAAAATGGGTTAAGTTTTAGAGAGGTGAGCCATGTGTCCTGACCCCCAAGGAAACCTTGAACTACAGTTGGCGTTCAATGCATAGATGGGAAGTGATGGGAAATTCTCTTCCAGGAGCAGTGATGCGGGAAAAGAGCCGGCAGTGAGATTTAGCAAGGTCAGTTCAAGGTAGAACCAGCCATTGTAAAACGCATTCCTTCACCTCCCCCCAGCGCTATCTTCTGGAGCCGGTGGGGGTGGGGATCGGTGGGAGAGATTAAACCTTTTCTCTTCCATGGAATGACAACCCCATGATGAATATCTCCCAGAGGGGATTCCATTTTTTAATCAAAATTATTTATAGGATTAACCCCAAGCCAACCCTTGCGCGCCAGATTTATTGAGAACCAGTGCGGCCGTTTAGTGTGGGCTGGAAGGAGATGGAGCTTGACAGCACCAGTGGTATTTTGCAAAGAGAAAGTGTAGTTTTTCAGAGCTTGAGCTCAAATTCCCATCTTAGCTCTACCATAGACTCAGCAGCTCACTTGGGCTAGCTGCCATATCGGTCTCAGGCCTAATTCATTAGTATCAACTGTTTTTGTTTTAGATGTGTTTTCTTGGCTTTGTTTCATTCGATGGATGTTGGTTGTATGTTTTGGTGCTTTGTTTTTAAATTACGTAACCTGCTGAGGGGCTGCTGTGCGGCAAATAATAATAATAATAATAATAATAATAATAATAATAATAATAATTTTTAATTTATACCCTGCTCTCCCTGGCCAGAGCTGGGCTCAGGGCGGCTAACAACTGTAAAATTACAGTAAAAACAAATGGGGGGGGGGATTTAAAATACAGGTTAAAATGCAATTTAAAATGCAGCCTCATCAAAACCATAAGGGGAGGAAACATAAGGGTCAGACTGAGTCCAAACCAAAGGCCAGGCGGAACAGCTCTGTCTTGCAGGCCCTGCGGAAAGATGTCAAGTCCCGCAGGGCCCTGGTCTCTTGTGACAAAGCATTCCACCAAGTCAGGGCCAGTGCTGAAAAGGCCCTGGCCCTAGTTGAGACCAATCTAACCACCTTGCGACCTGGGACCTCCAAAGTGTTGTCATTTGTGGACCTTAAGGTCCTCTGCGGGGCATACCAGGAGAGGTAGACCTGTAGGTACGTAGCATGACAAACTGAACAAATAAACAGACAATCAATCAATCAATCAATCAATCAATCAATCAATCACATAGTGCTTCCATAGGTGCTTCCGGTCCACTTACTCATTGAGTATTCATCCTGGTTTCTTTGCAGGGAAGTTAGATGGTGTTACATTGAAGGAAGTATTATCCCACACTTTCCAGGGCATTCTTGCTGTTCACTTTCCATATTAACACTCTGGATAGCTCAGCTGGTTAGAGCGTGGTGCCGATAATGCCAAGGTTACGGGTTTGATCCCTTATTGGGACAGCTGCATATTCCTGCATTGCAGGGGGCTGGACTAGATGGTCCTCAGGGTCCCTTCTAACTCTACAATTCTAGGATCATGAAAAGCCCAATCTGTTGGGGAAAGCGGGTTTTTTGCTCAGGACCTCCCAATGAATTGCAACGGAGCAACCTGAATTTGCAGGCATGGGATTGAATCCTGTGGGAATGTTCAGGGAGACAGAACAAATCCATGGAATAATAGAATCATAGGGTTGTAGAGTTGGAAGGGACCCGAAAGACCAATTGGATGGATTCATGGAGGATAAGCCTATCAGTAGCTACTAGCCATGATGGCAATGCTCTGCCTCCATTGTCACAAACACTAATGCTTCTGAATGCCAGTTGCTGGAAACCATGGGAAGGGAGAAGGGTCTTGTGCTCATGTTCTGCTCCCTGGTTTCCCACAGGCATCTGGTTGGCCACTGTGAGAACAGAATGCTGGACTAGATGGGCCATTGGTCTGATCCAGCCGGCTGTTCTTATGTTTGTTCATTTCTATGACTCTGAGCTATGGAAGTGAGAGCTGGACCATAAAGAAGGCTGATCGCCGAAGAATTGAGCCTTTTGAATTATGGTGCTGGAGGAGACACTTGAGAGTCCCATGGACTGCAAGAAGATCAAACCTATCCATTCTTAAGGAAATGAGCCCTGAGTGCTCACTGGAAGGACAGATCATGAAGCTGAGGCTCCAATACTTTGGCCACCTCATGAGAAGAGAAGACGCCCTGGAAAAGACCCTGATGCTGGGAAAGATGGAGGGCACAAGGAGAAGGGGACGACAGAGGACAAGATGGTTGGACAGTGTTCTCGAAGCTACCAGCATGAGTTTGACCAAACTGTGGGAGGCAGTGGAAGACAGGAGTGCCTGGCGTGCTCTGTTCCATGGGGTCACGAAGAGTCGGACACGACTAAACGACTAAACAACAACATGACTCTGAGCAATATCAGTGTTGGAGACAACCCATTCTTTGGATGATGTGAAGCTGTCAGATGGGCCTTTCCACTTCCTCAAGCCAAATCTAACTCCCTATGTATATAATCCCTTTCTTAAAAGAAGCAAGTAAATAAATAAATCATTTTAAATCTCCCTATGGCCTGAATTAATATGTGTTTTCTCTGAAGGATGCCAAATGCCAACATCTGCCATCAGCGGCACTCTTGATAGCCCTGTTGGGGGCTACAGTTGCATCCACTACCTGTTCCCTAGGTAACCAGCTCAGGAAGCACTGAACCTGACTTCATTGAGGTGGAGGGAGTTAAAAGCCTGCCTGTCTGCCTTCTACCCTCAGCCTATTAGGGACCCTGACTATCCATAGAACACGCTTTGCAAAATCTCACATATTAGTGCAAACAATACAATGTGCATAATGAGAAGACCTTCAGATGTTGTTTCTCACCTCTCTGGAACGAGCAGAAAAAAACAACCTTTGTTATTCGTGAAGGAAATCATTCTTCTCCCTCACCTCCAGAACATCATTTCACTTAGCTAGAGATGGCGTGAAAGTCAGCTGTGATCTGTACATATCAAACAGGATCACCCCTCAACTGAGTCTCATTAAAATGTTTCTTCCCCCGTTGCAGAAGTGTGGCAAAGGGGGCAGAGGTCTGGCCTGCCTGTTTTCAGTCTACAATTGGCCCCAGAAATTCTCCTCCGTGCCAGGGCTGAAAAGGAGTTTCTGCATTGGCCCCCAAGCTCAAAGGTGGCATCCAAATAGCTGAGCTCACTGCCAGGCTCATTATGCTCATTTTGGGGGTGTTACTAAATTGAATTAAAAGAGCAGCTGTGATCTTGGCTGCTGGGCACAATACAGTAGCCCATGGCCACTGCCACCTGTGTCATGGTGCTTTGGTCTATGGAGCTCCTGGAATTATGTCCCAATATTCAGGGCTAATGGGAGCACTGAGAGTTTTGTGTTAATTTTTAGATATTTATTTCATTTATATCCTGCCTTGCCTCCAAGGAGCTCAAGCTGGTGTACATAGATCTCCTCCCCTCCCCCCAATTTTATCCTCTCAACAACCCTGTGAGGTAGGTTAGGCTGAGAGAAAGTGACTAGATGCCAGGGACTGGGCAGAGGAGAAATGGTGGAGACCGCCTCCCCAGCCGGACTCTTCCAGAGAAGAAGACAGCTCAGAATTACAACAGCGGTTTGAGGGAGGTCACAGCTCAGAGGAAGATGAGGGGGAAAGTTGGGAAATAATGGGAGAGGAGGAGGAGGTAGAGATGGAGCAGCTGGATGACACGTTATCACTAGAAAGCATTCCAGATCCATCTCCCAGAACCTGGCGAGCCTTAAAAGTAGGAGAGCAAAGGGCTCAGAGACAGATGGCCCTAAGCGGCAACCGTAGGGGTGGTGATGCTGTTGACGAATGAAGAAGTGGAAGAGAAGGGGGTGGAGATTTACTTGGGACAACACCATTATTCCAAGAAGCTGCATTCCCAAGCCTCTCTCTGTAAATATTGAATAAAAGCAGATGTTGTTGTTTAGTCGTTCAATCGTGTCCGACTCTTCGTAATCCCATGGACCAGAGCACGCCAGGCACTCCTGTCTTCCACTGCCTCACGCAGTTTGGTCAAACTCATGCTGGTAGCTTCGAGAACACTGTCCAACCATCTCGTCCTCTGCCGTCCCCTTCTCCTTGTGCCCTCCATCTTTCCCAACATCAGGGTCTTTTCCGGGGAGTCTTCTCTTCTCATGAGGTGGCCAAAGTATTGGAGCCTCAGCTTCAGGATCTGTCCTTCCAGTGAGCACTCAGGGCTGATTTCCTTCAGAATGGAAGGAAGGTTTGATCTTCTTGCAGTCCATGGGACTCTCAAGAGTCTCCTCCAGCACCATAATTCAAAAGCATCAATTATTCAGCGATCAGCCTTCTTTATGGTCCAGATTTCACTTCCATACATCACTACTGGGAAAACCATAGCTTTTACTATACGGATAGTAAGGACTTTATCTGTTCCTGGCAACCTGCCGTGGGGGTTGGTTCCTCTGCTGCCTGACACTAGCCCAAGGTCCACCCAGTGAGCTTCATGGCCGAGTGGAGAATTGAACCCTGGTCTCCCAGGTCCTAGTCCAACACTCTAACCACTACACCATGGTGGCTCTCAGTACTATGTACATTGCTGTCTAGTCTTATTAGATAGTTAGAGCATGGTGCTGATAACGCCAAAATTGTGGGTTCAATCCCTGAATGGAAACTCAAAACGAATTGGCTGTACAGTGTAAGGGTTGCTCCTTCCACAAATTTGCCCATGTCCCGCTGCTAGGAGGTCATTCAACAACATCAGGACCCTCTTCCTGATGGGTTGTAGTCCAAAACATAGGGAGGCCACCAGTTTGGGGAAGGCTGTGTCAGAGCTTCTTATATTGGTAGTGCTGTCTATCTTGGTGCACCTTCACCTTCGACCCAGTAGTACTACTCTCACTTTCTTGCACCATCTGGATATGAAAAGCCCCGAAACACATTCCTTGCCTTGCAGACATCTTTGACCTTGGTGCACCTTGGCTTCTCCTGCTCTCTGCTGAAGTCGCATGGAAACTTGCAAACTAAGATCTTGCTTCACAAGAGTATCCTAAACTGCTTACCTAGTAGAAGAAAGAGAAACAGGGGAGAAGGGGCTGCATGGTCTCCTTGCAGTGTGTCACAGAGGAGAAGCCAATAGACTTCACCCAATTGCCACTGCCCTGCTCATGCACAATAAGTTCGTGTATTCTTTCAGGTGCGTCCATTCCATGAAACCTTTTCATCCATCTGCATAGGGAAGTTTTTAACGTTTGATGTCTTACTGTGTTTTTAATTTCTTGGAAGCCACCTAGGAGTGGCTAGAGTAACCAAGTCAGATGGGCAGTATCATCATCATCATCATCATCATCATCATCATCATCATCCTCATCCTCATCCTCATCCTCATCCTCATCCTCATCATCCCAGCTGGTTATCTGAGCATGCAACTAAGACCTTGAACCTGGGTTTGCTTATTTCCTCCTCCTCCTCCTCCTTCTCCTCCCCAATTGATGTTCCATTTGTTTTCTCATGTCTTCTTTAGATTGTAAGCCTAAAGGCAGGGGCTGTCTTTCTCTCTCTTTTTTCCAAGTGATTTTTTTTTTTTTAAGCTGCTCCAGGAGCCTTCTTTTGGCTGGGATAAAACAAAAACAAAAACCCAGACACCTTTAAATAAATAAATGTGAAACCAAAAAGAAAACCATGAAGAATTTAACAGGCCCTTAAGCGTGTGGCAGGGCATTCGCACATCGTTCTGGGTTCTCTCTTTCCGTAGTCACTCCATATTTATTCCACAAAGCGAAGGCGTTCATTCATTTATTTAATTCTAATCCATAGGCTCTCGCCCCTAGAGGCTTGAGGTAATTAAAAATGCAATCCTAAAAACATAACGGAGAGGGGCACGGCAGATAAAAACACGTTATTCAATAAAATCACTTCGACGTGGCAAATTAAAAGCTGGCCGCGTTATTTGTTTAAAAGAAGAAGTTTTCACAAGCAGACAGAAGGCTTTACCTGAGCCTCAGGCCATGAGAACCTCACTGAGCCTGCTTCTCCACAATACTGATGCAGACATCGGGCCTGTCTGCATTTCTGCTTGTCCTGCAGTTTCCCCCTGGGAAAACCCACTGTTTACCACTGAATCAGAGCAAATGTCGATCGGGTTTTCTCTGGAGTGACGTTCACTCTGATTCAGCGGTAAACAGCGGGTTTCAGGTCGGGGGGAGAGTGGTGGGACAATCATGTTTCCAGTATGGATAGGGCTCAGAGAATGACCATCCTTCTTGATCTCAATGAAAGTGAATGCCTGTTCTCTTCTGTTTGTCCCCGTGTCAGTTTCAGTTTATTAGTTAATTTTTCTAGTAGGGCTGTTTCCCATACTATTTGGTACCATTGGTCCATGCTTACTCCTGACAGGTCTCTCCAGTGTCTGGTTATGGTGTTTCTGGCTGCTGAAAGTAGGTGGGTTATGAGTTCTTTGTGGTGTAAATGGGCATTGTTGTCTTGGAAGATGTTTAGTAGGGCCAATTCTGGGGTGATTTCTAATACTTGCTTAGTTATTTTACATATTTCTCGTATGGCTGTTGTCCAGAATAGTTGGATTTTGGGACACTCCCACCACATGTGGTGGTATGTGCCTGTGGAGGTGCACCCTCTCCAGCATTTTGGTGAGGTTCCTGGGCGTTCTTGTTCCTTTCTGTCTTTTTTTTTTCTTTCTTCTCCCCCTAATGCCTCAACAAATGAAATGGATTTGTAAAAATGTTACATGGGAAAAAAAATACGAGGCATTACACTTACTTCTGTAAAACAAGAAAATCCTTAATAAAAAAAAAAGTGAATGCCTGTTATAGGAGGAGGCAGACAACTCGTATATCATCGACTCCAGCCATCTAGATCTTAAAAGGTAATCGCTACTCATTTGGGTTCTGCCAGGTTGGCAACCAGTGCAGGCATTGCAAGATAGGTGCAAAATGGCCCCATGGGGGCGCAACCAGCACCAACGTTCTTCCTGCTGCGTTCTGGGCCAGCTGGAGTTTCAAATTCTCTTCAGAGGGAGTCCCACATAGAGTCGGTTGCAAGAATCCAGACAGCCAATGGGATGTAGTAGTTAGAGTGTCAGACCCAATGCTGGAAGACTAGGGTTCAAATCACTGGGTGACTTCAGGCCAGTCATTGCTTCTCAGCCAAACCTACTCCCCAGGGTTGTCATGGGGAAGGGGAGAGAAATGTATGCACCACGTTGAGCTCCTCAGAGGAAACATGGGTGAAATATGCAGTAACTAAATAATAAAAGTTGTGGCCTGGGAGAGGGCATTTCTTGCGGAACAACCTCCCCATCTGGCACTTTTATTAGACAGCTTTCATTGAACGCTGAAGACACAGTGCTTTACCCTGGCTTTTGACACCTGAGATACAGTGGTACCTTGGTTTACGCACTTAATCCGTTCCGGAAGTCCGTTCTTAAACCAAAGCATTCTTAAACCAAGGCGTGCTTTCCCATAGAGTGGGGGCTCAATTTACAAATGGAACACACTCAACAAGAAGTGGAACATGTTCTGCTTCCAAGGCAAAGTTCACAAACCAAAACACCTACTTCCGGGTTTGCTGCGTTCTTAATCCAAGTTGTTCATAAACTAAGCTGTTCTTAAACCAAGGCAAGATAAACCATTAGGTCCAGTCGTGGCCGACTCTGGGGTTGCGGCATTCATCTAGCTTTATTGACTGAGGGAGCCGGCGTACAGCTTCCGGGTCATGTGGCCCGCATGACTAAGCCGCTTCTGGTGAACCAGAGCAGCGGATGGAAACGCCGTTTACCTTCCCGCCGGAGTGGTACCTATTTATCCACTTGCACTTTGACATGCTTTCAAACTGCTAGGTTGGCAGGAGCAAGAACCGAACAATGGGAGCTCACCCCGTTGCGGAGATTCGAACTGCCAACCTTCTGATCGGCAAGTCCTAGGCTCTGTGGTTTAACCCACAGTGCCACCCGCATCCCCTAAACCACTGTGTATATATATATTTTAGGGACCACCTAAATTGTAAGTTGCATACACACTGCCCAGGCTTGCACCCCAGGGAGGTCACCAGAGGTTTGGCTTCACCCCTGGAGGCACACTCCATTGTCTCTCAAGACAGATGGGTGCCAACAACAGCTTTTTAACATTGTGTTTAATTGTTCCAACCCGCCCTGGGACCACGTGTTACTGAACTACAACTCCCCATATGCCGGGCCACTGGCAAGCTTCCTGGGGCTGATGGGAGATGTAGTTCAGCAGACTCTGAAGAGCAAAAGGTTCCCCACATGTGGCTTACGACATTGCTATGGGTACCACAGATTTCACTAGGATTTGCTTCAAAGTAATGAATTTAGGATAGAGGCATTCATCACCAGTTTGGCCAGGTGGGTAAGGAAGAATATCCTTTCTCCTTCATGAATTGAGTCTACTTTGGATAACGACGATTTGGAATTTTCAGTATTTATTTTTTTAATTTAAATTTTATTAACATATAAAGCACATACATATACATTTATACAATACACGTACACAACACACTACCTTATTTTCATAACATAAAACATACCTACATTACACTATATAATACCTACCTATATTGTACATATCAACATACCTACACACCTACCCCACACGGACACCCACCAAGTGACTTGACTTCCAGCCGTTCTTGTTACGCTACTTTATTTTCCCAACTAGCTTAAACACATTTCATTATTTCTTTAATCTCTTCTTCTATCTTGACTTTACTCTCCTTACTCTCTAATCATTTTCTGAATTCATGCAATATCTGTCAGAAATTCTACTTTTTCCACATAAATTTTGATGTATTCTTTAAAAATAGCCCACTCCTTATTCACTTTTTGTACCATATCTCCTCTTACCCTCCCTGTTAGTTCGACAATATGGAAGTATTCCCTCATTTCAGATAACCAGTCTGTTTTAGTTGGGACGCTGCTGCTTTTCCAATTTTGGGCAATCAGTAACCTTGTCGCCATAGCTGCATACATAAATATTGGAATTTTCAGTATTTAATCAAGCCTGCTCTGTTATTTATTAAAGGAATATTGGCATTTCAGCTTTGAGCGATGTTTGTCGAGCAGCTTATTTTGGATAAGTTGAGAATATTTGCTGGTTGCAGCTCTGCATTGGGCAACGAGTGAGTTCTGGCAGTCACTGTTGAGGAGGCCTTGGTCTGTTATAAGGCAGGATCAGGAAGCTGTTCACAGAGTTGTGTCAAAATCAAGCATTTTCTTTCTCTGTGCAGTAGGCTCCCATTTGACTGCCCAATTATCAGGGGCTTTAGGATTTCTTGAGAATTCTAGTGTGTGCAGGGTTTTGAACTCATTTTATCCTTGCAATGTGGTTGTCAGTGGTGTGTATTGTCTTTCTTTTCATACATTAATCCTCCAGTGTCCTGCAGCCTCCCTGGCTGCCTATGCTTCCTGATTTCATTCATGTCTTCCCCTGGGCTTTAGCTGAAAAGCAAGCACCCAGGAAGGCTGCAAAGCATAGGGCACTTTGCAGAACAAAGGAAAGGACATTCAGAAACACAACTCTGCCACCTCAAAGGTGAGGCAAGTGTGTCAAAAGGCCCTGTACCCCCACCATGAGAATTTCACATAACTGTTCTGCCCCCTTTGATAATTTTTGAAGGCATTTTCTCCCTTAATAATTTATGGATAATGGTGCCAAAAAAAAAGGAAAAAAAAAGTGGAAGTCATGTTTGGCTCAGCATTAGTTGCTAATGAAGATGCTGTGCTATTCCAATGGGACTTCAAAGCATGCAAACCCTACACAATTGTTGTTGTTGTTTAGTTGTTTAGTCGTGTCCGACTCTTTGTGACCTCATTGACCAGAGCACGCCAGGCACTCCAGTCTTCCACTTCTTCCCGCAGTCTGGTCAAACTCATGCTGGTAGCTTCGAGAACACTATCCAACCATCTCGTCCTCCAGCGTCCCCTTCTCCTTGTGTCCTCCATTTCCCCCAACATCAGGGTCTTTTCCAGGGAGTCTTCTCTTCTCATGAAGTGGCCAAAGTATTGGAGCCTCAGCTTCAGGATCTGTCCTTCCAGTGAGCACTCACGGCTGATTTCCTTAAGAATGGAGAGGTTTGATCTTCTTGCAGTCCATGGGACTCTCAAGAGTCTCCTCCAGCACCATAATTCAAAAGCATCAATTCTCTGGCGATCACCCTTCTTTATGGTCCAGCTCTCACTTCCATACATGTCAAATCTACGTCTCCCTGCTCTGCTTTCTCTCAAGGTGTAAGGGATTCTCAAGCTATCCCAAGGCATGCTGTTGGTCTGCATCTACACAGCTATGAGAAAACGCTCTGAAAATGCTACGGGGAAAAAACACCGTTTTAAAGCTCACAATAGAAAATTTAATAGAGTTCCGATTTCCGCTCTAAAACACCATCGAGTGTCATGGTGTTATAACACATTTATAATGTTGTATTTTTACTAATGTATTTTTTTAAAAAATAATGATAGGTCCAAGATTAAATTGCAGGGTGTGGGGAGAAACGGAAAAGAAAGGAAAGGAAAAGTGTAGTGTATACAGTGGTACCTCAGGTTAAGTACTTAATTCGTTCCAGTGATCCGTACTTAACCTGAAACTGTTCTTAACCTGAAGCACCACTTTAGCTAATGGGGCCTCCTGCTGCTGCCGCGCTGCCGGAGCACGATTTCTGTTCTCATCCTGAAGCAAAGTTCTTAACCTGAAGCACTATTTCTGGGTTAGCGGAGTCTGTAACCTGAAGCGTATGTAACCTGAAGTGTATGTAACCTGAGGTACCACTGTATATAAAAGACCACTCCACCGTGTTTACTTTTATATCTTGCACGGTGCTGTGACCAAGACATGACAAAGAGCTGCCTCTATCACTTTGTTAAGTAAATAGATGTGTCCCTTTGTCGTGCATGCTTAGTACCCAACCCCATTTCATTGTTGGCAATCACTTAGCCTGGATTTCAGGCAATCGTTTTAGAGGAATCTGGAGATAATATAGCAGAAGTCCATGGGGAATACTCTAACACATTTAACTTAAGAACACAAGAGGATGGGGGTCTGCAGCAGAAAAGGGGGGAGGGGAGCTCTGGTGTAGGCATAGTTCTTTGAAACCAAACCTATGCAGCTGTTTTCACCTGTCTGTTTTTTTAAATTTTATTAATTTTTTATTGATTTTCACAAAATTATAAACAAAACAAACATGGATCATAACCTTATTAAAATTACACCTATTAACATTGTTAAGTGACTTCCTCGCTTCCCCTTGGTTGAATTTCCATGCACTTCCTTTTAACGGTTTTCCAAATCAAAGTTCTTATGAAATTTAACCGAAACATTAACATCCTTATATCTTTTAATTTTAAAATTAAACATATTGATTCATCACTTAACTTATACGAAATCCTAAGCCAACTAAATATCTGCAAGCTATTTCCAATTAATTTAATTTTACATATTAAAATGGTGTCGGCATAGTTCTTTGAAACCAAACCTATGCAGCTGTTTTCACCTGTCTGTTGTTGTTGTTTTTTAAAAAAATAAACTTCGCATCTCTGTTTGTGGAGAACTAGAATCTTGAAGTGGCTTGAAATCTCGAGAGTTCAATCTGAATCAGGAAATACAGCACTCGACAATTCATCAGCATTTTACTGTCAGTTTATCTTAGTATACACAATTTTTTCTACTCTACGCATTTTTTTTTGCAAAGCATTTCCCCCTAATAGAATGCATTTTTTTGTAAATTATTTCCACCAATGTATGCATTTATAGGCATAGGTTCATACAGATTACTTGGCTGGAGAACTTCATGGCAAAATTCAGACAACTGCAAATTTTGGTGGCCTGCTGTTGTTTTGGTTCGTCACGTAATGTTCTGGAAAGTGTAAATTCGGCAAGTTTGTGTTTGCACACTGGATGATAATGTACATTCCAGTGCTGGATGCAGGCATCTTTTGGGGGATGCTGTAAACATGACATCATTCCTGCGTCATACACTTATTAGTCAGTCTAGAGCACATTCTGCTGGAACTGTTACAATCTGCTTTGTGCTGAGCAGCTGCTTCTCAAACGCTTGTTTCCTCCATGTGCACATAGAGAGAGCTTTCTCAGCTCACCTCCTATTGGGGCAGAGCTACTGACATTACAGCGCTGTTCCACTCCCCTGCATCATATTTAACTTGCCTACAGATGAAACAGGCAAACATGAAGCAGTACTGTAACTCTTAACACCAATATACCGTATGCCCTCTGTATATCAGCAGACCAGCACTCTCATTTCCAGCTGAAGACTGAGAGAGAGAGAGAGAGAGAGAGAGAGAGAGAGAGAGACGGAGAGAGAAAGAGAGGATTTTTTTAAGTCTGTGGAAATGCTAATGGAACAAGGGGGAGGGGGGAAATAGGGAACATCAATAGAATTGTAGAGTTCAAAGGGACCCGGAGGGTCATCTAGTCCAACCCCTGCAATGCAGGACTCTCAGCTAAAGCATCCATGATAGGTGGCTATCCATACTCTGCTTAAAAACCTCCAATAATTGAGAGTTCCCCTGTCTAACAGCTCTTACTGTCAGAAAGTTCTTCCTGATGTTTAGTTGGAATCTCCTTTCTTGTAACTTGAAGCAATGGTCCTGCTCCCCCCCCCCCCACATACCCCGAGCAAGAGAAAACAAGCTTGTTCCCTGTAACAGCCCTTCAAAAATTTTAAGATGGCTAACTTATCTCCTCTCAGTCTCTTCTTTTCCAGGCTAAACATACCCAGCTCCCTCAACTTTTCCTCATAAGGCTTGGTTTCCAAACCCTTGATCAGGGAACAGCAAACTTTTTCAGCAGGGGGCTGGTCCACTGTCCCTCAGACCTTGTGGGGGGCTGGACTATATATATATTTTTTTGGGGGGGGGGGAAGAACAAATTCCTATGCCCCACAAATAATCCACAGATGCATTTTAAATAAAAGGGACACATTCTACTCATGTAAAAACATGCTGATCCCGGACTGTCCTTGGGCCAGATTTAGAAGGCAATTGGGCCAGATCCGGACCCTAGGCCTTAGTTGCCTACCCATGCCCTTGATCATCTTGGTCACCCTCCTCTGCACATGTTCCAGCTTGCCAACATCCTTCTTATATTGTGGAGCCCAGAATTGGACACAGCATTCCAGGTGGGGTCTGACCAAGGCAGAACAGAGTGGAACTATTACTTCTCTTGACCTGGACACTAGACTTCTGTTGATGCAGCCCAGAATAGCACTGTTGGACACTTGTTTGGAACGTGTATGCAGATGACATGGTCAGTAGCTGCCACTTTAGATGAAGTTATTGTACAAAGGTGGACACAGCTGTAAACCACTATGTACAAAAGCACACAGTGGGGGTATGTTTCCAAAGTCTATGTCTGCACACAGCCTTAGAAGAGGCGTTAGTAATCCCTCCTTCTGTTATAGGAGGGAATGCATCTTAAAGGCCTAAGAAGAGCTTTGCAGGATCAGACCCAAGGCTCATCTGGTTCAGCATCCCATTCTCACAGCAGCCAATGAGGCGTCTGTGCGAAATCCTCAAGCAGGACCAGAGTATGACAGCAACTCTCCACACTTGTGACTCCCAGCACCTGGAATTCAGGTGCACACCACCTTCAGTATTGGAGATAGTATGCAGCCATCATCAAAGAGGGATATTGTATCCTGCAAGCACAGCAGCTACAGCAGCCAATCAGGTGCTTGCAGGGAACCTACCAGTTGCCCTCATTCTCTATGGTTCCAACCCAGCAATTGAGATCCATACAGGTTCCATGCAGCCGCCAGTGACTAAGGCTTTGTACACAATGCCAGCTTAAAAGGCAGCTAGGCCATTTATCCAGCTGTGTACACACTCCTGTTTACTCTGCATCCAGCCTGATCCCACCACTGGTTTGGAAAGCAGTGTACACACGGTGTGAGCCACAATCTATCTATCTTTCACCTAGTCTGCTTTTTGTTTGTTATATAGAGCGTTTTGATGAGTCTCATCCCGACACCGCCAAGCCAGGTTCGATCCGAATTGAGAAACAGAACGACCCGGCTGAGCTTTAAAAGCTGGTAACGAGTGCACCGCCTCGATTCATAAACGCATCAAAGCGGACTGTTTCATCCGGAACGGCAGGTTAGAATGGAAATGTGGCTAACGTCGTGTGGACACACGGCTCCCCAATCCGGCAGCAGGAGCGCACTGGATGCGGAGTAAACGGACGTGTGCGCGCGCCAACAGCCAGCGACAAGCGGATCACCCACAAAAGTTGTCTTAAAACGGTGTCTGCTCCGACCAGAAACTCAAATCCTATGCTTCCCCCCCCCCGCCCCATGGGATGGGATTGCTATAAACAAATATTCAGAGTTAAAAGATGAATCCGGGAAGGCTGCAATCCTGTACACGCTTACCGGGGAGTAAGTCCCATCGGAGTCAACAGTCGGGATTTACTTCTGAGTAAACGTGCATAGGATCGCATCTCATCCAGTGCAAAACAATCAAAACCTGAGACTGCAAGATTTCTCTCTTTTTAAAAAATCGGTGGAACGGCGCAGGAAGTACAGTGGTACCTCGGGTTAAGAACTTAATTCGTTCCGGAGGTCCGTTCTTAACCTGAATGTTCTTAACCTGAGGTACCACTTTAGCTAATGGGGCCTCCTGCCACCACCGCCGCCGTGTGATATCTGTTCTCATCCTGAAGCAAAGTTCTTAACCCGAAGTACTATTTCTGGGTTAGTGGAGTCTGTAACCTGAAGCGTATGTAACCCGAGGTACCACTGTAGCTTTAAAGAAGATGCGGGGAGCGTGAAATTATGTATGTGAGGTGTAAATCTGGACAGGAATAATATATATCTTTCCATCCCCAGTTCTGGGAGCGCCCCGCTCCCCGCCCAGTTCTCTAACAACACAATCCCTGGTCTTCTCCCCTGGGCTATTGCGCGTGGCTTGTGGTGGGAATCGTGGGATCTCCTCCTTCCTTCCCTCCCATCCCTCCCCTCCCCAGCCTCTTCAGAAGAGGATGGGGGTCGGTCCCGCCTGGTGAAGCCCACAACGGTCCGGGGAGGGGAGAGATGCCACTGGCTTCCCCCCGCCTTCGCCGCCCAATCTGAGCGCAGAGAAGTCAAAAGGGAGAGGCAATCTCGGTGTGGCTAGAGAGAGAAGCGCATCCCTAAAACTCAGCCCAGCCCAGCAGAGGCAGGACAGCGAAGGCAAGAGGCGAAGGCAGCGAAGCAGCCTTGAGTAGATCGAGGATCCCGCGGAAGGGACCAACAGTTGCAGACCGACCTCGCCGAGCTCGGGGGCTGCTGCTGCGCAGCGCAGAGCCGAGAATCCGGGCGGAGAGGGACCACCTGGAGGATCAAGAGGGCTAGCAGTTTTTTTGTTTGCCGGGAGGGGTTCTGTTTATGTTGGGAGAGGGCGTACTGTGAAGCAGGCGGGGGATCCGGACCCAGACACCGCTTCTTGCTCAGGGCAGAGCGGTCGGGCGAGCGGGGGAGCCATGGATCAGGACCTCGCGAGGATGGCGAGGGGGCCGAAGTTGACGCGAAAGGAATGGGTGCGTTGACCAAAAGCGGAGCGAGGGGGATGGCTTTGCGTCGGCGAGGGCTCTCCAGAATGGGATTTCTCGCGTTTCAAGAGCATCTCCTCTTACTGCTCTGCGCAAACTTATTCCCTGGTAAGTTTCACGCTTTTTTGTGTGTGCCGGTTTCTCTCTCCCACACCCCGGCCAGAAGCCCCGTGCGCCTGTCGCTCTGCAGCAAGAGAAATTCTCCTAAAATTCTCCCTTCCGTCTCCTCCTCCCTGCTTTCTTTTAAACGCCTTGGGATAACTGCTCGAAGAGTATTGTTTGCCTCTTGCTGGAGGCATATAAATGTGCTTTTGGGGGGCGTGTATTCAGTGCTATCCCTACTCAGAGTAGACCCATTGAAATTAATGGGCTTCGGTTGGTTAATTCTCATGGGTCTACTCTGAGTAGATACAACCCTTAATTATTATTATTTGCAAGGGTTGATCAGGGCTAGTCAGCAGTATGGAAAGATTGCACTTTGCACATGCTTGGTGGCTCTCATGTTGCAATAAATCCTTTCCCGTTCGTTTTAAAAACAAAACTCAGGGTAGTTTCTCCCAACAGCAGCGGCAGCAGCACCAGCCCTCTGAGGGAGGCTATGTGGCGAAACTGGTCCAAAGTCAGCAGATCAGCCTTGTGGCAGAGCCGAGATTAGAACCCAGCCCCCTCAAACACAGTGACTCTCGGAATGTAGCTTGTCTCATCTGGATGTCTTCCTTCCCATGGAGAAGCCCACAAGCAAACACACAAACCTTTCCCCATTGTATCCGTACAACAACCCTGTGAGGTAGATTAGGCTGGGATGCAGCAACAGGGGTCAAGGTCATCCTGTGAGTTTCAGCCAGAAAGAAAGCTCCATAAGAAGCAGGTAAGGTGGGGCAGCAGGAGACCCTTATGAATGCTGGGCAGGGAGACCAACAGGGGAGGGAGCGGGGAGCAATCCAGGACCAGCCACAGATAAAGCCAATTAATGTTAGTTTGGCCTCCCTGCAGAGTTGTACAAGGTCAGGAACACAGGAAGTTGCCTTATACTGTGTGAGACCATTAGTCCATCCATCCAGCCCAGTCCAGACTTTGATGCTGTTCCGTAGCTTTCCAAGGTTTCAGGCAAGGAATAGTGCCTTGCCCTACCAGGAGATGTTGGGGATTGAATCTGGGAGCTTCTGCATATAGAAGGCAGGACAGGATCTTAATGGCAGGGTTGTGGGTTTGAGCCCCACATTGGGCAAAAAGATTCTTGCACTGCAGGAGATCAGACTAGATGACTGCTGTGGTCCCTTTCCAACTCTGATTCTCACACTGAGACTGAGGAGGACCCTGGCAGCCAGTGTCACCCTCTCGACCGGTTGTAAGGAAGAAAGCAGTCAGGCTGAAGTTGTGGCATGGAGAGATTCATTCCCCCTTATGGATAAGCCTCTACTGCCTGATCTCAGCTCAAGTGGTTTGGCCATCAACCCAAGGTAGCGCTGAACGGCACCATCTCTCCAGGATGGAGGCAGAGAGGAGCGTCTCCCATCACATCCTACCTGCTCCCTTCAACTGCAGGTGTCAGAGACTGAACATAGGACCTTCAGCGTACAGAGGACCCCTACTCCTTTTCTTGGACTTAAACCCCCAGCAGCCCAGCAATGGTGGGATTTGTAGTCCAAAAAACAACCAGGGAACATCAGGCTAGGCAAGGCTGGCATAGACAAGCCCTTTGCCTGCTACACCTCACCAGCACTCCCTTGAGGTTTACACCACATGTTGAAACAGAGATCTAGGATGCTTGGGCTTCAGTCAAGCTCTAGGTGAAGAGAGACACATGCAAAGCAAGATTTGGACGCGGCTGATATTGTCCTTTTTCAGGTCCTTCTGAATTTGCAGGGCGGTAGACAAGAGCTAACTTGCCCCTCTGTCTGGGGAGCGTTACAGATTGTTCAGCCTTTTTAACCGCCGCTGCTTTGGAATGTGTTTGTTTATTTATTTACTTGGTACCTGATGAATGGCTGGAGAATGGGCTCCCTGGAGCATGTGCAGAGTGCATTGGCTTGCTGCTAGACAACCACAGCCAGCTGCTGTGACTTTGGGAGTAGGTATCAGGGTTTAGATGTCAGAGAGGATGCCATGAAGGCAGGACAGAGCTCTTGCCAGTGTGAGCAGGGTCCTCAAACCCCACCTTAGAGTACAAACTGAGAAGTCTTAACCTCAGCAAGAAACTTACTAGGAACAATAAACAACAACAAATGCCTCTACCAGACTCAACTTTCTCTCCAGTCTACAATATGTTTGTGGTGGGCATACAGTCCTACTTCTGCACGACTGTTGAAAAGATTGTTTGCACCATAATAACAATCTCAATACATTCAGAAAAGCACTAGAAGGAGTGGCAAGTTCATTAGCCACCTTGGGGCTAATTTGATTTACACTCCTAGTTGCAAAGGCTGGCTTTTGTGAAAAGTCATTCTCTTTTTTAATTGTCTGGTTTCTGTTTTCCTCCCTTCCCTCCCTGCTCTTAGCACCTGTTTTCTCTCCCTCTCTCCTTCAAGGGTGTCTTATTATCCCCCAGATATAGCCTTCCCATTCCTCTTCAAAAAGAAAGAAAGAAAGAAAATATAATATAATCCGGGACAGGCTAAAGCATGAAAAGCTTTGCTGTGCACTAGTGGAAATGGTGGCTGTGCAATCCGCTGCCTGCTTACTCTGGAGCAGTTTTTTGTGTGTTTTTTTTAAATTTTTTATTGTTAAAATAATTCAACATTAATACACATACAAACATACAAACATACATTTCATACAACATACCTACATACATACAACATACCTACAACATACCTACACTCAATCCCACAGATAATTCCCATCACCATCCACCACCCCTCACCCTCTGTGTTAGACTTCCAATCTACTCAACTGCAATTTCTTTCCACTTCTATTACTTTCTTTCACACACCTTTAACCTAATTTCATACTTCTTTTTCTATTACACATTGTTATCCATCTTATTTAGTATTCCAATATTTGAAACGAAACTTGTTTATTCTAATAGGAGTTCTGATTTTTCGATATAGTTTTGCAAGTATCTTTTAAACACCTTCCAGTCCCTGTCTGCCTTCTCTTTTGAGATCCTTCCAATTTCTCCCATTGTTTTGGATATATTGTAGTACTCCAATAATTTGGCAAGCCACTCTATCTTTGTTGGTACAGTACCACTTTTCCAATTTTTCGCAATCAATAGCCTTGCGGCTACTGTTGCGTATAAATATAAGGTCTTGTCTTCTTCCTTTAGGCTTCCTGGTACTATTCCCAATAAAAAACCTTCTGGTGTTTTCCTAAATGAATATCTGAACATTTTTTTCATTTCGTTATATACTGTTTCCCAAAATTGTTTGATGTTTAAACAATTCCACCATATATGTATCATAGTACCTTTTCCAGTGTTGCATCGCCAGCAGACATTGCTACAATTTTTATTCATTTTTGCTATTCTTTCAGGTGTTAAATACCATCTGTGTTGCATTTTGAGATAATTTTCTTTCTTTCTTTCTTTCTTTCTTTCTTTCTTTCTTTCTTTCTTTCTTTTACTCTGGAGCAGTTTTATTGGCATTAAGGAGTTCACTTTCCCCATGTAAATGGAAGTGGTTTAGTGGCTCTCTGTGCCAAACATCTTGGCTTTCCCCCTCCACTGCATCCTTGCCTTGGGAAGGTGGCTGTAAAGATTGCAAAAGCCTTTTCCTTGGCAGTTTCTGAGCCAAGCTGGACTCTATTCATTTGTTTGCTTGCTTCCCAAACAAACCAAGCTGCACTTCAGAGAGTTCCCTTAATGGTTCTGCAGCAGCCTTAAACTTTTTCAAGCCAGTGAGGGCCTCGGCCTTCTTAAATCTCACCCGAGAGAGCTGATTATCTGATTCAGATATAAATGCTTGGGGAGAAGAACTGGGGGGAGGGTGGCCAAATCAAAGGAATTCTTGGAAACCTTGTTCCTGCCTCCTATCCTAAATTGGTTAATTCTCCTATGAATATTTATCATTTACGAGGCCTGTTTACTATTGCAAAATGCTCACATGTGTGTATTAGCCCCCACCAAAGCAAACAAAGAAAAACAACCTTGTGAGGTAGGCTAGCTAGACTATTTTATGAATGGGGAACTGAAACTGGAAGAAAAGGGATTTCTATGGTCATAAAGAAAATCCGTGTCAAACCTGGAGCTTTTTTACAGCCTATTCTTAAACATGTTTGTTGTTGTTGTTTAGTCGTTTAGTCGTGTCCAACTCTTTGTGACCCCATGGACCAGAGCATGCCAGGCACTCCTGTCTTCCACTGCCTCACGCAGTTTGGTCAAACTCATGTTGGTAGCTTCAAGAACACTATCCAACCATCTCATCCTCTGTCGTCCCCTTCTCCTTGTGCCCTCCATCTTTCCCAACATCAGGGTCTTTTCCAGGGAGTCTTCTCTTCTCACAAGGTGGCCAAAGTACTGGAGTCTCAGCTTCAGGATCTGTCCTTCCAGTGAGCACTCAGGGCTGATTTCCTTCAGAATGGAAGGAAGGTTTGATCTTCTTGCAGTCCATGGGACTCTTAAGAGTCTCCTCCAGCACCATAATTCAAAAGCATCAATTCTTCGGCGATCAGCCTTCTTTATAGTCCAGCTTTCACTTCCATACATCAGTACTGGGAAAGCCATAGCTTTAACTATACGGACCTTTGTTGGCAAGGTGATGTCTCTGCTTTTTTAGATGCTGTCTGGTTTATGTTTACTTACATGTAAAACACAACATCTACTTTTCCACCTGATAGGCTAAGGGAAGCTTTTCTGGATACGTAGCAAAATGGACACACTGGGAAAAAAGGCGACACACACTGCTGGTTTCTGTCCCTGCCTTTCCTCCACTTCTCTTCCCACTATTTCTTAGCTGTTTGTAACAGCCAGAACAATACAAATAGGAAATATTCTGGAGAGTTCAATGGGGCTTGCTTCCTAGTAATTCTTTTCAAGATCAGGAAATCCGGCACATACGTTGATCGCAACTTACCTCTTCCTTGAAAGACTTTAATAGTCAAGGATGTTATGATTCACAACTGGCTTTCAGCTAAAATTTATCCCATTTGTTAAAAAATAGTTATAACTCACCCTGCATCGAGACAGATACCAGGAAAGTGTAAAAGATAAAGGGACCCCTGACCATTAGGTCCAGTCACGGACGACTCTGGAGTTGTGGCGCTCATCTTGCTTTATTGGCCGAGGGGGCCGGCGTACAGCTTCCGGGTCATGTGGCCAGCATGACTAAGCCGCTTCTGGCAAAACAGAGCAGCACACAGAAACGCCGTTTACCTTCCTGCCCGAGTGGTACCTATTTATCTACTTGCACTTTAACGTGCTTTTGAACTGCTAGGTTGGCAGGAGCAGGGACCGAGCAACGGGAGCTCACGGGGATTTGAACTGCTGACCTTCTGATCGGCAAGTCCTAGGCTCTGTGGTTTAACCCACAGCGCCACCCGCGTCCCTCCAGGAAAGGATACAGAACATAAAACATGAACCAACCATTGTATGTGTGTATTCTTAGAAGGGAGGTGAATCTAGACATGTTTGTCTTCAGTACTTATAGCTCAACAGGTGAAAGCACGGTGCTGATGATGCCAAGGTTGCAGGTTCGATCCCTGTATGGGACAGCCGCATACTCCTGCATTGGACTAGATGATCCTATGATTCTGTGACTACTCACAAGCTGTGTGAACTAGTCACCAGTTCTCAAGCTCGCTGTTGGCATGTGTGGCATCTATTAGTCCCTGGATCTGTCCAGAGTTCTGTAGGTGGCTGTTTGCCTCCCAGTGTTGGCCATGAGATGGCACCTGGCAGTGAAGATGATTTTGTTTCTGGTGTTGGATCGTAGGCCTTTCTGATTCCTGGCTCAGATGTGGGATCCCACCTTTGAAGCTTCCATACAGGGAAACATTCCCTGCCTGTGGAAAGCGAGCAGGTCAGGAAGAAGGGTTTCAGCATAGCTCCACCATCACACGGACCTGCTACCTTTCCTCATGCAGGAAATGCTTTTGTAGTGGCAGAGCATTCCAACATTCCTCCACTCTGGAGCTCGAGGTGGTACAGTCCTTCATGGGAAGAGCTGCACCACATACTATTTGTGAACACTAGAATCGCCGTTTACTGTATAACCAGAAGCACTTGGATAAACATGTCGTCTTTTGGGAGGCATCTGACTGGGGGTTCATCCACTCCACCCCATATCCAGCCCTAGAGCAATTTGGAGGTGGAAATAATTAAGGTTTTTAAAAACCAAATTAAATGTAACGAGTAGAGGGGGGGAAAGGAGGAGGCACCACTGCATCTCCTTCCCCCTCTCCAGACCAAGAACAGGAGGGTTCAGTTCTGTGGGGTGATGATCATTCATAACTGCGTTCCCTGCAGGGAGATCCCTCATGAAGGAGCAGCAGCCTGCACCCCACATGATGGAACCCTCTGTTTACCAGCTGGTAGGTGGAGCAGTCCCTTTTTGTGTGGTGCCGATCCTTTGTGAGCACTTTCCCTGCAGGAGAGGTGCCTTGGGAAGCAGCGGCACCCAGCACCCCACAAGGTAAGGTAAAGGTAAAGGGACCCCTGACAATTAGGTCCAGTCATGGCCGACTCTGGGGTTGTGGCGCTCATTTGGCTTTATTGGCCGAGGGAGCCGGCGTACAGCTTCCGGGTCATGTGGCCAGCATGACTAAGCCGCTTCTGGCAAACCAGAGCAGCCCACGGAAATACCATTTACCTTCCCGCCAGAGCGGTACCTATTTATCTACTTGCACTTTGACGTGCTTTCGAACTGCTAGGTTGGCAGGAGCAGGGACCGAGCAACGGGAACTCACCCCGTTGCAGGGATTTGAACCGCCGACCTTCTGATCGGCAAGCCCTAGGCTCTGTGGTTTAACCTACAGCGCCACCTGCATCCCTAAACCCTACAAGGTAGAATCCTCCAATTATCAGCTGCTATGGGGAGGATGCTATCCCGTGCAGTGCTGCTTCTGGGGGCAGGGCATTGGGAGGACAGGTCAGGCCAGAAAGTCCACAGCCCACATCCAAGCCTGAAAGACCGCACCCTGCACCCAGAGTCTTCCACCTCCCCACTCCGATGTTTTCCCAATAAGACATACCTGGTGAGGTAGGTCCATTCTACTCTCAGCCCTTCTACCATTTTCCTCCTGCCTGTCTTGTCCCCCACCCCCTGACAGACCCATATCACTCTGGGTCATGAGACCCCGACCTGCAGTAACCTGGGACTGTCATCATCATCATCATCATCATCATCGTCATCATTTATTATTTGTACCCCGCCCATCTGGCTGGGTTTCCCCAGCCACTCTGGGCGGCTTCCAACAAAGATTAAAAGTACATTAAAATGTCACACATAAAAAGCTTCCCTGAACAGGGCTGCCTTCAGATGTCTTCTGAATGTCAGGTAGTTGTTTATTTCTTTGTCATCTGGTGGGAGGGTGTTCCACAGGGTGGGCGCCACTACCAAAAAGGCCCTCTGCCTGGTTCCCTGTAGCTTTTCTTCTCGCAATGAGGGAACTGCCAGAAGGCCCTCGGCGCTGGACCTCTATCTGACTTGAATGATGCCCAGATCCCCAAAATTGACCCAATTCAGGCCTTGGCATAATTTGGTGCACAGCCCTCTGGTGCCCTCCATTGAAGGGCAGGTTCACACATGCAAGTCAATACTTGGTGATACAGTCAGTGAGTGGTGAGAATATATGATCAAGCATTGGTTTGCCTGCGCGAATGAACTCTCCTAGAGACATCCTCAGATAAATAACTTCTGCATAGGGATGGATGGATCAGCCTTTTCCCAATCAACATCAATTTCACACGCATTCATGTGTGATTTTTAAAAAGAAACACACACAAATTCATATTCATGTGGCATTTCTGATTACATTTTCCTCACAAAATATGCATTTCTGAATGTATTTGCTCTCAAAGCCTTGCATTTTATTCTGAAGCATGCATTTTAAAAAGCATTTTGCAGTATTCTTTTGAGCTGAGAAATGCAGGGCAAAACCCAGAGATGTGAAATTCGAAGGATCCACATGTGCTGTGGATCAGGTCCATTGGTATTGACATTTGTGAAGAAGGCATTCCCCAACACATCCCTAATTCTGTACCTCATCCATTCATCCCATGGCATCTGCAGCATCAAGACGTTTGAGTGAATGGAGCTGCCACAATACAGAGAGAATTCCCATGTAGTGCTTTTTCAGTGGTGCCCGTTCACACATTCAGCTCCACCCATGAGCCAGCCAAGAGCTCATGGCCGAGTTGAGTTTCTCAGCCCTGCATAAAAGACCAGCAGGCAGTAGCAGACAAGACGGTGGGGCAGCTGCCATTCTCACCTTGCCCCTGCCAGGGTTGTTGTCAGCCTAATAAGGTCTGTATATCGCACTGAGCTCCAGGGCACAAAGTAGTTTAGAGAAACCTATGCTTTCCCTTATTCATTTTATGACTTTAGGTACACATGTTTGTTTTGTTTTGTTTTGCCCCCCCCCCCCATTTTAAATACTTTATTGAAATTCATAGGTAACATACACAATATACCAATATGAAAACAATCGTGTACAGTGGTACCTCGGGTTAAGTATTTAATTTCTTCTGGAGGTCTGTTCTTAACCTGAAACTGTTCTTAACCTGAAGCACCACTTTAGCTAATGGGACCTCCTGCTGCTGCTGCGCCACCAGAGCACGATTTTTGTTCTCATCCTGAAGCAAAGTTCTTAACCCAAGGTACTATTTCTGGGTTAGTGGAGTCTGTAACCTGAAGCGTCTGTAACCTGAAGCGTATGTAACCTGAGGTACCACTGTACTAATAATCTTAAATAAAGGTAAAGGTAAAGTGACCCCTGACTGTGAGGTCCAGTCACGGACAACTCTGGGGGTTGCAGTGCTCATCTTGCTTTGCAGGCTGAGGGAGCCGGCGTACAGCTTCTGGGTCATGTGGCCAGCATGACTAAGCCGCTTCTGATGAACCAGAGCAGTGCATGGAAACGCTGTTTACCTTCCCGCCAGATCGATACCTATTTATCTACTTGCACTTTGACATGCTTTCAAACTGCTAGGTTGGCAGGAGCAGGGACCGAGCAACGGGAGCTCACCCCGTTGCGGGGATTCAAACCACCGACCTTCTGATCGGAAAGCCCTAGGCTCTGTGGTTTAACCCACAGCACCACCCGTGTCCCTATAATCTTACATATGTTTACATAAATTAAATTCAAACTAAGTTTGTGCAATCTCTTTTTTCCTATCTTTTCCCTAACATAGAATAGACTTCCTATCCTTTCCCGATGCATAGAACTTTTCTGGTGATGAATGTACTTATCATTATTACCTTTCTGTATTTTCTAATACTTTCTTACAACAATTCGTACCTTTTTGCATGTTTCTTAACAGTTCGTTTAGACATGGGTCATTCAAACGCTGCCGTAGATATTGTACCGCTGTTATTATTCTGTAAATATCTCTTATACTTATCCCGTTTTTGAATAAATGATTTAGTTACACGTGCACACACATCTTTTGCTCTCTCCGCAGCATTCAGCCACGTTGAAACTCGAGCCCACGCAGAGGAGCGCCTCCTGAAGAAACTCTTCTCTGGGTACAACAAGTGGTCCCGGCCGGTGGCCAATATTTCAGACGTGGTCATTGTACGCTTTGGACTGTCCATTGCACAGCTTATAGATGTCGTAAGTACAACTGGGAAGTGGCTGGGTGTGCATGCACAATCTGGAAGCTGCTTTGGCAGTTAAGCGAGGTATTAATTAACTAATGGATTAATAATGTGTGGGTGGAGGGGGACGTGGAAGAAACGATCGCTTGGGGTCTCCCCGATGTGAATTTGCATTTGGACATTTATGCTCTGCCCTTCCAAATTTCCATGCGGCCAGTGGCGTAGCGTGGGGCGACTGGGGGGTCATGGTCCTGGGTGCAAAATTCTGAGGGTGTGCAATCAGGTGCCCCCCAGCGCCAGCTTTCACAGGGATCCGTGTCCCACCCTGGCAAAGGTGGCAGAGCAGCCTGGGCGTGCATGGAGGAAGGTGGGCAAGGGGCGACCCCAGCACCGCCCAGCCTGGCACTCCTCTACCTGGGTACTGGAGGGATTCACCTGCCAAGGGCCACATTGGCTGGCTGGGTTACCCCCTGTGTGGGCAGGCAGGTGGTTCACAGGGCCCTGCTTGGTTCAGGTTGCTCCTGTGGCAACTTGCTAGCCCCGGGCATCAGCAGCCCTCGCTATACCACTGTTATCGGCTCCCTGCAAATCCAGAGCATTCAAACGCAGAGTGTTAAAAAGTGAATCAGTGTGGTACAGTGGTTTAATTCGGGAGACTCGGATGCAAATCCTCCCTCATCCATGAAACTCTCTGAGTAAGTGGCTGATGATTGATGCGAGGAGAAAATTGAGTAGGTGCGGGGACTTGTGGAGGACCTTGTTATCCGTAACAAATGGACAGGACATACTTTGTGCTTTTTAAAGTACTGAGAAAACCTCCAGCCCTAACAGCTACAACACAGCAGTTTCCCACAAATTCCCTTCCTATTGTAGTAGCCTGGAGAATATGTAACTAGACACAGCTGGTCTTCTTTTAACACAGGCTATTATCTCCTCTGCTAGTCCTTAACACATTTTCTATGTAAGGAATTAGTTTTGATTTATTATCGAGACCTAAAATGACAGAGTCTGTGTCTGAATCCAACTTGGACGACAGATGTCGGAGTCTGAATCCCACCCCCAGTCGTGGCCTTATTGGGCGCCAATCAACCATTCAAGGCATTGCCTCTTCATCTCACTATGCAACAGGGACAGTAGCTCAGTAGTAGAACATCTATTTATCCGTAATATTTCTTACCCACTTTTCACCACAAGTTTCTGGGGGTTGGGGTTACAACATTATAATCAAATAGTTCTAAAAGCAAGTTTAAAAGTTGTGATTATGGAGGCGGGGGGAAGCCTAGTAAAACCATTGCAACCAAAACAGAACAGCATGAATTCGCCCAATCTGTTTTGCACGCAGAAGATTCTGGGTTCTTTCTGTGTCATCTCCGATTAGCAGGTGATCTCATGAGCCCCATGGAGATGTCATGGGCGGGATTTATGTTGGAGGGGGGCAGGACTGAGCTACCTAAAATGCGATTGGTAAATTTGTGGAAGCCACACCTATTGCTCAGCCGGATTGGCAGTTGCGCCGCTAGAATGCAACACAACATCATCCAAGTGACCTCAGTGAGCATTTCAGTTTCAAATATTCTGATTATTTCCACTTTTAGTTGAGTATTTTGTTTATTTACTTGATTCAGGCGGAGCAGTTGCCCTCTGCCCCTCTAACTTCACCCAGTCAGATCCCGAGGAGCAGTAGGAGGAGATCAGGGAGAAGGTCCTAGCGGGATGATAGAGGTGAAATCAGGAAATGTGTGAGCTGGAGGAGGGGGCCAGTGTTTCAGGGAGTCAGGAGGTGGATCCCAGGGGGGGGGGTCCAAGTAGGTTGACAGAGGACAGGGGTTGCCTCTGTGTTATTGGACATCTCCTAAATTGGAGCCACCAATGTTTCCTCCTGCCAGGAAGGTGCCGCCTCCTTCTGTGGAGGTGCTGATAGTAAGCCAGATTCTGAACCAGCGCTGACTCCATCATTTCCATCTCCATCTCCATCTCCATCTCCATCTCCATCTCCATCTCCATCTCCATCTCCATCTCCATCTCCAAAAACATGGAGACAGCAGCATGGAGGTGAACAAGGCCCAACAAACTTACAGGACTTCTAGCTTGCTTTCCCAGTCCTTGGATGCTTGTCATTGGCTGTGCTTTGTCTTGTGCCCCCCCCCTGCTCTTCAGAAGGAAGCGATAGGGTGTGTGTCACTCGTCGGATCAAGATCTCAGCTCAGACTTAGCCCCATAATTCACCGGCAGTGCCTTCAGCCCTTGCCCTGCCCAGGTGCTGCTCTGATGGATGCATCAAAGACTCTGGCAAAAACTGAAACTCGAACTCGAGTTCTTCATCTGGCAACAGGGGACAGGACAGGGGATGGGAATGACTTTTCCCTGCCTGGGATCCCAAAGAGCTGTTGATAGTCAGAGTAGAAAATTATGGGATGGAAGGCAGTGGTGGCAGCTCTGGTTTCGTCTACCATTGGGCTCCCTGCTTTCTGCCCCAGCAGTCTCAATAGGCACCACCACCACAGGCTAGAACATGGGTAGGCAAACTAAGGCCCGGGGGCCCCGGATCCAGCCCAATTGCCTTCTAAATCCAGCCTGTGGATGGTCTGGGAATCAGCGTGTTTTTACATGAGTAGAATGTGTGCTTTTATTTAAAATGCATCTCTGGGTTATTTGTGGGGCATAGGAATTTGTTCATTTCCCCTCCGAAATATAGTCCGGCCCCCCACAAGGTCTGAGGGACAGTCTGCTGTCGGCCCCCTGCTGAAAAAGTTTGCTGGCCCCTGGGCTAGAAGGACAAATAGTTTAACCCGCAATAGGGTACCGTAGCTTCCTATGAACAACGATCATAGGCTTGCTGTCAACTGGTTGCAAAGGCTACAATGGGCTTTATTCCTCCTCTCCCCCAAAAAGAGTGCAGTTGAAATTATGAATGATCCAATGCATTGCTTTGAGCAAACTTAGCTTTAATAAGATTTGCATAATGGATTTGATTTGAGCTATTTACTGATAGACCCAGACCAAAGCAGGCTTCCTCATGAGAGTTGCTGAGTATAGGGAAGCAGGCCAAGGCGATGGCAGAGATGATTTGGTGTCGCAGGAGCTGAGCTTTATTGACATTGCCTTTCTGATGGCACACAAGGGGAGATGCCTTGAGACAATTAATGAGCTCATCGGAGAGGATTGTTCATTTGCTCTTTGCACCAAACTGCTCTGTCATATATTATGTATAGGATGTTGAGTAACTTGGGAGTTAATTGGAAATGGACTCAAAGGTGGGGTGGGTAGTGGAGGGGAAGTGACCTTGCTGTTCTCTTAAAAGCCAGAGGCAACCAGTGTCTGTAAACTATGATCATTAGCAAATGCACAGCTAAACACCCTCAAGGATGCTGGTTTAAATGGGCTTGTATGTGAGACGTCCCACACTGTTTTTAGAAATGCACAGCAAACATCACTTCTAGTTTGGTATGGGAACTGTATTTGAGCTGCATAACTCGGGGCTGGAGATGGGGTGGAACATGATGTGGCTGAATGCTCTTCCATACAAAAATACCCCAAACCCTTCTGCCTAGAAACTTGCCATCTTAGGGAGAAAGTTTGGCTTAATCCATACTACTGTATGGAAAGACCTTTAATATACAGTGGTACCTTGGTTCTCAAACACCTTGGTACTCAAACAACTTGGAACCCAAACACTGCAAACCCGGAAGTAAGTGTTCCAGTTTGCGAACTTTTTTAAGAAGCTGAATGTGCTCCATTTTGAGTGTTATGCTTCCGATCTGAGTGTTACACACTTCCATTTTGAGTGTTACACTGAGGTCTGCCTGTTTTTGCTATTTATTTTGCGTTGTTGTTGCGGCTATCTTTTTTGTGACTGTGTGGAACCCAGTTCAGTTACTGATTGATTGATTGTGTGACTGCAGTACAGTGGTACCTCGGGTTAAGAACTTAATTCGTTCCGGAGGTCCCTTCTTAACCCCGAAACTGTTCTTAACCTGAGACACCACTTTAGCTGATGGGGCCTCCCACTACCGCCCCGCCGCTGCCGCACAATTTTTGTTCTCATCCTGAAGCAAAGTTCTTAACCCGAGGTACTATTTCTGGGTTAGCAGAGTCTGTAACCTGAAGCGTCTGTAACCCGAGGTACCACTGTACATTGTTTATTGCTTTCATTTTATGGATCAATGGCCTCGTTAGATAGTAAAATTCATGTTAAATTGCTGTTTTAGGGGTTGTTTTTAAAAGTCTGGACCAGATTAATCCATTTTGCTTTACTTTCTATGGGAAAGTGCACCTTGGTTTTGGAACGCTTTGGTTTTGGAACGGACTTCCGGAACGGATTAAGTTTGAGAGCCAAGGTACCACTGTATAGGTGCATTCCATCACATGAGCCTTTACTTCCAATGTGTGGTCTAGCTTAGATTGGAGGACTAGTCTATAGCCCACACAGCTGGAATATCACCTCCGCCTTAACCTCAGTGACTGGTGGTTGAAGAAGGATGGCTGGCATTTTAGGTTATGTTGCCTTACACCCAGATATTCCCAGGCAAAGGCAGGAATGATAAAGGCAAATTTATGTACCTTCGCGTCGATTTGTCCTATGATTATAATGACCTTTATATATGTGCAAGGGATGATTCATCGCTCGACGGGCAGACTTTTCAGATAATAGCTTCAGAACAACCTTTTTAAAGGAAGCCCACCGTGCCAACAGCCACGATTGCAGCAATGCGAAAGCTTTCCTTCCCCCAGCTGAAGCACGGCTGCTCTGTAGTAGCTCAACCCCACGCTGCGTAATTGTAGGGTGTGTCTTCTTACATGAGCTCGTTCCTTGGGAACTATACAGGAAGGAGGAGAGATGGGCGTTTCACCTCTATGCTGAAGAGTGGATTAGATAGTCCTCCTAAATATATCCTCATCAGACTTGGGGAGCAATCCAACACATAAGACACACTAGCCCAGCATTTGTGTATGCAGTGACCGGGCCATTTTCATGTTTACAGCTCTGCCACACATGCTACAAGTGTGCAGCTCAACTACTTACGTATACAAATTGTACCTTCGTTGAATGAAACATGTGAACACCATGGTGATCTGCCACAAGGCCACTTCCAACATCAGGAGGAGGTGGTGTTGCGGACTTCACGCCCCCAACACGTGCGCGGAGGCTGGCTTCCAGGCCCGTGCGATCAGGGGAATCCTTGGGCAGTGTCATCCCCTGAGCCAGCCAATCAGCTGGCTTGGGGTGTGTGGCTTGCCTCATTTAAGGCAAGCGCGGCCCTGGGATCTCCCTCTTTTTGCCTACGCAGCTGCTGCTGTTTCCCACCTGCCTGCCCTTTAAGGTTCCCCTTCTGTCGCCGTTAAGGGGCCTGGTAGGAATTTTTTCCACTTGGCAAATTGGCACCAGCCATTTGGTGTTTCGCCTACCTCGTAGCAAATCGTCACAACTCATTTGGTCTTGGTGGTTAGGCATTGGTAGGGGTATTGTTATGTAGATGTGTTGGAGGGGAGGAATGCCATCACCTCCCCCAAATATTGAAGGGTAGTCTGGTAAAGTATTCTGGGGGGCGTGGCCTCGTACAAAGCCCATGGAGGTCAGGGCCTAAAGCGCGCCCCCGAGCGGTGACCCCAGGGGAGTACCTAGTTGATGTGCATCAGCAGGGCTTCCCCTGCTGGTGTTAACCCTTCCCGGTCTTCATGCAAACAGGCTGAAGGCGGATAGTCAGATAGGACCAATGCCTCTTTGTTGTTGTTTAGTCGTTTAGTCGTGTCTGACTCTTTGTGACCCCATGGACCAGAGCACGCCAGGCACTCCTGTCTTCCACTGCCTCCCGCAGTTTGGTCAGGCTCATGTTTGTAGCTTCGAGAACACTGTCCAACCATCTCGTCCTCTGTCGTCCCCTTCTCCTTGTGCCCTCCATCTTTCCCATCATCAGGGTCTTTTCCAGGGAGTCTTCTCTTCTCATGAGGTGGCCAAAGTCTTGGAGCCTCAGCTTCAGGATCTGTCCTTCCAAGTGAGCACTCAGGGCTGATTTCCTTAAGAATGGAGAGGTTTGATCTTCTTGCAGTCCATGGGACTCTCAAGAGTCTCCTCCAGCACCAGAATTCAAAAGCATCAATTCTTCGGCAATCAGCCTTCTTTATGGTCCAGCTCTCACTTCCATACATCACTACTGGGAAAACCATAGTTTTAACTATACGGATCTTTGTTGGCAAGGTGATGCCTCTGCTTTTTAAGATGCTGTCTAGGTTTGCCATCACCTTTCTCCCAAGGAGCAGGCGTCTTTTAATTTTGTGACTGCTGTCACCACCCGCAGTGATCATGGAGCCCAAAAAAGTAAAATCTCTCACTGCCTCTTACCTGTGATCAATAAAGTTGTGGCCAATTTTAGCCAATTTCTACTGGGGGGAGGCGGGAACTCGCCATGCAATGCTATCATGTTGCATATTTCCCCTGGATCTCTAGTGGTGGCAGTGATTGAGAATGGGATAAGGAAATACCTGATGCAGCGATGTCACTAGTGAGAGTCTTGGGATTTACATACTTGGCAGTTGTTTCTGCTGATGGTGAGTCTGAATGTACTGAAATGCAGTCCAAACTAAGAACCACTTCCAAAGCAAACTAACAGCAGCAGGTAACTGCAGGCTACCTGAAAACAAATTTCATATAAATCTTCTGTTTATATTTATGTCCTGGTTCCCGCTGGTGAAAAACTCCAGTTGGAAGATATTTTATGTGAAAAGCTCAACTCAGTGTGGTGCACCAGGCATTAGACATGGCTAAGCAAACAAAGAAGTTGATTCAAAATAAGCAGTTGACATGCTTACTGGTTTTATTGAGAGCCAGTGTGATATAATGGTTAGAGTATTGGAATTCTTCTTCTTCTTCTTCTTTCTTCTTTGGTGATCACTTGTAGCCGAGTAAGATTGTTTTCCATGTGTATGGTCTTGACGGTGTGTCTGTAAATGACTGTGGAGGCCGATTCTGGATCCACACATCCTTCCACAGTGGGGACATAGGTTTCCGTGTGGGAGTTGATCATGGTGAGAATTTGCCAAATGTGCCTTCCTCCAGTGGTTAGAGTACAGTGGTATCTTGGTTCTCAAACTTAATCCATTCCAAAACCAAAGCGTTCCAAAACCAAGGCGTGCGTTCCCATAGAAAGTTATGCAAAATGGATTAATCCGTTCCAGACTTTTAAAAACAACCGCTAAAACAGCAATTTAACATAAATTTTACTATCTAACGAGACCATTGATCCACAAAATGAAAGCAATAAACAATGTACTGCAGTCACACAATCAGTCAACTGGTAGCTGAACTGGGTTCCACACAGTCACAAAAACAAAAAAGAGCTGCAAAAACACGTAAAATAAATAGCAAAAACAGACAGACCTCAGCATAACACTCAAAATGGAAGTGTGGCACTCAGATCAGAAGCATAACACGCAAAACGGAGCACGTTCGGCTTCCAAAAATGTTTGCAAAACAGAGCACTTACTCCCGGGTTTGCAGTGTTTGGGTTCCAAGTTGTTTGAGTACCAAGGCGTTTGAGAACCAAGGTACCACTGTACTGGAATAGGACTTGGAAGACCACGGTTTGAAACAATACTCGGTCATGAGGGTCAATGGGTGACCTTTGGCCAGTCATGGACTCTCAGCTTCACAGGGTTGTTGTGGGGATTAACTGAGGAAAGGGTCAATCACCTTGAGATCATTGGAGGGGGGAAAGGTAGGACATAAATGATGCAAGCTAACAAACAAATAAAGTAGTATGACAAGTGGGTTGCATCTTTGGACTGGGTACGCCGATGGGAACTCCTTCTGCTCACACCAGCGCTGATGTCTCTACAGAGGCAGTGCCAACTTGGCTCTAGTCTTGTCACCAAGCATCTCTTCTGTATGTGGTGGCTCACCAGCAGAAGGTGGAGTTTTGCCAGTAGAAGCAGGTGAACAAGGAGGGCTCAACCAAGTGGGAGCACAGCAGGGGCTTCAGATGGGGCTGTCATGGGTCAATCTTCCCAGGATCAGACTCTCCGCCTGCCATGTCCTTCCCAGACAAGTCTGGTACCCCATGGGGCCCCAATGTGGTCCATCCCAGCCTTCTGGGTCCCTCCCTGGGGTCAACAACCTCTAACTCCTTGATCTCCTTCCACCCTTCACCCTGGTCTGACCAGCCTCTACAAGACATTTCTGTCAGAACCTCTGTTCCTTGGCTGGAAAGTGGGGTATGGATTTTAGAGCTAAAACAAGACACTGGCAAGGAATTTCATTGATGCACCTCCTCTGGGTACATCATACAGCCTTGGAGATCTGCTCTTTCCATAGCTGTCAACTTTTCCCTGTGCTGGTCCCGTGGGTTACCCGAGAGGCGAGGTCCAAGTCCTGTCCATGGTCAAAGATGCAATGTGGAGGCAGTCCGTAGTAGCTGAAGCTGGGTGCAGGGCAGGGAGTCGGGTAAAGTCAGGAACAGGCATGCAAGCAGGGGAGCCAGGACAGGTCAGGAGCTCAGGCAGGAAAGCAGGACAGGGTTCAGGCAGGAACTAGAAACCAACAATATTGCTCCCGCAACTTGGGACTGGGGCTGGCCGGCTTTTATCTGCCCCGAGGCATAGGGCACCAGGATCCTCTGGTGACTTGCCTCTCCTGGCCTGGAGGTGAGCACTCCTCCTGTGGGAACTTAGTTCCCTCCGCCTCTCTGCCCTGAGCCTCTGCAGCCCAGGAGAGGTTGGAGGGTTACCGGACCCAGAGGCAACCTCAGCTTCCCCTGATGGGGCTGAGAGTGGAGCACCTGCAGGCAATGGGTCCTCCATCACCTCAGGAGCCAGAGTAGACTCAGCTGATGCCTGCACCTGAGGATCCAGCACAGGTGAAGACCCTTCAGGCTCATGCCCCAGCCCCGGCTCAGCTGGTTCTGGAGGCGGGGAATCCTGTGCAGGCTGGGATCCCTTAGGTTCAGCCTCCGAGTCTGAATCCCAGGCCATCACATTCCCTTTTTTAAAGGGAAATACCCTTATTCCGAATAGGATTCCTCGCAAGAAAAGGGAAAAGTTGTCAGCTATGTCTTTCTTGCTACAAGCCGGGTGTGCCATCCTAGAGTCACCCATGTGTTCTGCTTCACAGAAAATGGTGCAATTCACAGGGGCTCTCTATTTGAAGGGAAACTTGGTCCATAAAAATAAAGAGGGAGGGCAGGAGGCCCATCAACACTTATCACCTGGAAAGTAGACTTAGCAGCAACGTTAGTCACCTGCTCACAGTCTTCCCTACTATGGTGAGATGTGCCGTCTTTTGATACAAATTGTACCAACCATTTCAGAATATTATTTTAAACGTGCTTTTTTTATTATTTGCATCCCTTTGCTGTTTTTCACCCTGGGCTCCTTTGTGAGAAAGGGCAGGAAAGACATTTAATAAACTGTCATCATCTTACAGCCGAGTCTGAGTTTTGAGGGAAATGCCCATCTCCCATTTCCTCATGTCTGGGAAATCACAGTGGAAAGTCCAGACCCATCTGCGGTTTCCAGAGTTTAAGCTGCTGCTGAATAATTCAGCGGGTTGCATGGTGGTGGTACATTAACCAAGATAGACTTTCTTAAATTATGGAGAAGGGCCTCGATCGATACATAAGCTTTGAAGTGCTGTCCCAGCTTAACCTCCCAAGAAGGAGAAAAAATGCAAATATATATTAGACATGCAAAGTGCATACGTTGGAGGGTTCTGCAAACAGGCTGAACCAAAGAATGATCTTGGGTGGAGATTGTGGAGGGCAGTGATCACACCTCCCTCTCCTCTCCCTGGGGATGGGGCAGAAATTCAGTTCAATTCTGCAAGTTGTTAAGAGACCCCTATTCGCCTCATAGAGCTAATTGCCAGTTTCCTGGGAAGCTGATTTAACTGTTAAACCACTCTGGAAATTGTAGCTCTGTGGGTGGAACAGGGGTCTCCTAACAACTCTCAACCCCCTTAACAAACTACACTTGTCAAAATTCATTGGAGGAAGCCATGACTGTTTAAATATTATAGTGGAACGTGGCCTTAATTTGGGTTTTTTTTTTTTTTGCATAATCCTCATTGCAGCTGGGTTGGGGGACTGAGGCTGACAGACAAGAATCCTGTGCAGATGGTCGATCAAATTTCAGTGCTTGGCAGATCAGGATCCTCCAAGCTAAGCCCACTTATAAGCCCCGTTCACAAGGTTCAGCCTATGTAAGTTCAGACCCCTACACAAAGACCCCTACATGACAGAGCCTGCAGGAGGGGAATGGGATAAACAAGCAAATCTAGATTTCCTCACTATGCGTTCAAATCAGCTGCCTGCAGAGGGCTGGTAACTTGCATAAGGCAGAGGCAGGATTTGAACCAGGGTCTTCCAGCAGTCTATAAGGCTCCTATTGTTCTCCTGGGATATCTTAGTTGGTAGAGCAGGAGACTCTTAATCTCAGGGTCATGGGCTTGAGCCCCACATCGGGTGAAAGATTCATGGTTTGCAGACGGTTGGACTAGATGAGACTTGTGGTCCCTTCCAAGTCTACAATTCTATATATAATAATAATAATTTATTATTTATACCCAGCCCATCTGGCTGGGTTTCCCCAGCCACTCTGGGCAGCTTCCAACCAAATATTAAAAACAATACAGCATCAGACGTTAAAAACTTCCCCAAATGGGGCCGCCTTCAGTTGTCTTTGAAAAGTAAAATAGTTGTTTATTGCCTTGACATCTGCTGGGATGGCGTTCCACAGGGCAGGTGCCACTACCAAGAAGGCCCTCTGCTTGGTTCCCTGTAACCTCACTTCTCGCAGCGAGGGAACCGCCTGAAGGCCCTCGGCGCTGGACCTCAGTGGATGATGGGGGTGGAGACGCTCTTTCAGGTATACTGGACCGAGGCTGTTTAGGGCTTTAAAGGTCAGCACCAACACTTTGAATTGTGCTCAGAAACCTCCTGGGAGCCAATGATTCACCACACACATCTACACATCTACTTGGCTGCAGGTCCCATTGAACTGAGTGGGTGGAGGCATGGAGGATTATATTGCAAGCCACTGTTCTACAGCAGCTCTTAACACTGTGCTGAATTTCACAGGAAATTGAATGCATCGTGTTTCAGTCCTCCAGTACCACCAAGTTCTAGCTAGAAAGGTTGTTCTTTTCTCTCATCTCCCCCCCATCCCCCCCCCTGTCTTGCCGTGTGTTTCACATGCTAACCATGTAGAAATGTAATTTGTGAGCCATTGACATTCCAAAGAGCACTCCGGCTCACAATAAGAAATCACTCTGGATGAACTAATTTAATTGCTTTAGTAAATTGCCTTGGACATACAGCAAATTCTGGGCTTGAAAAAAATAATAATGAATCAATAAACTGCAGAAGTGGCAATGTCTGTGATCAGAGATAATGGCCCTGATTCAGCTGAAGTTCAACGTGACTACACCCCTTAGAAAGCAAGTTAGGCCTTATCTGCACTGCCCATTTTGAAGCAGTGTCATAACCCTTGAAATAGCCATGGCTTCCCACAAAGTATCCTGGGAGGTGCGGTTTGTTAAGGGGACTGAGAGCTGCTGGGAAACCTCTATTCTGCCCACAGAGCTACAATTTTCAGAATGGTTGAATAGTCAACACCACTTTCCAGGGAACTCTGGGAACCATAGCTCTGTGAGAAGAATAGGTTTCCTACAAACCAAGGAAACAGGCAACCCCTTGAAGTGTAGGTGGGTTCCATGAGGCAAGACACAGCGATAACAGCAAGAACCTTTACATAATTGGATAACAGTTCTTTAGTCATGTCCGACTCTTCGTGACCCCATGGACCAGAGCACGCCAGGCACTCCTGTCTTCCTCTGCCTCTCACAGTTTGGTCAAACTCATGCTGGTAGCTTCGAGAACACTATCCAACCATCTCGTCCTCTGTCGTCCCTTTCTCCTTGTGCCCTCAATCTTTCCCAACATCAGGGTCTTTTCCAGGGCGTTTTCTCTTCTCATGAGGTGGCCAAAGTATTGGAGCCTCAGCTTCACGATCTGAACAGGGGCAAAGCGATTGCTGTTTATATACATTTCTGAAGGCCTGGGCCATTCCCACGCCCAATGTGATTGGCTGTCTAAACTTCCAAGCTGCGAATCATGACTCTGAGTTTAAGGGCCAATGGCAGAGGCCCAAATGTTTTGTGATTGGATATCATGTATCAAATCAGAACACAGAAGCTCAGAATCCTTAGTCCAGACTCAAACTCAGGCAAACACAGACCTGATACAAAACGCCCCTCACACCAAAAGCAACAGTCCCTTAAGCAACAGAAAAGTCAAAAGAAACACCTTCATTTTTAAAAAAAAAGAGGGAGAAAGGGATCTTAATGGACACCATGGGGGGGGGGGGTGTCTCATAGCATCCTGGTGCCCATGACACTACACTAGGGACCGCAGATGGAGACTCATTCCAGGGAATTCTGAGGAAGACAAAATCTTGGCCACTAGCCCAGAGAAAGCACCGATAGGTTTTCCCCCGGCCCTCAAAATTCTTTTTTTTATTCAAAATTAAAACAAAACATATTATCCAGAAGCATATCATCCTTATTTTCCCCCATTTTTCCTCCCTCCCCTCTCTCTCCCCACAGAACCCACCCACCCCCACCCCCGACTTCCCTCAGTTCCAGTCTTTGATTTCTCTAAAAATGCTGTTTTCTGCATGTTACACAGTTGTATAGATCCTCAAACTATTTAGCTGATTATTATCAATAAAAAGTTTGTGAATGTTTATTCAAAACCAGCCATGGAGTCCAGTTCGCTTTGTTGCGTCTTCAGATAGGAATTAAAAAACCTTTTAATGAGGGTGAAAGAGGAGAGTCCAAAATACGGTCTGAAGCTCAACATCAAAAAAATGAAGATCATGGCCACTGGTCCCATCACCTCCTGGCAAATAGAAGGGGAAGAAATGGAGGCAGTGAGAGATTTTACTTTCTTGGGCTCCATGATCACTGCAGATGGTGACAGCAGTCACGAAATTAAAAGACGCCTGCTTCTTGGGAGAAAAGCAATGACAAACCTAGACAGCATCTTAAAAAGCAGAGACATCACCTTGCCGACAAAGGTCCGTATAGTTAAAGCTATGGTTTTCCCAGTAGTGATGTATGGAAGTGAGAGCTGGACCATAAAGAAGGCTGATCGCCGAAGAATGGATGCTTTTGAATTCTGGTGCTGGAGGAGACTCTTGAGAGTCCCACAGACTGCAAGAAGATCAAACCTATCCATTCTGAAGGAAATCAGCCCTGAGGACAGATCCTGAAGCTGAGGCTCCAATACTTTGTCCACCTCATGAGAAGAGAAGACTCCCTGGGAAAGACCCTGAAGTTGGGAAAGATGGAGGGCACAAGGAGAAGGGGACGACAGAGGACGAGATGGTTGGATAGTGTTCTCGAAGCTACCAGCATGAGTTTGACCAAACTGTGGGAGGCAGTGGAAGACAGGAGTGCCTGGCGTGCTCTGGTCCATGGGGTCACAAAGAGTCAGACACGACTAAATGACTAAACAACAACAACATGGAGCCGTACTAGTCAAAGACCTTCATTGCCCTGTTCACAGATCTCTTTTGCAACCCATCGTTCGGCTCTGGCTTAGAGGCATTTTGGGCTGTTTGAAATAGTGCTGGGATTAGCCCTCATTCTAAATCCGTGTTCGATCCAAGCATATTAGAACACCTCTGGCTGTGTTTGGATGTTAGGGATCACAGCAGTGGCTGTTTGACACAGCGGTAGCCAGCAAAGGACGGAGGGGTGCCCTTAGCTGAGAAAGTGCCAGCCTTTAGCAGTCTGAATTAATTCGGTTCTCAAGTTAATGGGGGAGCAGCCTAGTTCTGAACGAGTTGCTTGTACATGACCTCCTTTGCAGGTTGGCTGGAAAAAGAGGAGAGAAAATATAAAACCTTTGTTACTCATGCAGGCCTTTAAATGAGATTACACCAAGGTAGATTTGTTGTGCAGCTCTTTCTGCCGGGATCAGAAGGACACCGGGGGTTCACACTCCCCACATCAACACTGGGAGATGGGAATAAATTAAGTCCACTCTCAGTTAAAGGCATACCTGCATAATTTGCACTTTCTGAAACAGTGTTCAAACTGAAAGATTGCAAAGTTTCAAAATTCGCATTTCTCAGAATTCTCAAGACAAGCAATTGTGTGTGTAAGAATGCTTATGCAAACGAAAACAATATACAAAAATACATTACGATAAGCAAAACTGCATACAGTTTAATACAGGATAAATTTGCACTAAAAAGGCTGCTAAATTGTCATGGGGACTTGTTTTGTTTTGAACAAGTTGGAAGCTGATGTGGAAATATGGAGAAGTGAATTCAAGAGTGGGAGAATGAGAAAGTACTAGAAGCTGAAATTGACAGGTTTCCCAACCCCCTACGAGGCAAATACTGCAAGCCCCATATGTTTCTCCAGCTTGGACAAAATGTGAGCCATAAGAAAAAGAGAATCATTTCCAACCTTACCCGTTTCTCCTGGGCAATCACTTTTCCCCGCCTTTGAATTACACTTTCCCAGTGAGCGGCTTAACCACCTGTCTGGCAAGTGGTGGAAATCGGAAACAAAGGGAAGGAAGAGAGATTGAAAGAGGTGGATGACAGACCCTCCAAGTGTCCTTATTTTTCAGGGACAGTCCCAGATTTACAGAAGCCACCCCTGTTTCTGATTTGATCCACAAATGTCCTCCTTTTCCTTAAAAGGTAAGGGGACCCCTGACCATTAGGTCCAATCGTGAATGACTCTGGGGTTGCGGTGCTCATCTCACTTTATTGGTCGAGGGAGCCGGCGTACAGCTTCCGAGTCATGTGGCCAGCATGACTTAGTCGCTTCTGGCAAACCAGAGCAGCGCACGGAAACGCCATTTACCTTCTCGCCAGAGCAGTACCTATTTATCTACTTGTACTTGGCATGCTTTTGAACTGCTAGGTTGGCAGGAGCAGGGACCGAGCAACAGGAGCTCACCCCGTCGCGGGGATTCAAACCGCCGATCTTCTGATCGGCAAGCCCAAGGCTCTGTGATTTTCCTTAGGATGTCCCTATTTTCATTGGAGAATAGTTGGAGGGTATGGAGCTATCTGACCTCTGAGCCATCTGAAGGCAGCCCTATATAGGGAAGTTATTTAAAAAATGTTTATTGTTTTATAATGTTGACCACAGCAACACAGCAGCCCAGGACCCACGTACCTACGGGACCGCCTCTCCTGGTATGCCCCGCGGAGGACCTTATGGTTCACAAATGACAAAATTTTGGCGGTCCAAAGTCGCAAGGTGGTTAAATTGGTCTCAACTAAGGCCAGGGCCTTTTCAGTACTGGCCCCAACTTGGTGGAATGCTCCATCACAAGAGACTAGGGCCCTGCGGGACTTGACATCTTTCTGCAGGGCCTGCAAGACAGAGCTGTTCCGCCTAGCCTTTGGTTTGGACTCAGTCTGACCCTTATGTTTTTCCCTCCCCTTACGGTTTTGATCTATGGGCTACTTTTAAAATGAGGTTGCATTTTAAATTGCATTTTAACCTGTATTTTAAATTGCCCCCCCCATTATGTTTGTACTGTAATTTTACTGGTGTTAGCTGCCCTGAGCCCGGCTCTGGCCGGGGAGGGCAGGGTAAAAATAAAATTTATTTATTACTATCATTATATATGTTGGAAGCCACCCAGAGTAGCTGGGGCAACCCAGTCAGATGGACAGGGTATAAATAATAAAATTATTATTATTATTATTATTATTATTATTATTATTATTATTATTGAATAAGACATCCCAATTTTCATTGGAGCAATGTTGGAGGGTATGGGTTGAGCACAGCAGACTCATTCTGTTTTTTGTTTTTTTTTAAATAATATTTATTACTTTTCCAACAATTTAAACACTACAAAAAAAAATATTAAACAATACAATACAATACAATACAAAAACAATACATAACACTAACACATTAAACTAACAAAACAAAACAAAAACAGTTTAAAACACATCAAACAGTTTCAATATCTTATCTTTCATTCACTTATTTCAATGACCTCCTCACACCTCCCTTTGACTCATTCTTTTTTTTTTTTTAATCATATTTATTAAAATTTCCAATAATAACAGAATAAAGAAGATAGAAAAGATAAAGAAAAAAAAAGAAAGAAAAGAGACCAATTTTAAACCCTTGTTTTCATAACCTTCTTTCTGGGACTCCCTCCTTCCCCTCCCGACTGTATTCCCCTTTCCCTACGTTGGTTCCACAAGTTCTCATTCCCAATTTAACCTAATATGTTATGTCTAATAGCCAATTTAAATTACAATCTTAACATCACTCCTCACCTTTAACAAAATAGAACAAAGATTTTTTTCCCCAAAATCTACCCCGTTTCCTTCCACTAATTCCCCCTTTTCTTTTCTTTTTCCAAAACTTGTTAAATCAAAATACCAAAGTTATATATAAAAAAAAAAATTTAAAAGATAGAAAATAGAAGAAGGTTCCAGAAGTTGATTACATAGCCTTTGGATTCTAGAATTCCCCCTCCCTTCCCCGGTTTAGATTCCCTATGTCCATCAGTCTGTATGTTGTCGGCCTGGAGGTCTCAAGTCCACAGCCAAATTTTCTCAATTCATCTTGCCGGTTTTCTTTAAATTTACTTGTTTTGATAATGTTTAATTTCAAAAGTCCAGTCTAATCGAGGCCTTTAATTTCCCTTGATCATTGTTACTCCTCCCATTATTCTTGCCGTGGCGTAGTTGGTCCTTTACTCTTTTGTTTCTTACTTTCTCAGGTTTCTGTCTTGTTCAGCTGCAAAACCATTCTTATTCTGAAATCTAGTATCTCTACAGAGGTTTGTTATTCAGGAGCTTACTTAAATAGAAAGATTCTATTGTGTTGTCACCTCTGTAGACAAAACAAATATTTCAGTTTTGCTACTTTCCCAGGAGCAAGACCAGTAGTACACATCCCAGAGTAGTTTTCCATATACGCCGCTTGTAATGTCCCAAAGCCCCTCTAGAGGGATTGCAATAACTTTGTGTCCTCTCATCCAAAAGTCAAATTGTTGTTTCTTTTTCCACCCGACATTTTGTATCCATATTTATATCCAATTGTATCAAAATTAACCAGCAAAGTACTTATAGCAAAGTCCTCTTTATATTCTCAAGATTTGACAGCTACTTTGACAGCTGTCAAACTCTCCATCTCTCTCCGCCAGGTTCTCTGAATCGCCCCGGTTCCCGGGGGGGGGGGGGTTGCCTTTTCCCTCTCACCCTCGACTCTCCTCCAGCACAATTATTGTAATGATTCCATCGTGGAATTTGGTATTTTTAGTCAGCAATAAACTTCTGAATTGATATTGGTTTCTCAATCCTTGTTTTAGCATGTTTACAATCAGGGAGGGGACTGACTTCCTTTTTAGATCCCCCCCGCTCGTGCCGAATCCGAAAAAAAAAATTCCTTTTTTTTTTCCTCCTTTTGTACCCGGTTACCCAATTACTCACGGGTTTTTGTTAAATGTCCGAATTTCAAATGGAAGAAGCCAGCGCTCTCCGACGAATGGCATGCGGCTGCACTCGGCAGGGGAAGCGATAGACTCAAAGTACCACGCCACTCCCAGGCACCCGATCCGTAGCCTTTAAAAAGGCTCCTTCACGAGTCGGGAGGGCGCTGACGGTACCAGCCGAGTCCCCATGTCCACGGGCCCCGTGCCCGTGGTTTTTAAGGGTCCCCGCGTCGCCGGCGCGGTAGGACCCAGCCCCTGCCGAGCCGACTCCCTCCGGAGCTCGGAGGGAGTCCACCATTCGGCGATGGCGCCAACCCGGAAGTCCCCCCTTTGACTCATTCTGAAGTGACTGGAGAACAGAGACAGAGAGAAAGAGAGAGAGAGAGAGAACGAGAGGAAAATATGGAGACTGTGTGTGTACCCCCTTGCCCTTCAATGTCTGTGATGAGAAGCAAGCATAAAAAAAAAGAGGTAGGGGTGATAATGGTTTCTCCCCAAGCGTTCAGCACATGCTTTTATCCAAGATTTGTCTGAGAGTCTGGAAGTGAAAATATTACTATTTCACACCATAGGTTTCCTCTGGGAGGGAAGTGTGATTCTGGCTAAACAAATAAGCAGCAGACATTATGTTTGTCTGTGGACTGCTGGTTTATGATCCTGGCTTTGGTCTGGCTGCAGAAATACACTTGCGTCCAGCAGGCATATAATAAAGGCTCGCAGCCATGTAGAGATGGGGGAGAAATCTGATTTGGTTCACGTCCAAAGGCAAACCTACCTAATTTGCAGTTTCTGAAACAATACGAGAAGTGAAACACAGCTGTCCTTTGAAAATTGGAAATTCCCTGACTTCTGCAGCGTAGTTCTCCAGTGAAGTAATGGGTACAAATAGACATGTACTGAGGCAGACCAAAATAATAGAATCATAGGATTGTAGAGTCTAAACTAAAGCATCCATGACAAATGCATTATAGTAGGGGAAATTGCTTTGCAAAAAAATGTGTGCCTTAGGCAAAACTGAATGTAAACCTGTGCGTTATCAGGAGAATTTTGCACTGAAACGCAGGTGAATTTCCACGACAAACTTTTATTTATTTATTTATTTATTTATTTATTTATTTATTTATTTATTTAGAATCACACACTGGTGTGGAAATGATTTAAGAACTGAACCTCAGATGGGAAAAACAGAAACTGAAATGGACAAGAGTTGACCATCTGTATAGGTTTTATTAAGAAGGATGCTGTGGTATCTGAGTCTTAAAGAAGAAGAATCAGTGACCTCAGGAGATGCCCCTCATTTCAGGGAAGTTTTGACTCGGGGAGAGAAGAATGGGAAAAGCTACAGAGAAAAGCTGCCAAAGAAGCAAGTGTTAGAAGCAGGGGTGGCACGTCGCCTTTTGCTGCCTGAGGCAAAATGGGAAGGTGCCAGACCCGCAAAGCCTCACTTATCAGGGTCATGCAGCTGTGGCGGCTTCCAGAGACGTCTCACCAGAAGCCAACCCCACAGCTGCAGCTGCCACACAACCCTGGCAGTGGTGGTACCTCAGAGGTACCGCCCCACAGGATTCTCCTGCCCAAGTTGAGTTGCTTCATTCCGCCTCATGGGCAGCCTGGTCCTGGTCAGAAGGAAAAGGGTAGAGAAAGAAAATTGATTTAGAACGTGCAACTGAAGATGAAAGGGGGAGACGGCGTCACTATTCTTAGTCGTGGGGCTGCTTCACAGACATTTGTGCGTTCAGCGAATGGGTTGTCATGAGTATAACCACACTGAGAGGGCTTTCTCACATCCTCAGAAAAGGTATTGCTTTTCAGAGCAGTGGGTGCACCCATCAGTCATCCCATGTCAAGCAATGAAGTGGTTCTGTGCATGTGGTAGGGGTGACGTTAGATGCCCTCTGCAAAAGCATGGCTGGAGATGTCAGGTTAAGGGACAGCCATGGTGCAGTCTGGAGTCCACAACTTGCCAGTTTGTAGATCTCAGCCGACGGGGCATATTTTGAATTGTTGATATCATCGCATTGTGGGACTACAATGTTTTCATAGTATAAATCTGTCAAGATTAAAAATAAAATAAAATAGTGGAAGGCAGGGTGAATGAATACAGGCAGACCCTCCAAGTGTCCTTAGTTTCCAGGGACAGTCCTGCGTTTACAAAAGCTGTCCCGGTTTCTGATTTGATCCCAGAATGTCTCGCTTTTCCTTAGGACGTCCCTCTTTCATCGGAGAAATGTTTGGGGTGTCTGGTATGGTAAAGGGACCCCTGACCATTAGGTCCAGTCGTGACCGACTCTGGGGTTGCAGCTCTCGTCTTGCTTTATTGGCCGAGGGAGCCAGCATACAGCTTCCGGGTCATGTGGCCAGCATGACTAAGCTGCTTCTGGCAAACCAGAGCAGCACACGGAAATGCCATTTACCTTTCCGCCAGAGCGGTACCTATTTATCTACTTGCACTTCGTGCTTTCAGACTGCTAGGCTGGGAGGAGCAGGGACTGAGCAACGGGAGCTCACCCCGTCACGGGGATTTGAACTGCCGACCTTCTGATTGGCAAGCCTGAGGCTCTGTGGTTTAACCCATAGCGCCACCTGTGTCCCTGAGGTGTGTGGTAGAATGTCCCTATTTTCATTGTAAAAATGTTGGATGGCATGGAGTTATGTTGGGGCAGCCCAGTCAGATGGGTGGGGTATAAATAAAATATTATCATTGTCATTATTGAATAGGATACCCCTATTTTCATCAGAGAAATGTTGGAGGGTATTACAGGTGGAGTGGAAACTTCAACAATAGCATGCTGTTTGTCTGGGGAATAGCATGCTGTTTGTCTAGGTGGGCTTCTAACATCAGCTATGATGTTAAAATAGCATGCCCCTATTTTCCTCTATGGCAGGGGTCAGTAACCTAAGGCCCATGGGGCACAAGCGGCCCATGAGGGTCATTTAACCGGCCCATGGACCGCCGCCGCCTGCTCAGGGACCCCTGCCACCTGCTCAGTCGGCTGCTGTGCGCCGCACTAAACCAGCAGAGTGGGGACCGCCTTCTGCGACTCTGGCCGGCTTCCCATTGGCTGCAGGAAGCTGCACACGCCTCCTCCGCGCCGGAAGGAGCACCAAAATTAGCATTTGCACATGTGTGTGTGCGTCTGCGGGACCATGAACCAGCCCAAGCCACAAAAACTTTGCCAAGCCCTGCTCTATGGCATGTTAAAGGGTATGTGTCATTTGTTACAATGGTTCAGTCTAAAAAGCTTCAGTGGATCCAGGAGATTTAACCTCCAGTGTCAATTCCCATTGGGTTCTTGTGTCACCTGCCAATGCCAGCCATGCTTATCGGATAACAAGGCTACAATACTCCCTACTGGAAGGTATCCATGGCTTTCAGTTTGGCAGATGTCCCTGGTTGTTCGGGGATTAATCACCAGAGTCCAGCTGTCATAGTCCCCTATTTGAGAGCCCCCTCCAGCGCCATGGATCTAAATTTATGATTGTCCCATAAAAACTTGCATTCAGCAGCCACAATAATATAGCCTGAGTACTAACTGCTGACCCCTGAGACTGGCTTCCTTGGACCTGTCAGCCCAATTTTCTCTCTTATTAATTCTAGACAAGGCTAGAGAGATAATTGTGTGCTCACCAACAGAGTTATACCTCAAGGGGCATCATCAGATATACATTGGACATGGTGCTTAGCCCGCAGTTTGAACTGGAGTTGAAATGAATTCACTGCCAACATCTCCTCTGCAAACCTTTGGGTGTGGAACGTTCTCAAGTTGTTCTTTCAATGGTCTATTGTTCTCCAAAGTTTGGACATCTATATTGGACCTCCCTAATGCAATTTAATTAATAATCTGATACATTGCAGGATTTGATGGTTGCCAAGCCATAGTTAGTGGATGGCAATATGGAGTGATAGATTAGACCACTGTAAATATATTACAGCAGGTTTGATATAACATTTATGAAAGCATACAACTGGAAATTAGGATAAATTAGAGGGTAAATTAGAGTAAATAAATTTGGATAAATTAGAGGGAAAACAAGGGGTTTGGAGAAATGAAATAAGATGCAAGACATCGGGGGAGGCAATTGGAATCCAGGGGAGGGGTGGGGGGAAGCCTATATTGTATTTTTGGAAAAGTATTCAATTTTAAAATATTGTGATTATAAAATTTGAAAATAAAATATTTAAAAAATATGGAGTGATAGATCATGGTGATTTTCAAACTTTCTGTGTTGTTTATTTACAATTAGTATTTGGCAATATATCTATATCTAAAGCCTGCCAACATCAGACAAAATCAAGAGGTGCTAACCCATCTAATGTACATGAATTTCAGTTGCTGAGTTACGTCTTTTCACATCCAGATGCAAATTTCAGTTTTCCTTTAAAAATGGATAATGCAGAATGGCATCAGGAAAAAGAAATGTTGCATTTTAAACATTTGTGAATATTCATTTCAGATCTAGTTCCCTGCTCCTCCCTCCCTCCACAAAACCCCCCAGCAATCAGAGGAAATTGCTTGCAAAAATATCTACTAGGAGAAATGCTGCTGAATTTTCATGAGGTCTTTTTGTTTGTTTGTTTTTAAAAAAATCAAACTGATGAGAAAATGCAGCAAATGAAACTGAAAATTGGAAAAATGAGAAACTGAGAGAACATGACATTTTGACAGATCCATCAATCTCTATGCTCTGCTTTGTCTAAACATTTTAATATTTGCATATCCTTTGGTTTATTTGACTCTATACTTTACACTGGGACGCGGGTGGCGCTGTGGGTTAAACCACAGAGCCTAGGACTTACTGATCAGAAGGTCGGCGGTTCAAATCCCCACGACGGGGTGAGCTCCCATTGCTTGGTCCCTGCTCCTGCCAACCTAGCAGTTCGAAAGCACATCAAAGTGCAAGTAGATAAATAGGTACCACTCTGGCGGGAAGGTAAACGGCATTTCTGTACGCTGCTCTGGTTCACCAGAAGCAGCTTAGTCATGCTGGCCACATGACCCGGAAACTGTACGCCGGCTCCCTCGGCCAATAAAGCGAGATGAATGCCGCAACCCCAGAGTCGGTCACGACTAGACCTAATGGTCAGGGGTCCCTTTACCTTTAGCTTTATACTTTACACTCTTTACACCTATCCCTTCCAATCCTTTGAGAGACTCTATTTAAACAAACAAACAAACAAAAAAAAAAAGGAGCTGCCAATTTTTGTCCTCCAAATCCCTTTTAAAAACCCTCATATGAATAACTTTGGTCTGCCCCTGCCCAAACCTCATCTAATCATACCTGCAACTGTCCCTTCCCGGCTGATTTTTTAAAAAAACAAATCAAGGCTGATTTTGTATAGCTGATCTGGCCCCCTCCCAAAGTATCTTCCCCACTTAAAACAAATGGAAGGAAATGGGGAGGAGAACATTGTCAGGAGACGAGCGAAATGCCAAGAGTAAAGAACTAATCTGCCTCTTTATAGGGAGTTAATGGACCATTTGGATACAGGATAAAGATCACACTATTCCAATACCAATCAAGATAAATTTATTGGGGTGAAAATAAAAGCACAGTATACTGGCTTAGCACCTTATGCAGCTATCCTGTTGGGGGGAAATAACAGGAAATGTTATTTCTTTGTTTTGAACGTGTATTTAAACAAATAAAGGAGGTGGGGACCTGGACAGAAAGATAGGAACCTGCCTTACACGGAGCCAGACAATTGGTCCATCTAGCCCAGTACAGTGGTACCTTGGTTCTCAAACTTAATCCATTCCGGAAGTCCGTTCCAAAACCAAAGCATTCCAAAGCCAAGGTGTGCTTTCCTATAGAAAGTAATGCAAAATGGATTAATCAGTTCCAGACTTTCAAAAACAACTCCTAAAACAGCAATTTAACATGAATTTTACTATCTAACGGGACTATTGATCCATAAAATGAAAGCAAAAAACAATGTACTGCAGTCATACAATCAATCCATCAGTAGCTGAACTGGGTTCCATACAGTCACAAAAACAAAACAAAAAGAGCCGCAAAAACGCAAAATAAATAGCAAAATCAGACAGACCTCAGCGTTACACTCAAAAGGGAAGTGTGGCACTCAAAATGGAAGTGTAACACTCAAAACGGAGCCCGTTCAGCTTCAAAAAAAAGTTTGCAAACTGGAACACTTACCGTATTTTTTGCACCATAACACTCCCTTTTTTCCTCCTAGAAAGTAAGGGGAAATGTCTGTGCGTGTTATGGAGCGAATGCCTACGGATGGCGGGGGGATCTGCTGCAGTCGTGAGCAGAGGATCCATGGTTCCCCTTCCTTCCCTCCTCCGTGGCTTGCTTTGAAACAGCAAAGCGGGAGAAGAGCCGCTGAGTGGGGAGGAGAGAGGGACAGAGAGCCTGCTTGCTTTAAAGAAGCAAAGCAGGAGAGGAGAGGAGCCTTCTCCTCTTATACCCCTCTTCTGCATTATTAACAGCATCCTTCTCCACCCGCCCCACGTGTGTTCCTTGTCCCTTGAGTGCTTTTCCTTCCCTCCCCACTTAAAACATGGTTACAAAGCACGGATCCACATGGATCCTCAGGATTTTTGCACTGGGTCACTCCAAATTCACCATCAGATCACATAGCATGTCCATGGCTACAGCTTGCACCAAAAAAATCACGCACCCACTGTTGCCTGGGGCCGCAGTGGTGCAAAAAACATGATTACAAAGCATGGATCCATATGGATCCTCAGGATTTTTGCATTGGCTACCCCAAACTCACCGTCAGATCACATGTCTGTGGCCACAGCATGAACCACAAAAATCATACATCCGCTGTTTCGTTTAGAATATTTTTTTTCTTGTTTTCCTCCTCTAAAAACTATGTGCGTGTTATGGTCGGGTGCGTGTTATAGAGCAAAAAATACCGTACTTCCAGGTTTGCAGTGTTTGGGTTCCAAGTTGTTTGAGTACCAAAGTACCACTGTATTGTCTCTTCTTCTTCTTCTTCTTCTTCTTCTTCTTCTTCTTCTTCTTCTTCTTCTTCTTCTGTGATCACTCGTAGCCGAGCAAGATTGTCTTCCATAAACTCGGTTTTAACAATGAGTCCATAAATGACTGTGGAGGCCAATTCTGGATCCACACGTCCTTCCACAGTGGGGACAGAGGTTTCCAGGCGGGAGTTGATCATGGTGAGGATTTGCCAAGCATGCTTTCCTCTTAGTGCATTTCTCCCTTTTGTCCTGAGTTTGAGTGTCTTCAAAGCCCATGACACCTTTGGTAAAGGCTGTTCTCCAACTGGAGTGCTCACAGGCCAGTGTTTCCCAATTGTCAGTGTTTATACTACATTTTTAAAATTTGCCTTGAGAGAGTCTTTAAATCTCTTTTGTTGACCACCAGCATTACGCTTTCCACTTTTAAATTCGGAATAGAGTAGTTCCTTTAGAAGACGATAATCAGGCATCTGAGCAACATGACCAGTCCAACAAAGTTGATGTTGACTTACTTACTTCCGGGTTTGAAGTGTTTGGGTTCCAAGTTGTTTGAGTACCAAGGTACCATGGTTTGTCTACACTGGTTGGCAGTAACTTCCTAGGCAGCGGTTCTCAACCTGTGGGTCCCCAGATGTTGTTGGACTACAACTCCCATCATCCCTGAGCTCTGACCTTGCTAGCTAGGGATGATGGGAGTTGTAGTTCAACAACATCTGGGGACCCACAGGTTGAGAAAGCCTGCTCTAGGGTTTCAGGCAGGGTCAGCGGCGTAGCGTGGGTTGTCAGCACCCGGGGCAAGGAAAGTAATTTGCGCCCCCTAACCCGGGGCAAGGCAAGTAATTTGCGCCCCCTAACCCCTAACCTGCCGCCGCTGTCAGCTTCTTGCTGCTGCCTGGGCTGGTCTGGTGTGGTTCTCTCCCGCGCTCAGCGCTGCGCTGGGCGGCTGCTGCACTGTTCCTCCCCCAGATAGTCCCTCGCTCTCTCTCCGCACCGCACGCCTGGCACCCACCCCCTCCACAGTGGGCGGCGACCCAGCGGCTCGGATTGGATTCGCACAGCCAGCACTGCAGTGAGAGAGAGTGAGTGAGCCAGGTAGGGGCAGAGAGCTGCGAGTGCGAGCGCGCCCCCCCAGATGTTGCGCCCGGTGCGGCCGGCCCCCCTTGCACCCCCCACGCTACGCCACTGGGCAGGGTTACCTTCTACATGCAAAGCAGGAGCCTAACCACTGAGCTACAGACCCTTCCCTCTGAATACATGCGGAGGGGGTGGATTCAAGCAGGGCTGGTGTCAGAAGTCAGCAACACCCGGCACTTGCCCAGGCCCACACCCCAGAAGGGACTCCACTGCTGACCCCGAGTCACTGAGCCCTCCTCCTTGTGGCCACTGCCCTGTTGATGCTCCCTGTGAGCAGCAGTGACAAGAGGGGAGAGACGGGAACAGCCATCTTCTGCCCTCTCAATGGGGAGATTTGCAGGCTAGGGTCGGAGGGAGGGAGGCAGCACACAGTTAAACAATGGAACTCATTCCCACAAGAGATGGCGATAGCCACCAATTGTAGAGTTGGAAGGGACCTGAAGAATCATGTACTGCAACTCCATGCAATGCAGGAACGCAGGAAGGGATACTAAGCACAATGACTATGCTCTGGCACCGCACTTGGAGGTCGCAATGATTCTGAATACGAATTGCTGGAAACCACAGGAGAGGAGAGGGCTTTTGTGCTCAGGTCCTGTTTGCTCAGCCTCATGACCAATAAATGGGTGGATCATAGAATCATAGAATCATAGAGACCACAAGGGCCATCGAGTCCAACCCCCTGCCAAGCAGGAAACACCATCAGAGCATTCTTGACATATGGTTGTCAAGCCTCTGCTTAAAGACCTCCAAAGAAGGAGATTCCACCACACTCCTTGGCAGCAAATTCCACTGTCGAACAGCTCTTACTGTCAGGAAGTTCTAATAATAATAATAATAATAATAATAATAATAATAATAATAATTTATTATTTATACCCCGCCCATCTGGCTGGGCTTCCCCAGCCACTCTGGGCGGCTTCCAACAAAATATTAAAATACCGTAATGCATCAAACATTAAAAGTGTCCCTAAACAGGGCTGCCTTCAGATGTCTTCTAAAAGTCTGGTAGCTGTTTTTCTCTTTGACATCCAGTGGGATGGTGTTCCACAGGGTGGGCACCACTACCGAGAAGGCCCTCTGCCTGGTTCCCTGTAACTTGACTTCTCACAGTGAGGGAACAGCCAGAAGGCCCTGGACCTCAGCGTCCAGGTAGAACGATGTGGGTGGAGACGCTTCTTCAGATATACTGGACCAAGGCTGTTTAGGGCTTTAAAGGTCAGCACCAACACTTTGAATTGTGCTCAGAAATGTGCTGGATGGATGCCAGGCTAAAGTGCTGCCCTCCTGGAGCCTTCAGTGGCTAATAGAATCATAGCCCCCATAGTGCAAGCTGTTAGAGAAACTGCATGAGATCAGGCCACTGGCGGAGGAAGGGGGCTGCGGTGGGTGTGGCATGCCCCAGGTGCCATCCCTGAGGGGGGGTGACATCACCGCCCCGCCCCCTGGGATGCTCGCCACTCGCCGTGGACGGCTAGCCCTGCCCCTGGGTGCACAGCCTCTGGATCAGGCTGCTAGGCTTGCTTGCTGAGCAGCAGAGAAGCAGATGCATTCTGTTTTACATGAAGCTAAGACGTTTGGAAACATCTCATTCTTTTCGGTAAAGGTAAAGGGACCCCTGACCATTAGGTTCAGTCGCGGACGACTCTGGGGTTGCAACGCTCATCTCAATTTATTGGCCGAGGGAGCGGGCATACAGCTTCCGGGTCATGTGGCCAGCATGACTAAGCCGCTTCTGGCGAACCAGAGCAGCGCACGGAAACGCCGTTTACCTTCCCGCCGGAGCGGTACCTATTTATCTACTTGCACTTTGATGTGCTTTCGAACTGCTAGGTTGGCAGGAGCAGGGACCGAGCAATGGGAGCTCACCATGTCACAGGGATTCGAACTGCCGACCTTCTGATCGGCAAGTCCTAGGTTCTGTGGTTTAACCCACAGCGCCACCCTTCTCATTTTTTTAGCTGATGCTTAAATACATTTATTACTGCGATTACTGGTGACTTGCAAAAAAAAAAAAAAGTGGACGGCAGCAATGAAAGCTGCTATTTCAGGAGCTGTTTGTGAATGTACTTCCAAAATTAATCTTTTTATTTCAAATGATTCCAATACTGGGCGAAGCAGGTTGTCTCAAGAGATGGCAAAGAGAAATTTCCAAATTCCTGTGGGAAGGGAAGAAACCTAGGATTAAACACCTGATATTAATAGACATAAAAGAGAGAGGAGGCTTTTCCCTACCCGACCTAAAACTTTACTACGAGGCAGCCTGTTTCACCTGGCTAAAAGATTGGTGCACGTTGCAGGATTCGGACCTCCTCGACCTGGAAGGTTTTGACAACCGTTGGGGATGGCATGCCTACCTAATATATGGAAAAGCGAAAATTCATAAAAAACTTTACCAACCATATAATAAGAAGGTCACTCTTTGCTGTATGGGAAAAATATAAAGACCTGATGGAGCCTAAAGTCCCGTGGTGGACTTCTCCAGTAGCAGCCATAGCAGTAAAACGGAAAAATACTCAGGAAAGCTGGCCAACATATAAAATACTTCTAAAAAATGAAGATAACCAAATAAAATTAAAAAAACTTTGAGGAAATAAGAGACCACATTTCAGACTGGTTCCAATACCATCAGTTATTTGAAAAATTTAAATCTGACAAACAAAAGGGGTTCTCAACAGAAATTTCCCGATTCGAATCTGATCTTCTAAATTCTAAAAGAAAAACTCTTTCCAAAACTTACCGACTCCTCCTTGACTGGACAGTCAAGGAGGAGGAGGTAACAGTGGCAATGGTGAGGTGGTCCCAGGATTTTGGCCACTCAATAACCATGGCCCAATGGGAAAATGTATGGAAGATCAATTGGAAATTCACAAATTGTTACACGATTAGAGAGAACTTTCAAAAGTGCAACATCGATGGTATCTAACACCATGGAAGCTTTCAAAAATGTATAAAAATGTATCAAGTAATTGTTGGAGATGCGGAGACTCAGGAACATTCTACCATATGTGGTGGATATGTAGGAAAATACAGGTATTCTGGGAGAGTATACATGCAGAACTGCAAAAAATGCTAAAGGTCTCTTTCAATAAAAAACCAGAGGCCTACCTCCTGGGAATAACAGATTTGGATATTCCACAAAAGAGGTAGGGTATCTTTTTTTATGCGACGGCGGCAGCAAGAGTTTTGATCGCAGCAAAATGGAAGAGTAATGAAATCCCCTCTATTCAAGATTGGATCCAAAAGCTGACAGAATATGCTGAATTAGATGGTTTATCAGAAAAAATAAAAAATAAATCAAAACAGGAATTTGTTTCTAAATGGGAGGTTTTTAAAGAATATCTGAAAAATAAATATAGTAGTTTAAATTCTGTTGCAGCATTCGAGGAACTACAGTAATAGTTGCAAGGTAGATATAAGAAATTAGATTTAATGAGAATAAGTTTAATTATGAAAAAAAAAGTGTATTGGCAATAAGTAATATGAATTTGAAGTATGGAATAGACGGGAGGTTCGGTCTTTAGTGTTAAGACCAATAGATGTTTTATTGTTTGCTAAGAATATTAAGTGTCTATGGTTATTTTTGTAATTTGTGTGTAATTCGGTATTTGTGTTTTTTGTTTGTTTGTTTTTCTTGTTGTATAAATAAAAAACTTTTTTTAAAAAAAGAAAGCTGCTATTTCAGGAGCTGTTTGTGGACAGTGGCTGTTCTTCTTGAAACTCAGACTTCCCCCCTCTTTCTCCCCCTCTCCAGGATGAAAAAAACCAAATGATGACCACGAACGTGTGGGTGAAACAAGTGAGTCAACCAAGATGTTTTATCCCATATTTCTCAGTCCTCCCCCCCCTACAAATGTCTCACTTTTTGTCTGTTGAGAAAATAGAGGGTGTAATCCAGTGGGATGTTTTCAAGGGCAAATACGAATGCAGTTGCACAGTTCCATTTCAGTAGTGCTCAGGACCTCAGCACTGGAATGCATTCAGATATTTGTCTTCAACTGGCCAACGGATGTGTTTCTTCAATGAAAAAAAAAAGTGGAATTAAGAGGGGAAACGAGGCAACCCAAAATGGAAGGGAATGTTGCACCATTGATGAAAGAGCAAAGATTTCATTTTTAGCTACCAGCTGACATATTTCAGGTGCAAAGTCTATACAATGCAGCTCTCTCATGCAAGCATTGCGTACAACATGGTGCAAGGGTGCACAAAAATGTGCATATTAGTGAAAATATATGCACTCAGTGCATTCAGCCTATGGCACCTTCCTTGCTGAACTTCAGGCACATAGCAATTACTTTCTTATTTCAGTAGGCTAATAATAATAATAATAATAATAATAATAATAATAATAATAATAATTTTATTATTTATACCCATCCCATCTGGCTGTTTCCCCAGTCACTCTGGGTGGCTTACAGCATATCTAAAAATATAATTAAAAACATCAAATGTTAAAAACATGCCAGTACAGGGCTGCCTTCAGATGTCTTTTAAAAGTTACATGATTCTTTATCTTCTTGACATCTGAAGGAAGGGCATTCCACAGGGAGGGCGCCATTACCAAGAAGGCCCTCTGCCTGGTTCCCTGTAACTTTGCTTCTCGCTATGAGGGAACCAGCAGAAGACCTTCAGAGGTGGACCTCAGTGTCCGAGCAGAACGATGGGGGTGAGGATGCTCCTGCAGGTATACTGAGAGAAGGCCGCTTATTGTTTTATGCTTGGCCTGGTTTATTTTTCATGCGCTTTCCTTAGAAATGCTCATGATTAGGCAGTATATAAATGCCTTAAATGAATGACATAACATACGAAATACATTAGGGGAAATTGCTTTTGCAAAAAATAAAAATGAAATAGGCAAAAATGCATACAAATGTTAGAATTTCTGCCCGGAAATGCTGATGAGTTTTCAATTCAATAAAAAGAAATTGCAAACTGATCTGGAAATGTGAAGAACTAAACAAAAGACTGGAGAAATGAGAAACCAAGCAAAAAGAGAATTTGGGATGCTCACACAAGTCCTAGTTAACACCCACCCTGACTCTAAAAAGGGGCCTTGTTGACCTGGAAATCTTGCACCCCCTTCCTCCCAGCCCCTTCCTCCTGCTGTTTGCCCCATATTTGATGGCCACTGTACAGCATGCCAGAGCAGTAAGGTAAAAGTAAAGGACCCCTGGATGGTTAAGTCCAGTCAAAGGTTTCTATGGGGTTGCAGCGCTCAGGCACAAAGGGACACCGTGACGGAAACCAGAGTTTACGGAAATGCCATTTACCTTCCCGCCGCAGAGGTGCCTATTTATCTACTTGCACTGGCGTGCTTTCGAACTGCTAGGTTGGCAGGAGCTGGGACGGAGCAACGGGAGCTCACCCCATCGCGGGGATTCGAACCGCTGACCTTCCGATTGGCAAGCCCAAGAGGCTCAATGGTTTAGATCACAGAGGCTGGCACTGTTTGTTCAAGGCGGGTTTCATTTGAAGTCTCTCAGAACCCTGCCTTTCACACAGAATGGGGTTTGTCTCCCTGGGAAATGGGGCTGGAACAGAGCTGGCTACAGCTGGGATCCTGTTACACAAATTAGCATGCAGTGTTTCATACCCACGCTTAATACTGCAAATTGCAGGACAGTAATTCATTTTCTCAAGATGCTAATTAGTTTCATTTTCACTTTTTAGTCCAATTAACTATGCTGATATATATATATATATATATATATATATATATATATATATATATATATAAAAACACTTTTGTTTGGGTTTGTAGGAGTGGCACGATTATAAGCTACGCTGGGATCCCGAGGACTACGAAAACGTGACTTCTATACGAATTCCCTCTGAGCTCATTTGGAGGCCGGACATTGTTCTCTACAACAAGTAAGGTGCCATTCTGCACAAATTTGCTTTGGAAAAGTGGCTTTAAAAGCTTTCCAGAAACCCAAAGTCTCATCAGAAGCATTTTGGGGTGTGTTTTTTTGACGAGAGAAGGGTTGATCAATGAGTTTCCGTTAAAAGCAGCTCATCTGTGAGGCCATCTTCCCTTGGAAGGGCCTGTTGGATATAGTCTGGTTGGGCTCTCAGTCAGAGGTGCTGGCTTGGGAACACTGGGGAATGTTCAGCATTGGGGCCTGCCTATGACATCATGTGTATGATGCGCAACATTGGAAGGAGGCCAAGATTCGAGTCCAGTGCACCGAGCCTGTCGGTGGACCGGGGAAGCCTCTTGTCTGTAAACTCTAGCTAAACTATAAGTCCCATGTTCCCAGTCTCCCTACAGTGTTGTTTAAATCTGAGGAAATGGAGGTGGAGATATGGGTGGGGTGGGGAGTAATAGATTTAGATGTGGTGGCGACTGCATACGGCCGCCCCCTTTCCGTCAGAGTTGCCGTGAGATGTAAGGTTTAACAAACTAAAAAAAAGCTGCATTCCCCCACTTTTTGTTCATAGATCACCTGCCTCTTAAAAGTACAAAAACCACTATAACCAATGCATAAATATTAAATCCCAAATATCTGTTCAAAAACAGCCACTTTGGAATTAAAGCACGCCAAAATGAGAACAAATCATTCCTTTTTAAGTCGGCCATCTCTTGCTAAAGACTTCCTTCTGATAGCCTCTGCAGGGTCTGTGTAATTAATAATCCATGAGTACATGAGAATACCTTATGCTAAATGAAACAGCAGCATTTTAATATTATATGATTTGTTTCCTGGATCAGAGCCAAGGAAAGGGAAGTATTTGTTTCTGTGATCTTTGCACGTATCGAACTATTGCCTTTCAATGTCATGGAACCTCAGTCTAAACAGGAGTTGGGACCAGAGGATTTGTTTCGGATTTAGCATTACGATTCCGGTCAGTGTGGAATCAGTAGCTCAGTATAGCAGAACAAATGTGTGTTTGGATACTATGAATCTGGGCCAAAACATTGCAGGGAAAATGCATAGCAGACTTGAGCTTAATGTAACTAACCTTGCAGTCCTATGCATCAGGGGTTGGGAGCTTAAGGCCAAATCTGGGTCTCTCTGACCACTGGGATGCTCCTCAGGCCACACCCCCTCCTTAGCCACACCCCTTATTGGCCCTCTTTTATGCCCTCCTTGAGAGTTTTTGGCTGGCTAGAAAGTGTCCAACAATCATCATGGTTCTAGCTTGCCTGGATGTAGGATAGAGAGTGGCGTTCGCATGTCGAAACTAGACTTCTGTACAAAGGTAAAATGTAGATTGTTTTGCTCTGCAAAAAAGGAGCAAATTTCCTGGATGCCTAAGATCCAGGTTGGGAGCAAGTACTCTTGGGTGAGAGAACATAGACTGTAAGTCCTTTAAAATATCCCCTTCTAAGTTCCTTTCAGGGGACACAGGTGGTGCTGTGGGTTAAACCACAGAGCCTAGGACTTGTCGATCAGAAAATCAGCAGTTCAAATCCCCACAACGGGGTGAGCTCCCGTTGCTCAGTCCCTGCTCCTGCCAACCTAGCAGTTCGAAAGCACGTCAAAGTGCAAGTAGATAAATAGGTACTTCGAGTCTTCTCTTCTCATGAGGTGGCCAAAGTTGTTGTTTAGTCATTTAGTCTAAACTTTAGTCTTAAGGATGCTGGTTATACAAGGCTGGTTACCCCACAGTCAGTTTGGGAAATATATTTAAAAATTTAAAAATTCACTGTAGGGAACCAGTGAATGCCTATCTCTTTATGGGAGATACAGGCATAATCCACAAAGAATTTCAAAGGGAACACAGAAGCACATTATACCTAAACGAATCTTGAGGAAGGGAAAATATAAGGAGGAGTTCATGTGGCGCAGTGGGGGGAGGATTACGATGAAATGATTACATGGGGAAATAAAGTGTAAAGTCTTCTATTAAAGCATCAGTTAAAGTAGCTATTACATGCAATTAAAGCATGCAAGATTAAAATTGACTGCAATTTAACCATAGCTAAACCTCCCATTGGTCCACCTAAACTCCACTAACCTTATAGTTAAAGTCTTACTCCATTACCAGCAGTATAGTATTTTGACCTCAAAAAGTTAAGGAAACATGACTTGTAGGTTTCTATTCCAAACAGGAGAGAGGTTCAGGTGAATTCAGGTGAAGGTTAGTAGAAATGAACTTGCTGGTGGGTTCTCCCCACCCCCTTTCCTCATAACTAAATTTTTGGTTCTGTATTGGGAAATGACAGGTCATGGGGCAGAAAGTTCATCATACCTCTGGTCTTGACTGTCCTGAAGTACCACGTCTTTGTCTTGGGCTGGCTGTCATGTTCCTAGGATCTCACTAGGGCTCCCTCAGACCAAGAGACCCTAAAAGTATCCAACTTCATATCTTCTTCACATTGTGGTCCATTGGGGCATGAGGTAACCTGGGCCTAGTCGTCATGGAGACAGCTTATCCATCTCCCCTCCTCCTGCTGTTTCAGAATCCAGTGGTCCAGGCTGAGAAAAATCTCTGCCTTCCTTTGCAACAGGAAGCAGACTGTTCCTGAGCCACTGTTGTCAACCCAACGATAGTTTCCATCCCATAGTTTTGTACGGTCTGCTGTCAGTCCCCTGGAACCCCCTCCAAAATAAAGGCAGAGCTAAAGCAGGCTCTGAGTGTTTTGCTCCTGTGTGCTTTCACACAGAAACGTCCGCAGTGCTTTCAGCTTTGTTATGTACATTTGTTTTTGTAGTTTTATTTTAAATGGTTAGCTACCTTGGCTACAATCTCTGTGAAAAGGCGAGAGATCATTGCAAATGCAAAATCTGCCCTCCTTTCTGATTGCTGTTCATGGGATGATGCGTGGAAAACCATTCCAAAACCTTGTATTTGAGCTGGTCTCATAATATCCACAGCTTAGCTGGAAAGGAAGGTGTTCTCTTTGTTTGCACATTTGATATTTCAGCCTTCCTTCTTAAATGGATATTTTTGTACGTGGTTTGATGTGGGCTGCCTGCTCTAAGATCCAGGGTGAAGCAAGACAGAAATGTCAAGGGCAAGCTATGGGAGGCCTGTGAACAGTTTCCTGACTTTTAAAACTGAAATGCATTTGTGGGGAATAAGTAGAGATGGGGGGGTGCTGAAAATGTGTGCGGAGCAGCAGTAAGGGTGCTTAACTCTTTCTCTGCAGACTGTTTTTTAATTACTGCTGTGCCCAAACCTCTAATTTCTCAAACGTTTCCTTTCTCCTTCGAAAGAGGCTTCCATTCTTCTGCCTCTTTCTGGGGGCATGTTAGAATTTCAATGGCTGTGTTGTTTTGAGCTCACCTTATCATGGTAAGGTGATGGTTGTGGTTGGTATTTGTGTGTTTTCTTTCCTTTCAACTTCCCCCCAGTTCTTTGCAGCCTCCCTGGCTGCTTGAGATTCTAGATCTGGAAAATGCCACACAGAAAGACTCACCCCACAATATCTTCACCACTGGGTTTTAATTGAAGCACTAAGGAGTCTCGCTAGTGCAAGGCATAGGCAAACTCAGCCCTCCAGATGTTTTGAGACTACAATTCCCATCATCCCTGACCACTGGTCCTGTAAGCTAGGGATGAGGGGAGTTGTAGTCCCAAAACATCTGGAGGGCTGAGTTTGCCTATGCCTGACCTAGTGAGTACCTGAGATTGGTGTGGTTGCTTCTTTTGTTTTTAAGGCAAGTCCTCCCTTTTGCCTTAAAATCAAGCCTTCTACACAGGGTGGTTTTTTAAAACAACAACAACTAAACAGCTTTACTACAGCATCTACTTTAAAAACAACAACAACCAACAGCTGTTAGACACACAATAGCAGCCCTCAGACCTTCCCATGCTTACAGGAAAGCCCAGCTGAGGGTGTCACGGGGTTTTCAAGAAACGTGGGCACCCAGGAAGGCTGCAGAGTGTGGACTACTGAAGGGATTATTTGTAGAATGAAACAAAGGACACACCTAACAACCTATTGGCCACATTGAAACCACCCTGAGACCTGCGGGTATAGGGCAGAATAATAATAATAATAATAATAATAATAATAATAATAATAATCCTTAAAAAAAAAATCTTAAAAAGCAGAGACCTTGCCGACAAAGGTCCATATAGTTAAAGCTATGGTTTTCCCAGTAGTGATGTGTGGAAGTGAGAGCTGGACCATAAAGAAGGCAGATTTCTGAATAATTGATGCTTTTGAATTATGGTGCTGGAGGAGACTCTTGAGAGTCCCATGGACTGCAAGAAGATCAAACCTATCCATTCTGAAGGAAATCAGCCCTGAGTGCTCACTGGAAGGACAGATCCTGAAGCTGAGGCTCCAATACTTTGGCCACCTCATGAGAAGAGAAGACTCCCTGGAAAAAAACCCTGATGTTGGGAAAGATTGAGGGCAGAGGGAGAAGGGGACGACAGAGGACGAGATGGTTGGACAGTGTTCTCGAAGCTACTAACATGAGTTTGACCAAACTGCGGGAGGCAGTGGAAGACAGGAGTGCCTGGTGTGCATGGGGTCACGAAAAGGCGGACACGACTAAACAGCAACAAATAATAATAATAGAAAGTAAAGTAAGAACCAACGGAGGCTGATCTATAAGGGCAAACAGGGTGCTGTGCCACCCACCTTAGTCTGCCCTTAGCTGACCCCCACCTGCCTGGCATCTTATTTGCAACCAATCAGGGAGTTGCTCTGCCAGCTATAGACTCTGGCTCCACTTTCTACTTATCTCCTTGCCTTCCATACTCTCCTTCCCAATGAACACCAGCCACTATTGGTAAGCACTACAAAAGCCTTACATCTCACCCATGAGAACCGATTTTTTTCTTCTTCTTCCCTTTCAAACCCAATCTCTTTGCCCATAGATTGCTTATGTTTGGTCGGCTGGCAGACGGAGTTGGGGGAAATGGAAGTAACAAATTCAAAACAGTTTTATCTTATCACAACCATACCCCCTCCCCCAACTTCTTTTCCACCTGTGGAGAAAGATACAGGATTCCTATGTATTTCCTCTTGTGAGGAAAAGGGTGGTTCAAGGAGGTCAGCTTCGGGTGGACAACTGCCCCACAGGGAACCCTTTCTGCTGCGGCTGTTCTGATGAAATTTGCATCCGTGTGCACGAACATCTCAGAAGTTTGGTAAAACCACAACCTGTCAGGAGCTGGAGTCAGGTGTAGGCCAGCCAGAAAACCATAAAGCACCTGATGATGATGATGATGATGATGATGATAATAATAATAATTTATACCCTGTCCATCTGGCTGGGTTTCCCCAGCCACTCTGAGCGGCTTCCAACCGAATATTAAAAACAATACAGTGTCAGACATTAAAAACTTCCTTGCCTTGACATCTGCTTGGAGAGGGTTCCACAGGGCAGGTGCCACTACCGAGAAGACCCTCAGCCTGGTTCCCTGTAACCTCACTTCTCACAGTGAGGGAACTGCTTTCCAGTATGAAGGTCCTTGCCTTCCCATAGCTCTCTAAAGCTCTACGCCAGTTCCTTTCCCATCAGCCTAAGGTTCTTCGTCTTGCCTCTCATTGCTCCACCCTCTTCATTTCTCTACACGTTCTTGGAGGACAGGGGATAGGGGTGGAGCTGGTCTCAAGAGGGTGGGGAGACTCCCTAGATTCTTCAGCAGCCTCCCTCATCTCTGTCTCCTGACCCCGCTTGTCCTCTCTTGCCTCTGATTCTAGACTGCTGTCTGTCATAGCCTCTTCCTGCTCACTAAACCCTGTTGCCTCTTCAGCTTCCAACACCTCCTCCTCCCAGTCTGCTCCCTCTTCTCCCTCTGACCACTCATCATTGTCCCACCACCAATCCCCTGGCTCTGAGCCTTCTTCCCCGGGGGTTCCCTCAGGGATTCCCCAGCTGGTGCCTCCCACCACTCATCTTCACCTAGTCACAACAGCAACAACAGGACCTTCCGGGTCACATCTAGTTTGGCTGTAACTATAAAGAAAACATAACAACACAACTCGAAGCCTTTCGTGTTTCTTTCGCTGGGGAGAAATAAAGACAAAGGGAAGTGAAACTGAGATTTGAGATTTGTATCTTCCAGGGACGCATCCCCATAGCTGTTCCGTTATCCTCTCATCTTGGCTCATTATTGTCAAAAGCTTCTACCGTCGTTCTCTAGAGGACCAAATTAAATCAGTAACTGGCGAAGCTTGTTCCAGGGAGTATATATACTTGTCAAGATTCATGAAGAATCTAAAGCCAAATTAATATCCTAAGGGGGAATTAGTATGCGGTAGGATTTCTCTTCGGCAAGCTCTGTTAGATTAGTTTGAAGGCTCAGTGAATAGCAGCACACACAAACCCTGCCCTAGACCTTGGCAAAGGCCTGTGCCAATGGAGGGCTATGCCAATGAGGCTTCCGTCATTGCATCTTTATTATTTATTTCTTTATAACCTGCCTTCATTGATTCTGCTTCATTGACTATGCAAAAGCCTTTGACTGTGTCAACCACAGCAAACTATGGCAAGTTCTTAAAGAAATGGGAGTGCCAGATCACCTCATCTGTCTCCTGAGAAATCTCTATGTGGGACAAGAAGCTACAGTTAGAACTGAATATGGAACAACTGATTGGTTCAAAATTGGGAAAGGAGTACGACAAGGCTGTATATTGTCTCCCTGCTTATTTAACTTATATGCAGAATTCATCCTGCGAAAGGCTGGGCTGGATGAATCCCTAGCCGGAATTAAGATTGCCAGAAGAAATATCAACAACCTCAGATATGCAGATGACACAACCTTGATGGCAGAAAGTGAGGAGGAATTAAAGAACCTTTTATTGAGGGTGAAAGAGGAGAGCACAAAATATGGTCTGAAGCTCAACATCAAAAAAGAAAAAAAGAAAAAAAGATCATGGCCACTGGTCCCATCACCTCCTGGCAAACAGAATAGGAAGAAATGGAGGCAGTGAGAGATTTTCCTTTCTTGGGCTCCATGATCACTGCAGATGGTGACAGCAGCCACGAAATTAAAAGGCGCCTGCTTCTTGGGAGAAAAGCAATGGCAAATCTTAAAAAGTAGAGACATCACCTTGCCAACAAAGGTCCGTATAGTTAAAGCTATGGTTTTCCCAGTAGTGATGTATGGAAGTGAGAGCTGGACAATAAAGAAGGCTGATTGCCGAAGGATTGAGGCTTTTGAATTATGGTGCTGGAGGAGACTCTTGGGAGTCCCATGGACTGCAAGAAGATCAAACCTATCCATTCTGAAGGAAATCAGTCCTGAGTGCTCACTGGAAGGACAGATCCTGAAGCTGAGGCTCCAATACTTTGGCCACCTCATGAGAAGAGAAGACTCCCTGGAAAAGACCCTGATGTTGGGAAAGATGGAGGGCACAAGGAGAAGGGGACGACAGAGGACGAGATGGTTGGACAGTGTTCTCGAAGCTACCAGCATGAGTTTGACCAAACTGCGGGAGGCAGTGGAAGACAGGAGTGCCTGGCGTGCTCTGGTCCAGGGGGTCACGAAGAGTTGGACACAATAAACGACTAAACAACAACAACCTGCCTTTCTCTCAGAACCAGAACTCAAGGCAGCTGAGAGAAATTAAAACAAAAGGAGATGAAAAACACATGGCTGAAACCATATCAAGCATCATGGTCAAAAAGTAATTGAACTATGTAAAAGAAAATGCATATCAATTAAAATGCAGAAGGCGAATGGGGTGTGGGGACAAATAGTACAACACACCATTAAGAGTCTTTTCCTTAAAAGCAGTCAATTCCAAAAAGTCTGCTGGAATAAAGCAGTTTTCAGCTTTATTCCAGAAGGAGAACAAGGTCTTTCCGAAAGTTTCCCAAACTTGGGTCTCCAGTTGTTTTTGGACTACAATTCCCATCACTGGTCCTACTAGCTAGGGAATGATGGGAGTTGTAGTCCAAAAACAGCCGGAGACCCTATACAGCAGGGGTTGGCAAAGTTTTTGTGGCTTGGGCCGGTTCATGGTCCCGCAGACACCGTGGTGGGCTGGAGTGCGCACCCATGCATGCACCAACGCTAAAGTGTTGGTGCTGACCTTTAAAGCCCTAAACGGCCTCGGTCCAGTATACCTGAAGGAGCATCTCCACCCCCATCATTCTGCCCAGATGCTGAGGTCCAGCACCAAGGGCCTTCTGGCATTTCCCTCGCTACAAGAAGCCAAGTTACAGGGAACCAGGCAGAGGGCCTTCTCAGTAGTGGCACCCGCCCTGTGGAACGCCCTCCCATCAGATGTCAAAGAGAAAAATAACTACCAGACTTTTAGAAGACATCTGAAGGCAGCCCTGTTTAGGGAAGCTTTTAATGTTTAATAGGTTATTGTATTTTAGTGTTTTGTTGGAAGCTGCCCAGAGTGGCTGGGGAAACCCAGCCAGATGGGCGGGGCCTAAATAATAAATTATTATTATTATTATTATTATTATTATTATTATTATTATTATTTCCAGTACTCCTTCCAGTGCAGAGGAGGCATGCACAGCTTCCCATTGGCTGCAGGAGCTTCCTGCAGCCAATGGGAAGCCGGCCAGCATCACGGAAGGCGGTCCCCGCTCAGCTCCACGTCTGTTTAGCGCGGCGCACAGGAGCCGACCAAGCGTCAAGTGCCTGTCAAATGTCCCATTTTTCCTCTCTCCCTTCCTTCTCTTTCTCTTGCCCATTGCAGGCTTCTTGTGGGCACCTGGTTGGTCATTGGATGAGATGGGCTACTGGCATGGTCCAGCAGGGCTGTTTTTTATGATAGCAGCGCAATGCATATTCACTGAACACTGTTAGAAGCTCATTCTGGGAAAAGGAATACACTTTTGGTCAGTTCCACCAATAATAATAATAATAATAATAATAATAATAATAATAATAATTTATTATTTATACCCCGCCCATCCGGCTGAGTCTCCCCAGCCACTCTTGGTGGCTCCCAATCAAATGTTAAAAACAGTACAGCATTAAATATTAAAAACTTCCCTAAACAGGGCTGCCTTCAGATGTCTTCTAAAGATAGGATAACTGCTTATTTCCTTCACATCTGAAGGGGGGGGGGTGTTCCACAGGGTGGGTGCCACTACCGAGAAGGCCCTCTGTCTGGTTCCCTGTAACCTCACTTCTTGCAATGAGGGAACCGCCAGAAGGCCCTCGGTGCTGGATCTCAGTGTCCGGGCTGAACAATGGGGATGGAGATGCTCCTTCAGGTATACAGGACCGAGGCCGTTTAGGGCTTCAAAGGTCAGCACCAACACTTTGAATTGTGCTTGGAAACATACTGGAACCAATGCGGATCTCTCAGGACCGGTGTTATGTGGTCCCGGCGGCCACTCCCAGTCACCAATCTGGATTAATTGCAGTTTCTGGGTCACCTTCAAAGGTAGCCCCACGTAGAGTGCATTGCTGTAGTCCAAGCAGGAGATAACTAGAGCATGCCCCACTCTGGCGAGACAGTCTGCGGGCAGGGAGGGTCTCAGCCTGCGTACCACGTGGAGCTGGTAGACAGCCGCCCTGGACACAGAATTGACCTGCGCCTCCATGGACAGCTTTGAGTCCAAAATGACTCCCAGGCTGCGCACCTGGTCCTTCAGGGGCACAGTTACCCCATTCAGGACCAGGGAGTCTCCCACCCCCACCCGCCCCCTCTCCCCCCAAAACAGTACTTCTGTCTTGTCAGGATTCAACCTCAATCCTATGGCCTCTCTTCCACCTGCTGGCCCTGCCCTGTGCCAACACCCTGATCTCAATTACGAAAAGGGCCACCTTTGCCCTGTGCTCTTTTTGCCCCTTCCGTCTCTTCTCCTGCCAACTCTTTCTCCACCTAGAACAACCTCTGCCTCAGCCAAAATTGCTCATTGCTGTCAACAGGGAGGGAGCTTTTTTTGCTTTATGAAACACCAGCCAAACCATTCCTTACAGACAATTGCAGAGTCAGCAGGCGAAAGTCATTGTGTTTTGGTTTATTAAGACAATTCCATTTGTAGGAACGACTGGGGGACTTGGCAGGCATTTATACCGAGGTATTTACTGCAGATTAACAATGCACTGCCAAGAAATCTCAGTGAAGCAGGACGCGGAGGAGGAACCGGTCCAAGGCAGGATCCACTTGGTAAAGAGCCATAGCTGAGTGGAAGATATCCCTGCACGCAGAAGGTCTTGAGTTCAGGCTCTGGCACCTTTAATTGGGTGGCTCCTTACACATAATCATTATCATAGAAAAGAGGACACTGATCTGCATAACATTTGCACAGGCTTGTATAAATACACACTTAGAAACAAATGGTGCTATTTCTAGAGCCAACAGAAACCTTTTGCAGGCTATCAGACCTGGAGTGTCATTGACTCTATCTCCCTAGAGTGGTGAGCTGGACAGCTGACTGGTTGGCTAGAAATCCCTCCTTTTATTCCGCTACCTTTGTGGCTTCTGCAAGGCTTGAGGTCTTGCAGGGAGCTTGCCTGAAGGATCACCATGTAAACATGCAGGACCGAGGTAATAAACACAACCCATTACCTTTGTAGTGCAATGGTTAGCGTGCTGGACTATGACCTGGGAGATCAAGGTTCAAATCCCCACTCAGCCACAAAGCTCCCTGGGTGACGTTGGACCAGTCACCATCTCTCAAGCAATCCTCCCTCGCAGGGTTATTGTGAAGGTGAAATGGGGAGATGAAGAACCACCTACACCACCTTGAGCTCCTTGGGACACACATTGAATAATAATTAGAGCCAATGCACTGAGCTTAATAGATTACTGGACAGACCAGAGGGATCAGGGTTCAAATTTGTTTGCTGCAGTGCAGTCCTGTAGAAGTCTGCTCAGAAAAGCAAGCCCAGCTGATTTTAGTGGGAGTGAATCAAGGATTGCAGATCACAAGTCTATTTCTTTGACTGTCATCTGACAATATAGTTGCATGGTACAATCCATGGGGAAGTTCTCCTGTTAAAATGCCTCGCAGGGTCCACACGAGGGCAGAAATATCAGTTCGCTAATGTGCTCTTCCTGCATGCATACAAACCGAAGCAGAACTAGGTTAGTCAAATACAGCTTTCCCCCATCATCTAGCCCCTGGCTAAACATTAAAGAGGCACAACTGTTAACATTCAAATTGCAATATCCTCCAATTAAAGAAACCCTTTGTTCAGCAAATATTGAGTACGGAGGAAATTAGAGCTACACATTAATGAGTTTAGTGGGGGGAAGCATTCCCAACTTAAAGCTGAGGAACAGATTTGAGGCCACTCTCAAGGGGACCCAAAAACTCCAAGGCTGAGATAATACAACAATGCAAAGAGTCTGCTCTTGCAATAGCTATAGATCCAGCAAGAGCACTTTCCCCTCTCAAGGGTGCCATACAGCCTGTCACTCTCACGGGGAGCAGAAGCACCCATGAGCATAAAGGACGGCAACATGGGATGCTCTGGTGGGACATGGCAATGTATAGATCAAAAAGGCACAGTTCTATAACATCACAGATAATGCAATGTAATGAGAACATTAGAAAGCAGGGCATAAGGACCAGGAAAGATGTTGGCATCTGTCTGTCCCAAAGACAATGGAGTGCACAAACCCTTCAAGTGTCCCTATTTTCCAGGAACAGTCCTGGATTTACAGGAGCCAACCCAGTTTCTGATTTGATCCTGGAATTTCCCGCTTTTCCTTAGGGTGTCCCTATTTTCATCAGAGAAATGCTGGAGGGTATGGAGTTACGTGACCCTTGAGCCAAGGAGATAATTAACTCTACAACCTTTAGAAGACATCTGTATACCCCTGTATAGCAGGGATCGGCAACCTAAGGCTGTCCTATTTTTTAAGTGCTATACAGTGGTACCTCGGGTTACAAATGCTTCAGGTTACAGACTCCGCTAACCTGGAAGTAGTACCTCGGGTTAAGAACTTTGCTTCAGGATGAGAACAGAAATTGCTGAGTGGTAGTGTAGCAGCAGCAGGAGGCCCCATTAGCTCAGGTTAAGAACAGTTTCAGGTTAAGAACGGACCTCCAGAACAAATTAAGTTCTTAACCCAAGGTACCACTGTACTTAATTGCACACACACAAGGATATCAAGAGAAATCCACACTGAAGCGCTGAGAGATTGCACACTGGCACGGAAATGTGGAGAATTGAACTTAAGAATGGAAAAAGGGGAACCCGGGAGAAACTGAAAATGATGGATTCACCCATCTGTACTGAGGCAGGATTTGAATCTGGGTCTTCCTAGTCCAACCACAGGCCCACACTTGCTCTTTTCTTCCTTCATCTTACAGTGTGACTGGTTGCCTGTCAAACATCTCATTTTCCCCTCTCCCCCTTCCTTCTCTTTCGCTTGTGCATTCTGTCTTGCTGGTACAAACCATGGAGGTGCGGAGGGTTGTTTTCCACTCCTGGTGGAAATCCAGAAGCACATTGGAGATCGCTTTTGACAACACCACCTCTAATGCTGGCTTCTGTGTACTGGTCTGATATTAATAGCAGAAAAAGACAGCTGGGGAGCATGCAAGGGAGGCAATGACCTGCTTTAGGAATTCCTTTATCCTCCTGTGGTGAGACACTAGGAAGCAATTATGTAAAGTTCTCCAGAACAGTCGTTTTTCATTTGGATCATGAAAAGTGAAAGCTCCCTTCGTCCCCCTGTTTCTCCTCTCCCACTCCTGCTCACATTGTGCTCTTCACAGTTCCATGCTTTCCCCACACGTAAAAAAATTAAATTAGATTAAAGCAAGGAAATCCACAAACCTTGTAATAATGGGTTCCAGTATTAGAAAAATGGAGCAACGCGGTTTGCCGCAGCTGCCACATCCTTCCATTCATTTGCTCCCTCCACCTCCATCCCCTCCCTGAACCTCTGACATGGAAAATATGATCACAGAATCATAAAGCTGGCGTGATCTCAAAGGTCATCGAGTCCAACCCCATGTTAATGTGGCAGGGATGTTTCGAGTGGCTAATTCTGTCTCATTTCAGTCTCGCAGGCAAATGATAGGTCTGTTTCATCCTATTGTATGCCATTTCATCCTGTGCGCCATCCCATTGCATGTCATTTCATTGTTCACATTGTTCACATTGTTCACACTTCCTACATAAATGCACCCTTTGCTTATGCGAAATACCGATTTTTTGGCGCATGCTTTTTGCGCATGGAAAATGCACACCAAATCTTGAGAAAGATGTAATCCATCTGGGAGTTGCATTCAGTTCTACAAGTGAGTTTGGGAGCACTCCAGCAGCATAGCTGTCAAAGTTTCCCTTTTTTAAAGAGAAATTCCCTTATTCCGAATAGGATTCCTCGCAAGAAAAGGGTGTTTGATTATTTGTTTGTTGTTAGCTGCCCTGAGCCTGGCTTTGGCTGGGGAGGGCGGGATATAAATAAAATTTATTATTATTATTATTATTAAAAGTTGACAACTATGTGCAGTAGGTCTTTTGCAAAAAGCAGGCTGACTGTATCCCTCACCCCTGCTGCAAATGCAGGAAATCTAGCAGTACAATGTTCTTGATGTTTTAATTCCTTCTCTCCTTATTTTTGTATGCTGCGGGTTGAACCTGGTGTCTCCTGCAAATTCGTTTATGAGATACCTGGTCCACCCTTTTCAGACGAGTGTGTGGATGGGGAATTAGATAACCACCAAACTTTGTACTTCTTAGAATCATAGAACTGTAGAACTGGAAGGTACCACGAGGGTCATTTAGTCCAATCCCCTGAAATACAGGAATCTTTTGCCCAACATGAATATTTATACCACACTTTAAGAGCAGAGGAAAACACCCTAGGAAGAGATGGGAGGAACTCAATAAATTTAAAGCTGTAGCAAACTGAGGATCTGAACTGAATAAACGGATTAGATTCAGGTAGGGATGTTAATGTTGTTTGATGACTGGATTTCCTGCTGATAAACCGCTGCCCGGAAACCAATGTCCACACTGTGGAAGGACGTGTGGATCCAGAATTGGCCTCCACAGTCACTTACGGACTCATTGTTAAAACCATGTTTATGGTTTCAGCTACGAGTGATCGCCAAAGAAGAAGGAGAAGGGATGTTAATGTTATTTGATGACTGGATTTCCTGCTCAAACCCACAGTGGAACAGGGGAAGGTAGCAGAACAGAACTGAAAGTGTGGAAAGAACTCCCCCCCCCCCGCAGATTTTTGCAGAAGCAGTAGCTCTCATCAGAAAGCAAAGGCCTGCAGAAAAGAGAGATTCTGCCTTCAACTTGAAATAAATTATTAAATCTGCTCCACATAGAAGCCACGCGTCTTTCCAGCCATCATCTCCCCAGACAGAACTCATCAAGGGGAAACCATGTTACATTTGTGAAAAGTACAGATTCCCGCCTCCCCGCCCTCCCTTCCAACTCTGCCAGGTTGCTTCAATGCACAGATGTAATGCGACAGCCACAACACGAGGATTAGATTGCTTTTACGTGGGGTGGGGTGGTGTCTCGGTACAGAGAAAATGAGGAGAGGTAGGAGTGGTGCACTCACACGAGAGGTGCAGCAGGAGAAGATGACGAGAACAGAAGGCTTCTGAGAAATTGAGATGGGCCCTGATCCATGCTCCTTCTATTAGATGGTCTCCTTTCCTTCACTGTAGGTGAGCGGTCAATTCTGATGACCAGATTAGAGGATACATTTGCTACAGGCTGGCACCTGGAGGATTAGCCCTTCCTGTAGGTAGAGTCATCATTATCATCATCATCATGTTGTTGGCATTTGTCTGTCTCAGGAGCCAGCAGAGGGGTGCACCTTTGGGGGTGAGGTCAAGCTGTTGGAAGGTTGCAGTGCCTGCTGTGGCTGCAGAGACTGATACAGATGAGACATGTTTTTGTTAGATTTCTGTGTGTTGCCACTGTGCAGTGCTTTGAGTCACAAGACCCTGTTTACATTCCAGACATTCCAGGCTGTTGGAAGTCTCATGGAAGACGGGAGACAGATGTGATGTTTACTGGTTTCCTGTTCCTTTGCTTTTAAGTTGCTCTCTGCTTTCACAGAGAGAGAATGTATATTTCTTTTCTGTCTGCATAGTTAGAAATAAAACACTCTTTGCAATGTACCTGTCTGCAGATTGACATGGCTGATAAAGGGTGAATGTTAATGTTGTGAACGCTGCGGGTTGCGAACGTGCATCCCGCATGGATTACGTTCGCAACCCGAGCGTCCACTGTAGACAAATTCATGGACAATGAGACTATCAGTGGCTAGCAGTCATGATGGCTATGTTCTGCCTCCAGTGTCACAGGCAGTATGCTGGTGCGTACCACTTGCTGGCCATCACAAATGGGGAGAGTGCTGTTGACCTCAGGTCCGGCTTTCAAGCTTCCCAAGGGCATCTGGTTGGCCACTATGGAGACAGGATACTGGGCGAGATGATGATTTGGCCTGGTCCAGCAGGGATGTTCTCACGGTTCTACAGTGGTACCTTGGGTTACAGACACTTTAGGTTACAGACTCCGCTAACCCAGAAATAGTACCTCGGGTTAAGAACTTTGCTTCAGGATGAGAACAGAAATCGCGCGGCGGCAATGGGAGGCCCCATTAGCTAAAGTGGTGCTTCAGGTTAAGAACAGTTTCAGGTTAAGAACGGACCTCCAGAATGAATTAAGTTCTTAACCCAAGGTACCACTGTATGCTTTTTCTAGGTGGGGGGATGGTATCAGGGATGCATCACATTATTTCTCTGGGTATCTGAAGGCAGAACGGAGAACTTGGCAGAAATGGAGGGTCAGGTTTCTCCAAAAGTAGCGTGCAGTGGTTTTGTGCTAAGTTATATGCACAAAAGGGACGCAGGTGGCACTGTGGGTTAAACCACAGAGCCCAGGACTTGCCTATCAGAAGGTTGGTGGTTCGAATTCCCGCGATGGGGTGAGCTCCCATTGCTCAGTCCCTGCTCCTGCCAACCTAGCAGTTCGAAAGTGCGTCAAAGTGCAAGTAGATAAATAGGTACCGCTCCAGCAGGAAGGTAAACGGCGTTTCCATGCGCTGCTCTGGTTCGCCAGAAGCAACTTAGTCATGCTGGCCACATGACCTGGAAGCTGTACGCCGGCTCCCTTGGCCAATAAAGCGAGATGAGCACCACAACCCCAGAGTTGGCCATGACTGGACCTAATGGTCAGGGGTCCCTTTCCCTTTACCTTACATGCACAAAAGTTCAAAGAGTTAGATGAAAATAGGCACACGGTCAACTAAGAAGGGAATGGTGGTTGGGACTTTGCAGCTGGGCTTGGGTTTGGCTGTTATAATTATGAACAGGACGTGGTATTTTTTCCAGACGAGAGACCAGACAGACATTTCAAGCAGACTGAATAATTAACTTGCACAGCATGCAGACATAATGTGTGACACTACGAGGTCATTAAGAGTCCATCGCAATCTTTCGATCAATAGGACATCATTTGACATGCACAAATTTTGCTCCCCAACCCAGCAATTCCTGTGGGGACCCTGATGGTAGTACAGCATGGTGGCAGCTGAGAGGATGGACTCTGAATCAGTAAATCCCCATTTACATCTCACCCTTTCCATTAAACCCCAAGCTGGCATTAGGGCAGACACTATTGCTGCGTCTCTGACCTCTCCCTTGTATAATGTGCTGGTCATCATATTGACTTTCCTTACTGGGCAGTTGGGGGAATTGTTGAGATAATGTATGTTTGGTAGTGTATGTATGTTTTGAAAACTGTGAAATGCTTTATGCAATTATTATTATTATTACTATTAGCAGCAGTAGTAATCATTACTACTGCTACTATTTGCTGTTTATGTCTGGTTCACACAACCAGTCATCATAAGATGTATTTTGGGCAGAGGGCGATGTAGCTTTGTGAACACATCAAGCCACCCTACATCATGCAGTTGCTATTTAACAGATTCTGGAAACCTATATTTTAACAAAATGCTATCCAAGATTCTGTGCCTGAGGATCTAACAAGTTTACAGTTGCCATGTGTCCTCTTTTTCCAGGACACATCCTCTTTCTCAGGGGTAAATTTTTTGTCTGGGTGGATTTTTAAAATTTGCCAAAATGTCACTGGCTATAATTTCCAGATGACACATAGATATAACTGGTGACTGAAGACTCTCTCTTCTCCTGCCCCACTCACCAATGTATCACAGCTTCTATAGCCTACATACAGTAGGGATATTTCAAATGAGAGTCATCATAGCGTCTTCCTTTTTGCTCTTCAAAATATGGCAACCCTAGAGGTTAGCATTGCAGAAGACACTTACCTCTTCTGTAGCTCCCTTTGCACTGAGTCCACCTAAATAAGTCTTAGCTGAATGGAAGTGTTTTTCCAGGGTTTCAGGCAGGAATCTCTCTCTATCCTACCTGGAAATGTCAGGGATTGCACATGAGACCTTTTGCGTGCGAAGCAAGTGCTCTGCTTCTGAGCTAACACAAATACATGAGAAGGCCTTCTACTGATTATCCTTTTCTTTCCTGTGTTTTATTCTCCTTTCCTAACACAGTGCGGATGGGGATTTCGCAGTCACCCACCTCACCAAAGCCCACCTGTTCTACGACGGGCGGATCAAATGGATGCCTCCAGCCATCTACAAGAGCTCCTGCAGCATCGACGTCACCTTCTTCCCCTTCGACCAGCAAAACTGCACCATGAAGTTTGGCTCGTGGACTTACGACAAGGCCAAGATAGATTTGGAGAGCATGCACCGCCATGTAGACCAGTTGGACTACTGGGAGAGTGGAGAATGGGTGATCATCAATGCTGTGGGCAATTATAATATCAAGAAGTATGAGTGCTGCTCGGAGATCTACCCTGATATCACCTATTCCTTCATCATCAGACGCCTTCCTCTCTTCTACACCATCAACTTGATCATCCCCTGCCTTCTGATCTCCTGTTTGACTGTCTTAGTCTTCTATTTGCCTTCGGAATGCGGGGAGAAGATCACTCTTTGCATCTCAGTCCTCCTGTCTTTAACTGTCTTTCTCCTCCTTATCACCGAGATCATCCCCTCCACCTCACTGGTCATTCCGTTGATCGGAGAGTACTTGCTCTTCACTATGATCTTTGTCACCTTGTCCATCATCATCACCGTCTTCGTGCTCAACGTCCACCACCGCTCCCCTCGCACTCACACCATGCCGGACTGGGTGAGGAAGGTTTTCCTTGACGTCGTCCCACGCCTTCTCTTCATGAAGCGTCCTTCAACAGTGAAGGACAACTGCAAGAAGCTCATCGAGTCCATGCACAAGATAGCCAATTCTCAACGCTTTTGGTCTGAGATGGAAGTGGAACCCAACTTCACTACCTCGTCATCCAACAGCCCTCAGAGCAACGAGCAATCTCCCACGTCCTCTTTTTGTGCCCATCTCGATGACCAAGCAAAACCACCTCCGGTGTGCAAGTCACCATCTGGGCAGTATTCCATGTTGCACCCAGAGCCGATTCGGGCCAGTTGTACATCCCTCCAACCTCCCTGTCACCCTCTGGGAGACTCTCAGTCCAGCTCAATCTCCAAAGGCAGGTCACTCAGTGTCCAGCAGATGTACAGCAGCCCAGTGAAAGCAGAAGAAGGGACCATACGTTGCCGGTCGAGGAGCATCCAATATTGCTACTTGCAAGAGGAGTCGTCCCAGACCAATGGGCAATCCAGCGGGTCCCCAGCCTCCCAGCGCTGCCATCTCAACGAGGAGCAGCCCAAAGCCAAACCCACTCACTGTAAATGCAAATGTAAAAAACCCGAGTCAGCCAGCACCTCAGGGCAAGGGAGCAAGACTCTTGGCACGAAAGACCAGCAGCTTTTGCTGATGTCTCCGGCCTTGAAGTTGGCCGTGGAGGGGGTCCATTATATTGCAGACCACTTGAGAGCAGAAGATGCAGATTTTTCAGTAAGTAAAAGAATAACAGTAACTTGTTTGCATCAGCACCTTTTCGCTGCAAAGTTATACGACTTGGGATCCAATTTATTAGTACCACTAGTGTGCAGCTGAATGTTTTCCACCCTCATTAATCATAATAATGTTAGATTATGTGTGTCCCCACTCCTGCAACATTCATTCAATTATTATTATTTTTGTAGCTGTTCACAACCAAACTTTCCTCAATTATTTTCCTCTTTTGCTGCCTCTTCAACATCATTCCCCCCCTCTATTTTGTTTCCTTCTCAAGTGATCCTAGCCAATCAGGGAATAGGTACTGTAGAAGATGGAATCATAGCAGCACGTAGCTGATCACTGTTCGATATTTATGATGGCGCTACAAGTAAACAAAACCTATTGGGGGGAGCTTGTCCTGTAGTGGCCACATGGTGGATTGTAGCCTTTCAGGGATTACTCTATGTATTGAACAGTTTATTTTGCAGTGGTCCCAGGAAAATCATTGAAGGGCTCCTTTCCGCTTCTGACAAAGCTTTTTGTGGAATCTCACCCCTTCATTTCAGCACAGAGCTAATTCCTATCATTAACATCCGAGGCTTCGCACCACATAATCTTTACACATGGAGTCAGTCGTAGCTCCTTTACAAGTACATTTGTATGATAACATGGGCCCATTCATTCATACTGTACACTTCCAACTGCACCCTTGGTCTTAAGTGGATAGCTTAAAAATTGCAATCAGTTCTTATTTTCTGATTGAAATTATGAGTAGCAGGAGAGGGGAAGCAAGGATTAAGGGGGAAAGTTTAATATCCAAGGTGCTTAAATCTATCAGGTCCTTCATCAGGGTGTTTCATATACAGAAGTTCAACCTTCTCTAATACTATCTCATTTCCCTTTCTACTTGAAAGTGCTTAAAAGCATGTGGGCAATGTCTGGTAGACTCCAAAAGCTCAGGGTTTGGTGGGAAAGATCTGAGCCAATTGTGATCCAATTTTTTGCCCCCTCAGAATTCCAGTGGTTGTGGAAGAATGGGGAGGGATGTCCAAGCGTTTAGGTGGGAGAATATAAAAGTTTTGTTTTTTAATGAGGTCATTGGGGTTTCCTCTTCTTTTCCTTCCACTTAAAAACAACATCAAGTTGCCACTGCAATTGAAGTCTGGCAACTGGGCTGATGTTCCCATGAAAATATGGGCTGGAATGCCCCATGGGAACTCATCACTTCACAATATTGCAAGTAAGAAAAATGCTTTTTGAGGGGGAAGCTACCTGAAATGGTTACAAGTTTTGCAGAGGCTCCCTGAAAATTGCAGAAATTCTCTCCCTGAATACTTTCATGTGGGACGAAGGTCCCATGAATGCTCACGTGGGGAGATTTTGGGTCAGTTCTATTCTGAATAGGATGTCCAATAGGGTCTGCATCCTTCAAAAGGAAAATACAAAATTTGCTTATTCCTGGTGGGCATCAGTCACGAATGGTTCACTAACCCGTTGGCTGGTTTTTATAGTTTGGGTAATTCATGAGTTTTATTATCGGTCCTGTGGGTCCTCTTTTTATAAGGTCCCTGAAAAGGCTGGTGAGATGGGATAAAAGAAATATCTCAAAGGAATGTCTTCAAACTCACCTATTCATACCCAACCTCCATAATGTTACATTTTCACTTTGGTAGCTCAGTTGAGGCTCTAACCAATTGGATTTTTTCAACTTGGCAATGTAGTGTGCTGTTCACTGAGTGCTGGGTGTTGAGTACCACTGAGCTCAAACAGAGAGCCCCTTAGATTAGATACAGAGCCCCACTCCTTCTGCACCAGCAGGAATGCTGGTGAAAAGGAGAGGTCCACAAGCATTTTGGGGCAGGCAAGAGACACTGTGGACCTGGATCTTCCTGGGCTTCAAAGGCAGGTTCAGGGCTGGCTCAAGATATTTGGCTGCCTGAGGCACAATAGTATATGCCGCCTTATCGCCCCACTCTCAAGTTAAGGCATACAACGCTTCTCAGTGATGCCTCCGACCTGGTGGAATGCTCTGTCCCATGAGACCAGGGCCCTGCAGGATTTAACTTCCTTCCGCAGGGCCTGTAAGACAGAGCTATTCCACCTGGCTATCAGTTTGAATTTAGCCTGATCTTTTATTACCCTTCTTTCCCTCCCCCTCCCCTTTTTATGAAGATTACCCGCTCTGGGCTCCAACAGCTAATTCTCCCCGGTCTCCTCGCTGGCCCAAATAGGACTAATTCAGCCAGCTAGCCCTGGTGATCATCTAATGTTTATTGGGTGGATTTCCCCCCTAAATTAATTTTTGAATTCTGAATTTATTGTTATTCACATTTTATACTGTTTTTTATGCTGTTTTTTGTTGCATCGATTAAGTGTTTTAAATTTGTTGTCAGCCGCCCTGAGCCCGGTTTTCTGAACTGGGAAGGGCAGGGTATAAATAAAGATTTATTTATTTATTTATTAAGGCTGGCCAAGTTGTTTTGGCACCTGAGGCAGAAAATCTTAATGAGCTCCTCTCCCCATCAGTAAAATACAAGAACAAAATTAAATAACGAACAATTTGCTGCCCTTTCGTGATAGCCAAAATCTACTCCCCGAGGCTGCTGCCTCATGTAGCCTCATGTGGGACTGGCGTGGGTCAGGTGATTCACAAGAGCCAATCCTATTCTGTAACCTGCCACATAACTACAGCCAAGGCAGACCCTCCAAGTGTCCCTATTTTCCAGGGACATCCCTGATTTACAGAAGCCGTCCCAGTTTCTGATTTGATCCCGGAATGTACTGGAGCCTCAGATTCAGGATCTGTCCTTCCAGTGAGCACTCAGGGCTGATTTCCTTCAGAATGGAGAGGTTTGATCTTCTTGCAGTCCATGGGACTCTCAAGACTCTCCTCCAGCACCATAATTCAAAAGCATCAATTCTTCAGCGATCAGCCTTCTTTTCCTTAGGATGTCACTATTTTCACTGGAGAAATGTTGGAGGCTATGGAGTTATCCAACCCCCAAGCCGTCTGAAGGCAATCCTGTGTAGGAAAGTTTTTTTTAAAAAAGTTTAATGTTTTATTATGCTTTTTTATATGTTAGAAGGCAACTAGAGTAGCTGGGGAAACCCTGTAAGATAGGTGGGGTATTAATAGTAAAATTATCTTTATGGAATGGGACGTCCCTATTTTCATTGGAGAAATGTTGGCGGGTATGCTACAAGCCAAGGCCTGCAGAATTCTCTCATTCTGGGACACTTGCCACTGACAAAACAACTGGGGTGCCCCCCCCCCCGAGGGACCATCTTCTTCCTCGTACAGCTTTGGCCCCACATCTGTCCTGCCCAGCCTAGCTCAGCCCAGCCCATCTGTATCCTGCTCAGCCCTGAGTCGTATGACCCCTAGCTCTGACTTCTTGGTCCCTGTCAGGCATACGAACTCCACTCTTGCCTGCCTCTTCTGCTTCATGTCATTTACAGCCTTTCCAGCTGCTGGGGCCTGACCCTGAAGAGTCTCCAGCACTGAGCCACTGGTGCTGGGTCTTGCCTCTGTGCTTCTTTATGTCTATGTTTAGCACACTACAGTTAGTCGTGATCGCTTCAGTAGCTGTCGTGAGTTTTTTTGTTTTAAGAAGGCCAGGAGGAAAACGGACTGTGATGCCAGAATGACAACACTCATTGAAAGCAAATCAGATTGTGGGGGGAGCAAACCTCAGTTCTCAGATGCTCACCTGGAACGCCCCATTGAGTGCTGAGCACTATGACTGGAAATGGCCACTTGCAGCAGCTTTCAATGGCCATTGGCGGCGCCCAACTCTTTCGTAGGACTGAGCACCAAAATATGGCTGAGCGTAATAAGCCATCCCTAAAGCTATTATCCCTAAAGCTATTATCTGGGAACAGAAAGCCTGCACCTTGCAAGAAACAGATAAAACCAAAAAAAGGCAAAAGAGAGAACTAAAAAGGCTGAGTTCGACTGCATTTGCCTTCACAGATAAGCCACCAACAAGACAGGGGATTATTATCACCCCTGTCTACTATTTACAAAAGTGTCTCTGGCAACTGAGTTTGGAAGGAACACCACACAGCAAAGTCCAGTTCTTAGGAGAAAGTTAAGTGGCTGCGCTAAGTTATTTTGTGGTGGAAACTAAGCTTCAGTTTCCCAGTAAGAAGAGTGGAGCACACTTCAAGGTCTCCAAGAATCTCATCATACCATTGATGACATCAACAGGGGCATGTTGAGATCTAGAGACATGTGAACAGTAGATCCAGAGAGATCTGGAACAATACCTTGGTGTCTGTCGCGAATTCTCCATGACACTTTAGCAGAAATGCTCAGAGGTTCTTCAGTGCAGTACAGTATATTTATTGTGAGATATATATATATATATATATATATATATATATATATATACACAATACACGAGCAGTTCATACAGTCAAACAGAGTACCTGGCTGCACCTTAAGGCAAATAGGAAGACCTTTCTATCTCTTCCTCTCTGACCACACTCCTCTACACCACACCCTTACTGCTGGACGGGTTTCCCTTTTAAACTGATGACAGCCAATCAACTGACAGCACATTACTGCTGAGTCTTTCTGACCCAGCACTTGCATAGAAAGTATTGCAGGCTGATTGCATCAGCCAGTTGCATTAGCTAGAAAACTCAAGCCTGCAGACTTACTATCTCACACAGCATTCTGTGAATCCCGACAGTGTCCTCAGAGTCCTTGTTTGCCTGCCCATTGCTAGAAAGTACTATATCAGAATGGGGTGATCACTTGGCTTTTCCAGGAGGCCTTCAGATTTTCCAGGAGACGCATTCCTCTAATTCCCCCCTCCCCCGTCCTTAAGTACATCAGACCAGGCTTTGGATTATAAGGCGGGGAAGGTTAACGAGATACATAGACTCTACCCCACGTCTAGCCAAATCCAATTTTAGCCAAATCCATGCCCCGCATAGTTGTTTTTTTTTTAAAGAGTACCAGAGGGGTCAGAACAGTGACCTACTTTGGGAATTTTATTCAAAATATTATTTGTTGTATCTATTTAACCAATGTTATATACTGCCTAAAGGTAAAGGTAAAGGGACCCCTGACCATTAGGTCCAGTCGTGGCCGACTCTGGGGTTGCGGCACTCATCTTGCTTTATTGGCCGAGGGAGCCGGTGTACAGCTTCCAGGTCATGTGGCTAGTATGACTATGAGCAGCGCACGGAAATGCCATTTACCTTCCCGCCAGAGCGGTACCTATTTATCTACTTGCACTTTGACATGCTTTCAAACTGCTAGGTTGGCAGGAGCAGGGACAGAGCAACGGGAGCTCACCCCGTCACGGGGATTCGAACCACTGACCTTCTGATCGGCAAGTCCTAGGCTCTGTGGTTTAACCCACAGCGTCACCCGCGTCCCTTTATATACTGCCTACTCACCAGCAAACCTCTAAGAAGCTAACAAAAATATTATTTTTAAAATACCAGTAACAGCAAACATGAAACAAGTTGGAGATTCTTTAAAGAAATGCTGGAATTAAATAAAGTTATGGGCTGCTTCACGCCTCTTCCCACAGCCACCTCTGTGATAACCACTGTCAGTCATAACATCTGCTCTACAGGCTAATACTGGTACAGGTTTCTTCTCCATAATCCATCTTCACTCTTCATAGCAAGATAACCTTCCTCCTCTAACAAAAAACCAAAACAGAGTTATAATCAGAGCATGACATTTCAGTTTGGGCTTCCCCGCCTTTCTCTACCACCCTGCTCCCATCACCTCGCCCAGACTCGCTTACCCTTGATGGTTGAGACACTGTGCTGAGCTTGATTGTTTCTCTGCTTGATTGGGATGATCCAAATTGGGAATGTCAATGTCGGATTCCTGCCCGATGTCAACAAGAAGAAACGGAGGGCTGGATTCAGCTACCCTGTTCTGCTAGCGGAAGCCAGTGGGAGGACCCCTTGCTAGTACAATGGGGCTTTCTCCCCGTACCCCTCCCATACCTCTGCTTTGAAGGGTTGGGACCACCCCTGGGAGAGTGTGCAAGGCAGAAGAGAGGGGAGATCGCTCCATCGGGAAAGCAGAAACACTAGCACTGATTGTGCAGTCTCCTTAATACTACATTCACTGCCACCAAAAATCTAGCTAGCAGCTAATGACTGACACTGCCCAATTCTCCTTGATAGAAGTTCATCAAGGAGAGGTGAAGTCCTATGCTGCTTGGGTTTATAATATATATATGCTGAGGTCTGCCATTGTTGAGGGTTGTGGGCTGGTAATCCTTTTTTTTTTTAAAGATATTTATTAAAAGTTTAAAAATTACAGAAAAAGGGAAAAAATAACAATAATAAAAAAGAAAAGAAAAAACAATAACAAAACATATAAAACATATAAAAGCAATACAATAATACAACAAAAAAGAAAAACAAAGAAGAAACTAAAACAAGCATCCAATATTCCATATCTTTACCTTTCCTTTACTTGTTTCATCGACCTCCTCACACCTCCCTTTTTTCGTATTCTAGTTCAATTCACTATTTCAGCAAGTTCTTCCCATCTTTCTCAATTTTTATTCTATAATTTATCTTAACGATCTAACCTTGAAGTTTTTCATTTTAACCCATTATCAATCAGCTTTTACTTAATTCTTTGTTACATTTCTACTAAAACCATGTAACTTCATTCCAGCATCCTTCTAACACTCATTAATTTTACAATGTTTCTGTAGATATACTTTAAATTTTTTCCAGTCTTCTTCCACCGACTCTTCTCCCTGGTCTCGAATTCTGCCAGTCATTTCCGCCAGTTCCATGTAGTCCATCAACTTCATCTGCCATTCTTCCCTGGTGGGTAGATCTTGTGTCTTCCAATGCTTTGCAATGAGTATTCTTGCTGCTGTTGTAGCGTACATAAAGAAAGTTCTATCTTTCTTTGGCACCAGTTGGCCGACCATGCCCAGGAGAAAGGCCTCTGGTTTTTTCGGGAAGGTATATTTATATACCTTTTTCATTTCATTATAGATCATCTCCCAGAATGCCTTAATCTTTGGGCATGTCCACCAAAGGTGAAAGAATGTACCTTCAGTTTCATTACATTTCCAGCATTTATTATCGGGCAAATGATAGATTTTTGCAAGCTTGACTGGTGTTATGTACCACCTATAAATCATTTTCATTAAATTCTCTTTTAAGGCATTGCATGCCGTAAACTTCATACCAGTGGTCCATAACTGTTCCCAGTCAGCCATCATAATATTATGTCCAACATCTTGTGCCCATTTAATCATAGCAGATTTCACCATTTCATCTTGAGTATTCCATTTCAACAGCAAGTTATACATTCTTGACAAATTCTTAACTTTAGGGTCTAACAATTCTGTTTCCAACTTTGATTTTTCCATCTGGAAGCCAATTTTTTTATCCAAATTATACGCCTCCATTATTTGATAATAATGGAGCCAATCTCGTACTCTGTTTTTTAATTTTTCAAAACTCTGCAGTTTTAATCTGTCACCCTCTTGTTCCAAAATTTCCCAATACTTTGGCCATTTGGCCTCCATATTGAGTTTTTTCTGAGCCTTTGCTTCCATTGGTGACAACCATCTTGGGGTTTTATTTTCTAACAAATCCTTGTATCTTATCCAGACATTAAACAGTGCTTTTCTTACAATATGGTTTTTAAACGCTTTGTGTGCTTTAACCTTGTCATACCACAAATATGCATGCTAACCAAATACATTATTGAAACCTTCCAAATCCAAAACATCTGTGTTTTCAAGAAGCATCCATTCTCTCAGCCAACAAAAAGCGGCTGATTCATAATAAAGTTTTAAGTCTGGCAGGGCAAATCCACCTCTTTCTTTAGCATCAGTTAATATCTTAAATTTTATACGAGGCTTCTTGCCCTGTGTAGGCTGGTAATCCTGCTGATGTGTTTGCACTGTGCCTACCTTGTTTCTGCCTAACCCCTTCCCCTCTCCAGCCCTCTCCAGCCCAAGGGATGTCAGGTGAGTGGCACAGCCCTACCAAAGCCATCCTTTGCAGTGAGGCGGTACCTGGAGTGGGACATTTCCAGGCTTAATCAGAAACAGCTGACTTTGGCTGGCAGAAGAAGGTGGTTGCTGGTTGATTTCCCCCATGCTTGGATGTACAGTAGCTGTCAGAGGACAGGTTGTCTTTAGGGCAGGGCCAGAGGGGGAAGCAGGTGGAGTAAAGATGTGACTCTGACCTTTGTACGCTAGGCTATGTTGTAACTGCAGAAAAGTTGGAGGGTTCTATACATACAGACCTCTCTCCATCCTCTACCCAGGCAAAGAAGAGGCCTTATCACAGTGCAAGGATACATCTCAGGCTGGCAAAAGCACTCAAGGTGAGTGTGGAGCAGAGTCAGTGTGGGAAGAGTACCCGGACCTGAGATTCCCCCAACCCTGATCTCCCTGCTAGGGAAAATGCTTTGTCTGGAGACAATCAACTGGCTCAATCTCCAGTTGAAAGGGTTTCAGAGAGACTGGGGGAAGAACTTCTGCCAGAGATCGAGGAGAGCTTCTACCACTCAGAACAGAGCTTGGGTGGAGGGGGCAACCTTTGGCCCCAGAGGTGCATGGGGACCCTGGCCTAATTTCCAAAGCCTTCTGGAAGTCCAGATCGATGGCATGAGTGACCTTCCCCTTCCCAAACAGCCTGCCAGGCAGGGAGGAATACAGGAAGAGAGAGGGAGAGAGAAGGCTGTGTGGAATTTGTGTTTTGGGGAAAACACATTCAGAAGTGCACATTTTGAGAGAAAATGCATTTTCAAATGCATAGTCAAATGCATATTTTTGTGCCAATTAAAAAAAGAAATCACAGATCAATGCAGAAACAGGGCAGCACAGATTTTTATTTTATTTTTTGCAGAAGTGATATGGACTGAAATTGGACTTAGTTGTATACCTGTCAGTAATCAAACTTCCCTCGTGAATGATCGGACCATGAAGTATATATATAGCCAGTTATTTTTATCTTCTTATATTTATATTCTACTTTTCTCCCTCCATGAAAATCAAGGAGTCATATATATGTTTCCCGAGTGGTCACCCATCCTGGAACTGACCAAACCCAAAGCCTCACATCCTCTTCAAACCACACTCTGGGACAATTTCCAGCACTGTGGTGAGGAGCTGCTTGGAACTGCACTGAAAGCTGCAAAGATTGCAGTAAATGAAATTGGGAGAAAGCTATGCCTTGTGGACTTTGAATGATGTGGCCCTGTGAGCTGCGGTTCATTGCTGCCACAAATAGCAAAGGGCCAAACTTTTAAAGGCTAGGAGAGTTCAATCCTGTGCACGTTGTGTAGCCAGCCGCAAAGCAGGAGTTCTTCCTCCTTTCCTTTCTTGTGTCTCAGTTTTCTTGAAGCAACTTGCAAGTAAACCCCACTCCGAGACAATAAAAGTGTGCTATATAGCATTCGGCAAGACTGGGAAAACAAATGGTTAAAACCTTGCACTTTTTCATTCTTTAAAATAGTGGGGTCACAGAGATTCGACAGAGTTGCACCCCCCATCCATGCATGTTCACTAGCATATGAAAGCAGAGTCCATCATCTAAACCAGGCCAAAATAGATTGCAGGTTAGCAACTGCAAGTCCCTGGGCCAAATCCGGGCCACTAAAAGATGCTTATTAGCTCCATTTCCTTTGCCAGTCAAGAAAGCAGCAGCAACAGGTTTGGCAAAAGTGACTTCTGTGGCATCTTGACCTTAAGACAGAGGGTAAAAAGGTAAAGGGACCCCTGACCATTAGGTCCAGTCATGGCCGACTCTGGGGTTGCGGCGCTCATCTTGCTTTATTGGCTGAGGGAGCCGGCATACAGCTTCCGGGTCATGTGGCCAGCATGACTAAGCCACTTCTAGCGAACCAGAGCAGCGCACGGAAATGCCGTTTGCCTTCCCACTGGAGCGGTACCTATTTATCTACTTGCACTTTGACGTGCTTTCGAATTGCTAGGTTGGCAGGAGCAGGGACCGAGCAACAGGTGCTCACCCCGTTGCGAGAATTCAAACCACCGACCTTCTGATCGGCAAGTCCTAGGCTCTGTCCTTTAACCCACAGCACCATCCGCATCCCTAAGACAGAGGGTAGCACCTCTCAAAGTAGCCCTCTGGGAAATCTACTTACTGACCAGAAATCTACTTACTGACCAGACATCTGAATAATAATTTCGTTTAAGCTAAGGCTGGCCACACACCAGACAGGGGGCTTGATCTGGTCTCCCCTGTTGATTTTTCCCCCTGGTCCCCCAAGGCCCCACTGATTTTGGCAGCTGTAGAAAAAAAAAAAGTAGACATGGCACTGAGGTGTCCTTGATCAGCCCTGTAACCTGATGGAGATGCAATGTTCCCCTTCCCCCATCATCTGATGAGTGGGAGTGAGGATTGGGGTCTGTGTGGCTTGCACAACCCTGTGAGGTGTGTGTGCCTGCGAGCATGTGGGGTGTGGCCCCCCCACCACTTTTGCCAACCCTCACCACAGGGATAAGACCCCTGGGGGGTTGGCCATGGGTGAATGCCACCCTCAGACGAAAAACCTTTGCTCCCCTTCATCTAAGGAAATCCTGAACTGCCCAGTTGCCACCTGCCCAGTCAGATTTGATCTGAACACAATAATAGCCTCCTACCCAAGAAACAGAAAACCCATCAACTGCTGTTCTTGCTTTGCAGTCATCATAATAATAGAACTAGTCCCATTCATTGGAAGTCACACAATAGAATTTGTTCTGTGTTGCTTCCCCCCTGATTACTCATAAAAGAAGCAATCTTTTATTTTTCTTCTTTTCCGGTTTTATTTTTTTAGTTTTGCTTGCTGGGGGAAATCTTGCCACGCATTTCTCATAAATATCTTTCATAACGTTATTGAAGAAATCATTATGCTGTTATTGTTTCCCTGATCCCACACTTTCTTCTTTTTTCGCTGCCTTTAATTGGCAACATAAGGTTGGGTGATGAAAAATGCAATATTCAGGTGCCTGTTTTTCTAGCCTGTCGATGCCTCTCCCTCGTGTGACACATCGTGGCGCTTGCTGTTGCAAAGGACAGGCCCATTGCACGATTAATACAATAGAATTAACAACAACAACAACAACAACAACAACAAACAAACAATCCAGTGTGTGAGTGAGGACTCGAATTGGAGGGAAATAACTTACCACCGGCGGCCTTGAGTTTCCATCAACTTTATTTGGGGAAAGAGAGAGAATCCATAATATTAGGATGCTTGTTTTGTTCTTGGGTTGCTTCTGAAAAGGGAAAATTGCCTCTCTAGCTTCCAACGCCACAGGGACTAAAGTAATTTCCCCAGAAAAGTGTCTTGAACTCTGTCGGGTAAGCCTGCGCTGGCTTGTATAAATGTTTTGCATCAGAATTAACTCAATGCTTTCCCTACCTCTCAAAAAAATCAACCCTTTGCACCAATGCAACTCAAATTTCACCCCAAGAAAACTACATTCTGAAATTTGTATGGATTGTGCAAATTAGGAAGCACATAAGAAGCCAGTTTATACTTTTCAGTGTTTTCTACTCTGATTTGCGTTGCAATCAGGTGTGAGGATGTGGTGGCACTGTGGTCTAAACCACCGAGCCTCTTGGGCTTGCCGATCGGAAGGTTGGCGGTTCGAATCCCCATGATGGGGTGAGCTCCCATTGCTCTGTCCCAGCTCCTGCCAACCTAGCAGTTCGAAAGCACACCAGTGCAAGTAGATAAATAGGTACCGCTGTGGTGGGAAGGCAAACAGCATTTCCATGTGCTTTGGTTTCCGTCACAGTGTTCTGTTCCACCAGTAGTGTTTTAGTCATGCTGGCCACATGAGCCGGAAAGCTGTCTGTGGACAAACACTGGCTCCCTCGGCCTGAAAGCAAGATGAGTGCCACATCCCACAGTCGCCTTTGACTAAACTTAACCATCCAGGCTTTCTTTACCTTTACCATTACCTGCAGACAGGTGTCTTTCTCCACTTTACCTAGAGATGCCGTGAACTGAACCTAGAACCTATAGCATGTGCTCCGTTGCTGAGATGCATCCCTTCTTCTGCAAATAAAGCAAGAATCTAGTCATCATGGTTCTGTATTGAAAGCTGGTTTAAATAGGAACACAGGAGGCGGCCTTCAGTTCAGTGAGACCACTTGTCCATCTAACTCAGGATTGTTGACACCTGACTGGAAGCAGTTCATCAGCCTTTTAGGGAGTGGACACTCCCAGTCCTGCCTGGAGAGGCCGGGGGTTGAATCAGGAACATGTAGCATGCAAATCATGTTGAATATATTTGACAATTTTTTGCAGAATATATTTTCCGTGGGTTTGTATTGCTTCACACTGCTGTGGTATTTTATGAGAAGGCAGTATAAACTGCTCTTCTTCTTGTTGTTGTTTAGTCGTTTAGTCATGTCTGACTCTTTGTGACCCCATGGACCACAGCACGCCAGGCACTCCTGTCTTCCACTGCCTCCCGCAGTTTGGTCAAACTCATGCTGGTAGTTTCAAGAACACTGTCCAACCATCTCGTCCTCTGTCGTCCCCTTCTCCTTGTGCCCTCCATCTTTCCCAACATCAGGGTCTTTTCCAGGGAGTCTTCTCTTCTCATGAGGTGGTCAAAGTATTGGAGCCTCAGCTTCAGGATCTGTCCTTCCAGTGAGCACTCAGGGCTGATGGGTGGGTTTCAGAATGGATAGGTTTGATCTTCTTGCAGTCCATGAGACTCACAAGAGTCTCCTCCAGCCTCATAACTGCTCTTAGGAATAAATAAACCATGTAACCATCCACCGAGATATGCTTCGCTGATGAAACTTACCACTTAATTTCACGTTCATTTTGTCTTGGGGCATGGGTGCGTGTTGGGGAACCTGTGGCCCATCAACCCCAGTTGGCATGTCCAGTGATCTAGAACGATGTGGGTTCTAGTCTAGCAACACAGGCAGGATCATAAATTCCCAACCCAGTCTTAAGGACAAGCAACTTTCTCTCTGTCTCTCTTAAAAAAAAAAAGGAAAACTAAGATTCTCGGGATGCTGAACTCTGTGTTTGCTCACTGGGACCAAAGAGGACACATAGCCTGTCTAATATCTGAGTGGCAGACATTAAACCTGAGTTCCCAACTCCCTTGGAAATGTTGGGGATTTAGTCTTGTCCTGCATAATAAATGGAAGCAATCCATCATTTGGAGAGGAAATGAAATGTTCTTGTCTGAACTGGAAATAGGACAGTTGGCTTATTCATCCTGTGCACCTTTGCAGCCATTATGCTTGAGCACCAGAATTAACTGGCTGCAGAATGGCTTTTCTCCCCCATTACAGGAAATGATGTCGTCCTTATAAAAACAGCTTGATGGCATCTGACTCTTTAAAGGCAAGGTTATTGGGCTTTTTCAAAAGAAGAAGAAGAAGAATGCCTCCATACAAAAGGCTATTGGGACAAAAAGGCAGCATCCAGTATTATGTGGAAACGTTTATATAATTTAGCAGAGTTTAAATGATCCCCTGTTTGAGTTTATGCAGCGACAAGTGGGTTGCTAACTCGTTTGAGTCCTATCAATAATTATACCTTCCTGGTTGATATCCCTTTCTGTCCCTCTTAAAGAAAACACACATGAATCTGAATCATATTAACATAAACTACTTTACTATCAGATTCATTCAGGTTTACAGAGTTGTTCCTGAAGGCAGGCTTAGGTTACATAACAGATAAACTATATACTAGATAGTAGTGAGTCATGAGAAGACTGCATCCGAGCAGTTACCAGTTAACACTCCTTGCAGCACCGACCAACCAGCGTGGAGCCAGTGTGGTGTAGTGGTTAAGAGCTGTGGATTCGTAATCTGGTGAACCAGGTTCACTTCCCCGCTCCTCCACATGCAGCTGCTGGGTGACCTTGGGCTAGTCACACTTCTCTGAAGTCTCTCAGCCTCACTCACCTCACAGAGTGTTTGTTTTGGGAGAGGAAGAGAAAGGAGATTGTTAACCGCTTTGAGACTCCTTAGAGTAGTGATAAAGTGGGATATCAAATCCAAACTCTTCTTCTTCTTCTTCTTCTTCTTCTTCTTCTTCTTCTTCTTCTTCTTCAACCAACAAACTGACAAAACTGTCTGCCACATAGAGGCAGTTAGTCCTCTCTCGGGATGTTGGACTTGACTGACATCTTTATATCCCACATATTAGTTGTACTCAGAACAGACCCATTAATGACTGGCCTAGTTCCATTCATTTTTATAGGTCTACTTTGAGTAGGACTTAGTCAGCTGCAGCCCAAAGTTTCCTAGATGCCCTTGATGCTTGTCTGCAGTCAAAACCAGAAAACAATGTCAGAGCCAAGATAAATGTTACTGTCCACCTCTCCGTTTTAATTACTGGCATGTGTGAAAACTGATCATCCTTTTGGCCCTAACAACTAATGGGGGTCACCTAACAGCTTTTAAGCTCCCAAAATCATTGGGGGGAAGCCATGACTGTTTAAGTTGCATCACAGTGCTCTGAATGTATGGGGTGAACATGGACTTGGACTCCCTTTGGTTTTTAACATTTTTTCTTTAACCTAGAAAGTTTCCCCTTTCCCCTTAGAAAATGAGCCTCAAAACTGCTATTTGCCCAACAAGAGGAAGTATGCAGGTGTTAAGTGAGCATCCAAGCCAATTCCTGCCCCTCCCAGCTGCATTTAGGTTCCATTTAAAAATGGGAAATACAGCCATGTATCTCCCATCATCTCATCTCATCTAACTCTCAATCCCCATGAATTCGGTGGGATTTACTTTCACATAAATATGCATAGGAAGGATTGGTCTGAAAGGGGGGAATTTAACAAGCCATCACTTATCAGGATGTGCCTGTCTTTAAGTTCCTGATCAGTATTCTGTAGAAGCCTCACTGCCACAAGGGGAATGTGGTTGTATTAAAAGTAAGTGGTTCTTCTAATTGAGTGCTTGAGGTTTTTTGTTGTTGATGATGTTGTTGGGTGTTTTGTTTTTGTTTTTAAAAGGGAAAAACAAAGCCAGAAGACAGGAAGCAATAGGGTGTTCCAGAAATGGCCTTGTGCAATTGAGATTTTCTAGGGACTAGTGACCTGGGTTTGTTTGGGTCTGTTCCTGCATACCCTCCAACATTCCTCAGATGAAAATAAAAACATTTCTCACTCCCCCTGCAACTGACCCTCCTTGAACCCCTCCCCATTTTTTGTCCCCATCCCCAGAGCATTTCCTATCAGAAAAGAGTGTCACCACCACTTCACCAATGGGACACAGCACACACACCCTCCGCTGTCCTGGGAAAACCCCTTAATCCGGATTTAGTCCAACCACATGTGGGGAACATCTTCCTTAGCTGAAGGGCTTGAGAGAAATCCAGACGACAGAGAAAGAGCAGGGTGGGAACATAAGCAGTTCCGTAACGAAGCAGGAAAGGACCTCTGAGTTTCACTCAAAAAAATCTCATTTATTCAGCCCGCTGCATTTGGATTGCAACATTTGTCAGTGTTTATTTTCTGTTTGCTCTGCTGAATCACTTTGCAACAGAGCACATAGAAAATACAGAGTTGCTTTGCCCCTGACGAAGTCTGTAATCAAAACGCATTGGGCTGAATAAATTGGCACTCTGATTGGTGTCTCTTAAAGGTCCTCTGGTCTCTCATTCAAAATGGCCTCTATCCAACATCCCAAAGCTCGCGTTTGACCTGGATACTTGAATAGCCTTACCAGGTGGGAGAAGGCCAATGGGTTACCTGAGTGGATGGAAATCGCTGTCCCAGGAGTCTTGTGTCTCACTGGATGAGAGCCCAGGCGCAAAGGTTCTTGGTTCTAGTCCTGGTGACTCTCAACTACAGATGGGTTGGAGAAGTGATTCAGTTCACATTTAAAGGTGAACATGTGTAAGTCACGCTTTCCGGAACAACACACAAAGTGAAAATCAGGCACACTTTGAAAACAGCACTTTTCTGAATTTTGCAGTTCTCCAGCCAAGTGTACCAAAAAAAAAAAAAAAAAAAAATCATGTGCTTGGGTAAAATTTGGACACAGGTGCATATATTGGTGAAAACTACATAGTGAAATATGTCATATTAGAAAACTTTGCCTTGCAAAAATGGGTTTGCTGGGTAACGTCACATACAAAAATGTGTAGATTAGGAGAATTTAGCACTAAAATGCTGGCGAATTAAAAAAACCAAAACAAGCTGATATAGAAATGTGGAGAATTAAACTTGAGACTGGAAAAATGAGAAAGTGAAACTGGCAAGTCCATCCGTCCTCACTCCCATCATTATGCTCCTAATAGTATTGAGGGTTTTATTTGGAAGAAATTGCTTGTGAATAAAGTAAATGCTTTTCCTCTGCTCCGTATGCCAACTAACATGGGGTCCCCTGAGATTTAGAAGACAGGTCCCCTGTTAGCATGTCTGACCATGGCCCACCAAGACTGTTCATCTGCCATTTTGTTGGAGAGTCTTCCTGAATGCTGGATTTTGTGCAAAGCTGCTTATACAAAGAACTACAGGAAGGGGAGAAATGGACAGCAATTTGAAAAAAAATGTATAGAACAGCATGCTATGTAGGACCCCATGAGGGAGGTATTTTCGTTCTAGTGTTTGTTGGTAAACTGGTTTCCAAAAGATGGTTGAGATACACTGGCTGCAAATTGGGTACTGAGCTATGTTCAAAGTACTGGAACTGGTATGCAAAGCCCTATACCAGTGATGGCCAAACTTGGCCACCCAGCTGTTTTGGGACTATACTTCCCATCATCCCTGACCACTGGTCCTGTTAGCTAGGGATGATGGGAGTTGTGGTCCCTAAACAGCTGGAGGGCCAAGTTTGGCCATCACTGCCCCATACAGTCTGGGACCAAGATTATCTCACCCTTTAAATACCCAGCTGATCACTGCTCTCTGCCAGAAAGGGCATCCTGCAGGTACCATCTTATCAGGAGGTGCATTCCAAACTCACAGGCCTTTAATGTGGTGCCACCTACCCTTTGAAACGCCTTCCCTTCTAAGCAGAGACTTTTATCCCGGTCAGTTCCCCGCTCCTCCAAGTCTCATTACAATGAATAAAGGGCCGAGTTCCAGACCTCCAAATCAAGTTAAATTGTAAGCTGTTCTTTTGAAATATAAGTAGCTCTTTTTCTCCTCTGTGAACTGATTTCTCCATCCTAAAAAGTACTGGGGGGGGGGTTAATTGCCCCCCAGAGAACATGTCTAGTAGGCTTGATATTAATTTAATTTGACTCTTGGGGAAACATGCAGACATTGATGAAGTTAAATAAGCATGGATGTAAGAAGCTGAAACCAAATTCTGCCAAAATTTTAGTCAGGTCTCGTTAGAATCATAGACATGCCAAGTCCACCACTTCAGTTTTATCAATCGATGGCCCACAGCGATATCTTCCTGATGTTTATTCGGAATCTCCTTTCTTGTAACTTGCAGCCATTGGTTTGAGTCCTACCCTCCAGAGCAGGAGAAAACAAGCTTGTTCCCTCTTCCATGTGACAGCCCTTGAGATATTTGAAGATGGGTATCATATCCTCATTGGCTTGATCCAACAGGCTCTTCTTATGTTCTGACCTTGAAGTGGACTCTCAGACAAACTAGGACCCACTTAAGATCTCTTAGTATTAGTGATAGTGATGGAGCCTTTGAATGGAATGGCTTATATGGTCTTACTGAAATTCATTGTTTTGAACTAGGGTGGCCCTTTGTCCTGCTTTATAGATGGCAGTCCCTTATCAGAAGGGCTATCCAGCTCAAGTAGAGAGGGTTGGAAGAGCTGTGAAGTTGCCCATCCATAGTTGGAACCTGGACAGGAGACTGGCACAAATCTCACCTGCTCACAATCTTCCTATGGTGAGAGCTGTTGTGTTTCACTTGAATTATACACTTCTAAACTGGCGCACAGTGGTACCTTGGTTCTCAAATGCCTTGGTACTCAAAACAACTTGGAACCCAAACACTGCAAACCTGGAAGTAAGTGTTCTGGTTTGCAAACTTTTTTCAGAAGCCGAACATCCTCCGTTTTGAGTGTTATGCTTCCGATTTGAGTGCCATACTTCCATTTTGAGTGTTACACTGAGGTCTGTCTGTTTTTGCTATTTTTTCCGCATTGGTTTTGTAGCTTTCTTTGTTTTGTTTTTGTGACTGTGTGGAACCCAGTTCAGCTACTGATTGATTGATTGTGTACATTGTTTATTGCTTTCAGTTTATGGATCGATGGTCTCGTTAGATAGTAAAATTCATGTTAAATTGCTGTTTTAGGGGTTGTTTTTGAAAGTCTGGAATGGATTAATCCATTTTGCATTACTTTCTATGGGAAACCGCATCTTGGTTTTGGAACGCTTTGGTTTTGGAACGGACTTCTGGAAGGGATTTTGAGAACCAAGGTACTACTGTATTGGAAAATGGGGTTTATGCTCATCTGTGTCCTTTGGGGAGGGGGCAGTTCTTAAGCTGCTGCCCTATTTTTGCACTTGTAATTTGACAGCCTGAAATAAGAAACCAGAGCACGTTTTTTGGTAACGATTTGCAAGCAGAGCAAAGAGGGGAATTTGCCAGATAACTTAAGCGCCATAAATAATTCCAAGAGCTGATAGCAGAATCACAACATGCTTCACTCGGACGTTAGCACCATCTTGATGTGACATGATTTTTCCTGGCGTTTTGAGATTTGAAGAAGCAGCAACACAACCGTGGCATGGTAATAATTAATGTAGGAAGTGAGGGTGACGGATGATTTTACACAGCCGCTTTTGTGGTAACTGTCAAGCTGGACAGAATGACAGATCAGAGGACTGGTTATGTGGATAGCAGGGGCTAATGCTTGGGAGGGGGCTTCTTAAAGGGTGAGAGGAGGACAAATAGCTTGTGCTCTCTTCCCAGGGTGACGTAGTAGTTTAACTCAGGTAGCTGTTTCAAGAAATTCTGAACCCTCTTTCCAGTTTAGAATTTGGGCATCCTTTACTGTCTTGTGGGTGGTGCTGTGGGTTATACCACAGAGCCTAGGGCTTGCCGATCAGAAGGTCAGCGGTTTGAATCCCCACGATGGGGTGAGCTCCCATTGCTCGGTCCCTGCTCCTGTCAACCTAGCAGTTCAAAAGCACTTCAAGTGCAAGAAGATAAATAGGTACTACTCCGGTGGGAAGGTAAACGGCGTTTCTGTGCGCTGCTCTGGTTCATCAGAAGAGGCTTAGTCATGCTGGCCACATGATCCGGAAGCTGTACGCCGACTCCCTTGTCCAATAAAGCGAGATGAGTGCTGCAACCCCAGAGTCAGCCACAACTGGACCTAATGGTCAGGTGTCCCTTTACCTTTACTGTCTCACTTGGGAACATAGGAAACTGCCTTATCCCAAGCTTGGCTGGTTTATCAAGCTCTGGCTGGCAGTGGCTCTCCAGGGATTCAGACTTGGGTCTCTCTCAGCCTTACCTGAAGGTGCAAGGAATTGAAGCTAGGACATTCTGCATGCCAGACAGATGTTCTACCACTGAGCTGTAGCCCTTCTGGGTTTCAAAGGCGTACTCTAAAGAGGTGAAGAAAATACAAATAAACCACAATGCTTCTAAACTTTAAAAATAAACTAAGAAGAAGACTGATATAAAGAGAGTCCTGACCAATCAAACCAGTGATCTATTTAGTCCAATGTCCTGTTCCCTACAGTGGCCAGCAGCAGATACTCAATTTGACGTGCCCACAATCAGGTCATGAAGTCAATAACCCTCTCCCAGTTATTCTTCAGCAGCTGCTAGTCAGTGCTATACTGCCCCTGAATATGGAGGTTGCATGTAGCTATCATCAATTGTAGCCATGGATGCCCTCACTTTCCTTGGAGAGGCAATTGACAGCATCAACTGGTTATCAAAGTTTTAAAAAGCAGCATCAGAAAACTGTTGTTAAAATGTGGCACCCTCAAAGGCATGCTGGGGGAAAATAGGTTTTAATTGCTCACTGGAAAAAGGAGCTGAGATGAAGCCAGGTGGACTGCTCTTGAGACGGCATTTTATCACATTGAAGCCGCCACAGAGAAGGCCCTGTCCTTTGTGTCCTTCTGATAGTACAGAGAACCAGAGCAGTTGACCTCAGCCCTCATGCAAGTTCATATGATGGCTCCATCCCATGAGCCTAGCCAGGACTCCACAAAGCCTAGAGCAATTACAGGTTTGTCCATTCTAAGTCTTGTTCTGTACCAACAGGACAGAGGTCACAGTCACAGGCCAAAGGCAATTTATCAATAGATATATTGATTGATTTTATTTGTAGAGTTGGAAGGAGCCACTAGGATCATCTAGCTCAAACCATTGCAATGCAGGAATCTTTTGCCCAATTTATGACCCTGAAATTAAGAGTCTCATGCTCTACCAACTGAGCTATCCCAGTTGATGTGTGTGTGTATCACTATTCACAAAAATTAGCAGAGCCATTTACAACTATTTCACATATAATCATACCATAAAAACCACATAAAATGTTAAAATCTGCAGAGAGTTTCCTCAAAGCCTTAGCTGGAAAGAAAATCTCTGTCGATAGTATCATAGTTCAGTGACATTATGGAGAATGTATGGGAATATTCCCAGTATTTGTTGTTAATGTTAAAAGACAACGAGTGCTTCCCTCCGCCCTTGTATGTGGTAGAATTCCATTATTGGAGCAATGTTGTAACCGCAGTTGAGAACATTGCCGGATATAAGATCCCATTAAGCCCCACGCTTCTTCTGCTTGGTGTGCATAAAAATAGAACACAGGCGTTTCAGCCAGTAACTTGCTGATCTCTTCCCAAATTTCATTAGAAAGATTTAGGAAACAAAGACAGCTCCCAATATTGAACGATGATAGGCAGAATCTGTGGCTTATTGTGCTAATAGCAACCATCTCCTTTCTTTTGAATCACCAAAGAGAAATGGTCATGAAGAAGTACTGGCCATAGTTTCACATTACTTCAGGCACAACCTAAACTGTACGCTTTTTATTTTAATCTTTTTTTAAAATGCAATAAGTAAACAATATTTTTGAAAATAATGATGATGATGAACTGAGGTTCCTCCTTGGGCCAAAGATCTGAGCAATTTTGAGTAAGGAAGGCTTGGAAGAAGTTGCCATTCTCCAGGGGGTGCCAAACATCTTCAGTCAAAGCACCAAATGCTAGATGGGAAGAGACTTTTGGTCAATAGAACTGAATGATTGACAGCGATGTAGCAAACTTTTTGCATTTCCTTAAGTGTATAGAAGGAAAGCTGGGAAATATGTAACTGACAGGATGTCCCTAGGTAGATCTATTCTTTCTTTTCCAAAAATGCTTTGACTTTTTCATGGCGGGAATCTCTCTCTCTCTCTCTCTCTCTCTCTCTCTCTCTCTCTGTCAGTAGAGCTTGAGACAGGGTTGTGGGTTCAAGACTCCTACATTGCAGAGGGTTGGACTAAATGATCCTCATGGTTCTTTCCAAGTCTATAATCCTATGATTCAGTTATATATTACAGTGGTACCTTGGGTTACATACGCTTCAGGTTACAGACTCCGCTAACCCAGAAATAGTGCTTCAGGTTAAGAACTTTGCTTCAGGGTGAGAACAGAAATCGTGCTCCGGTGGTGCGGCAGCAGCAGGAGGCCCCATTAGCTAAAGTGGTGCTTCAGGTTAAGAACAGTTTCAGGATAAGTACGGACCTCCAGAACGAATTAAGTACTTAACCCGAGGTACCACTGTACATATATTGTATACCAGCTCGACTTTTTCCACTGTGACAGAAGGTTCACCAATGTGGGTGACTGGCGTGTCAATGTTTGTGAATAACCTTTGAGGTATCTCAGGAGCAGAACACCTGCTTGGCATGCAGAAGGTCCCAGGTTCTACCTAGCATCTCTAGGTAGGCCTGGGAAAGACTCTTTGAAGGCCTGGAGATGAGTGTAGAGACCAGCATTGTCATGGTCCGGTCTATGGGCAATCGAAGTCCTGGCTGAGGATGTCAGGACCGGGGGCAAGATGGCAGGGTGGGAGCAGGAACGAGAGTCCAGAAGCCAGGGGTCCGAGGGTCAGGGAGCAGGGAGTCACAAAGTCAAGGGTCCAAGGGGCAAGGAGTCAAGGAGCTGAGGTCCAAGGATCAGGAAGCAAGGAGGCAAACGCAGCAAGGCAGGAAACGTGTTGCTGTGGCAAAGAGCCGAAGGGAAATGCTGACCTTATATCCCTTCCCGGCTCTAGCCACCTGGTGCAGTGAGTTACCAAGCAGCCTCACCTGTGCGGCTGCGCCTTGCCTCTCCAGAACAAACTTAGGAAGGCCCCAGTCCTGCGAAGCCCTACTGGTCACAGGGCCTGGCTCCTGCACGCACTCCTGACAAGCATTTTCCCAAGTTGTGGGTGATGATCCACCAGTGGCTCACAAAGCCCTGTGCCAGGTGGGTTGCAGGCCTTATAAGTAAGCTCCAAATAACTATTGCTTTTAATCCTTCAGTGGTATGAGGAATACCTCTTACCTCATTGTTTTGTTAGCGTATTATAATGCTGCGGTGATACTTGCAACCAAATCTCAGAAAGGCTCGAGTCTTATATTTCAGCACTTGGGAGCTGCTGTTTGCCGGCTGGCAGCAGATCCAGCGATCATTCAACAAAAGGTGGTCATACAGGGAGTTGTTTTGAGTGACACTTATGGCTTGTCTCTGATTCATAGGAGACAAGATGTCATAGCCACCCAGAACAACTCCCTGTGGTGAACCATCATTAGATCTACCATTAGAGTTAGTTAGATTCTTCAGCAACATTTGCTATGAAGACGAAATACAGAAGCAGGTTAAGTATCAGTAATGATCTGGGACGATGTCCGACAACTTTCAAACCCTGCATTGTCATTCCAACTGATATTATTATTATTATTATTATTATTATTATTATATTTATACCCTGCCCATCTGGTTGGGTTTCCCCAGCCACTCTGGGCAACTTACAGACAAAAGGCAAGCTCACACATCCCACTCATACTTGCAGAAATGGACTGTATTTGATCCTTTTTTTGTCTGACGGTTTTCATTGGGTTGTTTTTTTATTGATAACCATCCCTGGATTCTTTTGAATGAACTGTGGTTTCGAAACACATTCAGTCAATAGGATGTCATATAAGGCAAGGCTCCCCATGACCAAAACCAACCAACTTTGGGTTTGCCTACCCACATTGCCAACTCTGGTGGCAGCTCTGCCTTAGATGACCTCACCATCACAGACACAGAAAAATCTATGTGCCTCTTGGCCAACCAGTAATTGGCAAACACCTACAGTCTTTCTTCCTGCTTTCTGAATGTACAGTAAGTGTCCTTCCTTCTCCCCCTCTCTCATTCCAGGTGAAGGAGGACTGGAAGTACGTGGCAATGGTCATTGACAGAATTTTCCTCTGGATGTTCATCATTGTTTGCTTGCTGGGGACTGTGGGCCTATTCCTACCTCCTTGGCTGGCAGGAATGATCTAGGATCCAAACAACTCTGGAAAGGAATCCGTCGCATCCCATTCAACCGATTCCAATCCACCTGGAAGGGGCAAAGCTGAATGCTGGAGAAGGCTGCTACGAATGATTTGTTGTAATGTCTGCGCATGAACCATTCCTGGGGAGCTCCAAGGATGCCTTCCAAGGTTGCATCACTTGCCTAAGCCATCTTCATCTTCTATATCTCTTTGGGGGCGGGCGGGAGGGGTGGGGCTGGTCAATTAGAGTTTATCCATAGCATGACGGCATCTGTTGTCATATATACTCCTGAGAACACAGCTGTGTTCCTTTAAAGCAAGTGCAAATAGAGGCACTTAACATAATGGACTCAGTCCCTCCTGGCAAGTCAATGGAGAAGTTTAGCACTGGCTGGGTATTGAGCTGAAGCTCTTCAGAACCAAACAAGGCTGAGTGAAGGGTCTTGTTGAGGTGTGTTTGAACAACTGGCAAGGAGCGGTGGAGGTGAAGAGGATAGATTTTTGTCAGAGGCACGCCTTGGTGGAAACGAAAAATATGAATTCAAGTTCTCCTGATTTTCAAAGTTCAGTTTCGTAATGAAACTGAGCAAACTGGAGGAAAGACATACCACATCTGGCCACCACTGGACTGTACATCTTGGCTGGTCCATATGATCAGAAGAGACACCTGGTACAGCTTTTGCTGGGCCAAACCACATTAGGCTGCAGGTAGGGGAAATCCCATCTTTGCACACTTATTAAACTACCATGCCTAGAAGAAGGGTTGGCTCGAACTCTTCTTCCTGCCTTTTTAGTTTTTGTATTTGCAGGGAGCTTTGTTTGCACTGCAGGAATGTTCGGATCCTCCGCTGGCAGTCTGAAAAGGAATAGACAAGCAAAAGCTACAGTGTGCCGCTCTTGAGATCAGAAGCATCAGCTTTGCGGCTCTGAAGCAAAGGGAAGATAAAGTCAATGGGAAAGGAAGCTGAAGCTCAGAGGCCCACAAAGCTACAGGGTCCCCGTTTCTGGCAGTGTCAGCTGGAGTTATACAAGTTCACAGAGTGCTTTCCTCTGTCGTGCCAAGAATGGGGAAGCCCTTTCTTCCTTACACAGCATGGGCTGCTCTGTGGGAGAGCAGCTAAAGTAGTTAGAAGCAGCATCCCATAACTTTGCTTGTAAAAGCATTTGCTGTGTTGCTTCCAGAGAAAGACTTGGGGGATCCAAAATGGTACTGACAATACCTTTGAGCAGGAGCAGGCACTGGAATTGCTAAGATCCCCTCTTCATAGCCAGCAAGGAATCCTGTTTGACAAGAAACCATTGTACTCTGCCAACATAGTGGAGCAAATGCACCAGGTGCCACAGATTGCATCTAATCTGTTCCTCCCCATTCCTTCCATTTGTTTCCAAAGTGTCAGGTGTAATTTGCATAATACATTTCACCAGTACAAATCACATTTCCTAGGTGCACAATGTGGATTTCCACCCTCCGCCCCCAGTGCAGAATAAATGCAATCAGGAATTGAAATGGAAACCTATCTATTAAGAGTCCTTCGCTATGAAGATTAGGGCTGGGTTTCAAAATCACGATATATCACCAGACAAACATTGTGATAGAATAATACACATTATCACAATATCTGAAATAAGGATGGAGCTATGCAGAGGCATTGGCTGGCTTCACAATTTTACCCACATTGTGATTTTGCATAATACACATCCCATGATTTGTGATATATTGTCGGGTCAAAAACTATGGAACCAATATCGTGACATGCTCTTCAAACCAGTTTTGGGTGATAGATTGATATATCACCCAGCCCTAAAGAAGTTGCAGCTTAAACTCTTGGGTCAAGCCATATTTGATGGGTGGGTCTGGTGGAAGGGGCATATGCATCCATATAATCCATTGTTCACCACTGTTGGCACATGAGTAGGGTTATAGTGATGGAAAAGGGGGGTGGATTTCCACTGCTAACATGTGTGGCATGATCTTCTGTGACGGAGCATCATGTGGGTCCTGCACTTCCTGCCCAAACAAAGCTCAGTCCATGCCTGCTTGGTCTTTATCTGGCGGTGTGAACTCAGGTTAACACTTAAAACTTTTCAGATGACAAAAGCAAAGACGGAGAAGAGAATCCTCGAAAGGGAGATAAGAATGCGAGGATGACTCCTCCAGACTTTTCCCTGTGATTCTGGGCCAAATCTTTCTCGATTAAGAGAAGCAATTGTTGAAGCTTCATGAACAGACTTGAAATAAAGGATTTCTGAGTAACTGTAGCCTTGTGTCATTCTTAGAGTTGTCTTACTTGAACTGGGAGCCCCAACAAGGCTTCTATCAAAGCACTGGACTTTCAGGAACTGGTGGGGAGAGTATAGCTGAGAAGCAGAGCTTTGAACGCAGAAGGTACTGAGCATCTCTAGAGAGGGCTGTGAAGACCTTCTGCCTGAAATCTTGGAGAGCCACTGCCAGTCAGTGTCAACAATATTTAGTTAGGTAGACCAATGTCCTGCCTCAGTATAAGGAATCATAGAATCATATAATTGTAGAGTTGGAAGAGTCATCTAGTCCAACTCCCTGCAATGCAGGAATCTCAGCTAAAGCATCCATGGCAGATGGCCATCCAACCTCTGCTCCTGCTCTTCCCAAAAATTGGGAGATTTGGAGGAAAAGAAGGTGACAGAAGGTAGATTTTGAGAAGGGGTGTTTGACATAGATGGGTTAAAATGGAATGATAAATTACATGCAATATACTTCTCCCTCACACCTTAGGAAGAAATCATCTGCCTTATAAAACTCTTTTTTAGAATTGCTTTAGGAGAAATTACTTGTAAACCTGATCATCACCATTTGCCCTTTAAATTTACTACTTAAAAAAGGAGCATTTCAATATATCAGTTTTCAGAAGAGGCCTTAGTTTTCAAGCTTGGGAAATGGCTCATTCTTTCTGTTCCCTTCCACAATTCCATATTATGTTACCTTCTGACTGACAGAGAGAACGATCAAAACATTTTCTGGGCTGAAACAAATGGAAATTGCATCCTGGGCACAGAAGTTCTTCTGCCATTTGGATCTCATGATGTTCAGCTCCATGTGCTCACCTTGAATACCCAGGACAAACTGGTCCTAGTCCGAGGGTTGTCAGGCACAGGAATGGGGCCCCAGATGCAGACTTCATCCAGGGGCTAGGCTAGGCCTGTTGCGTCTCAAGGCCCCAAGACCCACCCCCAAAATAAATACACATGGACACTTATATTAGTTTAAGTTTTTGGGCAAATTTGGGCAACAACTTTATTGAAATACAATCACATGAGCGGTATTGGCTTAGGCATTGACTCCCCATTATAACTGACTCCACATCTCGTTATGATCATCCAATGGGGTAAACCAAACGAGGGAGCAAGGTCGATGAGGACCAACCAAAGCTCACCCTGGGGTTCCTGTGGTCCTGGCATGGCCCTAGCCCCTCAAGCGGACTTCGGATGAGATCCAGTATCCCCAGATTCCTTTAACGGAATACCCAGTTCCTGGAGGGGCAGGTGATGGTCGCACCTTCCCTCCCCACAATCCAACCGAGTCAATGCCTAACCGCCACCTTACAAGTTGTGACAATTTGCTAAGGGATAGGCAAAAACCAAATGGCTAAAGCCAATCTGCCAAATGGAAAAATTCCTGCCCAGCCCTTGTTCCAAAACAGGCGACCCAAACCAAAGCTAGGCCAAGTGACTCTACCTAAACCAGGGAGGGAGGGTGGGTGTTCAGCAGTGAGAAGCAAGTGTCCCTGCTTGCGTCATGCTGCCGTTTTTAAAGCCCCTGGGATCACGCCACCTACTGGCTATTGGCTAAAACCGCCTGGCGTGATCCCTGGGGAATGGCCAGGACTTCCTGCTCCCCCCCCCCATTTTAACCCTATTGGGTGAGCTCTTAGGTCCCAAGCGCAACCAGGACCCTCTGTTATGAGGATCCCATTTGGAAGATACACAGCAGAGCATTTCTCAAAACCAGGACTTCCAGTTCTTAGTGCCAAGGCTCTGCTGCCTCATCAAACCTGGTAGGTGAGCTGATACAGATCAGGAATGCCCTCTAGGTTGCAGATTTAGCCAGAATATCATCAACTGCCCCAACAGTTTAAGCTTGTGTCAGCCGAGATACGCCAGGCCACATAAAACCCTCACATCCACATCAGCTATTCATTCTGGGTAACAGAAATTAACCAGCACATTTCTCCTAACACGTTTGTATGCAATTTTGCCCGGTACACATATCTTTGCAAGTAAATAAATGCACAGGTGGTTTGTAATGCAATGTCCCAGCCAAGTCAAGCAGTCGGGACATTGTACACCCGGCCCTTATCTGATAAAATGGTAATAGTACAGACCAGCTGATCAGCTTAGGGGACATGGCTTTAATCCTGTGTTCCCGTTCCCTAGTTCACATCTAGTTGGTGCAGCTGGCAGTTGGGGGCCCAAGTGCCATGAACGGTTGTTTCCCCTGCCCCACCATAACCCAAGATGAAATGACCACACTTGACAGTATTCTTTGGTTCAAGCTAGACCACAGCTTTATCGATTACAGATATAAGTGGCTTTGGCTTAAGCATTGGGCATGACCGGTATTGACCAGCTAATTTGAGGTCCGATTCTCCAAGGGGTTGAACCCATGTTAAGATTGTCCTTTGACATACATTAAATAGGAACGACCCCACACAGATCACCTTGAGGGGTGCTATGGCCCTAGCCCCTGCAGGATCCCTTTAACAGGATATCCAAACCTCCCCTCCAACCAAGATGTCCGGGAGCTGCCATCAGCTCAGAGGTGAGAGGTGGAAGGGCAGCTGGATTACAGAGAGCCTCCAAAGATCGTGAGAAGCAGCACTTCCTCCGCAGAGGAGGGAAGCCCCGCCTCTAGTGGGGAAGAGATGCAGGGCTCGGAGGATGCAAGAGAGAGCCAAAACACCGTGCATGAGCAAAGTGGGGGGGGCAGGTCCCCCTTTACCAACGCCCTCCCTGCACAGTAGGTTTTCGCGCAGAGAGGGGAGGCATTGGATGGGGGTCAGGAGACTACTCTGCTGGGGAAAGTTTAAGGACCTCCCACTCTCAGATTCTGCTAGTGACTGAGCAAGGCATGGAATTGAGACGTTCTGCACTGTAAATGTTTTGCACCAATAATAAAGCCTTTGAAAAGACCAGTGAGGGATCTTGCCTGTTCGCTCTCTCGAGCAACCAAGCCGATAGGCATAACACAAGACTAAGGCTTTTACCCAATGCCTTTTGTGCCAAAGTTGTGACGATTACTATGAGGTAGGTGAAACCCCCAGGTTGACCAATTGACCTGAAGGACAAATGCCTCCTCTGCTCCCCAAATGGTGGCCAATCATAATCCATAGCAAAACCAGGAACACAACCTACCTCTGTGATAGGTAGGAGATAGCCCAAGGGGGTGGGAGACCCAGCAAAAACCTGAAGTGCAGGGTAAGGGACTGAGCATGCCCACCCCTTGGGCCAGCTGTCACTAGCCAGTTTAGCAGCCAGACCAAACCCAAATGCTCCCCAGGTGGTGGGAGAGGCTGTTGCATCTCCTGGCAGCTGAGGACCCAGCAGGGAGGCAGAAATTGTGGGAATGTTCAGGGAGGCAGGAGAGGATATATTGTTTAATAATATCCTTCCCAACTTGCATTACTGAGTTCTATAATTTAGCAGAGTAACATTCCCTTTTTAAACTTACACAGCGGATAACTTGTTGCCAGGCTTGCTTTAGCCTCTAAAATAAGTTTCCTGGTAATTCCCCTTTATTCCCTCCTAAAAAAGAATAGACATGACAAAGTCTTGTATAAAAGGTATAAAATAGTTTACTCACACATTCTGTTCACAGATGGATCCCAGAAGGCAGACTTAAGTTACAAAATATATACACTTGGAATCTATCCCATAAGGGGATAGTTCCTTTGTCCTCTCTTGGTTGGAGGCCAAGAGAACATCTCAGGCTAAGCAGCTGATGCTTCTACGATGAAAGCAAGATGGAGGAGAGAGAGATGTGGTGGCCAGCCCTGTGCTTTGTTACCTGCACAGGTAAGGTCACGTCCACCTCTGGTCACATATAGAGGAAGTTTGTCCCAGCCTAGGAGGAAACAGGAAGTTCTGACTGGCTGGTCCAGACATCCCCTTTTTACGTCCACTCTAGGAATGTTGTATTTGACTGCTCTGTGATCCACATCCTACAGAAATGGCAACGGAGTCTCTCCATGCCTCAATGCTGCACTGCCAGTTAAATGGTAAGCGGACTTATTTGACAAGGTTCTGCATGTCCAGTTTTGGTTTGATGCCTTCGTGCAAAGGGGAAAATCTGAGTGGGTGAAAATATACGGTTGATGTGGTGCTTTATGGTTGACAGATGCGCTGTGCAAATTTGCCCAAAAGTTTACTTCTGTGTCAAGAATTTGCTCTAGCCAAGATGACCAACTTTGCTCGGCACTCATTAATTTTATTCCGCCCTCCCCCGGGTAATCTTTTGCAACTTTTTTGTTTCAAGCTGCATCTGAAGGTTGGACAGACATCTATACATGGCTTCAAGTCTCGGACCTACACCCAATTGTTCTTCCATTAGATGATAAGATTGGAGTCATTAGCGACTAATTAAAACAGACCCTTTAACCTGGGTGTCTCTTTGGATGAAAAAAGATGCATCCTCTTGAAGCTGCTGCATTCATTTGAGGGAAGATAATGAAGCCCCAAATTTTACATCTACCAGGGGATGAGATGCTGTCACAAGCGCATAATGGCAAGCTCCAAGTTTCAGAATAAAGCTTGCGGGTCAAGAAACAGAGCATGAATAATCACTGCTGAAGAAAGACTGCACCAGTTTACACCAAAGAATTGCAAGCCTGATAGCTAGGGAATGTGTTCTTGTTCCTAAATTAAAATGGGAAACACATGCAACTCTGGCCCCTGGAAAAAACAGAAAAACCCTGCTTACCTCAGAGGAGTCCACCCTCTGTGCTTCTGTGTGAGTTGCCGTTCTGGTGGACGGGGCCAGAGGCAAAACTGGGCAGAGCATTAAATGCAAATGTTTACTTTTGTGCGTTGGCCTAGGTAGACTCACCAACTCCTCTCTCTTTTTCATCTAGGTAACTAAGAAGCATTATTAGCGCATACCCTTCAACTGTCCTGATTTAATTGGGATATGCCATTTTGAAAGGCCATGCTCTTGTGTGAGTCACCTGGCTCCTGTGAGATCATGGACCTAAAACATGTGTGCTGGGGGGGCGTGCTATTGTACAGGTCATGTGACTCGTGCAGGAACAAGGCCCAGAAAGATGCACACCCCAGTTTTCCTCTGGGACATGTTGGAAAGTACATCAGAATTCAAGGGCAACTTCCAGCCAGGCAAAAACAGTGGCAGAGGCTGAAAAGGTGTGACCTAGGAAAAGTCCCAAGGGCCAGATTAGAGAGACACGGAGGGCTGCATTTGCTCCCCAAACCTGCACAGCACTATATTAACTCTCCAGTTTAGTTTGGCCCTTGCTCATTTTGAGTCATTCCCACTCATGGCAGGAGTCTCAACTAGGGTGCTTGACTGGTGCAGTGATGGCCTCAATCACAACCTGGGATCACAGAAGTTTGGAAGCAGAGAGGACAGGGATCTGCTAAGCAGGGCTTGCAGGCTCCTTGTGTGGCAGGGCTTCCCCTGGGATCTACTGGGATTTTTACAGCGCTTTCCTCCCCCTCCCCACCCCCGGCCCTGTTTTTATGAGCTTGTTCAAAGTGGCCAGGGGAAATTGCAAATATTAGCTCAGTGTCACATAAGAGACAAACCAAGCAAAGTGTGCCGATGCTGATCCAGCAGTTCCTGCCAGCAAAGGCAGTGGAAGAGGAGCAGCAGAAAGGAACCTGATGAATATGGATGAGCTCGGCTCAGGAACTCAACCCGAAATGAAAATTGCAATCGGGAAGAAATAAATCCCTTCTTAGGTCCTCGCTAATGGAGCATTATGTTAGTTGTGGCTTCAAGTTTGTGCCGTTTGGAGACTAATTGCCAGTGTGGGATGGAGATGATCTGGTCCTGATCTGGAGTCTGCATGCCCCCGGGGCAGGGAAAGCTCCCATCCGAGCATGTGGGAGTTACTTCCTCCTAATAATAATAATAATAATAATAATAATAACAACAATACATTTTATTTATACCCCGCCCTCCCCAGCCAAGACCAGGCTCAGGGTGGCTAACACCAGATATAAAACAATTGATTGAAATCCAACTAAAAAAACAAGATTAAAATACATGTCCAAGAAGCTTTTAAAAACTTGTCAGGGTGCTGGAAGGAATTTTGACTATTGTTGCTGCTTTTGTGACAGAGGCATGAATTTGGGCAGTGCTTGATGTGAAGAGATGATAAATGATAGCTAGCTAGATAGGTAAAGGGGCCCCTGACCATTAGGTCCAGTGGTGGCCGACTCTGGGGTTGTGGCGCTCAACTCGCTTTATTGGCCGAGGGAGCTGGTGTACAGCTTCCGGGTCATGTGGTTCTGGCGAACCAGAGCAGCACACGGAAACACCATTTACCTTCCTGCCAGAACGGTACCTATTTATCTCCTTGCACTTTGACATGCTTTCGAACTGCTAGGTTGGCAGGAGCAGGGACCGAGCAACGGGAGCTCACCCCGTTGCGGGGATTTGAACCGCCGACCTTCTGATCGGCAAGCCCTAGTGTTGGGTCACGTCGGGGTCACCAGATGTTGGGTTGAAATCACAACAGACGAGTGGTAGGTGTCATATGAGAGGCGTCTGCCGGGGCAAGCCCCGGGAACTCTCTTTTATTGAATATTACAAACATTGCCACAGGTGTGCTTGTGGCTGATTGGTTGATACAAACACAAAGCATCTTGTTGCTGATTGGTTAACATAGGTACAAGGCGGGAATTACATATAACTATTTATCATTGATAGATCAAAGGCTGAGAAATGGAGCTAGAACTAGACAGGCATGAATCCTCCTAATTAAATTATAACTAAAGATTAATATAACATGACTAAAACAATTACTAATGATTGATCATAACATGAAAGAATATAATAATCAAGTTCCGTAGATGTGGTCAGCTATGCATTAAGAACAGACCATATTGTTTTGTTCATGAACTTGGAATGAACTGAAGAATGAGAGAATGTCTTGGTGTGTTAGGCTTGGTGTGTTTGGAACAGTATGTGCAGAAGCAGAAGCAAGACTTCCCAGAATGCAAGAGAAAAGAAGCAATAGTTCTAATAGCAAAACTTCCCACAATGCCACACGGTTATGTGAAGTAAGAGAACTGCAGAAAGAGAACTTCCCTTCATCCTAGGCTCTGTGGTTTAACCCACAGCACTGCCCGCGTCCCTCTAGGATAGGAGGATAGGAGGATAGGAGGGAGATAAAAGAAAGCACCTTTCCACACAGCTCTTAGTTCAACTATAGCACTTGTTCTCACAGGAGATGGTGGTGGCTACCAACTTGGATGCCTTTGAAAGAGGATTAGACAAATTCATGGAGGAGAGGGCTGTCGATGGCTACTAGCCTTGCTCTACCCCCATAGTTGCTGGAAATTGCAGGAGGAGAGAGGGCTCTTGTGTTTGGGTCTTCCTTGTGGGCTTCCCATAATGGGCATCTTGTTGGCCACCATGAGAGCTGGATGCTGGACTTGATGGACCATGGACCCGATCCAGCAGGCTCTTCTTATGTGACCAGTGAGTATGTTGGCAGAGTAGGGGCAGAGCTCTCCATCCCTCCTCCACACCCAACATAGGCGTCTAATAATAATAATAATAATAATAATAATAATAATAATAATAATTTATTTATATCCTGCCCTCCCCAGCCAAGACCAGGCTCAGGGCGGCTAACACCAGGTAAAAACAATTGATTAAAATACAACTTAAAAACAAGATTAAGTACAACTTTAAAATGCAGCCTCATTTCAGTAGAAACTCAAATCAAAAACTTTTTGGGGATGAAAATGTCAAGTCTCACCAAGGCTAACTATCCAGACTGGTCCTACATGGGCCAGAAAAAAGCCAGGGAAGTCCCCAAATAGGAGTTCCATCACAGAAGGAGAAAGGAAAAAGGAAAGAGGGGGAGGGGATCAAGTTGATTCCAAGCCAAAAGTCAGGCGGAATAACTGTCTTACAGGCCCTGTGGAAAGAAATCAGATCCTGCAGGGCCCTGGTCTCATGAGACAGAGCGTTCCATCAGGCTGGAGCCAGTGTTGAAAAGGCCCTGGCTCTGGTTGAGGCTAATCTGACTTCCTTAGGGCCCGGAACCTCTAGGGTGTTGCTGTTTATGGACCTTAAGGTCCACCATGGGGCATACCGGGAGAGGCGGTCCCGTAAGTACGAGGGTCCTAGGACGTGATGGACATCTGGTTGGCCACCACGGGAGCAGGATGGTGGACTTGATGGACCATTGGCCTGATCCAGCAGGCTCTTCTTATGCGACCGGTGAGTATGTTGGCAGAGGAGGGGCAGAGCTCTCCATTCCCTCCTCCGCACCCAAAGTAGAGAAACCCAGAAAAGCTACCTCCTTTGCACCCAGCTCAGAAGAGCCGTGGACCTCTGCAAGAGGATGGAGGTCCCTGATGTGCCAGCTTCAAGCAAGCTGCGATATTATTGCAGGCCAACTAATTGACAACTAATTACTAATTGACAACTGCGAACTAATTGACAAGACTGGCTTAAGCTTATTGCGTCCTGCCGTCTCCGATCGGAGCAGTGGAGAAAAAGAACTTTGACACAGGGGAACTGGGATTCTGTCTCTGTCTCCCCCAGATATTTCTGGCATCCACTCGCTGAGTGTTGAGCTCTCCATTATCCAAAGAAATCTCTTAGATTCAGCGAGCATAAACAGCTGCTGTAGCGTGTGAGCAAAAAGAGGAAAATCTAAAAATACAGGCATCTCTGGGGGCTTGGAGAGACTACAGGAGTAAAATACAAGGGCAGCAGCAGGAGAGCTTGATGTTATTCTGCAGCCAGAGCACTGCTCTGCTGAACACTCTCACACCCCCCCCCCATGCCAGCATCGCATTGCTGTGCGAACAGATGTAAGGCCTGCCAGTAAAAAGAGGTCACAGAGTTGAGCCAAGAGGACTCCTGCAAAACTCTTGATAGTTCCATCAGTGTGATGGGTTGGGAACAGCAGGACCACCATCCAGTGTCCTCCCCCTGCCCCACATGCTGCTATGGAAATTGCTGGCAATACCCAGCCCACCTGGAGACAATTGCTCTGTTCTGCTTTATCTGATCTGCCTCAACATGAACCAAGTTTGTCAAATTCCTGGTGCTAGGAATTGCACTAGAAAGTGTAATAATAATAATAATAATAATAATAATAATAATAATAATAATAATTTATTATTTATACCCTGCCCTCTGGGTGGCTTCCAACAGAACACTAAAATACAATAACCTATTAAACATTAAAAGCTTCTCTAAACAGGGCTGCATTCAGATGTCTTCTAAAAGTTTGGTAGTTATTTTTCTCTTTGACATCTGGTGGGAGGGCGTTCCACAGGGCGGGTGCCACTACCGAGAAGGCCCTCTGCCTGGTTCCCTGTAACTTGGCTTCTCACAGCGAGGGAACTGCCAGAAGGCCCTCGGCGCTGGATCTCAGTGTGTGGGCAGAACAATGGGGGTGGAGACACTCCTTCAGGTATACTGGACTGAGGCCGTTTAGGGCTTTAAAGGTCAGCACCAACACTTTGAATTGTGCTCGGAAATGTACTGGGAGCCAGTGTAGGTCTTTCAAGATCGGTGTTATATGGTCTCGGCGGCCGCTCCCAGTCACCAGTCTAGCTGCTGCATTCTGGATTAGTTGTATTTTCCGGGTCACCTTCAAAGGTAGCCCCTTTGTTGTTGAGTTACACATGCATTCCTTGCCTCCCCCTTCCTCTCTCTTTTAACATTCACAGTAGTCCTGTAAGGTAGGTCTGGCTCAGCCATGTATGACAACGGAGCAGACTTTTGTTAGCAGGAGCCAGAGTCTGCTCATGTTCTGTGACTGTTGCAATAGTTGCATAATGCCTGCACAGATGTATGAATATATTTATGTGGAGAGCTGTGTTTTGTGTGCGCTTAACGCTTGCTTTGGCACACTGCTGAACTCCACAAGAAAGCCCAACACGGTTGGATCAGAGGTTGTTCGTTTGCTTTCCCACCAGGGGAAGCCGACATCAAAAGCAAACAGTGACACCCCTCCGCCACACTTGCTCCTCCTGTGGCTTCGAACCTCTCAAGCTCCAGGATGAAATATGCATGAAAAGAGGAGAAGGAACTCCACCTTATGGTGCAGAGGACTCATCCAAATGGGGTCAGGGACACCAGTTCCTCATAAGAGGGAAGATGGCTCATGTGCCTTCAAATGAAAATAAATGTGTCGTTTGAGCAGTAAAGTCCTTAGGGGTCCCCCTCTCTCCCTTCCTCCAGAACACATGGAGGGGGTGGCGATAGCAAAGGCTGAGTGTCACCACTCAGGATTCTGGAAAAAACAGGCACCAGCACCTAACAGTTCAACTGAGCTTGTCGCAGATCCACAACATGCCTATAACACACACAGAATGCACATTTGAAGCACATGACTCCCTCCAATGAATCCTGGATACTATAGTTTGTTTGGGGTGGGTGGGAACTGTAGTTCTGTGAAAGAGTATCTCCACTCCCATTGTTCAGTCCGGACGCTGAGGTCCTCTTCTGAGGGTCTTCTGCTGGTTTCCTCACTGAGAGAAGTGAAGTTACAGGGAACCAGGCAGAAGGCCTTCTTGGTAGTGGCACCCTCCCTTCAGTCATCTAGAGATAAAGAACTTTTAGGTATGTAACTTTTAGAAGACATCTGAAGGCAGTCCTGTATCGGGAAGTTTTTAATGTTTGATGTTTTATGTTGTTTTATGTATTCTGAAAGCTGCCCAGAGTGGTTGGGGAAACCCAGCCAGATGGGCGGGGTATTAATAATAATAATAATAATAATAATAATAATAATAATTTATTTATACCCCGCCCATCTGGCTGAGTTTCACCCAGCTACTCTGGGCGGCTCCCAATCAAATGTTAAAAACAGTAATGAAATTATTATTAATTATTATTAACTACAATTCTCAGGGTTCTTTGGAGGAAAGCATGTGCTTTAAAAGGTGCATGGGATGTGCGTTTAAATGTATGGTGTGGATCTGCCCACAGTTGAGAGGAGGTTTTAGATTAACAATCAGCTCTAAAATAATTCCAGGATGAATGATGATGGGACAGGAGAGGACATTACAGTAGAGGCTAAGACTGAGAGCTGGAAAGGCCATTGGCTAAAAACCTCAGCCACCGTCTCACTCAGCAGTCTTAGGCATGCTACTATGTCCCCATCCTCAGCTTTCCACCTGAAAAATGGGAAGAACAACCCTCATGTCGTTCACGGTATTGCTGTAAGGCAACTCTGTACAGCTCACCATCCCACCAATAATAATAATAATAATAATAATCTATTATCTATACCCCGCCCATCTGGCTGGGTTTCCCCAGCCACTCTGGGTGGCTCCAACAGAACACCAAAATACAATAACCTATTAAACATTAAAAGCTTCCCTAAACAGGGCTGCCTTCAGATGTCTTCTAAAAGTCTGGTAGTTGTTGTTCTCTTTGACATCTGGTGGGAGGGCGTTCCACAGGGCGGGTGCCACTACCGAGAAGGCCCTCTGCCTGGTTCCCTGTAACTTGGCTTCTCACAGGGAGGGAACAGCCAGAAGGCCCTTGGCACTGGACCTCAGTGTCCGGGCAGAACGATGGAGGTGGAGACGCTCCTTCAGGTATACTGGACCGAGGCTGTTTAGGGCTTTAAAGGTCAGCACCAATACTTTGAACTGTGCTGGGAAACATACCGGGAGCCAGTGTAGGTCTTTCAAGACTGGTGTTATGTGGTCTCGACAGCCGCCCCCAGTCACCAGTCTGGCTGCCGCATTCTGGATTAGTTGTAGTTTCTGGGTCACCTTCAAAGGTAGCCCCACGTAGAGTGCATTGCAGTAGTCCAAGAAAGAGATAACTAGAGCAAACTAAACTCCGCCCACTAACCACAGAAGGTGTTCTACTAGCAGCTCAATAAAGCTTCCTGTTTTTCTCAAGCACCTGGCAGGCTGCCCTTCATAAGGACATAAAAAGAGTGTGCTGGATCAGGCCAATGGCCCATCTAGTCCAACAGCCTGTCCTCACAGTGGCTGACCAGATGCCCGTGGGAAACCTGCAAGCAGGATTCGAGCACAAGAGCACTCTGCCCACTCTGCAACTGGCATTCCGAGTCAATATGCCTCTGACCGTGAGGTAGAATCGTAGAATCTCAGAGCTGGAAGGGACCCAACAGTCATCTAGTCCAACCCCCCGCAATGCAGGAATCTCCACTTGCTCTACTTCACATGGAACAGAATCATCCGGAAAATTGTAACGTGGCCCAGAAACCCCCAGTGCAGTGACTACAAATTGGTACGATACATTCCAGGGAACTTGGAGTAGCTCAAAACACAGGAATGCAATTAACCTTGTTCTCGGGTCCTGTGATGCCAAAGATGTAACAGTGGGGGGGTGGGCGCACAGTTCACAAAATACCCACACATTCTTTCACCGACCTTTCAGAGAATGGGGACTGATTCATGTCCTGGGCAACTTGTCAGCTTGAGACCACGATGGCAACAACGTGAACGTGATGACATGAGAAACTGATGAAACTTATTATCGCAAGGGCAAGGGTGTCTTCCATTCTGAGAAGCTTTTAAAAACTTGTCAGGGTGCTGGAAGCAATTTTGACTATTGTTGCTGCTTTTGTGGCAGAGGCATGAATTTGGGTAGTGCTTGATGTGAAGAGATGAGAGATGATAGATGATAGATAGATAGATAGATAGATAGATAGATGATAGATAGATAGATAGATAGATAGATAGATAGATAGATAGATATAGATAGATAGATGATGGATAGGTAGATAGGTAAAGGTAAAGGGATCCCTGACCATTAGGTCCAGTCGCGGATGACTCTGGGGTTGTGGCGCTCATCTCGCTTTATTGGCCGAGGGAGCCGGCATACAGCTTCCGGGCCATGTGGCCAGCATGACTAAGCCGCTTCTGGCAAACCAGAGCAGCACACGGAAATACCATTTACCGTCCCGCCAGAGCAGTACCTATTTATCTACTTGCACTTTGACGTGGTTTCGAACTGCTAGGTTGGCAGGAGCAGGGACCGAGCAACGGAAGCTCCCCCCGTTGCGGGGATTCAAACTGCCAACCTTCTGATCGGCAAGTCCTAGACTCTGTGGTTTAACCCACAGTGCCACCCACGTCCCAGATAGATAGATAGATAGATAGATAGATAGATAGATAGATAGATGATAGATAGATAGCTGTTCTTTCATTCTGAGTGAGTGGAGACAGGTTGTGGTTATGTGGGAATGGGTGAGTGCCCTCTTAACATGCTCTAGGGCTGGGGTGGTAATATTCTCCTGCTAAAACAGATAGGTTTTAAAATATCATTTTAGCAGAGGGCCCTGATAATACAGTGGAAGAAAGCTGCCTTTTCAGCAGCGCCTTGTAAGCAGCTGCAAAGTCCCAACTTCAGGATTTCAAAGCAGTTTGTTTGCACATGATGTCACTGTCATGCCACATGATTGACAGGGGGGCAGCCCCGCTCACCTGTCAGATCTGGCCCACAAGGCTGGTCCTGATAAGGATCTGACCCATAGATTCCCCACTCCAGAAAGCCTACAAGCTACAAGCCTCTGCACACCTTCTAGGAAGCAAGTCCCACTGAATGCCATGGACCTGACAAAGATGTGTAAATTCGAAAAGATGGTTTGCTTTTTTCAATTTGCTTATTGGATCAGGGGTTGCAAATTAGGTAGGTTTGCTTTAGAAGGCAAACTGAACCAATTTTCTCCCCCACCCTTAATTCCAACCACTATTCTTTGTCTTATCAAAAACAGATAAAGCTTCAAATCGCCTCGTTCCTTGACCAGTGACATGCTTTGTAAAGTGACTCCCCATTACTATGGGATGCAACTAGGTGGAGGAATGTCCAGGAAAAATAAAGGGCCATTCTTCATGTTAGGCAGTAATAGGACAAGGTTTATGCTATTTAAAATCCTGTTCTACTTTTGCCTCTGGATATTTTATACTTGGCAAGCTCTCATTACTAAGAAGTGGTGCAGCATAACAAGTAGGAAGAGGCATATTACAGTCAATTGTAAAATTAATACCATGAAGTACTGAGGGATGGAGAGGAATCCAGTTCGCTTCACATTTCCTGAAACAATATGTGAACTGAAACACAGCTGTCCTGCCAAATTCACACTTCTCTGAATTTTGAAATGCAGTTCTCCAGCCAAGTAACGTGGAGCAATATATATATATATATATATATATATATATATATATATATATATATATTACTAGACTAAAACGCATATACTGTATTGGGGAGAATACCACACAAAAATCATTATATTGAGGGAAATTGCTTGCATATATGTGTATTAGACAAAGTTGCATTAAAAAGTATATAAAAAGAGAAATAGGCATTAAGATGCTGATGAATATTCATTAGGATAGATACATGATAGATAGATGATAGATAGATAGATAGATAGATAGATAGATAGATAGATAGATATAGATAGGTAGGTAAATAGCTAGATATAGATATAGATATAGATATAGATATAGATATAGATATAGATATAGATATAGATATAGATGATATAGATGATATAGATATAGATATAGATATAGATATAGATATAGATATAGATATAGATATAGATATAGATATAGATATAGATATAGATATAGATATAGATATATATTGCAAACTTATTTGGAAATGTGGAATCCAAAACTTATAATTGGAAAAATGAGAAACTGAGAGAAACTGATACTGAGAGATTCACTCATTCTAGAAGTAGCATATCGCACACTCCTGTGAAATTTCGCCTTCTTCCAGTCTTAGAACTTGCTTGAACTATGTAGATCTAAAACGCGTCAAAATGCTAAAAATGATAATTTGCCCTTGCATTGACAGGTGATGAGCCAGATAACCATCCTGCCCTCCTCCTCCTCCTAATCTTTATCTTTCGTGAGGACACCAGCACTTTCCTTTCCTGCCTCCAAGAGAGTAGCACGAATCTGCTCAATTTTAACTCTCCGATAAGCAAGCCTCTGTTATCACATGACAATTTAATTGTATTGGCTGGAATCCCCTGTCTCTATCAGCACCAGATTGCCAAGCTATTAGCACAGACAGCTCAGCACCTTTTACAGTAATCATGGGCAGTTATTTTCTGCTCAGCCAACTTGCACTGGTCCAGCCCTGTGTTTATACTCTAAGCGCTCGCCAGTAATTGCTTTGGAATTATCAGCTTATAAAAGATCGGATTCAAGAGTGAAGCCCCAGTGGGGTTTTTTAAACAAAACTGGCACATCGGGTCAGGCAGGGAGGTTTTAAAAAAGGTTAAAAAACATGTGCAACTCACTAAGGGGCCCTGGCCCATGGATGCATGCAAGCCAATGCCACAGGAATTCAAGGGACAATTAAATGGTAAAGGTAAAGGTAAAAGGTAAAGGTACCCCTGCCCGTACGGGCCAGTCTTGACAGACTCTAGGGTTGTGCACTCATCTCACTCTAGAGGCCGGGAGCCAGCGCTGTCCGCAGACACTTCTGGGTCACGTGGCCAGCGTGACGAAGCTGCTCCGGCGAACCGGCACCAGAGCAGCACATGGAAACGCCGTTTACCTTCCCGCTAGTAAGCGGTCCCTATTTATCTACTTGCACCCGGGGTGCTTTCGAACTGCTAGGTTGGCAGGCGCTGGGACCAAGCAACAGGAGCGCACCCCGCCGCGGGGATTCGAACTGCCGACCATGCGATCGGCAAGTCCTAGGTGCTGAGGTTTTACCCACAGCACCACCCGCGTCCCTAATTAAATGGTACAATAATAATACTACTAATAATAATTGCTATACATGTGAACATATGTAAGCACATACTGTATTTACTCGAGTTTAATGCGCACCTCAATTTTCAGAACCTTGGGGGGGGGGGGAAAGAAGTATTTGCTGGCGAATGTAAATGTGCCATTAAATCTAATGTGCACCTTGATTTTAACAACCCAGTTTGGCCAAAAAAAGGTGGGCATTAGATTCGAGTAAATATTTTTACAAGAACAAATTCTCCAGACTATAGCCACTATATAAGAAACAATGAAGTTCCTCAATTTCATTGTCAACCGGGAGTAGTACTCCAATTTGTTTCTGAAGAAGCATGGAACAAGTTATAGTCACTATTATTAATCAAATTTATTAGTTTTCCTGCCATGGCAACTCAAAGCAACTTACAATATTTTAAGAAAAATATATTCAAACAAAATAGATACTATGAAACCAGTATTTTTTTTAAAAAAAAAACCCACATAAAAACACCCCACCCACACAAAAAGGCCCTATAGATAAAAGCCAATGGCCTGGTGAAAAATCCTGCCCCCCCCCCAATATATGCAATGATGGGTCCAGGCAAGCCTTCCTGGGGAGAGTATTCCAACTATCCTGGATATCATCAATGATAATGATAATAATGAAAATAATTTTATTATTTGTACCCCGCCCATCTAGCCGTGTTTCCCCAGTCACTCTGGGCGGCTTCCAACAGAACACTAAAAACAGAATAAAGCTTCAAACATTAAAACTTCCCTAAACAGGGCTGCCTTCAGATGTCTTCTGAAAGTCAGATAGTTGTTTATTTCATTGACATCTGATGGGAGGGCGTTCCACAGGGTGGGCATCACCACCAAGAAGGCCCTCTGCCTGGTTCCCTGTAGCCTCACTTCTTGCAGTGAACCACCAGAAGGCCCTCAGAGCTGGACCTCAGTGTCCGGGCAGAATGATGGGGGTGGAGACGCTCCTTCAGGTATACTGGACCGAGGCCATTTAGGGCTTTAAAGGTCAGCACCAACACTTTGAATTGTGCTTGGAAATGTACTGGGAGCCAATGTAGATCTTTCAGGACCAGTGTAATATGGTCTTGGCAGCCACTCCCAGTCACCAGTCTAGCTGCTGCATTCTGGATTAGTTGTAGTTTCCAGGTCACCTTCAAAGGTAGCCCCACATAGAGTGCATTGCAGTAGTCCAAGCGGGAGATAACTAGAGCATGCACCATTCTGGCGAGACAGTCCGCGGGCAGGTAGGGTCTCAGCCGGTGTACCAGGTGGAGCTGGTAGACAGCTGCCCTGGACACAGAATTGACCTGAGCCTCCATGGACAGCTGTGAGTCCAAAATGACTCCCAGGCTGCATACCTGGCCCTTCAGAAGCACAATTACCCCATTCAGGACCAGGGAGTCCCTCACACACACTCGCCCCCTGTCCCCCCAAAATAGTACTTCTGTCTTGTCAGGATTCAACCTCAATCTGTTAGCCGCCATCCATCCTCCAACCACTTCCAGACACTCACACAGGACCTTCACCGCCTTCTCTGGTTCCGATTTAAAAGAGAGTTAGAGCTGGGTATCATCCGCATACTGATGAACACCCAGCCCAAACCCCCTGATGATCTCTCCCAGCGGCTTCATATAGATGTTAAAAAGCATGGGGGAGAACTTCATTGATTCTTACATACAGTGGTGCCCCGCAAGACGAATGCCTCGCAAGACGAAAAACTCGCTAGACGAAAGGGTTTTGCATTTTTTGAGTCGTTCCGCAAGACAAATTTCCCTATGGGCTTGCTTCGCAAGACGAAATGTCTTGCGAGTTCTTGCGAGTTTGTTTCCTTTTTCTTAAAGCCGCTAAGCCGCTAAGCCGTTAATAGCCGCTAAGCCGCTAAGCCACTAATAGCCATGCTTCGCAAGACGAAAAAACCGCAAGACGAAGAGACTCGCGGAACGGATTAATTTCGTCTTGCAAGGCACCACTGTAATGGAGAATTAGCTTTTGTAAATAGTTATTTCATAAATTGCATTCTGCACTCATATGCTTACATATGTCAAGATGCATAATAATAGTAAAAAATAAAAAAATGATACCATTTCAGTCACTTGGGTTCCTGCGACTTCTTCCTACCTATATTTGGGAACACTTCCCCACCCACATCCCACTTCTTGGCTGAAAGATACAACATAGTATGTGGTCCACAGAGAGGGCAGCAATCTCTTCTGAGCCATGATGGGATGGCTCACCATCTAGTCCTTGGTTTCTCAACTCTGCCCCACACTCAACATAGTGGGGACAATGGAAACCTTTTTCAAGGCCCAGTTGCCTTGGTGGGACCTGATGCTGGAGAAGGGGAAGGTGGGAGTGCTAAACCTTTCTTCCCTATATGTTGTGACTTCCCTGGAAACCACCCCATGCCTTAATTAGATTGTCAAAAGCTTCCATTAGTGTCAATGGGAGCTTTTTGAGAAAGTGTAATTGCCAGGGGTGGTGGTGGTGCTGAGCAGGAGAACCATTAGGCAATCTGCACAATTGATTTTCCTCTTTGACCGCAAGAGTGTTAGAGTGCAAACAGGACCTGTACTCCATTCCCTGCGATAGCCAATGGAACAAAGCCAACTGAACTTAAGAAGGCTGGATCGCACCAAGTGATCTACTGCAATGCTACAAACTGGGTTTCCAGGCAGAGGAATCCTGTGAAGGCTACAGAAAGAACTGACTGACGCTTCCACAGCGCTGCCAGGCCTGTTCTGGCCAAGCTGGAAGGAGTGTGCTTGTGCATTATTAAATTCTTTTGAAGCAGGGGGACGGGTATTTCTCCCCCACCCATTGGTCCCCCCCCCCCAGTTTTCTCTCCCAATGGGAGGGGAAGTAGCTCCTGGTCCAGGACAGACACAGGTTCTCTTTCCCCCCAGTCCCCATTCAGGAGACATGTTTCAATGTGTGATTCTAACATGCAATTTTGTTATTTACACCCATTTATAAACTGCTGGTTGTAACGATGACGATAACGAATGTTGCTTCATTTTGTTTTCCACGCTGGATCGGAGCAGTTTCTCACGAAGGTTTTCTCTATTGCCATGTAAAACGGTTGGAGGGCTTTTGAAAAAAATCAATTAAGCAGTATGCAGATCTTGTGAAGTAAAAATTAAAATACTCAGTGAATCAGCGGGGGGGGGGGGCACCTTAGATCCGGCAGATCCAACTCTCAGTCTGTCACTGTGTTGCTTGATCTGTTTCAACATGCACCCACCCCAACTTTCTACTTTATCACCCTTGGGTCAGCAACAGCAGAGGAACTGTCCATTGCCACATTGGGGAGACCTCTGACATCAGCCCCGTCCCTTCAGCTGCAAGCGTCCCTCTGTCCCTCCCAAATAGTACTTCTGTCTTGTCAGGATTCAACCTCAATCTGTTAGCTGCCATCCAACCTCCAACCACCTCCAAACACTCACACAGGACCTTCACCACCTTTACTGGTTCTGATTTGAAAGAGAGGTAGAGCTGGGTATCATCCGCATACTGAGGAACACCCAGCCCAAACCCCCTGATGATATCTCCCAGTGGCTTCATATAGAAGTTAAAAAGCATGGGGGAGAACTTCATTGCTTCTTACATAATGGAGAATTAGCTTTTGTAAATAGTTATTTCATAAATTGCATTCTGCACTCATATACTTACATAAGTCGAGATGCATAATAATAGGGAAAAAATATATGAGACCATCTCAGTTACGTGGGTTCCTGCGACTTCTTGCTACCTATATTTGGGGACACTTCCCCACCCCCATCCCACTTCTTGGCTGAAAGATACAACATTGAATGTGGTCCACAGAGAGGGCAGCAATCTCTTTTGGGCCATGATGGGATGGGGAGCCTCTGGTCCATGGGGACCATCCAGTCCTTGGTTTCTCAACTCTGCCCCACACTCAACACAGCGGGGATGATGGAAACTTTTTTCAAGGCCCAGTTGCCTTGGTGGGACCTGATGCTGGAGAAGGGGAAGGTGGGAGGGCTAAACCTTTCTTCCCTATATGTTGTGACTTCCCTGGAAACCACCCCATGCCTTAATTAGGCTTTTAAAAGCTTCCATTAGTGTCAATGGGACCTTTTCGAGAAAGTGTAATTGCCAGAGGGGGGGTGCTGAGCAGGGGAACCATAAGGCAATCTGCACAATTGGTTTTCCTCTTTGACCGCAAGAGTGTTAGAGTGTACTCCATTCCCCGCGCCAGCCAGTGGAACGAAGCCAACTGAACTTAAGAAGGCTGGATCACACCAAGTGATCTACTGCAATGCTACAAACTGGGTTTCCAGGCAGACGAATCCTATGAAGGCTGCAGGAAGAACTGACTGATGCTTCCACAGCCCTGACAGGCCTCTTCTGGCCAAGCTGGAATGACCGGTCCCTGCATTAAACGGGGGGCGCCCTTTGCGTGGACACTCGCAGCCCCTGGACCCAGTGCGGCTCCATCAGCACAGGCTTGGCTTCGCCTTCCCTCAGGTGGGATACCTGGAGGTCTCCACCTACCTCAGTCAGTTGTCCAATCCCGCCTGGGGGAAGCATTGCCAAGGAGACCAGGCCAGGTAGGGGAGGGACTACCTGCCCACACAATAGAGGGAGGATTTTACCTGGGAATCCTCAGTTGGCTCCAGAGCTTCTCCCGTCCTTCTCACCCTCAGTTAAGTCTTATTTTGCAGGTTAACCTTTTCTTCACAGGTATACGGGCGCTGCTACGTCAAGGTCGCTGTTGAAGGGCCGGAAAGGAATTCCCCTGCATTGGCAGGTTTTGCCTTTCCTGTAGCAAAACGTCACAACTTTGGCGGTATCAGGCCTTGGGCAGAATCCTTTAGTCTATCTTCCTGAATGGGGGCGGGGCGTGCAGTGGTGACCCACGCCTCCTTCCTCTTTGCAGCGGCGATACCAGGGTTCCCCGTTAAAGGGGTTTCTGAGGAGAGGCTTTGACTGTATACGCTGAGAGGTCATCATTGCTCCCCCCTGCGACGGCGGCGTAACGGGGGCGGCTATCTCTGCTTGAACATATGTTCTCCAGAACCAGCCCATTCCCCCAGCCCCACATACTGGATGTTCCCTAGATCCCCTGCTGGGGACTGGGGAGGGAAAACGCCCAATGCCTGAGCCAAGGTCTACCCACATCTGAAATATAATAAAATTGTGGCCAATTTAATCCCATAGCACATTGTCTTGAGTTGTTATTCCACATGAGGGGGGCCCGCCCAGGGTTGGGGGACTCCGCCTGTTCACGCAAAGAGTTTGCTTGTGCATTATTAAATTCTTTTGGAGCAGGGGGAGGGGTATTTCTCCCCTACCCATTGGTTCCCCCTCCTCCCCCCGTTTTCTCTCCCAATGGGAGGGGAATTAGCTCCTGGTCCAGGACAGACACAGGTTCTCTCCCCCCCCCCCACTCCCCATTCAGTAGACATGTTTCAATGTGCGATTCCAACATGCAATTTCGTTATTTATACCCATTTTTAAACTGCTGGTTGTAATGATGATGATGACGAATGTTGCATCATTTTGTTTTCAATGCTGTATCGGAGCAGTTTTTCATGAAGATTTTCTCTATTGCCGTGTAAAACGGTTGGAGGGCTTTTGAAAAAAATCAATTAAGCAGTATGCAGATCTTGTCAAGTAAAAATTAATTAAAATGCTCAGTGAATCAGCGGGGGGTGGGGGGGTGGAGTGCACCTTACATCCGGCAGATCCAACTCTCAGTCTGCCACTGCGCTGCTTGATCTGTTCCAACATGCACCCACCCCAACTTTCTACTTTATCACCCTTGGGTCAGCAACAGCAGAGGAACTGTCCATTGCCACATTGGGGAGACCTCTGACATCTGCCCCCTCCCTTCAACTGCAAGCGTCCCTCTGTGGCTGCAGAGAGGGAGGACCACAGCATTCATTCAGCCACCCTTCTCAGGAGTTTACAGCATTGCTTTAACCACTTTGTGGTTAATTAGCTGGTGGCTAATTAAAAGCTACAGGGACGCGGGTGGCACTGTGGGTTAAACCACAGAGCCTAGGACTTGCCGATCAGAAGGTCGGCGGTTTGAATCCCCGCGATGGGGTGAGCTCCCGTTGTTCGGTCCCAGCTCCTGACAACCTGGCAGTTTGAAAGCACGTCAAAGTGAAAGTAGATAAATAGGTACCGCTCCGGCGGGAAGGTAAACGCCGTTTCCAGGCGCTGTTCTGATTCGCCAGAAGCGGCTTAGTCATGCTGGCCACATGACCCGGAAGCTGTACGCCGGCTCCCTCAGCCTATAGAGTGAGATGAGTGCCACAACCCCAGAGTCGTCCACGACTGGACCTAATGGTCAGGGGTCCCTTTACTTTACCTTTAATTAAAAGCTACAGAGATGCAGGTCTCTGTAGGGCATCTTGGCGATTTTGCCAAGGAAGAGACAAAACAAATAGACAAAAACTGTGCCATTTTATGGGGGGGGGAGGGAGGGGAAATGTGAATCTTCAAGTCACAGCTGTCCTATAGGTAAATAGAAGTTTACAGCAGAGGGGCCTGGGAAGCCAAAAGTCAGTCTGCAGCATCTTGTATACCAGCCATTAGGGGATCAGCCCTGCATCTGGAGACAAAATCAGGACAAGGTGCTTAAGAAAGGTGCTTAAGAGCAGAGAGTGGAAATCCCTGAGATGTGTGCTTCTCTCCCTTATATGTGGCTAAGGTAGCATCTATAATGTGCCTGTTATACCCACGCTATGTTCATCCACCCTGCCCTACATTCCAGAGGATGCTCAGAGCGCCAATGAATTCTTTCTTCAGAGTATACTGGTGGGGCTGCTGCCACAGAGCTCAGATTTCATCGTTGGACTCTTCCCCTGGGCTTCTCCTTTCCCTGCCTTCCTATCCTTGCCGTACTTATGGCCCTCCAGTCTCCTGTTATAGGCTTGTCACTGGGGCAAACTCGGCCCTCCAGATGTTTTGGGACTACAACTCCCATCATCCCTGACCACTGGTGATGATGGGAGTTGTAGTCCCCAAACATCTGCAGGACCAAGTTTGCCTATGCCTGCTGTGAGGTCTCTATTTGCTGCTTCTGCTGCTAAAACTGTTGGAGGAACCCATTGCGTAAGCAGAAGACGCATCCTCTCTTGCAAGTGCATAGGGTCTCCGGTTTCTATCCATTTCCTCTCCAGCTGAAGAACCCCCACCCATACCCCAGAATTATGGAAGGTCTCCTGCAAGCACAACTTTTTGGAGGGGCCCAAGTGGGAAGGAGAAGTCGAGAAAGCCTTGTGGCCAAAGGGGATTCTTCTTGGGTTCAAAAAAGCATTTACCTATTGTGCTCTCTTCATAGCACCCTGAAAGGACACAACCACCTCCATGGCCAGGCTCTCCTGGTTGACCTCTTGCTCCAGGAAACCCAGGGGGCCCAGTGCTGCCAGGGGATCCCTTTGAGCCTTGCTTGCCAAGCATCTCTTCTCCTACTGGACCTGTGGGGGGAGGGACACCAGAAGTACCACACCCTCAGTCTAGATTGCTGATGAATTTTGTTTTGTTTTGTTTGTTTTTTATTTTTTGTGTTTTTTTTAATTGGAAATTTTATTTACCACATAACATAAAACCCCCCAATACAGAAATCCACCCTCATTAAACACAAACATAACAAACAATAAGCATATAACAAACAATAAAACAATAACAAACAATAAAAACAACCAAATAAAAGACTTCCTTTATCCTGTACCTGGCTTCCTTATTTACTTCTTATAAGCTGTTTCCTTTATGAATAATTATTAAGATTTTTCTAATTATAATTTAAATATCCACAAAGTTTTCTGCAGACATTAATCGAAACAAATCCAGGTATGTATTTTAGGGCACTGTTTTGTGATTCTCTGCATTTTCCCCATGCTTTTTGAAACTCTTGTCTAGTGTGATCTCTAATTGCCTCTGTTAATCTAGTCAGTTCAATATACTCTAACAGTTTGTCTTGCCATTCCTTTTATTTGGCACAATTTCTTTTTTCCACTATTTAGCAATTAGGATCCTTGCCGCTCCTGTGGCATAGAGGAATATTTTCTGATCTTCTCTTGCTATACCTGCGTCCGTTATCCCTAGTAGAAAAGCTTCTGTATTTTTTATAAAGTTATACTTAAACATTTTTTTAAGCTCGTCATATACTATGTTCCAGAAGCTTTTGATTTTTTTCACAGGTCCACCAAACATGTATAAGTGTCTCCTCTGTTTTACCACACCTCCAGCACAGATTTGTTTTTGTAGATTGCTGATGAATTTTGAACCACCAGGAGGAAGAAAAGAGGCACACAGAACTAACGGCTTTGTTGCTCTTCATGTATTCAGCCAAAGGGGGTGTAGCAGCATGGGAGAGGACCAGCATTGGCCCTGCTACTATACAGAGTTCTGCTCACTTGTCCAAATTGGCCCATGGAGGCGAACCTCTTGAAACTGGGAGAGGTAGTCTGGGAACAAGGACTTAAAGAGGCTCCGTCTGCTCTGAGCCTTTGTTGGAGCAAGTTGCTCACTGCAGAGCTGTCCGTGGTCCTGGAACTCCTGGCCCAGCTTGTCCCATGGGATCCAGCGTTAGATTAGAACTGGATGCCCTCTACCATACAGATAGTTCATGGTGGCAACCAATGTGAGTTGCCAAGCAGAAGGCGGCTCATTTAACTTTAACCACCACCACCCCCTGATTTTTTTAATGGGGAGCGTTACACAAGCAAGGCAATCATGGCTTCAGATACTTCATGTGGAGGGTTCAATTTTCATTGGAGGCTATTTGCACAGTGAAGAGGAGGAGGAGCTCACGCTTCATCTCCACCACATGACTCTAGCGCCATGGCTGGCTGAATGTACACCCAACACTTAGTGCTAGAGTACTAAGGGCTATGTGGGAGAGGGCTATGTGTGGGAAAGCCAGTGTGGTGTAGTGGTTAAGAGTGGTGGACTCATAATCTGGTGAACCAGGTTCGCTTCCCCGCTCCTCCACATGCAGCTGCTGGGTGACCTTGGGCCAGTCACACTTCTCTGAAGTCTCTCAGCCTCACCCACCTCACAGAGTGTTTGTTGTGGAGGAGGAAGGGAAAGGAGAATGTTAGCCGCTTTGAGACTCCTTTGGGTAGTGATAAAGTGGGATATGCGATCCATGCGACGGTCATCTCCAGGTTTGACTACTGTAATTCGCTCTACGCGGGGCTGCCCTTGAAGCTGTCCCAGAAACTCCATCGGGTACAGAATGCTGCAGCGAGGCTCCTCACGGGGTCTCTGCCATGGGAGCATATTCACCCAGTGCTTTTCAAGCTACACTGGCTCCCGGTGGAGTACAGGGTCAGATTTAAGGTGCTGCTTTTGACCTTTAAAGCCCTTCCTCGGCCTAGGACCCTCATACCTATGGGACTGTTGGGATATTTCCGTTCCACCTTAAAAGGGAGCAGGCTTTGTAAGTTACAGAGTCTGCGCATGTCCTGTTCACAGGATGTTTATGTTTGCTATTCCTTTCGATTTCAGTCGGTCAGAGACGCTGACTCAGAACGGTCATGTTTTTCTTTGTTCTGTTCAATGCTAAATAAAGTCTGTAAATATGCTCTTCTGCTCTTCTGCGGTGCAAGCTTTCTGGCTGTGTTTTCTGCTGAAAGAGGGTGCACCAGCCTAGGAATGCAGCCAATCTATTTCTAAGGCTTTGTGCCCCTAATTGCTGGATCTGCGTGACTACGGGAGATCGATGAACGTCCGGCAGCCGGCTTGGGGCCATGATGGACTATATCTCCCTGGCAGTATTCCCAACAACAAGGTTTCGGGCCCAGATTCACAGCACCTACAGGAGAGTAAAGCTGCAACAGACTGCGTCTGAGAGGTATGTCAAAAGCGAAAGAGAGGTTTTTCTCTGTTTACCTCGGAAGGAGCCTTTGGAACTCCGGCAGATTAATGGCTCTGGAAGCCAAGCCAGAGAGTTCGTGATTAATGAGCTGCCAAGATAAGGAGTCTTTGAAGGCATAAGAGACTCCCGGCTCAAAGGAAAAGCTGAAATGGAGTTTTTCCAAGCTTCAGAGGCCACTCACTGCCCTAAGTTACATGGGCAGAATTATGAAACCTGGGCAAAATGGTGTGAATCTTTGCTGCGTCAGTTTGGGGTGTGGCATACCGTTTCTGAGCCCCCCCCCCCGGTTCCTCTGACAGAGAAATGGAAAGGCCATAATTCGAAGGCCATTGACGTAATAGTCTTATCCGTCTCTCTTGAGGAAATTAAGACGCTTGCTGGCAACACCACTGCACGTGGGATGTGGAATGCTTTGAAAGCTGCTCACAAGCCAGTCATCCCAGCCCAGAGTTTGACTGCATCGGAGGTCCTAGCTGTTTCCCAGAATGCGAGTGAATGCAGGGATGCTGAAGGCACCGGTTGCAGGCTGCAGGGGGAGCTGACCGTCACGTCATCCCAGGCAGCATTCCAGCCTCCAGGGGGAGCCAAGGAGTCGGCAGCTGAGAGCTCTGTTTCTCGTGGGAACCAAGGTCATCATCTTTGCAGAGGCCGGAAGGCCAGAGGTAAACAAAGACAGATGCCTGCAGATGGCCAGAAGCAGAGGGAGGGTGAAGAGCCCGCGCCAGGGAAAAACAAGGCTATGTTTGCTGGCACTGCTTCACCAAAGGCTAAAGGCACGTCTGCTGACCAGAAGCAGGGGGGCAAGCTGCAAAAGCCCGCGCCAGGGAAAAACAAAGCGTTGTTTGCTGGCACTGCTTCACCAAAGGCTAAAGGCAAGTCTGCTGGCCAGGAGCAGCAGGGGGGCAAGCTGCAAAAGCCCACGCCGGTGGAAAACAAGGGTTTGCTTGCTGTAAAGACTGCTCCAACAGCCAAAGGCAGATTTATTGTCGATTCAGGTGCGAGCCGCCACGTCACGAAGGATCGCCACCTGTTTATCTCCTTCAAGCCTCAGGAAGGTGAGATCCACCTGGCTGACGGAAGGACGTTGCAAATCGCAGGAGAAGGGACTGTGAAACTTGCAAGTTTGCACACAACCATCAGCGGTGTACTTTATGTTCCAGGCGCTGCAAGCAATTTGCTAAGTGTCCCACAGCTTACTGGGCGTGGTTTTCAGATTTCCTTCAAGAGGAGCGTCTGTGTCATCAGTAAAGGCAAAGAGGACTATTTGCATGCAAAGTTTATGGATGGTTTGTTCCATATAACTTATGATGACACTGCTGTTGTATCTAATGCTGATTCTTGTTGTGTTGCACAAACTAACAAAGTTCTTCATGCAGGTTGCATTCACGATGCGCATCGAAGGTTTGGTCACCTCTCTTGGAAGGCACTGGCCAAGATGCCAGAGGTGGTTGAAGGTTTGAACATCAAACCCTGTAAATTTCACATGAAATGTGTATCTTGTGCAGAGAACAAGGTGACGGTTGCTCCAAAAGGCAAGGAGTCTAGCAGGCAGGCTTCCAAACCCTACCAGCTAGTGCATGCGGACCTGGTTGGTCCACTTACGCCCTCTTTAGGGGGAGCAAGGTACTTCATGGTTCTAATTGATTCTTTTTCCAGGTACATTCATGTGTTTTTGCTCCAACAGAAATCGCAAGCGTTTCCGAAGTTTAAGGCATTCTGTGCTTGGTTGGAGAATGTGCACGGTAAACGTATCGCCTGTCTGTTTACTGATCGGGGCGGGGAGTTCACTTCTCAGCAGTTTGAAGCTTTCCTGACTGAGAAGGGAATCCAGCATGACATGTCAACGCCCAGATCGCCATGGATTAATGGGCTTGCGGAGCGAGCAAATCAGACATTGCTGCAAGGAATGAAAATCTTGTTGCATGATGCCAATCTCCCTGATAAGTTTTGGGGGGAGGCTTTGGGGAATTTTGTTTACAGTTTTAATCACAGGTTGTCATCACCCATTGGCTGTACCCCCTATGAGAAGATGTTTGGCAAGAAGCCCAACATCAAGCACATGAAAATTTTTGGTTCTGACATGTGGGTACGCACCCCACAAACCAACAAGCTTGGTAAGCGTGGGGCACATGGTTTGTTCATGGGGTACGAAAAAGGTGCATACAGGGTATGGATGACTAACTCTAAGTCCATTAAGTTCACAAGGAGTGTTGAGTACAATCCTAAGTGGGGGGAAAATGTGGGAATTTTCCAGAGTTACCCAGAGGAGGATGAAGGTGATGTCAAGCAAGCAGCTAAAGCTGAGGAAGCTGCTGAGGATGATGATGATGATGAGGATGATGATGATGATCAGAGTTCGGATTCCAGTTCAGTGGGCGGTGCTGCTGCTGGTGTCAGTGACAGTGATGACACAGCAGACTACGAGAGCGCAAAGGCCTCAGTCAGACCATCTGATGTGTCTGACAATGAACTGGAAGAACCACTGTTCACCATTGGTCATTTTTCTCCTAAGAAAGAGGAGATGAGTCCAGAAGACTTGCGTCTAGTACGTAGGTCTGAAAGGGCGACCAAAGGCAGACCTCCAAAGAGATTTGCTGATGAGTTTGCTAAGACAGCAACTGCTGTTCTTAGTAGCTCAGAGAAGGTGTGGGAACCTTCAAGCTTCAAAGAGGTTCAGGAGTTAACCTCTAAAGATGCTGAGCCTTGGCTTAATGCCATGAAGGCTGAAGTTGATTCCTTGAACAGGAACCAAACTTGGGAACTGGTACCGGTAGTCCCAGGAATGAGACTGGTTGGCAGCAAATGGGTCTTCAAGGCCAAGACAGACCAGAATGGCAAGGTAGTCAGACACAAAGCCAGATTGGTTGCCAGAGGTTTTTCACAGGTACCAGGACAGGATTACCACGAGACCTACTCACCCACAGTCAAATATGAGAGCATTCGGCTGATGCTCAAGGTCGCTGCGGAGGAGAAACTGCATGTTTCCCATCATGACATTAATACAGCTTTTTTGTACGGGATTTTGAACGAGGAGCTGTTTATGCTTCCACCTGATGGGATGGAGATACAGAAGGGAATGGTCTGTAAACTGCGGAAATCCTTATATGGTCTTAAGCAGAGTGCCAGGTGTTGGAACACAAAACTCACTGAGACGTTGCTTTCTCTAGGTTTTCACCAGGGCAAAGCTGATCCATGTGTGTTTGTCAAGGAGGAGGGGCAAAACAAACTGTATTGTTTATGTTTTGTTGATGATCTTCTGGTGTTTTGGAAGAATCAGGCTTTCTACCAAAGCACCCTAGCTCAGCTGAAGGAGCACTTTGACATGAAGGATCTTGGTGAGGTATTCAACTATCTTTCTCTGCAGGTGGAGAAGGACCAAGCAGGTAATTTTCTGGTACACCAAACACAGAAAATTGCTGATGTGTTAACCAGGTTGAATTTGGTTGATGCAAACCCAGCAGACACACCGATGGTGACAGGTTACCAGGTAGACAGTACTGCTGAAGCGTTTTCTGACACAACGCTGTACAGATGCATTCTAGGCAAGTTGAATTTCATTGCCAGATGTTCAAGACCTGACATTGCTGTAAGCTGTAATCTGCTTAGCAGACATGCCAACAATCCTACAGTTCAGGATTGGAAAGCTCTGAAGCGCATAGCCCGCTATTTGAAAGGGACTATGCACTACAGGCTGAGGTTCACCAGTCAGAAGACTGGAGGTCTTGAAATCTTTGCAGATGCAAGTTTTGGAAGTGACACCACGGATGGTACAAGCACTTCTGGAGTATGCTACATGTACAACCACTGCCTGTTTGACTGGTTGTGCAAGAAGCAGACGACAGTGAGCCTAAGTTCCTGTGAAGCAGAACTCAATGCTCTGTCATTTTCACTCATGGATTGTGAATGGTTGATGCAACTGTTTAAGGACATCAGAGTGTCTGTGAAATGTCCTGTACAAGTGTATCAAGACAATAGATCGTGTTTGGCTTTGCTGAACTCAGAGAGTTGCAAGCAAAGAACCAAGTACTTGCAGATTAAGCTACATCGTGCAAGAGAGTGTATTCAAAAGGGACTGATTCAGGTGTCCTACATGCCAGGAAATGAAATTCCTGCTGATCTGTTGTCTAAGGTTGTTAACAGAGAACAACTTAAGGTTTATGTACAAAGGTTGCAATTGGGTTGAACCACAGGTACTACAGGTTACACGGAAAGGGGGAGGATGTTGGGATATTTCCGTTCCACCTTAAAAGGGAGCAGGCTTTGTAAGTTACAGAGTCTGCGCATGTCCTGTTCACAGGATGTTTATGTTTGCTATTCCTTTCGATTTCAGTCGGTCAGAGACGCTGACTCAGAACGGTCATGTTTTTCTTTGTTCTGTTCAATGCTAAATAAAGTCTGTAAATATGCTCTTCTGCTCTTCTGCGGTGCAAGCTTTCTGGCTGTGTTTTCTGCTGAAAGAGGGTGCACCAGCCTAGGAATGCAGCCAATCTATTTCTAAGGCTTTGTGCCCCTAATTGCTGGATCTGCGTGACTACGGGAGATCGATGAACGTCCGGCAGCCGGCTTGGGGCCATGATGGACTATATCTCCCTGGCAGTATTCCCAACAGGGACCGCCTCTCCTGGTATGCCCCACGGAGAGCCTCAAGGTCCATAAATAACAACACCCTAGTGGTCCCGGGCCCTAAGGAAGTTAGATTGGCTTCAACCAGAGCCAGGGCCTTTTCAACTCTGGCTCCGGTCTGGTGGAACGCTCTGCCTCATGAGACCAGGGCCCTACAGGATCTGATTTCTTTCCGCAGGGCCTGTAAGACAGAGTTGTTCCGCCTGGCCTTTGGCTTGGAGCCAATTTGATTCCCTCCCTCCCTCTCTTTCTTTTTTTCTTTTCCTTCTCCTCCTGCGATGAGGCTACATTTTAATATTTTAATGTTCCATTATTTTAATGTTGTATTTTATTATTGTTTTTAAGTTGTAATCATTCATCTTGTTTTTATTATTGCTTGTAAGCCGCTCTGAGCCCGGCCTTGGCTGGGGAGGGTGGGGTATAAATAAAAAATTATTATTATTATTATTATTATTATTATTATTATTTTATATCAAATCCAAACTCTTCTACTTTATAGCACGTCAGTGTCATGACCTAGGACCATGCACTGTGTGACAGACTCCAAGGCGGATGAGGCTCTGGCTCTGTCCTTAGGGGAAGAGCTGCCAGGACGGCCTTCAGGACCCTCCTGACTGCAGGGCACAACTTTGCTGCCCTCCTCTGATACAGGGGTTGGATGCCCCAAGGCAGCCTTGCCACCCAAGACCAATAGGGGACAAAGGCTGCAGAAGAAGGCAAGGTCCCTTTCTTGAGACAGGACAGGAATGCTTCCTTCTTTCTCTTCACCAGTGATGCATTTATGGACAATAACACCCTAAGAGGTGTTGGGAATCTGCATACGTGCAGCTACACACAGAGAGTCAATTAGGGTTTGGCCGACAGCCAAGGCAACGTGAAAGAGTAAATCTGCCTGGTGATACAGAGGCATGGAGACAGCTCCCTGATTGGTCAAGCTCTCTCATGGGAATAATGATTAATGTCCTACTAAATGGAATGTGTGGTAGTACGAGTTTGAGTTCAGGAGTTGTGAGTCGTGTCAGAGAGAGCTAGCTAAAGATGCATGTTCTGTTCTGTTCCTGTAAATAGTCCACTGTATCTAATAAACACCTAAGTACAAGTTCCTGGTTCCTGCTTCGTCTCTCCTGTCTGCAGCCAAGTTGCCAATTGCTTCCGTGGATTCTGCGTGTACTCTGCTAGGTCTGGCTAAGGTCCTGCAACTAGTCGGAAAGTTGTGGAACACCAATAGGTTTTGCCAATAAGAGGTGGTACATAATATAAATTCAGTAAAATGTACTGTACCTGTTCGACCTCTAGGTCCTTGAGAACCTTCCTCATTTGTTCCAGGAGAACCTTTCTCTCCTTTGGGTCCAGAGGCACCTGTTGAATGAGAGAGTAGGGATTCCTAGCAATGTGTCTCTTAGCCATTGCTAATTTCATACTGGGATTCCTGGCAGTCTTTAGAGGTTTTTTAACAGAGGTTGGATGGGCATCTGTGATGGGACGATGAGCTGCTTGTGTGTAAAATCCTAGTCCCTCAGAGTTTGGTCAAGTTTGCAAACCTCTGTCTGTAACGGAGCCCCTTAAACATGGCTCCGTCAGTCGCTGGCAGATTCCGACAGTGGTTGCTTTCGGAATCGCTTCCAACATAAAAGCTCCTTAACGGAAACACGTCTTCTGGACTCTCTGCGTGACAGTTTCCGGCGAGGAGTGGGTGTCCCTACAGGAGGTCCTGAAACCTCCCCACTGTTTTCGCTGGAAGTGTCTCTGAGCCATCCCTCCAGCTCCCTTTCCCTCAGCCCAGCTCCTCTCCCCCTACTGGTTCCCTCTTCAGCTGCTGAGTCTCTCCCAACCTGTGTGAGCCCTTTCACTTCCCTTCCTTCCGATGGCAGTTCCCTGACATCCACCTCCCCTCCAGGGCCCCCTTCATCCCCTCTCGCCCCCTCCTCTACGGGCGGTGAGGAGGCAAAACCCCGGAATGAACTTCCTTCATCTTCCGATGTCCCGAACACTTCTCTCCACCTGTTGCGGTTCCTGGTCTCGAAGTACTCCTCCTCCTCAGAGTCCATCTCCCCTTCCCCTTCCGATTCCGAGAATCCTTCCAACTCCTCCTCCTCATCGGTGGTCCCAAAGTATTCCCTCCGGAACCTCTCCACAGGCTGAGGTTTCCTTGGGAACCTTTGATGGAACGTTTCTATCAATACCTCGTCATTGATATCTTCTGCCATTACCCAAGTGTTTTCTGACTCCGGTTCTCCTTCCCACGCTACCAAATACTCCACCTGATCCCCCTTCCATCTGGCGTCGAGGATTTCTGCCACATGGCTGCTGCATTCCCTTTCTTCTATGACCGGTCCCCGAGTGGCCATCCCTTCTCGTCCCCCCTCATACGGTGACAGTAACGACCTGTGAAATACTGGGTGCAGTTTCATGTGGTTGGGTAACCGGAGCCTGAAAGCCACTGGGTTGACCTGTTGAATGACCTCAAAGGGACCCAATCTCCTGGGTCTTAATTTCTTACAACCTCCTTTGAACGGCAACCCTTGGGTTGACAGCCACACCCTATCTCCCACCCTTATGGTTTCACCTTCCCTTCGGTTCTTGTCTGCCTGCCTCTTGTATTCTTCCTTCGCCCTTTCTAAGTTGAGTTGGAGCTGACGATGGATTGCTTCCATTTCTTCTACAAAATGCTCGGCTGCCGGGACACCCCATCTCTCCCCTTCTCCCCCTGGGAAAGCCCTGGGATGACACCCATAATTAGCCAAGAAGGGGCTCATCCCTGTGGACACATTCTCGGCATTGTTGTAGGCAAATTCCGCCAGCGCCAACTTTTCTACCCAGTCATTCTCTCTGTCATTGACATAACACCTCAGGTATTGCTGGAGGACCCCGTTTGCTCTTTCCGCCTGCCCGTTGGTTTCAGGGTGCCGGGCAGTCGAAAAGTTGACCTCCACCTGCAGTAAGCTCATGAGCTTCCTCCAGAACCTGGAAGTAAATTGTTTTCCTCGGTCTGAGACCACCCTCAATGGCAGCCCGTGCAACCTAAAAATGTGTTCTACAAATAACTTCGCTGTCTCTTCCGCCGTGACTGCATGCGAGCAGGCTACAAAGTGGCACATCTTTGTTAGTAGGTCTACCACCACCATGATGGCTGTTTTCCCCTTGGACTTCGGCAGATCAGTCATAAAATCTATCGACACTGCCTCCCAAGGTCGTTCTGGGGTTGGTAAGGGTTCTAATAGCCCCGCCGGTGCCCGCCTCTCCCCTTTGGCTCGCTGGCATTGCTCACACCCTCTTACATACTCCCGTACATCTTCCCTCACCTTAGGCCACCAAAATTCCCTGGTGACCAACCACATGGTTTTGTGTTGTCCAAAATGCCCCGCCGTGGGGCTGTCGTGCAACTGCTTGAGTACCCTCCCCCTTAAGTCTCCTTCAGGGATATACAGTGCCCCTTTGTAATACAAAGCTCCATTTCTTTCCTCGAAACCCCCTGGTTCCTCTCCCTCACCCCTAAGACCTCTGAGCTTATTCTGGGCGTATTCATCATTCTCTGTTTCCTCTACCAGTTCTCTTTGTCCCACCAATGCCGCCCCACACACCCAGCGGTCCTCTGGAATGACATGTCTCTCTTCGGGTGCTCCCTCCTCCTCCAAATATTCAGGTTTGCGTGAGAGAGCGTCCGCCCTAATGTTCTCTGGGCCTGGCACGTAACAAATCTCAAAGTTAAATTTGGAGAACTCCTGGGCCCATCTCACTTGCCGTTGGTTGAGCACTCGTGCCGTCCTCCAATACTCTAGGTTCTTGTGGTCAGTGCACACTTGCACCTTATGTTGTGCGCCAATTAGCAGGTGCCTCCATCTCCGGAACGCCTCATGAATGGCTAGTAGTTCTCGGTCATACACCGTGTAGTTCCTCTCGGATTTGTTCAGCTTTCGCGAAAAAAAAGCACACGGTCTCCACTCTGACTCCTCCTTCCCTGGCTGCAGAAGCACCGCCCCAATCGCTCTGTCTGATGCGTCAGTTTCCACTCTCATCGGTTTTTGTAAATCCACATGCAGGAGTTGTTGTTCCGAGGCGAAGGCCCTTTTTAGTTCCTCAAATGCTCGCTCCGCCTCCTCAGTCCAAACGAACTTCTTCTTACTGCTGAGACAGTCCGTAATGGGCGCCGTCAGGTGGGCAAAGTTTCGGATGAACTTACGATAGAAGTTCCCAAATCCTAGGAACCTCTGCACATCCTTCCTTGTTTTGGGTGTTTTCCATTCCAGCACCGCCTGGACCTTGCCGGGATCCATGGCCAATCCCTTGTCTGACAGGCGATACCCCAGGAATTCCACCTCCTTGGTATGAAACTGACACTTCTCCAGTTTCACCCACAGCTGGTTGGCTTGCAGCCTGCTCAACACTTCTCTGACGTCTCTCACATGCTGCTCCTCATTCTCAGAATACACCAACACGTCGTCTAAGAAGGCCACACAATTCTTGTAAAGCAAAGGCCCCAGGACGTGGTTCATAAACGATTGAAAGCACGCGGAGCCTCCTTGTAGGCCGAAGGGCATAACTAAATATTCAAATGCCCCCAAAGGGGTGAACATGGTGGTTTTCCATTCATCCCCCTTCCTTATTCGTATCAGGTTGTACGCCCCCCTTAGGTCCAGTTTAGTAAAAATCTTTCCCTTCCTGACCCTTGTCAAAATGTCGTCAATCCTGGGCATAGGGAAAGCCACTGGTTCTGACACTGCATTTAAGGCCCTGAAGTCACACACAAGCCTCGGCTTGTTCGTGTTTTTTTTATCCACAAAAAACACTGGGCTGCCCCCCACCGCCCTGGACTCTCTGATGAACCCTCTCTTCAGGTTCTTGTCAATGAACTCTCTTAGCTCCTGCATCTCTCTGTCTGACATGGCGTACAGCTTGCCTACAGGGAGCTGTGCCCCAGGGAGTAAATTGATTTGACAGTCAAAGGGTCTATGCGGGGGTAATTGGTCAGCTTCCCTTTCGCTGAAGACGTCGCGGAGATCTGCGTATTGTCGTGGTACCTTCACGTTCTCCGTTACTTCAGTCCCTGCTAGGGTGGCTTGGGCCCCTGCCAAACCCTTTCCCTCTTTGCAGTGTTCTAAGCAATGTGCTGAACCAAAAGAAACCACTCTCTGATGCCAGCCCACCAGCGGATCATGTAACGCTAGCCAGCTCATCCCCAATATAATGGGAGCTCCTCCCAAGGTGGCCACATTAAACGCTATCAGTTCGGTGTGCCTTGCCACCTTCATTATCATTGGGACGGTCTGCAAGCTGACTTCTCCTCCCAACAGCTCCCTGCCATCGATCGTGGTCACCTGCAGGGGGTTGCTTAAAGGGATCGTCTGTATCTGGTGTTCAGCTGCAAACTCTTTGCTCATGAAATTGCAGGAGCTGCCTGAGTCCAACAGCGCCTTTATCTTTAGAGGGTGTCCGTTTGGCAGCTCTAGCGCCACTTCTATCACTAGGGCGGGTTTAGGAGGTTCTGGCGTGGGCACTTTCACTGCTCTTTGGCCTGACTGCTGTGCCCCGACGGTGGCAGCCAGGCGTTGGCTTTTACTTGCTTCGGTATTTCTTCCTCTCTTCCCTCCACAGCTCCTACCATCCCTTGCCATTCCTTCCTCTGGGGGCAGACTCTGGCAAAGTGACCTGGCTGTTGGCAGAGATAGCATTTCCGGGCGCCTTTTCCCTCCTTCTTTCCCCCCTCACTGGGCTTTGAAACTGCGCGCGCGCGCGCTGTTCCGATTTCCATCGGCTCTGCCGGCGGGAAAGTTGGCTCTGGAATGTCTGGAATGCGGAACTCCTTCCAACGTTCCCCCTTCCCTTCCCGCCTCTCCAATGCTCTCGCCTCCTGGCGCGCTCCTATGGTCAGCGCTGATTTGGTCAGCTGGTCCATAGACTCCGCCCTGGGCGCCCGGGAAAGTTCGTCTTTCACAGCCGAAGAAAGCCCTTCTTCAAAAAGCATTTGAATGGGTTCCGCCGATAGATCCCACCCCAATTTATGGATCAACATGGTGAATTCAGTCCAGTACTCACGGACAGATCGGCTCCCCTGTTTGCAAGCCATTAACTGTCTGCGGACCACTCCCTGTTCAATATCGCTGGAAAACATCAGATCCATGGCGCGAAAGAACTTCATCGTGTCCTTTAGGACGTCACTATTCGCTGCCATCAGGGGTCTAACCCAGTCTCTCGCCCCCTTTTCAAGATGCCCAATCACGAAAGCCACTCTTGATTCCTCGTCAGGGAATTCATCAAACTGCAGATTGAGGGCATATTGCATCTCTGTCCGAAAGCCATGATAGTCTTTGGGCTCCCCCCCAAACTTCTGCACCAATCCTGGTACCTTTCTGACGAGCTGGGTGTCTTTCCCCTTTTTGTCTGCATCCTGAGCCCTCCTCTCCTCAAGCCTCGCCGTCTGCAGTGCTAGCTGGACCTCCAACACCCGGTACCTTTCTTCCAGGCTTGGACCCGCTCCAGCTCCTGCTTCTCCGGTTCCGGCTGGGTTGCTCATGATGCCTTCTCCTGCACAAGCTGCTCACGAAGACTGTCGGAATGCTGTGATGGGACGATGAGCTGCTTGTGTGTAAAATCCTAGTCCCTCAGAGTTTGGTCAAGTTTGCAAACCTCTGTCTGTAACGGAGCCCCTTAAACATGGCTCCGTCAGTCGCTGGCAGATTCCGACAGTGGTTGCTTTCGGAATCGCTTCCAACATAAAAGCTCCTTAACGGAAACACGTCTTCTGGACTCTCTGCGTGACAGTTTCCGGCGAGGAGTGGGTGTCCCTACAGGAGGTCCTGAAACCTCCCCACTGTTTTCGCTGGAAGTGTCTCTGAGCCATCCCTCCAGCTCCCTTTCCCTCAGCCCAGCTCCTCTCCCCCTACTGGTTCCCTCTTCAGCTGCTGAGTCTCTCCCAACCTGTGTGAGCCCTTTCACTTCCCTTCCTTCCGATGGCAGTTCCCTGACAGCATCCATCGGGGATTCTTTAGCTGTGATTCCGGTATAGCAGGGAGTTGGACTAGACAACCTAATTCCCCTAATTTTACCAAAATCTTTTTAAACATCTATACATTTGCAGCTGCTTTTCCTGACACCAAGCCTCCCAATTTTGCTTTAGGTGAAATACAGATCCACAAGCCTCTTCCTCAAAACACACACACAAACCCAATAGATTTCACGTCAATGAAGCTGTTTTGGCTTCGCTCAAAATTCCTGCAGGTGTTTTTGCCTGAGCAGACCAGCCCAGTTCTGCCTCGGATCTTGCTTTAGGCAAAACTCGGTGGCAAACCCTGCTTTTTATCTACCGTCTTTAGTACTCTTCTTCAAATGTGGCAATCAAACCCGAAAATAGCACTCCAGGTGAACTGCTAGCAAACAAGAAAACATAACAGCTGCTAATATGCATCAAGATAATAGACAGCTCAAGCGATTAGCAGCTTCTTTCTTCTCGTGGCTGTGAGTGTGAATGTAGAGCTCCCCTTGAATCCTCTTTTACTCAAAGGGAAGCCAGCTCAGTGTTTAGCAAAACGCTATTAAAAGCACCAGAATCTTGGCCACAATGCACAGACTATCAGGCAATATTGGGCTGAAATTAGGAACCCACAGATCTGGAAACGGCCTCTGTTTGTAGTGAACCACCAAGGCTACAGCACAGAGTAATCTTCCCCAACCTGGTGCATTCCAGCTGTTTTGGACTACAAATCCCATCATCGCAAGCCAGCATGACTGGGTCTGGTGGGAGTTCTGTAGTCTGTAACAGTTGGAGGGTGCCAGAGCTGAGGGGCCACCAGCCTGTGAGCTGGATGTGGCCCATGTGGTTTTTCAAATGTAGCCAACAGCATCCCCTCTATGAAAGTCTTGAAAAAAATCTTTTCTTGGAGCCAACATAGAGCTTTCCTCAAAGCTAACAGCAGCACAGAGGAGGGTGGAGGCAGTTCGTAGTCATGACCAGTAGCCACTGTCAACCATATCCTCCATGAATTTATCCAATCTTCTTTTAAAGCCATCCAAGTTGCCATAGTCATCGCTGCCTCCAGTGGGAGCTGTGCTGTATAAAAAAGTTTCTTTGAATTGTCCTGAACCTTCCAACATCTGGCTTCACTGGAAGTCCATGAGTTTTAGCATTACAAAATAGGTGTGGGAAACTATTCTCTATCCACTTTCTCTATGCCGGACATAATTCACCGTATTTTTCGCTCCATAAGACACACCTGACCATAAGATGCACCTAGTTTTTAGAGGAGGAAAAGAACAACAAAAATATTCTGAACGGAACAGTGGATGTATGATTTTTGTGGTTCATGCTGTGGCCACAGACATGTGATCTGATGGTGAATTTGGGGTGACCCAATGCAAAAATCCTGAGGATCCATGTGGATCCATGCTTTGTAACTACATTTTGCACCATTGCAGCCCCAGGAAACAGTGGATGCGTGATTTTTTTTGGTGCAGGCTGTAGCCATGGACATGCTATGGGATCTAATGGTGAATTTGGGGTGACCCAATGCAAAAATCCTGAGGATCCATGGGCTTTTACCTCCCCCCTCCCAGGCAGCCTCCTAGTGTCCCTTATCTCTCTTCTGATCCCACCGATCAGCTGTTTCCTTTCAACACTCCCTTCCCTCTTGTTTGCCTTAGTGTCTTTTCCTTAGCAGGAACAGTTTTTTGCTCCTCCTTTTCTTCTAATTTCTCTCCATATTGCTTTAGTCTTCCTGTTTCCCCCCTTTACCTCCCCCCTCCCAGGCAGCTTCCTTTACCTCTAGCGTTCCATATCTCTCTCCCCGATCGGCAAACGATCAGCAGCTTTGTTTCAACGCCCACTTTCCATCTCCCCCCCCCCAAAAGCATGATCTGCTTTTTGCCCCTGGGCAATTCGGCTCCAGGGACCACACATTCACTCCATAAGACGCACAGGCATTTCCCCTTACTTTTTAGGAAGAAAAAGGTGCATCTTATGGAGCGAAAAATACGGGATTCTACAGTGCCACCTCTTAGGTGCCCTTTCTCCAAATTAAAAGTCCAAAACACGGCAGCCTTTCGTCACAAGGGAGTTAAATGTGATTCTATTAAGCAGTATCATACAGCTGCCCATAGGCAGCCTGAGATGCCCTTCACTTTGGCAATACATGCAGAAGGCCACTTATATATGCAGCTTCCTGTGGCACAGGTGAAGCTGAATGCTTCTCTTAACGCATGCTAAAGTGGCGCCAGACTATATTGTACCGTCTTCGCTTTTGACTCCTTTCAGCTTATCATCCTTCAGTTCTTCTCATCTGTGAGCCATCTTGGCCAATTTATTTTCTAGGGTGCAACCCATGCCCTTTATTCTCCCCGCTTACGTGCAACATTTCACAAATTACCTTTGAAAGTCAGCTGACCCCTATAGTTAAATTGAGAAATGCTGGGTCCCCGTTTCTTTCCTGCTGGGTAGAGATCCACGGCTAGACATCTAACTCGCTAAGGGGGGCAAACCATCTCCAAGATCAGCAATGGTTTATTAAGTTCTAATCTGACAAGCTGTCAGGCCCATTTCTCCATCCTCTTCTCTGCCATCGGTTTGCAAGACCACAAGAGGCCAACTACGTGCTACCTAATTTTCCTTCTCTGAGCTCAGCTGGATGTTTCCTGCTGGGGCACAATATAACCAGTTGGATGTGCAAGCAGCTTCAGGAGCTACTCAAATATCAGACTAGGCACCGGAGGGAGAGGGGGGGGGAAGCAGGTTGACAGATTCAGGTTGGTGTACAATCTACTCTCTGAAGCCTGCCAATTAAACCAAGAACTTTGACTCTTGGCTGTAAGTAGAAAGGAAACCATCACTGAAGGATAGGGCTTAAATATCCACTCAGATAGCTTCCCTCCCTTCCTCCCTCTCCCTAATGATACTGCTGCTTGCGCCACTCTGGAGCAGTATCTAAAGGAGGGTCCTTGAACAGATGGAGGCCTAATCCTTGCATTAAAACCAAGGGAGCTGCCAGGATGACTCGGCATTCACCACAAAACAAAGAGTTGCCGTAATGCTGCCTCCCCTCAAAACAAGGCAGCTTTTAGCTCCGGGCCAAGAGGGCAGGGAGATAAGCCTGTGCTTTTTCTAAAGCCCAGAAGAGAGCCCGGCCAAAAATAAAACCAAGGAGTGTGCGTTTGCCTGCTGAGTGGCGCGATAAGCTTCTTCTCGCTGCATTGGGTGGGGGAAACTACTGGCCAAGATTACAACCATCTTTGCATAGGCCTGATAGAATTGTAGAATGTGGAGACCAGTGGAAAGAACACAAAGTCCTGCCTTTCCCCCTGTTCTCCCCAGGACAGGGCACCCTTTGTTTACAGCAAGGATAGCCAATGTGGTGTGGTGGTTAAGAGCGGTAGACTCGTAATGTGGTGAACTGGGTTCGCTTCCCCGCTCCTCCACTTGCAGCTGCTGGGTGACCTTGGGCCAGTCACACTTCTCTGAAGTCTCTCAGCCCCACTCACTTCACAGAGTGTTTGTTGTGGGGGAGGAAGGGAAAGGAGATTGTTGGCCACTTTGAGACTCGTAAAGGCAAAGGGACCCCTGACCATTAGGTCCAGTCGTGACTGACTCTGGAGTTGCGGTGCTCATCTCGTTTTATTGGCCGAGGGAGCCAGCGTACAGCTTCTGGGTCATGTGGCCAGCATGACTAAGCCGCTTCTGGCGAACCAGAGCAGTGCACAGAAACGCCGTTTACCTTCCCGCTGGAGCAGTAGCTATTTATCTACTTGCACTTTGATGTGCTTTCGAACTGCTAGGTTGGCAGGAGCAGGGACCGAGCAACGGGAGCTCACCCCATCGCGGGGATTCAAACCGCCGACCTTGTTTGATCGACAAGTCCTAGGCTCAGTGGTTTAACCCACAGCGCCACCCGCATCCCTTGAGACTCCTTAGGGTAGTGATAAAGCGGGATATCAAATCCAAACTCCTCCTCCTCCTTCAATGTGGTGCCTTTAAGATGTCGGCAATCTCCAGCTCCAGACAACATGGCCAATGGTCAGCATTGATTAGATAAGTGCCTCAACAATATCTGGAGCTTATCATGTTGGCTGCACCAAGTCTGCAGCATCCCACATGGAGGAGTAGCCAACTTTCCATCCGAAGCCTTCTGTGGGAGATGTTAATTCTCACAGAAACAAAGGGAACTCAAGCCAGACCACTGGTCCACCTAGTACTGTCTACAATGCCTGACCAACATCAGTGAAACTCGCCGTTGTTCCAGGAAGGAGTTTTCCCAAGTACTACCTGGAGAAACTGGAGAGTGAAGCTGGGGCCTTCTGCACAGGGCTGGATGAATCATAAAGCAAAATAAGCATGTGCTTAGGGCATCGAGCGAAGGGGGGCATCACATAAATTTCCCATTGCCGGATTTTTAACATTCATGGTCACAAATTGCTCAGCTGAGCGTGCGTTTTCTCAGCAGAAGTATATTAAAAATTCCAACAGAACAACTATGCAACAAGGAAGGCTGGTTGCCTTATCTCTGATGCGTTGCGTAAGATTAGTTTTGAGGACCAAAGACTTTGCAATTAGAAAAAGTAGGAGAAAGATTTTCAAATGTAAATAAAGTATACAAAAGTTTACACTTTCCATCTTACTGTAGGTTTTGTTTCATTTCAACAACAAGTAAAAATTTATGGTTTATTATTGTTCCTATTAATTAGATATATTTGGGGGCACCAAAATCCTTTAAATGCTTAGGGCCTCTAAAGGTCTTAATCCAGTGCTGATTCTGCACCCAAAGCAGATGCTATAACCACTGAGCTACAGCCACCCCTCCTCTTCCGCCCAACTACTGTATTTTTCAATGTATAAGATGTCCCCTATTTTGGGGGACTCCAAATTAAGAAAACATCCCTCAGCACTACCTGTGTATAAGACGAGCCCCAATTTTAAACCTAATTTTTTGGTTTAAAAAACCTGCTAGTCTTATACACGGAAAAATACGGTACTTTCTTTCTATGCCTTGAATGAAGAAAGCTATTAAAAAATGGGCTTAGCGGTCTGCCCTGCTGTTTAAAAATATGGAACCTACTTTTGATGATCATCTCTATGTGCACATAAAGTTAATGAAATATCAGATGTTGCTCATCCCCTCTTTTCTCTCTCGCCAATGACTTACAACCAAAGGATCATTGTTACTGTTGCTGCCATTAAGTGGCAAGGAAAGGGGTCTGGGAGCTGGATGGATGGCAGCAGGGCTGGAAGGGAATTCTTCACCGGCTCCGGTTAAAATCCGAGACGGAGAAGAATTTCAAGGTTATACTGTTCCCTTCTCTTTTTGAGGCAAGCACTATGAGCCCAGTGAGGTTTGCTTCTCAAAGCCTGGAAAGAAGACTCTGGGAGACATTTCTGCTGAATTGTGGTGTGCAACTGCACAGCTGTGCATTGAGAGGAAGGGAAGAGTGGTGTGCCCTTCAAGAGATCACATATGAAGGCATGCAGAAACTGTGGTATAAGTCAGCTTTTCCCCAACCTGGTGCCTTCCAGACATTATAACTGCACTACTACAGTGGTACCTCGGGTTACATACACTTCAGGTTACAGATGCTTCAGGTTACAGACTCCACTAACCCAGAAATAGTACCTTGGGTTAAGAACTTTGCTTCAGGATGAGAACAGAAATCGCGCAGCGGCGGCGTGGCAGCAGCGGGAGGCCCCATTAGCTAAAGTGGTGCTTCAGGTTAAGAACAGTTTCAGGTTAAGAAAGGACCTCCGGAACGAATTAAGTACGTAACCAGAGGTACCACTGTATGGTAATTTATGGACCTAATAGGTATCTAAAGCCATTTGCACATAACAATATGAAGGAGCGTCTCCACCTCCATCGTTCTGCCCAGACACTGAGGTCCAACGCCGACCAGCTCCAGCCAATGGCCAGGGATGATGGGACTTGTAGACCAACAACATATGGACACCACCAGGTTACAAGAGCGTTGGTCTAAGCACTTCTTTCGATACCTCTTTCTCCTGGATATCCATCTCTGCCAGGCTGTCCAGGCATCCCAGCTTCTCCTCTCTCTCCTTTCATGCCAGGAGGCCCAGGAAGACCAGGCGGACCAGGTTCTCCAGGCTTCAGCTTATCTTCCCAAATGGGAACTGGCTTCTGTGAATGTTCATGGACGAATGAGTCAAACTTCAACACGTGAGCTGAAGAAGTAAAAGGAAAGGAGGAAATGGAGTCTCTGGTTTACCATCTCCATTATTTCCCATGATGCACCCTGCTTCTTGCATTTGTCAGGGTTTTTCCTGGACACACATTCACACGGTGCAATTATCGACACATCTCCCTGTACACATGTATCTGTGTTTTTGTGAAAGGGTATACTCTTGCCGCTCTGTACAGATCATATATTATCACAAATGCTACGTCCTGTGAAATGTCCCGTGTGAATTATGTACACAGATTGTACACTTGCTGGACATTATGTGAACACTCTTGTAGTCTGGCATGTAGTGTGGCTACACATTTTTAGTGCATGGTTTTTAATTTTTAAATGTTTAATGTAACTGTTTAAATATAAGTTTATGATTTTGTGACATAAATATTTTTTTATAAATCTTCAGATGAAGGGTGGTATACAAATTTAATAGTCATACCCGATGTTACATTTGCTTCATGTTACGTTTTTTCAGGTTGTGGTCCGCAGCGACCCGGAAGTACCGGAAAGGGTTACTTCTGGGTTTCGCCGCTCGCGCATGCACAGAAGCGTTAAACTGTGCTTTGCGCATGCGCACAAGTGCCAAATCGCACCACGCACCTGCGCAGGTTGCGGGCTTTTCATGTTGCGAACGGGCCTCCGGAACGGATCCCATTCACAAGCAGAGGTTCCACTGTACGTAAATAAATAAAGAATAAGTGAGGTCTGGCATGCAGGGAAAATATCATTGAATTATCAGGAGCATACATGGAAACCCGGTTCTAAATTAAGAAGCCTGATAGAGATTGGGGATGGGGGAGCTGATATACAGTACAGAAAAGAAACAAAATGGCTTACTTTCAAGGGCTGCATGCACACCTTGCATTTAAAGCACATTGAAAGCACCTGACTTCCCCCAAAGAATCCTAGGAACTGTAGCTCTGTAAAAGATACACAACATACCCCAAGGTTCTTTGGGGAAAGTCATGTGCTTTCAATGTATGGTGTGTACTCAGTCACAGTAAGCTAAGCTTCAGAATCTTAAGAAGGAATCTCAGGCTTGCTTGCATGGGACAAAGGTCAGCCATGATGTCTAGCAGATGACCAATGACAATTCCCATATTTTAATCCTGAAGGATCAGGAGAGGCTATCGATGGAGAAGTTGGATCCTCTATTACAGAGCTTTCCAAACTGTGTGTTGTGATACATCAGTGTGTTGGCTGCAGTGTGTAGGCGTGTCGTGCAGATGTGCTCCACATTCCTCCTGGGGCTGGAAAGGGGTTAGTTTAACCTCCGGTTTGTTAGTAAAACTTAATTGCTGTGTCAGGAAATGATGCATGTCTGAAACGTGTGTCACCAACATGGAAAGTTTGGAATGCTCTGCTCTATTAGGTGTGACTATGTGGGTCTCGGCATGCTCTAAGGGTAGAGTTTTGGCACTTGGGACATAACATGTCCAACATGTGGAGACACACACACACACACACACACACACACACACACACACAGAGTGCGCTGCTCCACTGGCACAACTCAGGAACTGGAAGGTAAGAGCTGAGAAATAGTTCCAACTTCGTTCTTGTAAAAGGACCATCAGAGGTGGGGTACCGTACTTTTCTGTGTATAAGGCGCCCCCATGTATAAGACATCCCCTATTGTTGAGCTTTTTTTCAGGAGGGATTGCGTCGGCTGCAACCAATCAAACGTCCACCCTATGCACTACCAATATATAACACGACCCCCACTTTTTAGCATGATGTAGTCTTATACACGGATGTAGTCTTTTACACGGAAAAGTACGGTATTTCGAATCTGTGTGCATGGAGGATGCTTGAAATATGACAGATAAATTACAGGGTCATCAACACAGGTACATCACATTGTTAAAGGGATAGGCATTTTATTCTCTCTCTCTTTTTCTACACAGGGACCTGTGCACACATCCAATGTCTCACTAGCTACACATGGGAAACTGTGCATCACTTTTTACACATTTGAGGAATGCTCTGCTCCCACCTACCCCAAGCTGTAACTATTTATCTAGAGGTGGGAATGTGCTACAAAAACATAATCACATAATGTGTTAATCCAGAATTTGATCAGATTACTTCAAAACAGAGCAGTGGCCAGGATCAGAGTATTATCACAGCTCTGCTCCGTAGCTGAATTATCCAGAGATAGGGATGGGCACATCTGTCCCTTCTCGTTTCTCCCACTTTCTCATTTCTTCCACTTTCCCATTTTTCCCAACTGATTTCCAGATCAGTTGGCAGTTAAAAAATATATTTAAAAAGTCCTCATGAAATTGCACCAGCATTTTGGTGCAAATGTCTCCTAATATACCCCTCTTGCAGGCAATTTTGCCTAATGTATATATTTTTGCCGAGCAATTTCCCCCAATACAGTGCATTCTTGTACCTTATGTTCATTAACGTATGTGGGGTTTTTTGAATAATTGTTTTGGTTGGATAGCTACATTGCAAAATCCAGAAAAGTAAAAATTTTGAAGGAAGGCTGGGTGTCAGTTTGCACGTGCCTGTTTGTTTCCGGAAGTGCAAATTAAGTAGATGCATTTTTAAATGCAAACGGAATTGAATCCCTTTCACCCTTATCCACAGATTAAGCAATGGAACTCCTTATAATCTGAATTAAGGGACTCCAGTCAAGACTTCTGGTGAACCGCAGCCACAGGAAAGGAGCGCGAGGCTGCCCTCCGGGGGGGTCTCGAACAACGCGGGGGTCTAGAGGTGTCACGAAGGCTCCGTGGACCTCGAAACCCCAAGAGGATTATCTTGGGGGACAGGTACCTGGCGGTGCTACCGGTGCTCTCCTGTTTTTCGGACATTTTAAATCAAGTTTGAGAACAGGATCGGAGCTGCAGCATGAAAGGGAAGCAACAGACCTCGTGTTGTGAAGCCTCAGGCTCCGAGTGAAAGCGGCAAGCCTCCAACAACAATTAAGAAGCTGGGTTACAACCAAAACAATAACAGACTGAATTTAAGTTATAGAAACCAGCGGAACAAAGATACTATGATATGAAAGAAGAAGGAATTTGCTTTTGCGGTAAGAGTAATGGGCGTGTAACGGAAGACTGGGAGAGGAGAGGGAGAGAGACTGTAACTGCCTAGTGGGCGTGGCGGAGAGACCTCAGATACAAAGTGTAAAATTCTGAGGCAGTGAACTGATTGAAAATAGCTGAATATTTGAAAAGCGGATAGAAACATTTCTGCTCTACCCTGGTCGGAGCGCGCTACACCAGCGACTGAAAGGGATGGTAATTTTTCACCCAGTCTAGGATATTTAAGTGAGACTTTATGCTGAGTTACGGCATTCTGTATATACCTCCCCCTGTATAATGGATTCAAGCTGAAACTGTTTCTCTTTATTATTTGGTGCTTAATTGACTGAAAGCTGAGTTTGCTATTGAGAGGAGCGGACACGACGAGAGGCTGGGGAGTAGAAAGTGAACTGTAAGAGGAGAAATTTGGAAAACAGTGGAACCTCCCGACGCCATTGTGTGATCCACTTCTCGCTTTCCTCTTAAAGTGGTACACAGCTGTAAATCATCCAGGAGAAGATAATTTGGGCGCCTTAAATATTTAACCTACCACTACAGAAAACGGGGAGTAAACGGCTAAGCCGAAATAAAAGGAAAGAAAGAAGATTTAAACACAGTACCTCGGCAAGACTTTACGATCCTTCTAGATCCTGCTGCCTCTCCGTGATAATCTTTTGGTTCACTTTTGACCCCCCCCCCCGTTTTGAAACCCGCCCCGCACATCATCCCTATTTCCTGGAAAGTATTGAGCCGGATTTTCCCCCACTTCCTTTTCTCCCCTACGTGTCTTGATGTTTCCTATTTTATTTATCTTCTAGGACCTAAATTCTGAGAACTTTCTCTCCTTCTCATTTGCTTTTTGTGACTGTAAACGACTGTAAACGACTGTAAGCGATCTACCAAACTGACCCCCTAGCTGTGAGTGGAAAGAGACTGCATACTGAAGATTTAAAAGGGTGAATGCAAGTAAAGCGCCACCGTGTGGGGCCAGAAAGGTACTATACTGGGAAAACAAAGAAATTTCCTAAACTACAGTTGAGCGACCCCTAGGGGTGGGAAAGAACTTTTTCTTCTTTTGCCTCTTTTTTTTTAAAATCTCTCTTTTCTTTTTTCTTTTTCTCTTTTTTTCTTACTTTCTTCTTCTTCTTCTTCTTCTTCTTCTTCTTCTTCTTTTTAGTTAATTAAGACTAATAGAAATACAAAATGAAGAAGGGGGTGGGAACGCCTGCTGAAAGGAGACCATCCAGACAAGAAAATGGGAAAGAGGGGAAAGAAATCAAGGACTATGATAATTTGATGGCTGAAATAAGGAAAGAGTTTAAACATAACGAACAATATATCGAGAAAAAATTACTGGAAGTACAAGATTCATTGAATAAGAGATTAGAAGGGGTGGTGGGAGAGTTAACAGGAAAAGTAAAAGATTTATCTCTAAGATCCAAAGTACTTGAAGACTCAATGAAAAGGGTTCAAAAAGATACTAAAGAAAATAAGAAAGATATGGATAGGATTAAGACAGAGGTGAAGGAGATAAATAAAATACAGGAAGAGTTACTGGATAGTGTGGCGATGACTCAAATGAGACAGAAACAATCAAACCTGAAATTTAGGGGGATCCCTGAGGAACCTAATGAAAACATACGATCTAAACTGGTTAGAGAATTGGCAGTTTGGTTAGATATGAAGGAAGAGGACATAGGATACTCAGTTGCAAATATTTTTTGGATAAGAACAAAATCAGCCAAAGCCAGAGGGAAGAAACTGCCAGGAGATGTCCTGGTCATGTTTAACTCTCTGGATATGAGAAATGAAATACTAAAGTTAAACTATAATCAAAAATTATGTATTGAGGGAAAGCCAATTATTATATTTAAAGAGATTCCTTCGAGATTTCTTCGTAAGAGAGATGTTTATAAAAAACTAACTAACCAATTGAAGAAGATAGGGATCCAATATAGATGGGAGTTCCCGGAAGGGATTTCATTCTATTTCAAGGAAAAAAGATTCAAACTATCCAGCTCTCTGGAATTGGATAAATTTGCAAGAAGATATGAGAAGGAACTGGGAAGGTTGGGAGGGGGGGATCCAGAAGGGGCGCAGATGGGGGAAGAGAGGGGTGGAGGTGAAGAAAGTGGAGAGGGAGAAGAGGAGGAAAACCTAGACGAAGAAAAAGAAGAGGAAGAGACAGATAACAAGGAACAGTAGACCTAACCTAGATTTGACCACTTACTGATTGTACATTAAAAATGACCTTAAAAATAACCTCGTGGAATGTGAACGGGCTCAATAATAAAAATAAAAGAAACCAAATTGCTCATGTATTGCTTAAAAAGAACCTTGACATAATCTGTCTGCAAGAAACCCATGTAACAAAAAAACATAAAAGAATTTTAAGTAATAAGAGATTGGGGTTGGACTTTGTAGCATCGGATAATGTCAAGAAAAGAGGAGTGGTACTATATATAAAAGAAAAATTTGATCCAAAATTAATACATAAAGACGAAGAGGGGAGAACAATAGCAGTACAGATCACCCACCAAGGAGAAAAGATAATCGTGGTAGGGATATATGCACCCAATGACAAAAAATCAGCATTTTATTCTGAACTAGGTAACAAATTGTTAGAATGGATGGACCAACAAATGATATTGATGGGGGACTTTAATGGAGTGGTTCTCCCAAATTTGGATAGATCAATAAGAAAACAGGAAATGAGGGAGGGCAAATTACCGAAAGCCTTCTTCGAATTAGTGGAAAATTTGGGATTAATTGACGCTTGGAGATTTAAAAACCCCACGATAAAACAATTCACTTTTTTTTCAAACCCAAATCAAAGCTGGGGGAGAATAGATCATATTTGGGTCTCGAAGGAATTGACGCAAAGAGTAATTAAGACTGAAATCCTCCCACAAACTTTATCTGATCGTAATCCAGTATATATGGAGGTAAAAGGAAAAGATTTCAGAACATTAAGATGGAGAATGAACGAAAACCTATTCAATGATCAAAAGATAGCAAATAAAGCAAAAGAGACAATTGAGGAATATTTTAAGTGGAATTTGAATAAAGAAACATCTCTAGAAACGGTGTGGGATGCCGGGAAGGCTGTCATGAGGGGTTTTCTTATTCAGAAAAATAGCATCTCAAAAAAGATAAAAGAGAAAAGGAAAGAAGAAATCTTACTACACCTTATGGAGAATGAAAGACAATTAACCATCAAACCAGGAGATGAAATATTAAAACAAAACATAAGGATGCTACAAGCTCAATTTTCTATGATAGTGAACCAGGAGATTGAATGGAGGATCAAAATGATGAAACAAAAGAACTTTGAATCAGCAAATAAGATAGGAAAATACCTGGCGTGGCAATTAAGAGAGAGGAAAAAACAAAACATGATATGTAAGATAAGGGATGGAGAAAGGATAGTGGAGGACCCAAAAGAGATAAAGAAGATATTTCAGAAATACTATAAGGAACTATATAAAAGAGAAAGAGAGATAGATAATGAGATAGAAAATTACTTGAAAAAATACCAATTGCAACAGATCACGACTGAAGAAAGAGAATATCTAAACCAGACAATTACAGAGGAAGAAATTAGGAAAGCAATAAAAAAAATGAGAATAGGAAAAGCGCCGGGGCCAGATGGTATCTCGGCTAAATATTATAAAATATTAAGTGACCAAATTTCCCCAGTGCTATGTGAAGTCATGAACAATGTATTAAAAGAAGGGAGAATTCCAAACACCTGGAAAGAAGCGTATATTACCTTAATCCCTAAAAAAGACACAGATGGTTTAGAGGTAAAAAATTATAGACCTATTTCGTTACTAAATAACGACTATAAATTATTCGCAGACGTACTGGCAGAAAGGTTAAAAAAAGTCTTAAATAAAAGAATCCATAAAGACCAAACGGGTTTCCTCCCGGGGAGACAACTGAAAGACAACGTAAGAAATGTGATTGACATCATTGAGTATTTGGATACTAGAATAGACAAACAGGCGGCGCTGATCTTCATTGACGCCGAGAAGGCATTTGACAACGTCTCCTGGCGTTTCATGAAGGAAAATTTAAAAATGATGGGAATTGGTGAAGGATTTAGAAAAGGTATTGACGCAATTTATCAAGAGCAAAATGCCAAACTTATAATAAATAACAATATATCGGAGGCCTTTGATATTGCCAAAGGGACTAGGCAAGGTTGTCCTTTATCCCCTTTGTTATTTATAACAGTGTTGGAAGTGTTTAATAAAAGGTTAAGGGAAACACTGGAAGTTAAAGGAATTAAGGTAGGAAGTAAGGAATTCAAAATAAAAGCATTTGCAGATGACTTGATATTAACATTGGAAGATCCTAAGAACAGTCTACAAGCAGCCTTACAGAAATTAGAAGAATTTGGAAAAGTGGCAGGTTTTAAGCTTAACAGGAATAAGACCAAAATGATAACAAAAAATATAACCAAGGAAGAGATAGCAGAGCTAGAACAAAGGACAGGAATTACGGTTGTTAAGAAGGTAAAATATTTAGGAGTGTGGATCACAGCAAAAAATATAAACTTATATAAAGATAATTATGAGGCTACTTGGAAGGGTGTCAAGAAAGACTTAGAAATCTGGGAGAGATTGAAACTTTCTTTCTTAGGGAGGATCTCGGTTATTAAAATGAATGTCCTGCCCAGAATGTTATTTTTGTTCCAAACTATACCAGTAATGAAAGGACTAAAACAGTGTAAAGATTGGCAAAGGATCTTAGCGAGATTTATCTGGCAGGGGAAAAGACCACGAATAAAAATGAAAATATTGGTAGACAAAAAAGAAAGAGGGGGTTTTTCTTTACCAGATTTGAGTCTATACTATGAAGCGGCTTGTTTAATGTGGGTGAAAGACTGGATAAAGTTAGAGAATACTGATATCTTGGATTTAGAGGGCTTTGATAACAGGTACGGGTGGCACTCGTACCTGTGGTACGAAAAGGTGAAAGTTCATAGAGGCTTTCTAAATCATATAATCAGAGGATCATTATTTCAAGTATGGGAAAGAAATAAGAACTTGCTGGAAAAGAAAACTCCATGGTGGATCTCACCAATTGATGTCTTAACTGTTAAAAAAACTAATATGGAAGGGAAAAGAGCCACCTATGAAGAACTTATCAATAAAACTGATCAGGGCATAAAACTCAAGCCCTATGAGGAGGTAAAGAATGTACTTACGGGATGGTTGCAATACCATCAAGTGAATGATCTGTTAAAAGATGATAAAAAGAAACTGGGATTTGAAGATAAAAAATCTAAATTTAATGTAGAAATTATTGAAGGCAAAAACAAAACATTATCTAGGATGTATGACCTTTTACTGGATTGGTATACAAAAGATGAAGAGGTGAAGGAGGCTATGATAAAATGGGCCATAGACATTGGTTACAACATTGACTTTGTAAAGTGGCAGGAATTGTGGAATGTAAATATGAAATTCACGGCGTGTATGGCATTAAGGGAGAATCTCTGGAAGATGATTCATAGGTGGTATCTCACACCAGTGAAATTGGCTAAGATTTACAAACTGAAGAATAAGAAGTGCTGGAAATGTGGAGAGGAAGATGGTGAGTTCTACCACATGTGGTGGACATGCAGGAAAGTAAAAGGCTTTTGGGAACTGATCTACAATGAGCTTAAAAGGATTTTTAAATATACTTTTCCCAAAAAGCCTGAAGCTTTCCTGCTAGGAATAGTTGGCAAGGAAATTAAAAAAGAGGATAAAAATCTGTTTCTATATGCCACAACGGCCGCTAGAAATATGTTGGCCCAAAGCTGGAAAACAGAATTAATACCTACTATAGACGACTGGCAGAACAAGATGATAAATTATGTTGAACTAGCTAGAATAACAGGAAGACTAAGAGACCAGGATGACCAGAAGTTTCATGAAAATTGGAATAAATATCTGACGTATATAAGAGATAAGTATAGAACTTTGAGGACTCTGGCAGGGTTAGAATAACTCTAACAGTGTTTGGCAAATATGTAAAGGAGATAAAACATGTAACTTTAGAAATTATCTGATACTTATCAATAAAGTGAAGGGAAGTCCGAGGCTCGGCGGAGCCTATAAATAATTGTGTACTATATATATGATTTTTGTAACAGCTATGTTATATGCAATTTATGTAATCTAGACTGTATATATGTATAATCAATGAAAATTAATAAAAATGTATATAAAAAAATATATATATATAATCTGAATTAAGGGGTGGATTTTGGCACCGTCAGCGAACTTTGGGTCAGGCAGCCCAGCATAGCGGCAGGAGATAAATTGTTCAGAGGAGAGAGATGTAGAAACGGGAAGCCGGTTAGTTGTTCAGGTTGTTGGGCAGAGATGTACTTACACTGAATTAGGCGCTCACAAGCCTGATTAACCAGATGATAGATTGTGGCTAAAGACTGGGCTTCACCCTAAGGGGGAGGAGGGAAGAAAACAGATGTGGAGATCAATGCCAGCATATGAGAAGAGTAAAAACAGTCAGGTTTTGCACATCTCTCGTTCTTTGGAGCATGCCATGCAAAATAATACGATACATTGCAGTTCGCTACCTTATCACCACCCTGTTTATTGCTTTATTTCAGCCAACGCTGGCAGTGGCTGTAAGCAGAAAAACCCCTCCCCTTCTCTTCCCCTTGCAGATGCCTACATCAGATCCTGCATTGCAGGGGGTTGGACGAGGTGATCCTTGGGTCCCTTCCAACTCTTGCTGTTGTTATTTAGTCGTTTAGTTGCGTCCGCCTCTTCGTGACCCCATGGACCAGAGCACGCCAGGCACTCCTGTCTTCCACTGCCTCCCGCAGTTTAGTCAAACTCATGCTGGTAGCTTTGAGAACACAATCCAACCATCTTGTCCTCTGTCGTCCCCTTCTCCTTGTGCCCTCCATCTTTCCCAACATCAGGGTCTTTTCTAGGGAGTCTTCTCTTCTCATGAGGTGGCCAAAGTCTTGGAGCCTCAGCTTCAGGATCTGTCCTTCCAGTGAGCACTCAGGGCTGATTTCCTTAAGAATGGATCGGTTTGATCTTCTTGCAGTCCATGGGACTCTCAAGAGTCTCCTCCAACACCATAATTCAAAAGCATCAATTCTTCGGCGATCAGCCTTCTTTATGGTGCAGCTCTCACTTCCATACATCACTACAGTGGTACATCAGGTTACATATGCTTCAGGTTACATACGCTTCAGGTTACACACTCCGCTAACCCAGAAATAGTGCTTCAGGTTAAGAATGTTGCTTCAGGATGAGAACACAAATCGTGCTCTGGCGGCACGGCGGCAGCAGGAGGCCCCATTAGCTAAAGTGGTGCTTCAGGTTAAGAACAGTTTCAGGTTAAGAACAGACCTCCGGAACAAATTAAGTACTTAACCCGAGATACCACTGTACCGGGAAAACCATAGCTTTAACTATACGGACCTTTGTCGGCAAGGTAATGTCTCTGCTTTTTAGGTTTGTCATTGCAGACCGGACGTTAGCCATTAACAATGAAATCAAAGAATTGGAGAATTGGAGACAATCCTCAGGGTAATCTAGTCTAACCTCCTGCAACATAGGAATCGCCATTTCTCTTTCTTTCTTTGTGCTCTGGCACATATTAATTTTAAAACATCAACAAAGCCTTCCACTTATGGCTGCAAGTGGCCTTCCGAAACTGCTGTAATAATTCTGTATTATTAAACTGCTCTGCAAAGGAACAGTAAATCTAAACACAATCACATCCATGCACAGATCCTGAAGAGACTGTCAAGCAGAGAGTTCTGATGCTGAAAATTAATGTGGACACTATTAAAATGCATTCATTTCTGAATATTTAAAGAAGCCCGGCCATTCCTTTGTGATTGAATAACCAAACTCTATTTGAAATGGCACCTCTCCATTTATTTATCTATCTATTTATCTACCCATACTAATATATATCTTTGGATATAGATATATCTTCCTTGTGACAGGTAATAAAGCAATCAAAATGCAGAAAACAACTTGAAAATAGTCACTGCCATTATCCATAAAAGCTCATAACGAAATGAAAATTGAGCCCTGCATCAAACAGTGAGATTTTTGATGACACCGTCTGGATCAATGTGCAGTCTTCACCCAAAATTAAACAAGAACTGGGCAGGGTGCCCAGGAAATAAAAGTGAAAAATGCTACCACATTTTTGAAAAAAATAATCAGAGAGGAAAGCCTAGCAAGAGCGCAATAGAGTGGGTTTAAAAATAAAATAAAATTGAAAAGTCAGATGGCAGAGGGAAATGATAGAAAGTCATGCACCTGGGTCCTGGTGATAGCTGCAGAGGGAATCTAGCAAAAGTTCAAAACCCATCAACCAGCCCATTTTAAAAAAAGAGCAAACAAACCTCACAGGAAGTTTAGCACACCTTAGTGCAGTTGGGAAAACTGGAATAGATCCCATGCGGTTTGCTAATCATTATTCCTAGTAGTTTGATTTCCCCAGAATGTTTCAGTCAGGGTGGGCTTTCCTAAGGGGCTAACTACATGTTACACACTAATGTGCAGAGCTGCATCCTAGTGTGTTTTGTTTTTTGCTTTTGGAGTCAAGCCACTTCAGGAAGGGGAAATTAAAGCAGAGAAGAAGGAAAACAGAAAGTGGCCTTTATATCAGTCCAGAGCATTGGTCCATCTATATCAGAGGTGGGTATCTGCCCATTGTCCTCTTTCCTATTTAGTGGTACCCAGCCTCTGTGAACTTCTATGACAACCCATGAAACAGAAGCCATTTCCCCAAGTCTGACATAGTTTTGTAAAATCCAAGATCTTGTCCCAGATCCACCTTTGGCGATGTCAAAACTTGCCCCTAACTCTTGTGGAGAAAACTAGCCAACAGGATGCCTCTGTTAGCCCTGGAAGAAAGCTGGATTTTCTTCTGAGAATGGGCAAAGCAATCTTAATCTGCAATTTATTTGGGGGTGGGGGAATGGGTTGGAGAAGAGGGTCCCTCCACACTACTGGAGAACAGCTCTGCCACTGGGGAAAGGGGAATCCACCATGCAAAATGGGGGTTCACAACATATCCAGGGAAAATCTATGGGCTATATTTTTACCCTGGCCTTAAACTGCTAAGGTATATTTTGTTTCATGGGACTTCTTCTGAATTTATACTTCGGAATGGTTTCACTTTTTGCATAATTGTAGTGGTTTCAATTGTATGTTCTATCGTCGTGCCTGGGACCTTATGGGCAAGAGCAGGTAAGAAATCAGATACAACATTAACTAAATAAAGAAAAGGTCTACCACCAACACCGGAACTTGAAATGGGTTGTTCTGAGGGGGTGAGGAGGAGAAGGTGGGGGGTGGTTTTGGATCTACTGGATCCTTGAGAGTCCCAAGGATCTCGGTAGCGGCACCTGCCCTGTGGAACGCCCTCCCACCAGATGTCAAAGAGAACAACAACTACCAGACTTTTAGACGACATCTGAAGGCAGCCCAGTTTAAGGAAGCTTTTAATGTTTGATGCATTACTGTATTTTAATATTGTGTTGGAAGCCGCCCAGAGTGGCTGGGGAGACCCAGCCAGATGGGCAGGGTATAAATAATAAATTATTATTATTGTTATTATTATCATCATCATCATCATCATCATCCTCCTCATCTGACTCATTTCCCACCCCAGCATAATTTCTCTCCCGTTCATTTCAAAGGACTTTTAAAACAAAACAATGACACATAACCATCAAAGGGAAAGGGGTTTGTCAGATGCAACACTCCGCCATGCCCATTTAGGATAGCACAGCAGGGATTCTGGCACCCTGGGAAAATAACATTTCTCAACTAGACAATTGCACACTCTGGTGCCATCACTGCTGATACTGTAGTGCAGGCTCAAGTACCTGTTTAGCAGAGAGACATGGGAAGATGCTTTGCAACGAGTCAGGTCACTGGTCCATCAAGCCAACTGTTGGCCACCCAAGGATGGGTTCCAAAGAAAATAGAAGCCAAAGAGACTCACCTTCTCTCCCCTTTCTCCTTTTGGACCAGGCAGCCCCTGGAGGAGAACACAAAGCAAAAGGCAGTTATAAATCTATCTTCTCTTTGGAGGCAGTAAATGAAAAGGCCACTCTGAGAACTGACAGATACAGCAGCCTAGTCTTGTCATTCTTCAGCGAAACCTGCAAGGATATTATACATTTAATAAGTCTCCTTTATGGCTTGGTTCCTGCAGAGAGTGGACAAAGACCTTCCACAGCAGGAATGCTTGGCCAAAAGCATAACTCATCCCCTTGCATAGCATAATAATAATAATAATAATAATAATAATAATAATTTATTATTTATACCCCGCCCATCTGGCTGGGTTTCCCCAGCCACTCTGGGTGGCTTCCAACTGAATATTAAAAACAATACAGCATCAGACATTAAAAACTTCCCTAAAGAGGGCTGCCTTCAGTTGTCTTTTAAAAGTAAAATAGTTGTTTATTGCCTTGACATCTGCTGGGAGGGCGTTCCACAGGGCAGGCGCCACTACCGAGAAGGCCCTCTGTCTGGTTCCCTGTAACCTTACTTCTCGCAATGAGGGAACCGCCAGAAGGCCCTCGGCGCTGGATCTCAGTGTCTGGGCTGAACTATGGGGGTGGAGACGCTTCTTCAGGTATACAGGGCCGAGGCCGTTTAGGGCTTTCAATGTCAGCACCAACACTTTGAATTGTGCTCGGAAACGTACTGGGAGCCAATGTAGGTCTTTCAGGACTGGTGTTATGTGGTCCCGGCGGCCACTCCCAGTCACCAGTCTAGCTGCCGCATTCTGGATTAATTGCAGTTTCCGGGTCACCTTCAAAGGTAGCCCCACATAGAGCGCATTGCAGTAGTCCAAGCGGGAGATAACATAATAGCATAATCTGGGTAGGTGATACTTTGCAGGATACTGGTTACCAAGGAAAATCTGGTCTGGCCCATACCTGGATGGAAGACCAGCTTGAAATGTTCAGAATGCCTATTTGGGTTCTAGGATGGAAGGAAGGTGAGATAAAAATGTCATAAATAGCTGCATCTGCAAAAAAAAAGTGATGACCTTCCCGTAACACCTTGTTGGGTTAAGCTATGAATCCAGTCGATTCTTCACAGGGATGGTACTCAAGGTACTGATTATTAATTGGTCTTCTGTTAAAGCATAATGCTACTTACTCTGCCCTTGAATTGATGCGTCTGTGTACTTTGTATTTTATTGGATTTGTACAGGTTTTACAGTTTGGCGCACTGCACCGAGTGCTTTTCTCGCAGAACGCATCTCAAAACTTTTTGAAACAATAAGGCAGACGTCTGCGCTTGCAAATGAGGAATGATGCACAATTAAATATGTGCCTATAAGTGAAGAATGGTGCACAATTAAGCCAATTACAGATTTCCAAGGGCAGCGAGGCCGTGAAATAACAATTTGGGAAAACAGCATTTTGTGGAAAATGACAGATCCAGTTTTGCAGATGCTGGTTATTTATTTGTTAGGTTATTCAGACTGCCCTATTCCAATGGCTGGGGGCACGCAGCAAAATGTTTGTTGTCCTGGGCATGGAATGCCAGTGTTAGAAAGGAAGGAAGGAAGGAAGGAAGGAAGGAAGGAAGGAAGGAAGGAAGGAAGGAAGGAAGGAAATGGAAGAAAGGACAGAAGGACGGAAAGATGGAAGGAAGGAAGGAAGGAAGGAAGGAAGGAAGGAAGGAAGGAAGGAAGGAAGGAAGGGACATACTCCTGGGCTGGTGTGCACTTGTGGGGGTGAAATGGGGAAGACTTACCGTCGGGCCAACTTCTCCTGGGGGCCCCTTCTCCCCACTGCTGCCTCGGGCTCCTGCTACGCCTTGAAAACCCTGCAAAGATCCAGGGAGAGCTACAATGACTGAAGATGTCAGATGACGTAAAATTATTGCGACTTGAGGCTCGAGGGAGACCAGCAAAAACGAACTTGCAAAAGGCCCAGGGTGGGAATTACAGCCTTCAGGTTGAAGTCGGCGCCCCACCCAGTCGGGGGGACAAAATGTGAAGGCTGTACTGTGCATGGCTCATGCTCACTTCGTTTCCAATTAATGTCACAATTTATGGGCACAATAGTAGGTCAGAACTGCAAGTCCCAGAACGGTGTTATTTTCTCCCTTCCGTTTTTAATGGCTTTATTATGCAGACAGAATCTTGGCGCTCTCTCTTCCAACTTCTCTCTCACACACTCTGTTACTTTATCCTTCCAATCCCCTGCCTTTTTCCTGTCTTCTTGCACTGTCTTGCCTCCTTCTGACTTTTTTCTTCCTCTCCCCCTCTCTCCCCATTCTTTCTTCACTGACTAAGCTGCCTCTCAGGGTTGTTGTGAAGACAAAATGGGTAGGGAAATCACTCTGCTGGGCAATTGTGGATGGGCAGAATAAAGATGTCCTGCGTCAGTATGATGTAGCTAAGAGTATCAGTTGAGCACCTGGGAGACCAGGGTTCAAATTCCCGCTCGACCATGAAGCTTAGTAAGTAACCTTGGGAAGAGAAAACCACGTATGCCACTTTGAGGAAAAGTAAGATCTCTCCTAAGCAATGCGGGTGGCGCTGTGGGTTAAACCACAGAGCCTAGGGCTTGCTGATCAGAAGGTCGGTGGTTTGAACCCCCGCGATGGGGGTGAGCTCCCATTGCTCGGTCCCTGCTCCTGCCAACCTAGCAGTTCGAAAGCACGTCAAAGCGCAAGTAGATAAATAGGTACCACTCTGGCGGGAAGGTAAACGGCATTTCCGTGCGCTGCTCTGGTTTCACCAGAAGTGGCTTAGTCATGCTGGCCACATGACCTGGAAGCTGTACGCTGGCTCCCTCGGCCAATAAAGCGAGATGAGCACCGCAACTCCAGAGTCGTCCGTGACTGGACCTAATGGTCAGGGGTCCCTTTACCTTTACCTAAGATTTCTCCTATAATGAAAGTGTGTGTGTGATTTTTATTAATGGTATACAGTGGTACCTCGGGTTACATACGCTTCAGGTTACATACGCTTCAGGTTACAGACTCCGCTAACCCAGAAATAGTGCTTCAGGTTAAGAACTTTGCTTCAGGATAAGAACAGAAATCGTGCTCCGGCAGCATGGCGGCAGCAGGAGGCCCCATTAGCTAAAGTGGTGCTTCAGGTTAAGAACAGACCTCCGGAATGAATTAAGTACTTAACCCGAGGTACCACTGTAATGAATGAATGTATCTATGTTTATGTTTCTAAACGCAAGTCACCTGGGTATCTTTGGGTAAAAAGCAGTTAACAAGTCCAATTAAAAACAACAACTGTTAATAAAATGTATATTGTGTTATAGTGATCCAGAGTGATTCTGCTTTAGGAACCAAGGGACAGTGGGGTGCAGGGGTGCGGCTGAGATGGTTGGAAATGCTTTGTTCATCCAAGTAAATAAAATGCTAACAACCACAAAAGGAGGAGTTGAAAAGCAACGAAAACAAATGGTCTTGAAATACACATTTTAAATCTAGAACTTAGCCAGGAGGAGATCTTTAAATCTGGCTGAGATTCTTGCCGTCCGCTGTTGCAATAGCTTCCCTTTCTCCTCCTGCAAATCTGAAACGGCATCCCTGCCTTTTCTGATGAAAGGAGACGAGGCTACTAAGAAGTCAACGTCTGACACTCTGCTGCAACTTGGGTACCACGAAACTTGGCTTAGAGGAGATGCTCCAGGATTTGGAACCAGGTGGCTCAGCAGCTCTTGCTGAACAGTAGCCGGAGGAAGATGCAACAGTAATGAAGCCACAGAGCACACTGTTCCTTTTGCCTGCCGTCCCTGCTAACCTAAGGGAAGTAGAGCTCAGCCTATTCCTGGGAGCAAGACCTTTGGAGCGGAAAAAAGTTGCCTTCTACATGACTGGCATCTCTTACCCTTGGTCCTGGTGGTCCAGGAGGTCCAGCCGTGCCTTCCAGGCCTCGAACACCCTGCAAATCAAGTCAGAACAGTGAGCGAAAGGTTAAGGCTAAAACAGGGAGGGAATGTGCTGCTTTTAGGGATAAAGACATAAGAAGAGTCCTGCTGCTGGATCAGGCCAGGGGCCCCTCTAGTCCAGCATCCTGTTCTCACAGTGGCCATCCAGATTGCCTCTTCTGGGAAAACCTGTAGGCAGGATCTGGGTGCAAAAGAGGCGTTCTCCCATCCTGTGGTTTCCAGCAATGAGCTTTCAGAAGCATCGCTGCCTCCAACATTCTTTGCAAACCTCTTTGAGGTTTCTTTTTACAATCAAAGTGGTGCATACCTGTTATTAAATAAATAAATAGCCATCCGGGACAGTCGCCACAGTTGCATTGGGTCTAATCCTCTTTTGGGTGGACATCTCTACATCCTGTAGGGACCAGATTCTATCATTTGGTTTCATTGGATGCCCCTGAGTTCCTGCGGTAGCAGAGTTTGGATTTCATATCCCACTTTATCACTATCCGAAGGAGTCTCAAAGCGGCTAACATTCTCCTTTCCCTTCCTCCCCCACAACAAACACTCTGTGAGGTGAGTGAGGCTGAGAGACTTCAGAGAAGTGTGACTAGCCCAAGGTCACCCAGCAGCTGCATGTGGAGGAGCGGGGATGCAAACCCGGTTCCCCAGATTACGAGTCCACCGCTCTTAACCACTACACCACACTAGCAGAGATGGAGGGGAGAACTTATCACTACCCACTTTCTCTATACGATGCATAATACTATAAGCTTCTGACATCTTGTCTCTTACTTGCCGTTTCACTAAAATAAAAACGTCCCAAATGTTGTAGCCAGTCCTCGTAGGGTTGATCTTCCAGCCCTTTGATCACTTTTGGTTGCCCTATCGTGGATGCATGAACATCCCCATCATCATCTCAGAACTGATCAAGGCTTCTTTGAGCAGCCCATGTACCAGTTCCCCCAAAATATGAATGCATTTCCTGGTATGGATGGGAGCTGATTGAGGCTATGTGTCTTTTTGCCCAGGCTTTGTGCATTTGAATTCCCCGAATTCCTGTTTTTCGATGCTTTTATTGGCTGTGTTTTCATCTTAACGATATTGATTTTTACATTGTACACTGCTCAGAGGTTCTTTTAAAAATATTAAGCAGCTCATAAATGCTTTTAAGCAAATTCAATTAATAATAGTTATTCCGCAAAATTTATAAACGTAAAAAAAAACCATCAAAGAGTTTACAAAAAGAATTACCTCCCCCTTTCCCCCTCCCTTTGTATTTCTGTCAAATCTCCGTCTTCAAATATTGAATTAAATATATGACTCAGTTCCACCCTGCAGACTGCATCCAGTGCTGTGCTAACAGAGTTCTGCTTGCATAGCAGGACTTCTTCTCCCGGGTTCCCCACCCAAATATGCTCTGGAGGTGTTCCTCAGTTTTCTAGAGCGAATTTTGAGGGTGTGGGGAGCATTTCAGGGAAGTGGGGTGGAAAGGAAAGTTCTGGTGTGTAAGCAGAAATCTGCTCCTTGAGCAGAATTGCAGCACAAGCTGCAACCCTGAGTTTCAGAACAACTAATGAGCTCCTGTATCGCAGGATAGATTTCTTGTTTCGCTGTCCTTGGTTGTTTTTAGTTGTTCTCTTATTGCTGAACACTTCAATGAAGACTTTTTTAAGCATTCACAAAAATCTGAGCCCTTCAGGAATGCTCCCAAAATAATGCTTGCAAAAAAAAAAAAAATGGAAAGGAAACAGTCAAACTTAATTATTTGACTCCCCCCGACCCACAAATGTAGAAAACCCCTGCAAAAAAGGACACTTGCACGTAATGAAATCATACAGCAGAGTGCAAAATCCTTTTGCTTGAATTGTATTGTAGGGTGTTGGACTAGATAATAATAATACATTTTTATTTATACCCCGCCTTTCCCGGTTCAGAAAACCGGGCTCAGGGCGGCTAACAAAAAATTTAAAACACTTAATTGATGCAACAAAAAACAGCTTAAAATACAGGATAAAACATGAATAGCAATAAATTCCAAATTCAAAAGTCAATTTAGAGGGGAAATTCATCCAATAAACATTAGATGATCACCAGGGCTAGCTGGCTAAATTAGTCCTATTTGGGCCAGCGAGGAGACCAGGGGAGAATTAGCTGTGGGATCCCAGAGCGGGTAATCTTCATAAAAAGGGGAGGGGGAGGGAAGGAAGGGGAATAAAAGATCAGGCTAAGTTCAAATTGAAGGCCAGGCGGAATAGCTCTGTCTTACAGGCCCTGCAGAAGGAAGTTAAATCCTGCAGGGCCCTGGTCTCATGGGACAGAGCATTCCACCAGGTTGGAGCCATCACTGAGAAGGCCCTGGCCCTGGTGGAGGATAATCTGACTTCCTTAAGGCCCAGGACCTCTAAACTATGATTATTCATGGACCTTAAGGTCCTCTGCAGGGCATACCAGGAGAGGCGGTCCCGTAAATACGAGGGCCCTAAGCCACAAAGGGCTTTAAAGGTCCTTTTGAATCCCTTCCAAGTCTACAATTCTGTGAATTAGTTTTGCCTTTCAGTTAGTAAGGATGGTGGGAGAAGATGAGAGTCACAGCAGCCAATATTGTGCGGTCTTGCAGCATTTGAAGGGGCAAGCATGACACCCACCTGAGGACCAGGCAACCTCATTTCTCCATGAGAAAGCTTAAAATGATGTTCAGGTGAGGCATTTGCCTCCCTACGATCCCACAAGAATTATGCTCTGGCATTGTCTCAGCAGCCTGCAAGGGATTCTGGGACTTTCCTTTGGGACTGCGCCTTGCATCATTGCTTGCGATCAAATTATTCGTGCTGCACCGACTGAGGATCGTTCTATCCTAATGGTGATATTATCCTCGATAGCTAAATGAAGCATCTTTGTTCAGAAGAATCATGTCAGGTGCTGTAAAGAAACATGGAGCAATGGGGAAGAAATTCCTGGGAGTGGCACAATATCTGTTTCACTTGTGCTTGCTCCCATCTTCACGGAGAATTGCGCTCTCTCTTCAACTTGTGGTTTGGGCCATTTGAGAGCCCACATTTGATGGTTGCCAGACTGCCCAGTGCTTTTACCTTTGATCCTTGAATCCCATCTTTCCCTGGAGCTCCTTGAGGACCCATCAAACCCTGCAGACAAACAGAACTGTTATTCGGGAAGCATATCCTTTGTCAAACCAATGAAGAACACCTCACGATTAAGCCAGAATCTCAGGACCTTTTTCCGATGAAGCTAAGAACAACAGCTTTGAAAAGACCTTGATTTATTTATGCCTTGCTTCCTGCAGACATAGTTTCCATCATCCCCTCTCTATCTCTCCTGAACCAACCTGAAGTTAGGGTGTGTCATGCACATAGCAATGTACCTGTTCGTTACCTGTAATGGGAGGCCTATGCACTCCCTAACTGTGGATATATTCAGGCCTGGCACCAGCACACAGCAGAGTTGGGCAAATGCCAAGGCCCCAGCTGTGGGTTTCTCTGAGAAGCCGCACACCACAATGCCCTGAAGTGGCTGATCTAATGTCACTCCAGGGCACTGGGGAAAAGGGAAATGACATTTCCCAGATCCCATGTGCTGCTAATGGGTGAGGGAGCAAGCATGCAAGCCCCAAACTGGAGGAAAGCCAGCCCCTTTGGAAGAAAGGGAATCTGAGCCAATATAGAATCACTATGTAGGTGTGGAATAGGTATATTTGTGAGTGTTTATAGTGCCATGTAGTGGTTGCACTAGATCAAACCTATCCATTCTGAAGGAAATCAGCCCTGAGTGCTCACTGGAAGGACAGATCCTGAAGCTGAGGCTCCAATACTTTGGCCACCTCATGAGAAGAGAAGACTCCCTGGAAAAGACCCTGATGTTGGGAAAGATGGAGGGCACAAGAAGAAGGGGACGGCAGAGGACAAGGTGGTTGGACAGTGTTCTCGAAGCTACCAACATGAGTTTGACCAAACTGCGGGAGGCAGTGGAAGACAGAAGTGCCTGGCGTGCTCTGGTCCATGGGGTCACAAAGAGTCAGACACGACTAAACAACTAAACAACAACAACAGTGTTTGCACATACACACACACCACAGGGGTTGCTAAATATGCATGCGGGACTTGACATCTTTCCTCAGGACCTGCAAGATAGAGCTGTTCCACCAAGCCTTTGGCCAAGGTGCAGTCTGACCCCCTCCTTCTGTAATTCTCATAGCACTCTAGCCCAATGGTTGCCATTAATTTGATTCTGAATTGATTTTAGAATGAATTGATTTTAGAATCTATTTCAATTAATTGATTGTGATTTTATGTAAACTGTGTTATTTTTTACTGTTGTTAGCTGCTCTGAGCCCAGCTTCAGCTGGGGAGGGCAGGATATAAATAAAATATTATTATTATTATTATTATTATTATTGTACCTCGGGTTAAGTACTTAATTCGTTCCGGAGGTCCGTTCTTAACCTGAAACTGTTCTTAACCTGAAGCACCACTTTAGCTAATGGGGCCTCCCACTGCCACCACTGTGCAATTTCTGTTCTCATCCTGAAGCAAAGTTCTTAACCTGAGGTACTATTTCTGGGTTAGCAGAGTCTGTAACCTGAAGTGTATGTAACCTGAAGCATATGTAACCTGAGGTACCACTGTATTATTATTATTATTATTATTATTATTATTATTATTATTATTATGTGACCCTCTGTTACTGGTGCAGTGCAATGATGGCTATGCAGAAGATTCACATCCCTTGATGGCATGACCCACAACAACAGGTGTGCCATCAGTTTGGGGAGCAGCCAGCTGGATGAGCAGGAGGACCCCCAAAGGCAGCACGCTTACCTCTCCCCGCCCCCTTTTTAAGTAAGTATAGTAATAAGCATTTTCATCAGGGCAGGTGGGAGGCAGCCCTTGCAAGACCATTAAGTCAAGGCATAGCTTTGTCCCCAAATTCTGGTTATTTTCAAACTCATGATGTCATAATGCAGTTCAATTTAGTTTAAAGAAGTTGCCATCATTTCCAATAAGAACACATTAAAGTAATCCCTTTTCCTTTCTTCTAAGTACAAACGTACAGCTTGCTCCACTCGCGATCTTTTCCATCTGGGAGACTGTTTGAGAGCTGGGCCTTTGGAAATTGAGCCGTCACGTTCCGTTGTTCTCGCTCCCACTTATAGCCTGTTCATCCTTGGCCAAGGTCATGTAAGCTTCTCTCTTTAAACTAGCTTATCCATCTGCAAAATCTCCATAATTCTTTTGCTGACCTCCTAAAGCGGCTCTGAGACTTCAGATAATTAATGTTTGCCAAACTGCAGGGCCCAAGAAAAGGGAATACAGAGCTAGCTAGTGGAAAAAAATAGCACCATTATGGGATTCCCACCTCAGAAGAAGCGCGGTTTCAAAGCAAGGCTTGAAAGCAACAGGAGAACTGTCTGCAATCCTGCCTGGGAAAGCTGCCAGATCATAATAATAGATGGGTGGAAATTACAAAGAGAGAGTGAGAGAGAGAAAAGTGTGTGTCATAATTACCTGCATCCCTGGACTTCCACTGTCTCCTTTGTCTCCTTTAATACCTGGTGGTCCCTAGAATTTGAATGCAGGGGGGGAAATGACTGAATGTATATTATCTGCACTGTTCCAGAGCTAGCATATATCTTTATATCCTCGAGCATTTCACAGATATAAAAAGGAACGCTTATGTATTTGTAAAACTGCTTTTCTCACACCTAGAGGTTTTGTACATGGAGGCCCACTCACATACGTATGTAAGAAAGCCCTCCTGGATCAGGCCCAAGGCCCATCTAGTCCAGCATCCTGTTTTCACAGGGGGCACCAGGTGCCCACGCAAAGCCCGCAGGCAGAACCTAAATGCAATACACTCTTCGCCAATTGCAACTCCCCAATTGCAAATGGCATTCAGAAACACACTCCTTCCAACAGTGGAGGTAGCACACATGTATCGAGTCCTCCACGGATCTGTCTATTTCGTCTTTTAAAGGCATCTAAGTTACTGGTTGGAAAAAGAGGGCATTTGTACACTTTGGATTTGTGCATGTGTGCTCATGTGTCCGGTGTCAGAGGATCACAATCCCCCCCCCCCCACAGCAGACTGCCAGGAAGGGATAAGACAAGGGAAGTTCTTACCAATGCTTTTTATTCAATATTCACAGAGAGAGGCTTAGAAATGCAGCCTCTTGGAGTAATGGTGTTGCTCCGGATGAAACCTCACCCCCTCCGTCTCTCCTACTTCCTCATGAGTCATCACTACGGGTGCTGGAAAGGGCCTTTTGCCTTTGTGCTCTCTGCTCTCCTACTTTCAATGCCTGCTGGGTTCTGGGAAAGGGGGGCTCTGGAATGCTTTCTAAGTCCATCAGCTTCCTCCTCCTCCTCTCCCATTATTTCCCAGCTTTTCCCCTCACCTGCCTCTGAGCTGTGATCTACTTCAAACCCTGTTGTAATTCTGAACTGTCTCCTTCTTCTCTGGAAGGCTCAGGCTGGGGAGGTGGTTTTCATTGTTCCTCCTCTGCCCAGTCCCTGACATCATGTCCCAAGAACAAAACCATGGGGATGTAGTGGCTACCCTCCTGAAGGCTATTCTCTGCTTGTTGTTCATTGTATTTGATTTAGGGGTGGGCACAGCCCATTGCCCTTCCATGGTCCCCAAAACGAATCAAGATTTTGAATGCAGCAGCAACAACAAAACGTGTTGCATCAAGCTAAGTCGTCCCGTTAGTCCGAGGACTTCTTCCTGTGCAATGTGTTTTCAGAGCTCACCTTACTTCTGTGATCAAGATCAGCTTTAACTGCTGGTGATGGGCAGGCGATAAATGTACGATACGTTCTTTCAGGTTACGTCCCGCGGCAACCCGGAAGTACCGGAAAGGGTTACTTCCCGGTTTTGCTGCTCACGCATGCACAGAAGTGCAAAATGACATCATGCACATGCGCAGAAGCGGTGAATAGTAACCCATGCCTGCGCAGACGCGCCGCTGCGGGTTGCGCTCTTTTCATGTTGCGAACGGGCCTCCGGAACGGATCCCATTCACAACCAGAGGTACCACTGTACTAATACTAATAATAGGATTTCCTCTTCATCTCTTCTCTCCTGTGCCCTCCGCGCCCCCTCAGATCTGCTCTGAATGGTTGGTGAAACTGCCAGAACAGATGTTGAGGGGTGCACAGGAAAAAGAACAGGAGAGGAAGTTCCACTGCACACTCATGGGACAACTTCATTGGCTACAACCCTGAGTTTCCTTTCAGGGATTCTTGCAGTCCTCAGCAGGAAAAGGTGCTCTGCTAGGAAGTGGAAGAGGCCAGTTCCTCTTGCCCCAAGGTAAGCGTTGGGTCTTTGGGACCAGGGAGAGGAGGAAGAGGAGAAGGGGTTCAGCCAGAGTTGGGATGGGCACATCTTCCAGCAGCAGGCAATGCCCATCTTGCTGTTTGCATTAATTTAAGCAATGGTGTTTGTCCTGATCTAATCTTTGCAGCCCACCTCAATTTAATACATGTTGCCTTGGGCCAATTTCTGAAGTAGTGTATATATGTGTGTGTGTTAGCAAAACCCACATGGGCAAAGAAAAGAATAAGAAAGAGACTTACTATGGGACCCTGCACAGTCATCCCTTGGGTGCCTGGTGTCCCTTGGTGTCCTCCTGGCCCTTCTGGCCCAACTTGCCCAGGTGGGCCTGGCTCACCCTAAAGCCACCAGATGCCAAGGAAACAAGGAAATGCATTCACACATCAGTATCTTGCAGGTGCTCAGATTCCCAGCCCAACAAACTCCCTTTGCAAAACCAAAGTCAAAGCTAGAGGAGAGCAAAGAATGAAAACCTTCATTCATTCATTCATTCATTCTCATGTTGCCTTTCTGCCAGAGGAGGACTTGAGGCAGCTCACAGCATAAATAAGATTCCACTAAAAACACACATCAAATATATATACTTTTTTAAAAAAAAAATCAGCATTTTAGTCCACTTTGCTCCCAAGCGATGCATTTTTATATGTCATATTCACTAATGTATACATTGGGTTGGAGAACTGGCCTGCAAAATGCAAAGAAGTCTGAATTTTGACGGATTGCTGTGGTTTGGCACCTGTGTTGTTTTGGGAAGTGCAGAAGGGGTAGGTTTGCATTAAAATGTGAACCAAATCTCTCTGCCACACCCCTCCCCCATTCATATGGGTCTCTATTTCAGTCATAGCTTGGGTCATCTTACCCAAGGGTCATCAAGGCCAACCCCCTACAATGCAGGAACCGCAGCTAAATATTTGAAACATTTGGGTTGATGTCTCCTCCCCCTGTTTTAAGGGGTTCTGTTAAAAAGCTGCTAAGGGACGTGGGTGGCGCTGTGGGTTAAACCACAGAGCCTAGGACTTGCTGATCAGAAGGTTGACGGTTTGAATCCCCACAACGGGGTGAGCTCCCATTGCTCGGTCCATGCTCCTGCCAACCTAGCAGTTCGAAAGCATGTCAAAGTGCAAGTAGATAAATAGGTACCACTCCGGCGGGAAGGTAAACGGAGTTACCGTGTGCTGCTCTGGTTTGCCAGAAGTGGCTTAGTCATGCTGGCCACATGACCTGGAAACTGTACGCCGGCTCCCTCGGCCAATAAAGCGAGATGAGCGCCGCAACCCCAGTGTCGGTCACGACTGGACCTAATGGTCAGGGGCCCTTTACCTTTACCTTAAAAAGCTGCTGCTGCAAGTTGTTTACTCTGTTTTGGACGAGAAGTCCAAATCTACATTTCGCTGCATCTCTGCTTGACTGTGACAGTCACTCTGCAGCAGGCGAAGGGAACGAACAAAGCCGCCGGAGCCACATTGGTGGGTTTTAACATTTCCCAAAGCTTTCTGCATTGCACATCAAAGCTGTTGGCTCTTTTCGTCTGTTGATCTATAGCAGAAAGGTAGCTCCTTTCTGCGGCTGTCACAGTGATTTGGGATGGCTGGGGTGGGGAGGGAGAGAAATCTGTCGTGGCCATAGTAAACAGCAGTGCAAAATCTAACACAAAGTAGGGGAAAGACCTTGTCATTCTGCACAGCAAAGCGTTATTAGGCCTTTTAAGATAGAGGTGCCTGCTCTCTGATATAATCACAATATTTTGCATTCAGGCATCGTCAATACACTGCACGCTGCCCCCTTAAATACAGCCCAGCCTCCTTCCTCAATCTAGATCCCTTGGAGAAGGAGAGATCCTGCTGCAGGCCTGTGTTTAGAGCCCTCCTATAGAGTGATATGGGAAGCAGGTGGCGCTGTGGGTTAAACCACAGAGCCTAGGGCTTGCCGATCAGAAGGTTGGTGGTTTGAATCCCCGTGACGGGGTGAGCTCCCGTTGCTTGGTCCCTGCTCCTGCCAACCTAGCAGTTCGAAAGCACGTCAAAGTGCAAGTAGATAAATAGGTACTACTCTGGCGGGAAGGTAAACGGTGTTTCCATGCTCTGCTCTGGTTCGCCAGAAGCGGCTTAGTCATGCTGGCCACATGACCCAGAAGCTGTACGCCGGCTCCCTCGGCCATAAAGCGAGATGAGTGCCACAACCCCAGAGTCGGCCACGACTGGACCTAATGGTCAGGGGTCCCTTTACTCTTTACCTATAGAGTGATATACCATAGTTTTCTGTGTATAAGACGAGGTTGTATTATTTAAAAAATATGTTAAAAATTGTGGGTTGTCGTATACAAAGATAGTGCATGGGGGGGGGAGTGGGACTGGTCGCTGCCGCGAGCCGGAGATTGTCAGTGGCTATTGGGCGTGTTATTGGTGGCTGTGGCAAGGGCTGGTGTTGATTGGCTGTTGCTGCAGTAATTTGGCAGGTGATTGGCGGCTTCTGCCGGTGAGGGGGCAGACAATAGGTGGCTTTCTGTAACAGCGAGTGGCAGTGCAGGTCAGGTGGGTGAGCTCAACAAAAAAAACGCTCAACAACTCCGGGCCCCTCCCCCTAAAAAAGCTCAGCAACTCTGGGCAATCCCCCCCTTTTCTTAATTTGGAGTCCCCCCAAATAGAGGCCGTCTTATACAAGGGGGCATGTTATACACGGAAAAATACGGTATGCGAACCCATTGTAGTTGTTTATTTTCTTGTTGCAATTTTTAATCATTTACCTTCGTCTGTTTACTTTTTATTGCGTTAAAAATAAAATCCAGAGCAAAAACTAAAAAAGGGGGGGGTTCAAAGAGGGGAAAGGGATCATGTTGAAATCACCCTGTTTTGTGGGCAAGTAATTGAAGTTCAAGAAACGCAAGTAATGTCAGCCTCAGGTTTCTAGTCCCTAGGGTGGCAGCTCTCTGACCCCATGCTCAGTTATATTGCCTATCCCCTTTGGCAATCCGCTTTTCTGGGTTTAGTGCAGAAATGGCCACTTGGGGTGGTTTGCTTTTAATTGTCTTTTTTTCAGCTGCCCTGACAATAAGCTATTTAGGTACGGTGGGGAATGCAAGGCAGGGGGCGTGGCGGGGGCAGAGAGCAGTTATCTTCATGCCACTGCAAAATCAACCGTTTATTGCCATGGTCAATGAACAGCACCCTGTGCAAAACTGCAAAGAATTGCTGAGGAGGAAGTCCCCTGATCTCTTTGGCTGCTCACATCTCGCTGCTATAGGGAGGGATCATACATCACCCAGCAGGAGACTCACACGCTCTTTGCTTCTTGGAGCCGAGAGCTGCATCGCAAAATTCAGAGCAGTGTGAAATGCAAAGGATAATAATGTTCTCATCTGTTTCGATTTATTTGTTGCCCAATACCAAATACATCTCTCAGGCAACTTGCCTATGGGAGTAAAAAAACAGCCACCGAGTTTAACAATAGCTCTATCACACAACCAAAATATCAACACAGAAACAGCACTAGACTCTTAGGTCAGGATCTTGTTTTGGGGAGTTTTGTGGTGAGGGGTTGTAGCTGCTATTAGTATTAATTTATTTGTATCTTTATTTTTAGATCTTAATAATAATAATAATTTATTATTTATACCCCGCCCATCTGGCTGCGTTTCCCCAGCCACTCTGGGTGGCTTTCAAAAGAATATTAAAATACAATAGTCTATTAAACATTAAAAGCTTCCCTAAACAGGGGTGCCTTCAGATGTCTTCTAAAAGTCTGGTAGTTGTTTTTCTCTTTGACATCTGGTGCGAGGGCGTTCCACAGGGCAGGTGCCACTACTGAGAAGGCCCTCTGCCTTGTTCCCTGTAACTTGGCTTCTCACAGTGAGGGAACTGCCAGAGGGCCCTTGGCGCTGGACCTCAGCATCCGGGCAGAATGATGGGGGTGGAGACGCTCTTTCAGGTATACTGGACTGAGGCCATTTAGGGCTTTAAAGGTCAGCCCCAACACTTTGAATTGTGCTCAGAAACATACTGGGAGCCAGTGTAGGTCTTTCAAGACCGGTGTTATGTGGTCTCGGCGGCCGCTCCCAGTCACCAGTCTAGCTGCCGCATTCTGGATTAGTTGTAGTTTCCGGGTCACCTTCAAAGGTAGCCCCACATAGAGCGCATTGCAGTAGTCCAAGCGATTTATGTAGAAATGGTCCAGTTTGGTTGTGCGCTTTTCATTTGTTGTTTGTGACTACTCTTGCTGTATTCGTAATTATGTCAACCTTGCCGTGTTGTAAGACGCCTTGAGCATGGTTTTAACTATGGAAAGGTGGCATACAAATAAAATGTGAGCACTAAGCATGATCACCACAGTCCCCCCAGTATACTGCCTCTGACAGTGGAGGGAGAACATTGCCATTATGGATAGTAGCCACTAACAGTTTTACCCTCCATGAATATGTCTGACCCTCTTGTCACCACCTGGTTTAGACGCAGCACCTCTTACCTTGGGGCCTGGCTCGCCTTGTTCCCCCTGAGGTCCTCTCCTTCCAGGACTACCCTGAAGAACAAGGGACAAAACAACAAAACCAATTCCTAAAAGCTTTCCTTTCCACCGCAGCAAACAGCAGGGGTGGCAAAGGCATTCTCTGAAGAAGATGGACCCCTTTTTGGCCCTTTTTCGGAAAGTGGAAGTGAAGATGTCAGCGCTGCCACCAGGCGGCAACAAAGATTTTGTTCGCAACAATAAGAGATGGGGTTGTGGTGGTGGTGGGGGAGCAGGAATAATTGGGGTAGCAGGAGGGAAAAGAGGTGGCAGTGCCACGGTAAAGAGGAGGGTGACGTGGGGGTCCAGTGGGGTGGGGTGGGGACCATCCCAAGACCTCCTGAAATCTGGGGCTATCCCTAGATGAAGAGTTTGGATTTGATATCCCGCCTTTCAATCCCTTTAAGGAGTCTCAAAGCGGCTAACATTCTCCTTTCCCTTCCTCCCCCACAACAAACACTCTGTGAGGTGAGTGGGGCTGAGAGACTTCAAAGAAGTGTGACTAGCCCAAGGTCACCCAGCAGCTGCATGTGGAGGAGCGGGGAATCGAACCTAGTTCACCAGATTACAAGTCTACCGCTCTTAACCACTACACTATACTGGCTGATGTTCCTAAGGGAGAACAAAATAGGTGAAAAGCAGCCACCAAGCGGTCCAGTAGCTCAAGAGTGAAGCTTCACCTGCCAGTCACCCAACCCACTTTGCCCACCGATAGAGAACAGATATCTGTGTAAGTTAACAGCAGAAAACCTTGTTAAAGGCGAACACTGCTGTACAAGGGGAAACATCTTATTACAGTGGTACCTCGGGTTAAGAACTTAATTCATTCTGGAGGTCCGTTCTTAACCTGAAACTGTTATTAACCTGAGACACCACTTTAGTTCATGGGGCCTCCCGCTGCCGCCGCACGATTTCTGTTCTCATCCTGAAGCAAAGTTCTTAACCTGAGGTACTATTTCTGGGTTAGCGGAGTCTGTAACCTGAAGTGTCTGTAACCTGAGGTACCACTGTACAGTGATGGGGGCCACATCCTTTTTTCTCCAAGTGCTTCCGACTTTGCCAGGCTGGCTAATCTGTATTCCAGGCACTTGCATCAAAATAAACTGTGGAAAATGGTTTGTGCTTGTAGAATTTCTACATGGGCATTCCGGCTGCGATGGAGAACAGAAGTTTGGTGGGGAGCAGGATGGTCGTTCTGAATTCATCCGGACTTGACCACATCACCAGTGGATCTAGAAACATACTAAACTGCAAGCATGCCCAGGTGATTCATGAACTATTGACAGATTAAGCAGTGCTCTGCTTCCCCACCCCCACCCCATTTCTCTTCCTTTTTTAATCCATCGGATTACTGTTTTGGATTAGGCAGTATCGAACAGAGAAGGCTTTGGTACAGATTGAATGTTTCCTGCACGGCAACAAATTCCAAACAGGACTTACATTTACATACTGACCATCTGGGTGGTTTTTACACAGGGAAACAAAACAAAATACAATTTAAGATAAAAGCCCTTCAAACTTGGAATTAAATTGCAAGGCAACGAAAGCAACTAAAATGGGCAAAACGACAACGCAGCAGCTAAAGCCATTAAAAGCCAGCGTAAATTCAGCAAGGGGAAACTTGGTGCAAAAACCAAAGCACCCTGTCAGGGAACTGCCATCAGTGCTGGAGGGAGAGAGAGAGAGCTCCAGAGGGATCCCAGAGAGCGTCACAGGATTGGGAGAGGCAGCCCATCTTATGGGGAAGGGAATCAGCTCAGCTCCAGTGGAGAAGGGGGGCAGATGGGGGAATCTGAGAGGGAGTCACAGGACTCCTTGCCTGGGACCAGCGGGGGGAGGAAGGGTCCTCCGCTGCCTACGCCTTCCTTGCGCAGAAGGCTTCCGCGCAGGGAAAGTAGGAGGCGACTGGGCGTGAAAGAACTTCTATGCTGGAAGAAGTTTAAGAAACTCCCACTGACGGATCCTGCCAGCGATTGAGACAGCCACGGGTGAGTGGCTGTCCGGACAGAAAAGGTTCACTTAGGCAACCCAGCCAGGTGTGGGCACCGGCTTACGCACGAGCAACCCCTTGAACCATTACACACCCAATATGTTGTAATTAGCAAGCCTGGGTGAACAGGAATGTATTTTACCTAGCACCTAAGAGACCACAGCATAGGCACCAGGCATGGCCCTTTGGAGCATTCCCTAAGGAGGATGCTACATAAAAAGAGCCATTTGGGGTGAGACCAAAGGCCCATCTTGCCCAGCATCCTGTTCTGACAGTGGCCAAGAAGATGCCTCTTGCAAGCCTGCAAGCAGGACTTGAGTGCAACAATGCTCATCCTCCTGGGGTTTCCACCAGCTGGTACCCAGAGGCCTTTGACGGAGGAAAGAGAACATAGCCATGTACCCTCTTAACACATCTCTGCTTTCCAAAATTGGTTGAAGTCGTAGGTGCAATTCTGTTCCCTGGGTGCTTATGCCCAACGCCATTTTTCTGGGAACAAAAGTTCAACTCACCGGAGGCCCTGGAGGCCCTGGGAGGCCTGGGATCTCAGAAGTGCAGCTGCAGGACGGGAGGAAGCTAGGGCAGACCTCTTCATCTCTCTGAAAGAGCAGCAAAAAAGATGGGATGTAGGAATGATCGTTGGATGTGGTGCACACTTCCGCCCGCGGACAAAGCCACAGCTGTCTGAACATCTTGCCCTCTGTCTAACCTTTGCTCTCTTAGTGGTCTGCCGTGCCCTGTCTGTGACCTTTGTCTCCTTCGTCATACATTGTGCAAGGGGAAAATGACGTGGTGGAAACAGGGGCCAAAATAACTTTGTGCCGCCCTACAATCTCGGGATTGGAAGATGTGTAAAGGTCATGGTCCAAAATGTATCTGACTGTTTTTGCATATTGTGCCAATAAAAGGAGCCTCCACAGAGCTAGCCGGCAGCTTGCCAATGCACAGCTCACCCGCATTACAACTCCTGCCTCATGTCCTTCACTTGAAAGGGACTCACAAGTGGAACTCTAAACCTGTAAAAAGAAACCCTTTTCTTGCAGGAGCAGTTGTGATTCTCTCCATGCCTTACCAACTTACTCTTCCCCCAACATTCTTTGGTGGAGGCAGCAATCACAGTGAAACTGGTATAAAACCATTGTGCAGTTTTATGACGCGGATGCGTCATAAATCCCCAATGGAGCCCCCATACTTACCATTGCTGGAACATCACAACATCTGTCCTCTTCAGGCCACAAACTGCTGCACACAATCTGCAGTGACTGCAGCTGGAACTATAGATACAACAGAGTTAGATAATGATGATTGTTGCAATTGTATTGCACCTTTCCTTCAAGGAACTCAAAGCGACGTACATCGTTCTCCCCCTTCCCATTTTATCTTTAATGGGTTTTTTTGGGAGGGGAGGGCAGTGAAGAAGGGTGAGGTTTAACTGCATTTGCTGATCCTTCCTAGTTTTGCAGAGTTATTGCATAGCGCAAGGGATAGTTTCGGTTTTGATTCATCTCAGTTTTCATTTTCCTGGCCTTAAGTTCCTTTCTCCACATTTTCACAACAGTTTGTTACTTTTTAAAAAAAATCCTTATGAAAATTCACCCGTCTGTTGGTGCTGAGTGACACCAATCCTGCCTGGTGTTGCTTTGCCAGTGCGTTCCCCATGGGCAACATGCTGTCAAAAATATCCCTGCAGAGAGCAGGATGGAATCATAGAGTCATAGAATCATAGAGTTGGAAGGGATCCAGAGTGTCATTGAGTCCAACCCCCTGCCATGCAGGAAGTCTCTGCTCGTCTCTGGATGAGCTGAAAACACAATCCTGCTTGGTGCTGATTGGACCCTGCCCACCTGCCCCAGTTAGCCTGTGGGGTAGAGGAAGATAGACATAGATAGATTAGATAGATAGATAGATAGATAGATAGATAGATAGATAGATAGATATCTGTGTCACTGGCACAGGTTCCCCGCCCCAGAATGAAGGCATGTGTCACCAATGCCATTTATCATCAAGAATGTCTAAAATTGGGTGGTGTTGTGGGTTAATAAACCACAGAGCCTAGGGCTTACCGATCAGAAGGTCGGCGGTTCAAATCCCCGTGATGGGGCGAGCTCCCGTTGCTCAGTCCCTGCTCCTGCCAACCTAGCAGTTCGAAAGCACGTCAAAGTGCAAGTAGATAAACAGGTACCGCTCCGGTGGGAAGGTAAACGGCATTTCCGTGCGCTGCTTTGGTTCTCCAGAAGCGGCTTAGTCATGCTGGCCACATGACCTGGAAGCTGTACGCCAGCACCCTCGGCCAATAAAGCGAGATGAGCGCCACAACCCCAGAGTCATCCGCGACTGGACCTAATGGTCAGGGGTCCCTTGACCTATGTCTAAAATTAAATCCAGAACTGAAGAGTGCTGCTGCAATTTCCAACTCCTGATACCTCCCTTCTGAATGACCAATGTGCACAAGTGATTGTGTACATGGATAAACCATAGCTCATATGATCTCCTGGTGAATCAAGGTTCCTCTTTGCACTGCATTTCCATCCATGATCACCATCTCTCGTGAGTATCAGTAACCCAGAGGGTAGGGTGGGGCAAAACTAATGGAGGAACAAAACAGAAGAAAATGAAAGTTGCAGCAAAGCTCTCTTATAGCAGAAGCTTGGGGTCGTTTTCAGTCTGAGGGCCACAGTCCCTTCTGTTCAACCTTCTGGGGGCCACACAACACTGTGCAGGGCAAGAAGCAAAAGTGAGTGAAGCAAATAATGCCACTTTTACTTTTGTACCGTGTTCTTACTTTTACACAGTCACACACCCCTCTCTATACTCCATCTGGACAAGCAAGGAGAGGGCCTTCTCGGTGGTGGCTCCAATTTTGGAACTCTCTCCCTAGAGATGCTAGACTGGCTCCCTCCTTGCTGTCCTTCTGCCAGCAGGTGAAGACTTTCTTGTTGCAACAGGCTTTTGGGAATCGAGTACTTTTAATGAAGGGACTGTGGCCGTGCTGTTTTTAAGGTAATTATTTGTATGGTTTTAACAGATTTAACATATGTGTATATTTGCAATTATCAATGTTTTGTTTTGGTTCTGGTCTTTCCCCCCCTGTGTTTTCAGCAGTTCCTAATTTTATCTGTAAGCCACCTTAAGTGCCATCAGGGGCAAAGGCAGGGCATGATGATAATATTAGGCAAGACGCATTATCAGAGTTCAAGGACACATTCCAGCCTGGCAAAAAAAAAACACCCAAAGAGGATGCAAATCAGGGCCGGTGAGGGGTGCAGCTGGGGAGAGCCCTGAGGTTACATAGCGAGGTTTAATGGCTTCATTTGGCCCACCTCTGTTATTAATAATTATACTAATAGAGATTACGGTGGACCAAGAACAAGGTTAAGGAAGGACAGAGCTACAGATAACTAAACTTTCAGTTTCCTGAAATAGCGACTCAAATCTTTCCAAATATGGAAACGGAAGCAAAAAAACTCTAATCACCTCCTACCGAGCCTCAGCAAGGCACCTCTGAGAATAACATCTCCTCTTCCTCCAACCCACGGATGTGTATCTGCCAAGATTTTTCTGTCTGCTGTGAAACTCCAGCTTGTTCCCACAGAGGCAGGCAGCAAACATCATTAGCATCTTTGTTTTCCCCAAGCCAGAACTCTGAGGTTTGTTTGTTTGTTGTTCAATTTTGAAAGCCTTCTTTTTTAAGAAAAAATCATGATGATGATTAAAAATAAATAAATCTCAATGTCTGTGAGCTGTGTTGGTCCAATGGCAATGACCGCTCCATCTTAGGAACAGCAATGTTGGAGTTCTCATTCACTCAACACCTTCTCCTGGCGGCTCAGTAATTGGTTTCAGAGACAAAACGAAAGTTTTACTCTGTTGCCATTCAAAGGAGGTGATAGGTAAGATAAGAAACTACCTGAAATAAATAAGCCAGCCTGTCTAAGAAGAGATCCATCCATCATACTATCCACACAATAACAGCTGGAGACATCAGCCCTTTGCAGGCATTCAAGCCCAGTGGAAGAGAATTTATATACGGAAGAAGGATTCTGGCTCCATGCCAAACAGATGTGCATCCATTGGAATGTCTATGCTCTACAGCTGGACTGTAGTGGAATCTTTGGCCCTCCAGATGTTGCTAAACTACAGTGGTACCTTGGTTCACAAACTTAATCTGTTCTGGAAGTCTGTTCCAAAACCAAAGCGTTCCAAAACCAAGGCATGCTTTCCCATAGAAAGTTATGCGAAGTAGATTAATCCATTCCAGACTTTTAAAAACAACCCCTAAAATAGCGATTTAACATGAATTTTACTATCTAACGAGACCACTGATCCATAAAATGAAAGCAATAAACAACGTACTGCAGTCACACAATCAATCAGTCAGTAGCTGAACTGGGTTCCACACAGTAACAAAAACAAAAAGAAAGAGCAGCAACTCCCCCCCCCCCCAATAAATGGCCAAAACAGACAGAGCTCAGCGTAACACTCAAAACAGAGCATGTTCGGCTTCTGAAAAAAGTTCGCAAACTGGAACATTTACTTCCGGGTTTGCAGTGTTTGGGTTCCAAGTTGTTTGAGTACCAAGGTAGCACTGTACAACTCCAATCACTCATAGTAAGGATGGGTCAATCACCAGAAATGATGGGAATTGTAATTAAGCGACAACTGGAGGGTCAAAGGATTCCCACACCTTCTCTAGCATTGACCACCCTGGGCCCTGCAGATGTTTTAGACAACAGCTCTCTTCAGACCCAGCTAGCAGGCCAGCAGGGCAGCGAAGGCTGGTGTAGAGGAATTCGATGTACACAGCTGCATGTGCAGGGGCTCTCAGGAGCCCGGCCTTTGTTGGACTCCCAGCCACGTGTGAAGAGTAGAGGTGCGCTGAAACCGCAGTTTCAGCAAACAAAATGGTACCAGAAAGGAGAAAGCTTTTGGGAAATGCTCTGGCTTGCATCCAACTTAATCCTTGCACATACAGAAGAACTTCCAGAAGTGCAATGGAATCCGCCCTCCCTCTCCTCTCGCACACGTATGTAAAGGTCAAGGACTCCTGGATGGTTAAGTCCAGTCAAAGTCGACTATGGGGTGCGGTGCACATTTCACTTTCAGGTCGAAGGGGCTGGGTGTTTGTCCACAGACAGCTTTCAAGGTCATGTGCCGAGCATGACTAAACCGCTTCTGGCGCAACAGGACACTGTGATGGAAACCAGAGCGCACACAAACGCCGTTTACCTTCCCGCTGCAGCGGTACCTATTTATCTACTCGCACTGGTATGCTTTCAACTGCTAGGTTGGCAAAAGCTGGGACAGAGCAACCCCGTTGTGTGGATTCGAACCACCGACCTTCTGATCAGCAAGCCCAAGAGGCTCCATAGTTTAGACTACAGCGCCACCCGTGTCCCAAACCTGCATCTCGCACACATGCCCCCCACCCCTTGTGTCCCCAGAACTGGTCTGGGGTTTCACCAAACCGTCAAAAGTGAGATTTGGAGGTGGCAATAGCAGGAGCTAGTTATGTTGTTGTTGCAATTCAGCTGGAGGAGATCCCCTATCACTGAATCTTGACCACCACCACCCCCCCATTAAATCTTGGCCACACCTTACAAATGTTGTTCCATAGTTGTGGTCCATCCCATCCTCCTAACTGAGACCTCCCTTCCTCCTAGCTATGCTTGATCTGTGCATTGTGGTTGAGTTTGCAAGCATCTTTCCACCACTGCTGGTGATTTGTGGTGGATGCTATAACTAGACTACAGTTCCCAGAGGGCGGGGCAAGAACGCGCATCATCCAAGAATGCGTGCCACTAGTATTATGAGAACTCGCGGAAAGTAAATGAGCTATCTCCACACCACACCACCACGTTTGCCAAGAAATATTGAGGGGGAATCAAGCTGAGGGCAGCTTTGCCATCCCTATTAAAAAATACTGTAACATAAAAGCTCTCTATCCAATCTATCCAATCAAGGGTTTCTTTAAAAAAAAAATTAAAAATTGTGCATTTCAGTAGACTGACTGAGTGGACAGAATAGCAAATGGACTTAAAACAAGCTCTGCAGCTCAAAAGGGTATTTTCATAGTTACATCTAGTTTTTTAAAATAGCTAATAACGAAGCAGGCACTATGGCTATCTGAGGGCAGCAGTTCTGAGGAAAGTTGTTCCTTAGCTACATTTCAGTGATTCAGATTCGTTAAAGATGCCAAAAAGTAATATGCAGCATATGTATTAAACAGATGTAAAAGAAAAAGAAGAAAAATGATTGAGGCTCCCCTCCCTCCCCCACACCACAAATCCAAGAAGGCGGCTGTCAATCAGCATCATATAGCAATTTTTAATATATATATATATATATATTCTTTTACAAGATAAACCTAAGAGCTCACTTGAATCAAAGAAACCTTTTTACAAAAACCAGTCGCATCCCACAATGGATGGATTTAGTGAGGAACTGCGACTCTTCTCTGGATTACTGCCCCTGCCTCCTATTAGTCACTGTCAGAGAGTGAAGGACGTAACAGGGCCTTTTCAGTGGTTGCTCTAATTATAATAATTATCACGGATTTCTGCTTGCGCAACATAACTTTTCCCCCTCTCCACCCTCCACACATCCCCAAAAGTTGTTCTACAGGTGCCCCCAACTCTCCAGAGCAGATTCAGGGACATAGCTGTCAACATTTCCCTTTTTTAAAGGGAAATTCCCTTATTCCGAATAGGATTCCTCGCAAGAAAAGGGAAAAGTTGACAGCTATGTTCAGGGAGGGGAGGGCTCAGGGTGTACATTGGGGGAGAAGAAAGGGAAAAGTTCTGTTGCTCAAGCAGAGATCCATGTGCTGAAGGGAGACTGACTTAGGTCAGTTTCTCTGAGTATACTCTGAGTAAAACCTAGTGGGAAACAACGTTTCTACTACAGCCAGGGCCGTATTTACGTTTGATGAGGCCCTAAGCTACTGAAGGTAATGGGGCCCTTTATAGGTCCAGCTGTCCTTTGCCCCAACAACAAATTAAATGTTTTTTGTGTTGAATATATGCTATATGGTAATTTATGGACCGAATAGGTATCTAAAGCCATTTGCACATAACAAAATATGTATTTTATCAAAGTAACTGTTGAACTGAAATACAATCAAGAAGAAGTATATTAATAGTGAAGTACAGTTAAGAAGAAGTATATTAATAGTGAAATACAGTTAAGTAGAAGTATATTAATAGTGAAATAATTATTAAGCTCTAACTTAAAATGATTGGGGGCCATTACTTACATGATTGGAGCCTACACAACACAAAATACTGTTGCTGAATGTAGGTTTTATTTTTATTTGTTTTTTATCTTATATTTTGGAAATGTACATCCAGTTGTTTTTTCCTTTAATTTTTTTGGGGGCCCCCAAGAAAGTGGGGCCCTAAGCTATAGCTTATTTAGCTTATACGTAAATCCAGCACTGACTACAGCAGAATGCAACCGAAACACAACCCAGAGCATCACAAAGGACCCCACAAGCCTTAGGGGCATCTCACTGGGGTCACTGGTCCCCCTTTTGGAATCAAGAGCCCCAACTCAGTCAGTCTACAGGGGCGCCAGAATAATTCTTGGTGGAATCCCAAAAAAGGGGCACATGATGAATGGGCATCACCTGCGCTCGGGCCAAGGCATTTCCCTCCTGCAATTTCTGCCCCGTGCTTCTACATCTTTCACCCAAGAGCACATGTTGACCTCAACTCACAGGAAACAGGACTCACCGCTGCTGACCCGCTCCGCGGCCCTCGCGTCCTGGTCAGTTTCCCGAGCATGACGAAGCCAGCCGTCGAAATGCTTTCTGAAGTTCCAAGCAATTTCTCCGATGTCTTCTTGCAGTCGATATAGAGCCTGACCCTGGAACGGCTCACAGATAGGTGCACCTGCTCAGCAGACAATAATAGTTTCATTGAGCTGCACCACGGGAGCTGGAGAGCTCGATGCGCCGTAACGCAACCTGACAAAATAATGGGCACGACACGGTGTAGAGCAGGGGGTGGCAGGAAGCAGATACCTAGGTAATTTTTTGGCAGATCCAGCAAAGATTTCTGCTAATGGTTTAATTACTCTCCACATCCCAAATCATCCTGCTGAAATGAAGAAAGCTGGATAGCAGTCACCATGAGAAGATTTTTGCATGGACTGTGTGTCCTGTTTAGTTCCCGGACTCCAAACAAATTCTGCGGCCCAGAATTCTTTAATTCTAATTTGTATCTTTCTTGCATCAGACTCTGGTTGGTGGATCTTAAAAGGTAAAGGGACCCCTGACCATTAGGTCCGGTCGCGGACGACTCTGGGGTTGTGGCGCTCATCTCACTTTATTGGCCGAGGGAGCCAGCATACAGCTTCCAGGTGATGTGGCCAGCATGACTAAGCTGCTTCTGGCGAACCAGAGCAGTGCACAGAAACGCCGTTTACCTTCCCGCCAGAGTGGTACCTATTTATCTACTTGCACTTTGGCCTGCTTTCGAATTGCTAGGTGGGCAGGAACAGGGACCAAGCAACAGGAGCTCACCCCATTGCGGGGATTCGAACCACTGACCTTCTGATCGGCAAGCCCTAGGCTTTGTGGTTTAACCCACAGCACCACTAGTAAAAGTCATAGGAGATCCTTCACACCAGGAGTCTGCCCTTCCGTGGGATAGAACAGCACCAGGCCACACGCACAGCATGCATTTAAAGCACTACAACACCACTTTAAAACTCGTGGCTTGCTTCCCCCAAGGAATTCTGGGAGCTGTAGTTCCTTTTGGGTGCTAGGAGTTGTTCAGATGCCCCCTTTTCCTCTCACAGAGGTACAATTCTTAGAGTGGCTTAACCATCGGTCCCTCTTCACAGGAAACGCTGGCAGTCATAGCACTTTCAATGTGTCCTATGTGTCAAATGAATGTGGTCCCAGGGCAGCATTTAGGGCTTAGATTAAGGTCAAAGCTCTGCTGTTCCAGGAAGCTTGCTGTGGCAGAGAGACCTGGGGAACTCTTGAGTATGCAGGCTTAGTTCACACATATCAGCATACCAGGTGGGGAAACATTACGTGGAATACACCAGACTGTGTGTGTGTGTGTATGTGTGTACTGTGGAGTGTTTCCCTATTAAAAACAAACTTTCCCTGCACATAGGAAAGCAGCATACCAGGAAGGCTAGGATAGAAATCCTATCGCTAACATCTAATGATCTATGGCAGAGCAACCACTTGTAAGATTTCCTTGCTGCAATCAAGAGTCTTGCAGTCCATGATATTGTTGACCTAGTGTATGAACTAGGCTTCAGTCTAAGCCATTTCCAATGGCATTGGTTTTTTGTAGGAGATAAAGGAGATTTGTCCCATGATATTTTTATTTTTTTTAAAAACAAACAAACTAGTGGCTACCAGTTGCAGTAGAACTAATTTTAGGAAAGGGTAGCCAATTGCATTTTGTGTCAAATGGGCTCTTAAACAGGAAATTTCAGTTGTATTTCCCAAATACCTTTTCTTCCTGCAATCTGGTCACTGGCACTCGGCGGAAAGCAAACTGGGAGAGGAGGAAACTGTGATTCTCTCTATCCCTGAGAAAAATGTAATAGCCTCTTATTTGGAGACGAATGCTGTGCTCTGACAAATGGGACACCGTCCAAGCCAATGAGAAAAGGAGAGAGTTTCTATCCTGAAAGGATGTGTGTTTTGAGAAGAGAGTCCACTCATAGCTTATGGACAAAAACAACCTCCAAAAATTATCTGTGCTATTTATGGGTGTAAAAATGGAGGCAGCATTTTCATGTTGGTTTTAATTCTCATAAAAGTTTGTCTCAGTTGATGCTGCATGAATCAGTATTTTTTACTTCATACTGGAAGTGATAGGCTAAGAGAGAAACTAGAGGAAGTAGGGTCCAAACCATCGTTTCCTGCCATTCTATTAAAATAATATTATTAAATCAGGATCCACAGTTGCTCCCAGAATTTTCTATCCTATCGAAGGGCAACAAAATCCATAATTCTGAGAGATCATTTTGCAAAAGGTTCTTAAGGAAGGGCAAATGTTCATTTGGAGTTCATCAAAAAATAACATCTTCAGGATGTGTATCAGAAATCCCGGCTCATCTGATCCCAAGTTTATGTAACAAGCTGCAAAAATGAAACCATGCCTAATAGGCAGGAGGAACTGAATTATGCTTTCATCTTTGGTGCTTTTGGCATAATGCGTGGAAAAGATGTGGGTCTCACCTAAGCTGATAGTGCAACACATTGGAGGAAGTGAGGTGGCAGTGGTGGTCCAGGAAAGGCTTTTCCAAAAGGAAATGCCTTAGTGGAGAAGTTGGAAGTAGAAGAGGAATGTGGATGGCTGGAGACAGAGGAAGTGCCTGTTCCAGGCAGAGAGAGGAACACATCGGAAATAGGAGAAGGGAACAGAGAAAGCATTGCCATCATCCCTTCCTTTTAGTAAGAGCCTGCCAATTCTGTGAAGCAGGCGTTGTCAAAGGCACAAGTCAATTCAAGAGCAGTAAGATGAGAACCAATTGGCTTCAGTAAGGCATTAAATATTTCACAGTTGAAACCCAGCTAAGCTTGAGAAGTGCCCAGAAATACTGGGCCCTGCCTCTTTAAATTATGGCTGTTGACCAAAGTGGACTCACAGATGATACTCCCTGCGAAGGTCATTGACTTGCCAAAGCAAAAAGGCAGAGTCAGAAATTAAAAGAGAGGAGCAAATTATAGAAAGGGGATAAGAAGGCAGAGGGTCAAAGACGAATGAAAGTTTGCATTTGATACATGCCACAAATATAGTGTGCATAGAGCATGCTTGGCAAATTCACACCATGATCAACTCCCGCCCGGAAACCAATGTCCCCACTGTGGAAGGACGTATGGATCCAGAATTGGCCTCCACGGTCACTTACGGACTCATTGTTAAAACAGTGTTTATGGAAGACAATCTTACTCGGCTACGAGTGATCGCTAAAGAAGAAGAAGAAGAATACACGCAGGTCTTGCTACCCAAACACAGTGTGTTCTCAGGAAATCATTTGTTAGGCGGGTGTTCACATAACAAATCAACCATTTCCACTGATGCCTATGGGGAAATTTCTAATGCGTTCCCAACCATAGACGTTTGTACCCCAAATGATAAAAAAGCAGGAAAACTCTCTCAAACCTTGCAAAAGGCAAACAAGGAAGTCAAATTTGCTCTCTTATTTGACCAAACTCTCCCCCCTTCCTCCCCGTCTCCCACCAGCAAAACACAAAGAAGGAAGGCTTGTTTAAGACTGCTTATTTGTTTTGAGTACTGCACGCAGGTTCGACTGTTTGGATATCTGAACCTGCAGTGTGTATGGCGAGGTTTGGGTACTAATGCTTGGTGCTTGAATAAGTGAATTTTCGTAAAACGAGTGTTTGGCTAGCAGGACCTGCATGTATTTACAAAAAACCCCACAAAAAACACAGTGCATGTGCAACATGTGATATTGAGTAGCTACAGCTCACTGGTAGCACACATGCTATGCTTACTGGTAACGACACATGCGACGTAACAGGCTGTATATAACAGTATAACTTCTATTTCAAAAAATCATTCAACATATCATGTCACAATATGTAATTCCACAGACACATGGAACACTACAAGATTGATATAAGCATTCCACATCGTGGTTATTGCTAATATAAGAACTGAATAGGCTGTATCTCCTGATCTATCCGCTGGACTTTAATCTCTCAGAATATGTTCCGCTCGTATGATAATTTGGTCTATGGAATTATATATTGTGACATGATATGTTGAATAAGTTTCCAAGCACAATTCAAAGTGTTGGTGCTGACCTTTAAAGCCCTAAACAGCCTCGGTCCAGTATATCTGAAGAAGCGTCTTCACCCCCATCATTCTACCCGGACGCTGAGGTCCAGCGCCAAGGGCCTTCTGGCGGTTCCCTCACTGCGAGAAGCCAAATTACAGAGAACCAGGCAGAGGGCCTTCTCGGTAGTGGCACCCGCCCTGTGGAATGCCCTCCCTCCAGATGTCAAAGAGAACAACAACTACCAGACTTTTAGAAGACATCTGAAGGCTTCTGTTTAGGGAAGCTTTTAATGTTTGATGCATTACTGCACGGGTGTCAAACACAAGGCCCGCGGGCCGAATCTGGCCTGCCAGACCTCGTCATGTGGCCCGTGTAGCCGCCGCCTCATCCTCAGCTGCCGCCTCATCCATTCGGCCCCCTCCCTCGCGCTACTACTCTCCGCCCACGCGCATCAGGAAGCCAACCGCCTGTCACCTGACGAAGCGCTTTTCAACGGTCGGCCCGTCAACTGTCGGCGGAGTAGCGGGAGGGTGCCTTTCCTCATCTACGGAAACCCAGCGGGGACACGGCCAAAGGCTCGTTTGTTAAATAATGAGGGGCGTAGCGGAGGCGTGGCGTTCTTTTGAGCGGAGCCCGTGATTGGGTGTCTTGGGACTAGAGGCCCCGCCTCAGGCCTGGCCTCCGAGACCGGCCTCCCTCCTTCCCTCAGTCCTAGGCTGGAGAGCGTCCAGGGAGGTGCTTCCGCTTTCGTTTTCCCTACTGTTCTCTCCCGCCCTGTGAACTGAGGATCGCATATTCCTTTTAAAAGCAAGGTGCTGCTTGCAAGGTAGAGAAAGGCTAGGATGCGCCAAGCAGACTTCGGAAAGGAGCCCCATGGAGTTTCCTAGCGCTTGCTAACAGGTAAATAGGTATACAATTGCAGCCGGAGTCGCGTTGGTCTATCAGCAGAGTGGGGCCGATCCAAATGTCCACGAAATAGGGAACATGCTGTGCTGAGATGTCAACCGCCCAACCACAAAAGAGGAAAACCTGGTTTAATGGTGAAGTTACAAGCACTTGACTTTAGTCACTGTCTTTTAAAAAAATAAAAAAAGATTTTGGGACGAGAAACGCAGACATGGGTGTAGCCGGGGGTGGCAGGTGCCCCCTTAATCAATAAAAAAAAATAAAATACAATTCTCAGGTTCCGACGCCCCCCCAAAAAATCTGACTACGCCCATTAATGCAGACTTAATTAGATTAAGCAGTGGGATTTGAGCTTCTGTCTTGGGCTGCTGGGACAAAGAAGTAAGTAATCACTGCTCCATTTGTTTATGTGTGTGTGGGGGGGGAAATGTAGCACTTACCTACACATCTGGATAAGGACTCACTTCTTCCTTGCCCTTACACCTGCCTTCCTCAAATAAATATTCAGCCCACAAATTTTGGAATTCCAGGACCGTAGATTGGGGAGCTACTGCATTTACATGGAAACTTTGGCAATATTTGTATGTTTTTTTTTTAAAAAAATACTGTCTGTTACCAAAAATCATTTTTCAATAAATTGTACAATAATTGTACATTTGAATATCTACTTGCCATTATTCTGACTATGTTTCTGCTTTCAGAGCTAGTTATTACTTACATTATTACAAAAAACAGTAATAATTGAATGCAGTGACAATAATTTATGATAATAAAGAGTGGACACATAGTCCTACAGATACAACCGGCCCTTTGAGGGTGACCAAACTGCCGATGAATTTGAGTTTGACACCCCTGCATTATTGTATTTTAATATTTTGTTGGAAACCACCCAGAGTGGCTGGGGAGGCCCAGCCAGATGGGTGGGGTATAAATAATAAATTATTATAATAATATTATTATTATTGTGTGTGTTTTTAAAATAGAAGTTATACTGTTACATACAGCCTGTTACGTCGCATGTGTCGTTACCAGTATTGTATTTACGTAACGAAAGGTTCAGCAGTGTTTTGTACGCTTACAGCAGGCCCCAGATTCATACAGCACCCCCAGTTGAAACAGATCTCAGATAGCAAGGCTAGGAAACATTTTGGCTCGAAACCTTGCAAATCTGCTGCCAAATAGAACAAACAATTCTAGCTTCAGAGGACCAATGGTCTGACTCAGTATAAGGTCACTTTATAGGTCCAGCTAATTGCGTCAGTTTAATTTTCAGATCATTTTAAAATCCCTGAGTCACTGGATCCTAATTATTATTTTTTTCTTTTTGCAGATTGTGCCCATGTCCTTATTGCATATCTTCTTGGAAACTTATTGCGTACATTTACCTAGATTAATGCATGCAGACAGGAAGTGATTTAGTAATTCATTATTATGCTGGCACACACCCCATCGTTCATTGCTATCTCGGCACGTACAAACACCAACAGGTTAGCAAATGTCCCAAGGATATTTCTAGAATCGCCATTTAGAGAGGAAAGGAAGACTTTAAAAAAATAAAAATCATCCTGAATGGATTTCTCCTTTGGATAAAGGACCTTGTGAAAACTGCCGTAGAATATCTTCTTCACTTCCTGCTGGTCAAAAGTGACTTCCTCGACATCAGCTTCATAGTCACGGTGGAAATATATCAAGGATTTCTTGTTGGCTATAGAGGGGGAAAGATGACAAATAACCCAGGGGTTATAAGGAAAACCAAAGAGGACAGTGGACTATAGGCTTTGTACATGCTGAAGTAACAACAGAAAAATAGTAAAACACATACTTGTGAGAACCGAAAATCTGAGTGAATGGAACAACATCTCAAGAGATGGTCTATGGCAGGCATGTCCAAAGTCCATTTCAGGGGCCTAATCTGGCCTGCCAGTTGATTTAATCTGGCCCCCGTGGCAGTATATGGCCTGGGGTAAAATCCTTTTAAAAAAAAGCTTGGCAACTTCAATCCTAAATAAAGCTCAACAACTTTGTGGTAAAAATGGGGGGGGGGAGCTCAACAACTTTCGGGGTAAATCCTAAGAAAAGATCAACAATTTACAACTTCAATCCTAAAAAATGTCAAGAACTTTGGTCGGCCCTCACGTATCAAATCTGGCCCTCTTTGAAAAAAGTTTGGGTACCCCTGGTCTACGGGAATCATAGTGTATGTCTGAAAATATATGAATCATGTACACCAGTCATTTGAATCTTTCCTATTGAACCTCCAGTGCCTACTGAATTCTTCTTAAAAACTCCAGGAGTCATTTTAATTTCATTTGATCGTTTTAACCCATTTTTACCATTTTGTATAGTATTTCTTGTACATTGCTTAGAGACTATTGTAATTAAGTGGCACATATATTTTTAAAATGAATAAAAATCTATTGCTACCCACTTTTGAGCTGGGGAACCCCCAAGGGATGAAGGCTCAGAGCCTGGGGACTGGTGGTGGGACGACGATGAGTGGTCAGAGGGAGAAGATCGGGAGATGACTGTGAGGAAGGGATGTCAGAAGTTAAGAGGTAACAGGGTTTAGTGAGGAGGAAGAGGCTGTAGCAGGGAGCAGTCCAGAATCTGAGAGAGAAGCAGAGGCTGGAGAGGATGGGGCCAACAGGCAGAGATCAGGCAGGCTGCTGAAGAAGCCAGGGGGTCTCCTGCTCCTGCTGCAACCAGCTCCTCTCCGCCTTGGTTTCCCAGGACCAGAAGAGGTATGAAGAGGGCAGAGCAGAGACAGCCACTCCAATGAAGTCTCAGATTGCTTGGGAAGGACCCAGGGAAGGAGGAGAGCTGTGGGAAAGTGGGGACCATCAGTCCTTGCGACTGCTTCATTGAGGCAAGATCTGCTGGGAAGAGTTGCTGTGCTTACGGGGCATGGCCTCCTGAGCTGTTTGTTTCTTTGAATAAAGAATTCACTGATGCCGTTATTACTGACCTGCTCCTGACAGCAGGGCACCAGCAAAGAGCAATCATGTATGCAACCGGCTGCCATTTTGCATCTTGAACCAGCCATCATTCTGGGGCAGTTTAGGCTCACATCCGCACCATACATTTAAAGCAAATTTAAGGCAGATTTAAAGCATGTTGCTTGCCCCCCAAAAAAGATCCTGGGAACCACTTCACAGAGCTTTCAATTCCCAGCACCCTTCACAAACTACAGCTCCCAGTTTTTTCTGGGGAAGCCGTGTGCTTTAAAGGTGTATTAAACGTGCTTTCAATGTCTGGTGCTGATGTGATGCCTGTTCAAGCATCGCCTGTTCATAGCAGGCACACAAATAGTGCAGAATACTCAGAGAGAATTCTGCCAAGCAGCTGCTTTGTCTAGGTGACACAAGGAAAGAAAAACGTCTGGAATTTTCTCAGAAAATTGTCTTCCGGGAAATTCTGGCTCAGCTGCCCCATCCCCCATCCCTTGTAGCAACCAAATCTCCCTGTCGAATGATCAATGAGCCTCCTTACGGTCAAGTATGATGCCCAGTACAGGCTGGAAGTCCTCATCTGTTATCTGCCACACAGCGAAGGCTTCCCGAGGGCTTTCTGGCAGGAGCCGGAGGAGGAAAGTGATAGTGTATTCGGTTGGCATCCCAGAAGGAAACACTTCGCTGAGGAAATAAGTGAAGACACAAAAAGCTCTTCTAAGCAGAGAACATTGGAATGGCCTCCAAGAGTTAATCCCTGGTGCCATGGCAACAGACTGAACACAATTAAAACCTACCTGAAAGAAATTTGAAGAAAGCCCTAAATGACATAGGTCCGAAATATCCATCCTCACAGATGCACCATCTTGCATGCCAAGATCATCAGGGGGAGCTCTCTTGGTGCTCCCATAGCCTTCAGAAGTGTGGGGTGGCAGTGGCCCGGGAGAGGGCTTTCTCTGGGGCAGCCCATAAACTGCGAAACACCCTCCCCACAAAGCTGCATCTTCACTATACAACTTTTGCCACGTGATTTTATGATTTTATATGTGTTGAAAGCAGCCCAGAGTGGCCGGGGAAATCCAGCCAGATTTGGGGGGGGGGGTTATAAATAATAATGTTGTTGTTGTTGTTGTTGACACACCTCTTTACCCTGGCCCTTGGCCGTCAAGGTACGGTATTTTGTTCTGTGGGACCCACCTCTTTTGCTGAATTTATTCTGTCTTTGCTCTGCTTGAACTGAACTCTACAATTCTATGATTCTATGACTACATCAAATAAAAGAATTCTGGTGAGCACTGGGGTGCAGTGTTTTGTTCTGTTTATATATACCGTATATATTGTGATTTTAAGTTGTGAACCAACCTGAGATCTATGGGTATGGGGCGGTATACAAATTTAATAAATAATAATAATCAATATGATGAGCATCACGTATCGGCTTCCTTGGTGTGATAGTTGCCAGTTCTCAACTTCATGGCAATGAGTTCAATCCAGACTAAGTAAGCGGATCTTAGTTCCACTGAAATTAAAGGTAAAGGGACCCCTGACCATTAGGTCCAGTTGTGACCGACTCTGGGGTTGCAGCGCTCATCTCGCTTTATTGGCTGAGGGAGCCGGCGTACAGCTTCCAGGTCATGTGGCCAGCATGACTAAGCCACTCCTGGCGAACCAGAGCAGCGCATGTAAATGCCGTTTACCTTCCCGCCAGAGCAGTACCTATTTATCTATTTGCACTTTGATGTGCTTTTGAACTGCTAGGTTGGCAGGAGCAGGGACCAAGCAACGGGAGCTCACCCCGTCACAGGGATTCGAACCGCCGACCTTCTGATCGGCAAGTCCTAGGCTCTGTGGCTTAACCCATAGCGCCACCCACGTCCCTTCCACTGAAATTAGTGGTGGTTAAATTGTGACTAACTCGTCCCATGGGTGTTTTTGGGACCCATGTTCAATTAAGAATGCATGGATGCAAACCAAAGGTCAGGTCTTACGCTCATGCTTTTCTCCATCTTTAAAAATGGCATCATGCCCTTGAAAGGGCAAACCGCCTTCTTCTTCTTCTTTGTCTTCACATATTCTGGCTACATGAACAAACCAACTTGAGTCTCTGAACATTTTGACTAAGGGTACTCTGTGGAATCTCACAATTCGATGCTAAGAAGCTTTGCTTCTTTAAACAAGATTAAAATTATCCCTATGTTTCAGCAATTAAACTTAAAAAGGAAGCTACAGCATGCTTCTTCATAATCCAGTCTGCCTTGCTTTGCAAAGCTGTAGTCAATAATAGAATCAAATGGGATACATGGCGGGCCATTATAAACCCCAGATTACAGAGAAGACTCTGGGAGGCAACTCGACAAGCAAAGTCATGCTCCAAAGTCATCGATTAATGGAGACCTGCACAACTTGCAGAAGGCCATAAAACTGTGGCAAAGTTGACCCAGTATTTATGAACAGGTGCAGATATCCTCAGGGTAATCGAATGGCCAGCTTACACAATGATCATAAGCAAGCACACCAGGCTTGTGGGGAAAGACCATAGCTCACGGGTACGGCATTTGCTTTCCATGCAGATGGTCCTAGGTTAAATCATTGGTATCTCCTGGTAGGGCTAGGATAGATCCTAGTCTAAAACCCTGAATAGTGTAAGATAGCTAGTGTAAGATAATACCAATCCAAGTTTACAGACCTGACAGGGTGCACATGACCCCATGGGGGAATGAACACTGGACCCCATGGGGTAATGAAAACTCACCCCAGAGCTCCCCTTGCTAGCTAGGGGTGATGGGAGTTGTAGTTCAACAACATCTGGGGACCCACAGGTTGAGAAAGGCTGCTTTAGCAGGTTCTTTCAGCTGTAGGTAGTCTTGATGGTGAGACCATGATTTCTGTGGTCTTGGGTTGCGGTTTTAGGCCTGGGGTGAAATCCTTTCATCTGTCAATTGAATAAGGGGTGTGTGAAGTGGTGACTCACCCCTCCTGCAGCGGCGTTACCAGGGTTCCCCATTAAAAGGGGAGTTGCGAGGGGAGTCACTGGCCAAACGCTGAAAAGGCAGTCCCCTCAGCTGCACAGAAAGGGGAGCTAGCTGTGTAAACAGACTTTTCACAGTGCCTCCCTTTGTTCCAATTAACCTTGCTGTGCCTCAGTGCCCCAGCATGGGGGACTGAGAGGGATACAGACCCAGTGCCTAAGCCAAGGTTCCCTACATCTGAAATTGTTAATAAAGTTGTGGCCATTTTAATCCCAAAATACGTTGTCGCATGTAATCATTGCTCTGGGACTGACTCCCGGAGGAGCCAGGGTCTGCAACTGGGCACACAATGTAAGAGAATGCCCTTGTGAATAACATATTAAGGGTGGAGGATGGAGTTTCATGTGGTTGTGGTAAGGGTTAACTCCCTCCTCATGTGCCGTGGCCCCAATCCTGATTGCCCCCTCTCCATGGCTGCTGGTTAAACTTAGAAAATTAGACACCCTTAATTTTGACTGTGCAATGAAAGTCACAAGGGTAGTGAAGATGATGGACTTTATGGAGCTAGCTGACCTTACTGGAAGAATCCGCGACCAGAAAGAAGAGGAATATCAAGAAGATTGGAGGAAATTTAAGGACTATTTGAATAAATATTGTAATATTAAAAATTAGAAGTTACTTGAAAGTACCAAATAGGCCTAGGATTAAATTAGGATTTATTTAAATAAATGGGATTTAAAACATTAAGAAAAGTGAAGAAATTTGATTACAACTGGAATATTGTGCTTTAATAATGATATTGGAAAACTGTTACATTCAGACACAAGGAAATTCAGAAGGAAGGGATTAGAGGAAGTCAAGTAATATGTTCACAAGATTGGATTTTTAAATAACTAAGCTTGTTTGTGTGGTTTATTTGTTTATGGTTATTTGTTATAGATGTTTTCCTTTTAATTTTTTTATTTTGTAATTTTATTTTGGTTTGGTTTTTTGTTGTTGTTGTGCAGCATTCTTTGCAGTATGTGTTACAATTGTATAAAATCTAATAAAAATTATTGGGGGGGGGGGAAGAAAGTCACAAGGTCGTTTGGTTCCATGTCAAGGAGGAAGCCACAGTGCTCTCCCATCAATGTTTTCCTCCAAAAGCTGGTTGAAAGTTTGTTTGCTCCTCCCAAAAGTGACTGCAAGGAGAAGGGGAATTCTTAGGCATGTCATCAGAAAACTGCACGTGGCAGAGATCCATTTGCCTTATCTGATGGCCGGATAGATAGCTGCTTAACGATACCACGAGTGTGAGATAGCAAAAGCAGAAGCACTGAGATGAGATATAAGCATATCGAATCAGACCCTGCTGATGAAACATCTCCAGTACCTCAGCTCGCTCTGGCAGCATAGCCAAGCGGCTTCCTCAATTTATCCCAAGGCATTTCAGAAATCAATTTATGGGCCTCTGCACAGAGACGATGCCATGAAAAGCAACAACCTCCTTTGTCCTCTGAAAGAGGTGCTTCAGAAACTCTGAATTTCCACCCGAATCCGCCAGCGTGGGAGCTTCAAACTCCAGTTGCTTTCTTCTGTGCAGCAGAGATCATTTCTGCCAGAACCCCAGAAACACCTCCACCCAATGATACTAATAATTATCAGGTTGCTTGAGAGTATTCAAAGCAAGGGAAGAACTGAAGCTCAGTGGTAGAGCACCTGATTGGCATGCAAAAGGTCTCGGTTTTAAATCCCTGGCTTCTGCAAGCACGGCTGGGTAAGATTCCTGTCTGAAACCCTGGTTACAAAGAGTTCTGAGTGACATAGACCATTGGCCTGGTTCAATATCCTATGTTCCTAAGTAAAGCAATTCTTCTTAACAACTCTTTCATTAACCTTGTGTTAGGGCTGCCCTGAATAGTCTTTAATGGCGAACTTCACTTTGAAATTAGCACATTTGACAGAGCCGAACAAATTACCCAAATCAGCACTCACCTTACTGAACATTTGCCCATTTACAAGGTGGTTCAGTGCCACTCATTTTTTTTTATTTTTTACTTCTCTTCACTGTTTTCCTTCCCTGGCCCCTTCCAATCACTCTGTCTGTGAAAGGTTTTCAGCTTGCCCAGACAGAATGACCTCCCCTCTCCTCCCCTCGCACATTGTTCTGGGGGGGGGCGTCCTCCTGACCCCTGCCGGAGCCAATTTGGGGGGAAGGCACAAGGGGAGGAAAGGGGAGACAGCCCTGTTGTGCAAGTGGAAGTCCTTCTGCAGGGTTTCTGCTAATGGGGCTGTTTAGTTGAATTCCACCCAAAGTCCCTAAGTGACCTGCAAAATTCAAGAGTGTGAGGCATAACACAAAATCAGAAAAGGAGCAACCCGTTACAATAAAGACTGTGCAATCACCCATGAAACAGGCTTAAGAAACAGCAGCCGTGAGTGGTTCTGTCACCCTACTAATAATTGACCTTGCAATGAGGCTTCTTAATCCAGTTTCCCGTGTAATATTATTATTATTTATTTACATGCCACCTGTCTCAGTGGGTTGCCCCAGCCACTCTGGGCGGCTCCCAACAAAACATCAGCCATTAAACACTTCCATGTTAAGAGATGCCTTCAGGTGTCTTTAAAAGTCAAATAGTTCTTTATCTCCTTGACATCTGATGGGAGGGCGTTCCACAGGGCAGGTGCCATCACCGAGAAGGCCCTCTGCCTCGGTCCCTGTAACTTCACTTCTTGCAGTGAGGGAACCGCCAGAAGGCCCTCGGAGCTGGAACCGAGTACCCAGGCTGTACTATGGGGCTAGAGATGCTCCTTCAAATATACAGGGCCAAGGCCATTCAGGGCTTTTAAGGTCAGCACCAACACTTTGAATTGTGCTCGGAAATGTACTGGGAGCCATACACTTTACCTTGTCTTCCGGGTCAGCTGGATATCCCTGAAAAGAGTGTAAGTGTGGATTCCTAGGAAGATGTAGGGTTCCATAGCAACTCCTTTGATGGAGGCGTACTCCTTTTCCATCAGTCCAAACACCTCCATCATATCATAACCTGGAGAAAACAGAGAACCAGGAATATAGTGGAATGCCTTGTCTGTACTAAAAGCAGCAATCGCCACAAAGGAGGGGAGGAGCAGGGGGCTGGAGATCAGTTCCATAGCAAATGTGAGATTTGAACCCAGAGCTCCCAGGTCCATCCCCAGTTCTTAGAATATGGGATTCCATCAGCTCTTGGACAAGGTAGATTGTTCCAATGGGTGTGTATGTGTGAAGTTTGGGTGAATCAGCCATAAAGATTTGCCCAGTCGCTCCCAAATAGCATCAGCTTGCGCGTTGTAACGAAGAGGCAAGCAAAATCCTGGCAGAAAATTAAACTGCTCCTTTTCCCATTTTCATGTCTCTCCCCACACACTTTAAACTGCTAAGTGAGGGTTGACCTGAGTTGCATGGCAAATACATATTTTCCCACAAAAAAGAGAAAGGGGGGACCTCATCCCCCAGCCCTCGGAGCTTCCTTCCTCCTCGCCGACTTCTCATTAAAGCTCTGTGAGTCACTTTCTAAAGTCTTTAATGCAAGCAGGCTTTGCAATCAGCAATTCCCTCCCCCCTCCCCAACCCATTCGCTTATCTGAATTTATGGAAAGCTGAGGCCAGGGTGCGGGCAGGAGGAAGGAACAACTGGAAAGGAGATAATTATATAAATAGTAAAAGGGACGCATAAAAAGAAGGGAAGGAGGGCTTTTAATCAATATCCTGCCTCCACCAGGTTCATTTCCCCATAACCCAGTTCTAAGTTTTATCTATCAAGATGGCAGTATGTAGTATGGGGATTAAAATTTGCAAAAGACCCCGGCGTTGAAATCTTCTCATCTCAATTAAAGTTTGCACTAAATGTTAATAATGTTATCAAGGGAAAGTTGAAGCCACAGCTGTAGACCATATATAGCTATATGCGGTTGGTATCAAGAGGACTAGGTCAAAGGAGCGCAGCTGAGGCACTAAGCAATTCTGTTTGTGAAATCCTTTCAATTGCAGAGGAATATTTGTAAAAGAAACATTCCCTTGGATTTCTCTGGCGGGATCACATGCTCAGTAATTGGCGTTAGTGCAAAGGCTGAGCCAAACATTTTCAAGCAAACGTTTTTGGTGCCATCAGGACAGGGCGGGACAACAGATGGCAAAATATTTCCAGAAATAACCCCCCACCCCACAAGGGTATCTTTTCCATTCTAGTTTGCTGCTCTTTGTAGCTCCCAATTAGTTGCAGCTTGCAAAACAGCACTTATTCCCCCTAATAACAGCAACATCGTCACACAACCAATCAGCTTGGGCTACGGAATGATGTCACAGCAGGCAGATAAAGCCAATGTGGAGCAAGGGCAACTTGCTCTCTTTCTCTCTAGCTAAATCTGCCTGCACAAATCCGCACCCAAATGGGGACCAAGGTTAATGCCAAAGATAATAGCCCTATATCTGAGTCCTCTGTGGAAATATGGTGGTCCAGTGGTAGCAGTGTGAGGGGAAGAGTGGAGCTGTGCTCAGCAGTTCTGCCCCCTCCATTTTGTCACTGCTAGCCCCAGTATGTTGGAGGAGAAAGTATTTGTTGCATGCCGCCCCAGAATGAAGTGGGGAGCCAATTCCATGTGTTTAGATTTCTTCACTGCATGGGTCAGCATAGAATATGGTGACTAGGCAAGGATAGTGTCATGAACACTTCTGCCCAAAGTATAAGAGCACGATATGAGTTAAGAAGCAGCCAACAGGAGAGAGTCTCGCATTCTTCCCAGGCAGCTGTAAATAGTAGTATCTCAACTCCCCCTCGCTTTAAGAATGACAGGAATGCAGAGAGTGTGCTAGAGAGAAACCAACTCTCTCAGGAAACACAGGCAGTTTTGGAAGGCAAGAGGGAGAGCAGTTCCTCACCGGAAGGGGAGTTAGTTAGCCCAAGGAGCAGACATATGGGAAAGGTTTTAGATAGAAAACAAAGCCAGAAACGGAAGGGTCATAGGTTCAGGATATTCTGCCAGAGCCGGAAGCACTCCTCAGAAGGGTCAACTGATTCATAAGCATTGGACATACAGTTAGGCGTCCGAGGCTTATTGTTTGTATTGCAATAAATCTCCCACCTAATTACAACTTGTGTGCTGTGTTATCAAGACAGCAGCCTGGGCTCCTGACAGATAGCAAGCATGGCCTGCTCTTCCACTCATGCTGCTAGGGCTTGGGTGTAGCCTCCAGCTATTAAAAGTAGGGTTGATGCCACCCTGAATGGGCCACCTGCAAAGTCCTGCCCTTGGTGGTGGGAGCAAACCCACTGCTTCCCTGAGAAGTGGTACAGAACTCAGGCCACTGGCCAACAGTACTGAACCCCAATTCTAAGGCTTAACCAAAGGCCATTAATTAGGACCTCATTGTCTATTATAAAGAATTCTAATCAAGTTGTAAGCATGTGGGCAGGGCCTAATGTCCCTCAGTGGCTATTAACCAGAAGGCTGGTGGTTTGAGCCCACCCAGGGATGCATTGCAGGGGGTTGGATTATGTTTCCAGCACCCGCTTGTATCTGTTATATAGCACCTAGATCTTTGAGACACTGCATAACCAAGAGAGGAGGGCTCTCTCTTTTTTTGCAAAAAAAAAAAAGGAAGAAGCTGGCAGCCTACCTTGCAGAGAACCTTCCATGGAGTCCAGGACAGGGCAGTCTTCAGAATGACATGGAACAGGTGGAAAGTAAGAGACATGAAAGGAAGCATGGATATATTAATTAACCTGAAGGAGAACAACACAAAGGGCTCTGGAGCCTGTTGAATCAGGCCAGAGGCCCATTAGTTCCAGCATGCTATTCTCACAATGGCCAACCAGATGATGATCAAAAGTTTGCAAGCAGGACCTGAGCAGAAGAGCATCCTCTCCTTTTGTGGTTTCCAGCAACTAGTATTTGGAAGCATTATTGCCCTGAACTGTGGAGGTGGCCAGCAGTCATTGATAATCTTCTCCTCCACCCATTTGCCCAATCTCTTTTTTAAAGCCACCCAAGTTGGTTGTTATGCCTGTCTCTTGTGGGAGCGAGTTCTGCAGTTTCGTTATATGCTGCATGGAGAAGTCCTTTCCTTTCTCTGCCCCAAAACTTCCAGCATCCTTCTTCATTGGATGAATAATTTCACACATTTCAAAGGGCCAACCTGGCTTTGAATTTACATACAGTCAAACCTGCTTTACAGTGATTGGAACCTATAGCCCAGCCTTACCCAACTTTTAGAAGACATCTGAAGGCAGCCCTGTTTATGGAAGTTTTTTAATGCTTGATGTTTTATTGTATTTTTAATATTTTGTTGGAAGCCACCCAGAGTAGCTGGGGAAACCCAGCCAGATGGGTGGTGTAAAAATAATTTATTATTATTATTATTATTATTATTATTATTATTATTATTAATTATTATTATTACTTCCTGCCTTCCAGATGTTGATGGACTATCTGCCATCTCTACCCACCGCCCTGTGACTATTGACCATGCTGACTGTGTCTGATGGAGTTCCAACAACAGTCAGAAGGAACCAGTCTGCGGATGGCTGATGCAGCCTAATATGGTCTACTCTGACTGGCAGAGGCTCTCCGGCAGGTGTGGAGCCCAGAAAATCAAAGGTAAAACTTGCATATGATGCTCTGCCCACAGGCATGTGGACCTCAGAAGGTTGCTCTGAAAGGAATGTGGCCTTCAGACAGAAAGCAAGACCCCTAGACAGCATTTTGTTGTTGATTATGTTGCTCTGTGGCCTCGGTCCAATATCCTAGTCTTCAAACTGGGGGCCAATCCACTGCACATTATTTTTTTTATAAAAAAAATATGTTGTTAAATAGAACATTTGAATGGGACAAACAGGTTTGGAAATGCCTGCATCGTTCAAGTCCACTCATCACTTTGCTAGGGCTGGCTGCAAAATTGTCTTGACTTCCAGCTGCCTTGGAGAATGGCGATTTCTAATCCTTATTATCCCGTGCCTGCTGTTCTCCCCACCATGAGGGTGCCTTTATTTCCCCTCCCCCTTGCTTGTCAAAACCTTTTCATTTTGATGAAAGGTGAATTACTGCAATCACAGTAAAATGTTGCACTCCATTCCAGCCATGCAAGTTGGGGGGGGTTTCGTTTCATTTCTTATTTATTCCCTGCTACCGTTTTCTGTTTTTCCAGACCGTATTCTGTAAAGTGCAGCTTTCACCTTGCAGTTGTTTACCCATACAGACTAAAACGGCTGCCATAAGAATGAATTCAGGAGTAAGTGGGCCATCGCATTATATTAATTGTACATGGTGAAAAGGAGTGAGCGCTTTTCTCCTTTTGATGCCCGTTCAAGCCAGCTGCGTTTCGGAAGGCAAAGTGAGTTGTTTTGCAGAAAATAATACAAACACTTTGGCATACGTCTGCAGTTCACCTTTTACAGGAAATCCCCTGCTAAATCCTCTCTCATCCTTTGAGCCAAGGAATCAAAAACTGGGAGCCACAGCTCATACAAATCAGAGATAAGAGAGGAAGAATCAAAGGCTCTTTGGTGAAGAGTTAGAAAGTGCTCTCCATCTAAATGGGTTGAGTGGGGAAAAAAGACGCCTTCAGAAAGAACCAAGCGCTGCAGTTATTTGCTTCTGTATTAGTCCCAGACAAAGGGGGCAAGCTGGAAGCCGGGGAAATGGAGCATTTGATGGTAAAATGAGAGGTGCCCCTGAAAAGCAAGGACACTTGAGAGGGTGTCGCGTTTTGTGATTGTCTTTCTGAGCATCTGCTTAGGGCATATGATCATTTTTACAAAAAGTCTTTCTTACTTAAATAGCACCATCAATCAATGTATCTAGAACATGGGTAGGCAAACTAAGGCCCAGGGGCCGAATCTGGCCCAATCGCCTTCTAAATCCAGCCCATGGACGGTCCAGGAATCAGCATGTTTTTACATGAGCGGAATGTGCCCTTTTATTTAAAATGCATCTCTGGGTTATTTGTGGGGCATAGGAATTTGTTCATTATTATTTTTTAAATATAGTCTGGCCCCCCACAAGGTCTGAGGGACAGTGGACCGGCCCCCTGTTGAAAAAGTTTGCTGACCCCTGATCTAGAGTTTTATAGAAGAGGTGTGTGCATGCACACGAAAGCTCATACCAATAACAAACTTAGTTGGTCTCTAAGGTGCTACTGGAAGGATTTTTTTTTATAGAAGAGGAGTATTGGAACATAGGAAGCTCCCCCCCCCCCCCCCAGTATTGTCTACACCAGGCAAGTCCAACTTCAAGTAGTCAGTGATCTATGATCCAATATAACAGGCACGCCCAACATGTAGATCACTGAAAGTTTGTGGTAGATCAACGGCTCCCCCCCAAACAAGCTCAACATTTTTTGCCCTGTACCCCCCCAAAAACGGGGTTTATCTCCTCCCTAAAAAAGGCTCAACAAATTTTGCCTGCACCCAAAAAAGGGGGGTAGCTCAATGTCAGTTTTTAACTCTGTAAGTAGATTGCAGTCTCTTGGGAGTTGGCCACCCGTGCAATATAAAAACTGGCAGTGATCTACCACCCAGGGATGGGTCCAGGGTGGGTGACAGGGATGGGTGCAGGGTGGGCGAGCGCTGGCTGCTTCCTCCAAGGGGGGCAGAGATGGGTGCAGGGTGGGCGGGTGGGTGCTGGCTGCTTCCCCCAGGGGGCAGGGATGGGTGCTTCCCCCCAGGGGACAGGCACCAGCTGCTTCCCCTGACATGGCAGGGGTGGGTACAGGGTGGGCGGGCACATGCCGACAGGGCCGGGTTGGGTGGGTGTCCAGAGTCAATACAGTCCCTCCTGCGAGAGGAGCTCAGGACAAGGTGTGGCTGCTCAGGCACGTCTCCAGAGGATTGACCAGAATTCATCCAAGGATCGGCAGGTTGATCGCGATCGATGCATTGGACATGTCTGATCTACACTGACTGGCAGCAGCTGCCAATAGTTTCAGGCAGGTATCTTTCCCTGGTCTACATAGAGGTGCTGGACACTGCATTGCATCATTTCATCCATGCAAGCATTTCAGAGTTCTGGGCAGAACAATTCCCCTCCTACTCCTCCTGCCACCTATGGGTTCCTGGGGTTCTCCCAAGCCTATCTGAGGAGGTGGGGACATGCTGGAGAAGGCTGAGAAGATGGGTTTGGTATGCACCCGCCTGCCGCCCAAGGAATCTAATTCCAAGGAGCGTCAAAACCAAAACCCACAACCCACCCTTTCCATGACATTGCTTGGCCCCAGTTTGCTGCTGTATTCCATTTCCATTCTTCGCTGCAGTTCCCTGATAAACACCCAACCGAAACCTTTGCAGTCTCCAAAGGAGTTGCAAAAACCCTTTCCCACAACATTTATATTTTACAATTTATTCCTTGGCAGATTATTGTTGTGGTGGTTTTTAAAAAATAAATAAATAGCCCTGTTTGCTCAACACTTGCTACAAATCCTCTTGCTATCGTGTTTTATAGCCAGTCATTTGAGGAGACACCTGTGACCAACTCACTTACATTAATAACACAATTTACAGAGGAGTTGAATTAATTGAAAGGGTTTCCGAAGCACATTCATAGCTTCCCTATTCTGCCAAGGGCACAGAAATAAATATCCTCTCGCTGAATAATGCCAGACATTTGTTGAAAATAACTCTACACCTTGTGAATTTGCATTTGTTTCACCTTGGATATGCGTTGGGAGAGAAGGAGGGAGGGACCCATTTGTGGCTTAAAGAGCTCCAGGAAAATTGTGCGAATGATGCCAGGAAAGGGATGAGGGACTAGAAAGAATATGAAAATCCAGCAATCGTCAAAACATTGATACTGGATTTTGAAGGTACCCTTCCATCTCCTGTCAAAGTTGCTTGATGTCTGTACCAAACAAAAATAAAATTAGAAAGGCACAAAAAAAGAGGGGAAATCATCACGACACAGGTAAAACTGGTAAAGTAGCAAAAATAAATTGCCTTACCTTCAGCTTTGAAAGGGTAAGATCCTCTTATTGTGGGCAGTCTGGCCAAAAGAGAAGCTACGGGAAAGATAAGAATAGATGCTTATGTAGCTCAGGGATGGGGAAGCTCAGGCCTAGTTAAATGTGGCCCTCTGTGCAATGTGCTCTACTTGGGGCTACCTTTGAAGGTGACCCAGAAACTACAACTAATCCAGAATGCGGCAGCTAGACTGGTGACTGAGAGTGGCTGCTGGGACCATATAACCCCAGTTCTGAAAGACCTACATTGGCTCTCAGTACGTTTCCGAGCACAAATCAAAGTGTTGGTGCTGACCTTTAAAGCCCTAAACAGCCTCGGTCCAATATACCTGAAGGAGCATCTCCACCCCCATCGTTCAGCCAGGACACTGAAGTCCAGCGCCGAGGGCCTTCTGGTGGTTCCCTCCCTGCGAGAAGTGAGGTTACAGGGAACCAGGCAGAGGGCCTTCTCGGTAGTGGCACCCACCCTGTGGAACGCCCTCCCACCCTATGTCAAGGAAATAAACAACTATATGACTTTTAGAAGACATCTGAAGGCAGCCCTGTTTAGGAAAGTTTTTAATGTTTGAAGTTTTATAGTGTTTTTAATATTCTGTTGGGAGCTGCCCAGAGTGGTTGGGGAAACCCAGCCAGATGGGTGGGGTATATACAGTGGTACCTCTGGTTGTGAACGGGATCCATTCCGGGGCCCCGTTCGCAACATGAGCAGAACGCACCCCGCGTCTGAGCGTGTGCAGGTCGCGATTTGTTGCTTCTGCACATGCGCGTGACGTCATTTTGAACGTTTGCGCATGTGCGAGCGGCAAAACCTGGAAGTAACCCTTTCCGGTACTTCCGGGTCGCCGCGGGATGCAACCTGAAAATGCTCAACCTGAAGCAAACGCAACACGAGGTATGTCTGTATAATAAATTATTATTATTATTATTATTATTATTATTATTATTATTATTATTATTTCTGTCTGGTCCTCAGAAATCTCCACAGGCCACACACCCCTCTCTCCAGGCCACACCCCTCACCAGTCCTACTTTAGGAGGATAAAAGTCAAAGGATAAATTTGCATTTGTTGGTCTGCCCGCTTTTGCACCCATTACTGGCATGTGCCGAGTGCGGAGCCCAGCACAGTGCGGCTTCGTCTCTCGCACTGCAGAGGAGCAAGCCATCGAACGGCACCACACTTAGCTTCCTCAGTCCACTCAGCATTGGCCCCGCCAGCAAGCATAGAGGGGGCCAAAGACCTCTCCGCTCCCATAGTTCAGCCATGCACTGGGGGAGCACAGAAGAGGGATGATTTCGTCAGCTGGGGAAGGGATGCCCTGCGGGGGAAAGAGCGTGCCATACCTGTAATCCCAGAGGCCCACACTGCAGCTGGGGCCCCCATCACAACAGCCCTGCAAGGCCCTACAAAACCTAGGGCTGAGCCCACTGTTTTGCCTACCTGTCTGGCCTATGGTCGATACAGGGTCACTTTCTCCTGTGAGATAGACTGCGGAAACCATCACCATGTACAATCGATTAGGAAGCAGTGAGTGGAGAGTGATTGACTTGCTCCTCCCAGAAACAGTTATCTGTGGAAAGCAGAAGCTGCAATTTTTGCAACCCTAACAAAATACTCCATTTCGGGTGATTCGAAAGTCAATGCAAGGAAACATCCTTCGTGCAATTTTTATTTTTTCCATCCAGCAAATTATTCAGTGATTGGACCCAAGGCCCACAAAATATATGTATCGTTGCAACGGGACATTTAAACTGTGAATAACTTTTTTTAAAAAATAAAAATCTCTACCCTATCTGCCGTTATTTCCCTCACCAGTTTTCAGAGGAGCTCAGGACGGTGCGTAACCTTGTCGCACAACAATCCTGAGAGGTAGTTGAAGCTGAGAAAGAACGGCCGACACAAAGTCACCCAGCGAGCATCATAATTTAGCATAATTAGCTACTCTATCCAAGGTGAGCTGGCATAGCATAGCACTTAGGAAGCCAGACTAGGAATGAGGGGACCCAGGTCCAAACTGTTAGAATTCCTGCTCCGTGATTGCAGTCATGGGATTCTTGTCTTTCACATGAGGGTATATGTTTTGACTCCACAGAGTGGGAAGTGATGGAGACAGGATTTTTGTGTTACTGTGTTCCATGAAGTGGGACTATTGTCCTTTGTTCTTTCTCTTTGCTGTCTGATGCTAGAGAGAGAGGGAGCCGTGTTGCAGTGCTCCGTGTGTGTTTATAATAATAATAATAATAATAATTTATTATTTGTACCCCGCCCATCTGGCTGGGCCTCCCCAGCCACTCTGGGCGGCTTCCATAGAAACAAAAAATACAGTAAAATATCACAGATTAAAAGCTTCCCTGAACAGGGCTGCCTTAAGATGCCCTCTAAATGTCAGGTAGTTATTTATTGCTTTGACATCTGATGGGAGGGCATTCCACAGGGCGGGCGCCACTACCGAGAAGGCCCTCTGCCTGGTTCCCTGTAGCTTATATGTTTATATGTAAATAAAGTAGATTAGCCAAAATGCTGAGTTGCTGAGGTCTGCCACACAAGGTGCGCTAACTCTGCAGATCCCTAAGTGTGCCGGTGTCAGCTGGCATCGTTCACTGTGATGTTCAAGCTGAATAAAGCTTTTGAAGCTCCCGAATGAAAGACCAGGAGGGAGAGAAGATGCCAGTCGGACATGTGTCTCTGCCAGGGTCCTACTCGAGTGCAGGCTGAACTCCTGACACAAATGTCCTCTCAGCCATGAAACTTTCTGGGTGACTTTGGATCAGCTGCAACCTCTCACTTTAATTCATCTTATAGGGTTGGTTGTGAGGAGAAAATGGGTTTCCCCTCACCTATTTTTTTTCCGCACAGCAACCCTATAAGATGAATTAAAGTGAGGGGAAGCAAAATCTTTCTATGACTCTTCTTGGGCTTTCAGCTCTGAAACTTAACATATTTGGTTTCTTTGGTTTCAATAAAAAGTTTATTTTCCAAAACAATAAAACTTAACGTTTTTAATTTATGTCATCTTTCCATGCTATTCACTGCTGAACTGCTTGTGCGTTTTAGCATAGGCAACTCTGAGTCTTGTGTGGCTGTGGGTCACATCAATCAAGTAAGGAAGTGTCTAACAGGGAAGCCACACCCCATCTCCCCAAGCTCCACCCCTGCAAAAAACTTACCGTTTCCTGGTGCTTGGTTCCACTATCGGGAGCGTAGCTGAGTCTGTAGTGCTGTACAGCGCCCTCTGGAGGATCCCAGTGGACCTGGAAGCTGCTGGGTGTTTCTGAGTCCACAAAGAGGTTGCTGGGGGGATTCTTGGCAGCTGTGCGAAAAGAAAAGTTGTTGCCATGTATAATTTCTTTTTACTACACTGTCGATTTCAATGGTTTTCTGAATGTTTTTAATTTCTTGTTTTTAACCGTTTTTTGTTGGTGATTTTAATGTTTCTTGTAAACCACTGTGCCGTATTATTAAGGTTAGAGATAAAGGACACCTGGACAGTTAAGTCCAGTCAAAGGCAACTATGGGGTTGCAGTGCTCATCTAGCTTTTCAGGCCAAAGGAGCTGGCGTTTGTCTACAGACAGCTTTCTGGGTCATGTGGCCAGCAGGACTAAACCACTTCTGGTGCAATGGGACACTGTAACGAGTGCCAGAGCGCACAGAAACACTGTTTACCTTCCTGTCACAGCAGTACCTATTTATCTGCTTGCACTGGTGTGCTTTCAAACTGCTAGGTTGGGAGCTGGGACAGAGCAATGGGAGCTCACCCCGTTGTGTGGATTTGGACCGCCAACATTTTATTACAATCAAGCGGTATATAAATTTTGCTAAAATAAAAGCATGGCTAGAGCACTGAAGAAAATCACTCTTTAACACTCAATTATCAGTTCAAATTGCAAAGTTATTTCAAATTTTTCCTCTGGTGCCTAAAGGGTGTCACTTTCCAAAGGCTGGGGGGGGGGGGAGATTCTCCAGCCATCAAGGCACATTACCATGATTATGATAAACTGCAAGAAAACTTCTCCACCAATCATTTCTGATTGTGAGCAAAGGATGATCAATTAGCATCAGTTCCACTTTGCTGCATAGCCTTGTCTGAGACATTACTCCTTTTTTTAAAAAAATTATTGCCTGGTCTTTGGATTCTGCAGGAGATTGTAGTGTTGTCATCCAGACTCATGACTTGTGAGGGTTCTTTTTTTGGGGGGGGGGGGCAAATCTGGACACTTCTGGCCTAACTGGATAAAGCTGTCGGCAAAGGCTTCCGTAGTGCCTCACTATGCCCAAAAGTTGCTTGCTGTGTAGCTCATTAGAGAACTGTTTGCTTTTCAGCTGCCAGAAAGAAGAGAGAACATCGCAAATTGAGACAGGGGGTTCGGAGGGGGGGAGGCAAAAGTTACCTCTGAGGCTGGGAGTACAGGAGAGAACAAGATCTTTGAGGAGCTTGATTGTTTAGGTGAATGAAGGAAAGCTTCAGCAGAGTCTCTCTGAAAAGGAACTGCTAAGATGAGACGGGAGTCCCAAAAGACGAGTGCAAAACTGTACAGAGTGTGTCCTAAGGCGGCATGTATATTTGATCAAAGACAAAGGAGAGAAGCTTAGTAAACAACACGGGGTTCTGTGCAGCCGCGCCAGCCTCTTGAGCAAAGGGGGAAGAGCCAGCCCTCTTATCTTGTTTTACATTCCGGTGCCTACTTTCTAGAAAAGGAGTGCTGGAGTTCAAATGGGGTAAATGCACCCAGAGCACATTATGTCCTGACCCTGGACCGGAATTCCTCAAAAAAGAGAGTCCTCCGTCAATTTCAGCTCCTTGGAGAAGATGGAACCATATCCTGGTCCATCCTGCAGGGGTCCACAGGTACCAGAGCATGTCTCTCTTGTCCTGAACCCTGAGGAGATACCTCCTGCTACTGGAATCTGATGGTTGATCCATAGTCTCCTTGGGGAATCAAGAGAGTCCCCAAGGAGAGATCTCCACAGGTGGAAGCCCCATTACCTCAAAGGAGCCAACAGCTGCAATGGCCCTTTTAACTGGCCGGGACTCAGGCTTCAGAGGGTGGAACCTCCTGTCAATCACTACCTAGCCCTCAAATAGTTGCAGCAGTCCAGCACCTTGCTGGGCATCTTGGATGCTTGGCCTTAGCTGCAGGAGCATCATTTGTGACCATCCTTTGATCTCTCTCCAAGGTGCTGACTTTGGCTTGGCTCCTCGTGCTTTCAGGCTAATTAAGAATTTTGAATGTTCCAAATCTGGAGTTAAATTTGGAAGTTATCTTGATTAAACCAGGACTTTGGATGGTTAGAATATGGGACAGCGGAAACCAGAGGAACAAGAAAGGAACAGAACTGGGAGAATTTGTTTCTCCCAACAGCACTGGGTTGCATTCAACACAGCACTAAGTAGATTTCTCCATCAGTGGTGGGTTTTCTCCTTGTGAAATGGAACTGTGCCCACTTCTCCTAACCCTGCATGACCCCTAAATCTGTTCTGGGTTTCCCCCAAACTCTTCAGAGCGGATTTGGTGATGGTACAGGGTTTGCATGGTGAGAAATCCCTTTGCTCTAGTGCTATTCCTTGCAGTAATGCAAAAATATACGTGAATACCATCCTTTTTCTTAAGCTATGAGAAATGGATATAGGAATTCCAGTGCGTTGCTAGAGGGTGCATCAAAGTTGGCTCCATAACCAGTTGTATCTTCGAGCTCTCTATGGCAAAGGCTGTTGTTGTTGTTGTTGTTCTAGCACCCAAGTTGAGAAGTCCCTTCTGAGAATTTTACGATGCAGTTCACTGACCAAGAAACGTGTATAAAAGTATGTATATATAACAAATGCATTATATTAGATGAAATAGCTTGAAAAATGCTAACAAATTTTCACAGGGACTTTGGTGTGCATTTTTTAAATAGCAAACTCATAAAGAAATATGTTGAACTGATGAGGTTTTTTTAAAGAGAGAGAGAGAGAGAGAGAGATGGAGAAAAGTTTTGAGTTAATAGATCCTCTCGTCCTTCTCCATAATATAGAAGACAAACAAGGTCATCCTTGTTGCTGACCAGGGTGCAGCATTTTCCTTGCTAAACCTTTGCCTGTAATGGAAATAGAAATATAAGTGTTCCTTTCCCGCTTCCAGTGGAGCCTGAGGTCATCTTTGAAAGTTATACTGAAGTTTTCCATACCTCACGTGGAACCTCATTGATTCCCCTCCTTTGTTTTCTAGTTCTCTGTTTCACTGAAGCCAAACCAAAGGAATATCGACTATATTTTGCTCTGGGCTATGGCTGCTCTCCAAGCAGCCAAGGAGAGGCAGAAGAGCTTTATGACTGGAGAAGCTGACCTCTCTCTCTCTCTCTGTGATGTGAAGCAGACCAAAGGGGATAAGGTCAGCCCTGGAGCAGATAGTTCAAACTCCTGAATTCCCAAAAATTCTAATATATACATAAACTCACAAGGTGTATGCCACAATCCTCTGGAAAGGTCTTCTGCAAGTGCCCCACTTTTCCAGGAGAACTTCTCATAATCTTATCCCTTTTCTGGGGAAGTAGAAGATCATCCTCTTTGCTAGGTATTAAAAACTGGGGCATCCCCTTTCTTCTGTTTGTTTCAAGTTAGGGAGCACAAAAAATAATGGAGAGCAGGTTTTTTAAAAAAGGAGTAGTAGTCATAAAAATGTGGAATCCAAGCAAAAATATGTCATTCAAAGGAAAAGATAGGTGCCTAAGCTTCCAGTTCTTCTGAACAGAAGCAATCTATCTGACTATGGGGTTGCGGCGTTCATCTCGCTTTCAGGCTGAGGGAGCCGCCGTTTGTCCACAGACAGCTTTCCGGGTCATGTGGCCAGCATGACTAAACCGCTTCTGGCACAATGGGACACCGTGATGGAAGCCAGAGCACACAGAAACGCCTTTTACCTTCCCGCCGCAACAGTACCTATTTATCTACTCACACTGGTGTGCTTTCAAACTGCTAAGCTGGCAGGAGCTGGGACAGAGCAACAGGATCCCACCCCATCATGGGGAATCAAACCATGACCTTCTGATCAGCAAGCCCAAGAGGTTCAGAGGTTTAGACCACAGTGCCATCTGCACAGACGAATATGCAAAGGTCACTAAGCTCCCTTGTAACTAACCTTCTCCCATTCAGGAAAAGGAATGGTGAGAGGGAGCAGAGGTAATTTTCTGCCCCCAAACCAGTAGCCTAGGGCAGGTCTTCTCCAGCCTGGTGGCCTCCAGATGTTTTGGACTTCCCCCACCTGGCCTACAATTCTTGGCATTCTTGACCATTGGCCATGCTGGCTTGGGCTGATAGGAATTGTAGCTCAAAACATCTGGCTGGGTAAGGGTGATCTATGGAGTCTTCAGCTGGAGTGCTCTGTTATCCCTGACCAGTTTTACAGACAGCCTGAATATATGATGCCATAGTCCTCAACCCTCACCATGAGGACATAAGAAAAGCCTTGATGAATCAGACCAAAGGACCATGTATCCCAGCATCGCACTGGGCAACCAGATGCCTATGGGAAGCTTGAAAGCAGGACCTAAGGACAATCTCCCCTCTTGTGATTCCCAGAAACTGGTATTCATGTTAGAATTCCTGCTCCGTGATTGCAGTCATGGGATTGTTGTCTTTCCACACAAGGTGCGCTAACTCTGCGGATCCCTAAGTGTGCCGGTGTCAGCTGGCATCGGTCGCTGTGATGTTCGGGCCATGTTGCAGTGCTCTGTGTGTGTTTATATGTAAATAAAGTAGATTAGCCAAAATGCTGAGTTGCTAACTAAGTTATAATTAAATGGGATTTAGAATGTTAAGAAAAGTGAATAAGATGGATTATAATTGGAAATTGTTTTAGTTTAATAATGATATTGGAAAGCTGTTACTTTTAATTACAAGGAAACTCAGGGAGGGATTTGAGGAAGTCAACCAAGATGTTTAAAAGGTTGGATTTGTGAATAATTAAGTTTGTTATTGTTTATCTGTTTATTGTTCCCTTTTTTTCTTTCTTCTTTTTCTTTTTCTGTTTTTGTGTATCATTTTGCTTTGTGGTTTGTGTTATCATTGTGGAAAATCTAATAAAAAAATCTATCAAAATAAATAAATGCTGAGTTGCCGAGGTCTGTCACGCATGAAGCTCAAACTCTGTGGATCCCTAAGTGTGCTAATGTTGGTTGGCATCGGTCGCTGTGATATTCGGGCTGAAGAAAGCTTTTGAAGCTCCCAAATGAAAGACCAGGAGGGAGAGAACATGCCAGTCGGCTATGTGTCTCTACCAGGATCCTACTCGAGTGTAGGCTGAACTCCTGACATACTGTTCAGAGGTCATGATTTCTATTGGATCTCACCATCCTACCTCTGTGCCAGCCTCAGCATCATGGGTAGGTAGCATATATCTGGAAATCCGAGTCTTCAAAATGGTAGATGCATTAATCCTAAAGATGTCAAAATGATAGCTTGACATGCACATTGCAGGACAATGTGGCTTCCACTTTTGTGGAGACACTCGTCTCCTGTGAATGTGTCAAGGAGGAGATGAACAAATCGATCATTTGGCAGCAACTGGCATCTGGCCCAATCTGCAGCAGCCCTCGAGACGCATCCCAGGAAATCCTAACAAGCTGAGGGAAAGTAAGCAGAGCTCTTGGAGGAGGCATTTGCTCTGAAAGGTCCCGCAGGCCCTGCAGAATCTTGACAACATGGTTTTGACAGGTGGAAAGAAAGGTCAGGGGTTTGAGGCTGCCCAGAAGGGAACAAATGTTCCCTGGCACAAGGGGTGCCATCTGTGCCAGCCGTCTTAAATCTTCCTTGATTAAAAAAGCAAACAAACCCTCCCTCTCCCGCCTTCTCTTTTCAAGAGGGGCTAAGCAACTTTCTCCCTTGGATTCACTGGCAAAACATAGCATCCAAATTTGCGAGCCAGACAGAAGAACCACAAGTCCTCAAGTGAAGTAGACAGTACGGTGAGCAATAAAAGGGAGAAGATATGGTTGGAGAATGTTTCTGGGTGATTATCATCCTTCCTGTTCTTCAATCTTCCATCCACCCTACAGGTACTTTGTAGCCAGGCAACGGGGTCTTTCAATATTTTTAAGATGTGTTCAAAATGCACTGATAGGTTTTTGACTACAGGGATTATATTGTTCTATCTAGTACTGTAGGTTTTTTAAAAAAGAGAGAGAGAGAGAAATATTCATTGTTGTGAGATACAGAATAAGGTCAGAGCTAGGCAGATGGAAGGCTAGCTCAATGGCTCTCTCTGAACATTGTGGGACAAAGCAAACAAGAGGCATTCTGGGGCACAGATTCGGGTTCCGATTTTAAAGCAAAACTACTGAATTTGAACTTTTCATGCAAGTGGGAACAATTCCCTTGAAATTCACACTACCCAGAATTTTTGCAGTGTGGTTCTCAAATTGAGCTTTGTGTGTAAAATGCATCTTGTTTCAAGAAAATGTGTGTTGAAATGCATTGTATTAGAGGGAATTGCTTGCAAAAGAAAACGCGTATTAGGAAAGATTGCATACAAAAGTGGGTATGTTAGGAGAGATTTGCAGTAAAATGCTCGTGAGTTGTGTGCTGTTTTTTAAAAAGCTAAGCAATGCAAAAATGTGGAGAACTGAACTTATGTCTAGAAAAAATAGAGAGACCGAAATTGACAGATCCATCCATCCTTAGTTCAGGTCCACCCAGTTCACCCCCAAATATATCCCTTTACTTTCTCCCATATAACAGAAGACTGCCATTCATTTCTGCCATTCACTCACAACATAGAAATACAGGAAGCTGCCTTATACCAAAGCAGACCATTGAATCCATCTACCTTTCTCTAGATGAAATGGTCTGCACCAGCCTTTTTCACCCTTGTGTTCCCAGAGATAGTTAGACTACCACTCCCATCGTTGGTAACCATTGGTCTAAGGATGATGGGAGTTGTAGTCCCATCAGGGGACTCGAGGATGAAGAACACACTGGTTGGCAGAAGCCCTTCTTGGTTTCCAAAGAGATCTTTTCCCACCCTACCTGAAGATCCGGGTCGGGGGAGAGGGGGCAAAGCGTGTTTCTCCAACTCTGATAGAAACCCTATGGAGGTTAATGTGCCTTACACAGAAATACTTTACAACACACATGCACAGAGCAAGGTCTCTGCAGTATTTAGGCCTTTCTGTACACACAAAACACAGACACATATATTCTGGGCATTATTTTGTGCTAGTCAATGAATAATTGACAATACCAAGAAGTGCACCCAGGATATATCCTCCCACACCTTGATAATTTATTTATTTGCTTGCTAGTTTTAATGTACTCATATCCCATCTTTCTGCTCAGAAGGTCAACATTTCTGCTTAATTATCATAAACGAAACTTTAAAAGTGATGCTAAGACCCCCAACTGCACCGTACATCAAAATCATTATCTTACCACTTTAAACAGTCCTGGCTCCCCCCTCCCCCATCTCCAAAGCATGTGGGATTATTATTTTTTAAATGCATATTTCAGATTGCCCTTTGTAAACCATTAAGCGATCTTCAGTCAAGTAAGCGCCATGTTAATATTGTTACATAAATAAAATGCCTTATCCGTTGCCAAGGATTCATCCTTTCTCTTCCACAGCCCCCTGCAACGAATTTAGCTTCAGACTTGAAGAGCAGCTATTCTGTTCCACATCAGAAAGCCAGGCTTTGGACAATCCTCACTTTTATTCAGAAACTTCAGTGAGAAATGTTTTCTCCTGGGACAACCAGGGGAGGGGAAGTCTGCAATGTCTTCCCTCCTGCTGAGCTTACAACTCCTGGAATACTTCAACGGTGACCTTTGAAGTTCACCAATTCTTGAGAGAATCTCTTCGCCTGTTTTCAAGTGCCTCACAAACTGAAGTTGATTTCCTTTTCCTTTCCTTTTTTTTTTTTAAAAAAAACTATCCTTTTCAAAAGGACACAACCCAGAACCTTAGGGAGAGCCCGAAATTATAAGGTCGAGGAAGAGTAAATTGAACAACGGGTGCAAAACAGAAACATATAGAATATCCCAAGATGCTTAGAGCTTTTGGAAAGAAAAAGGAAAAACACCTCTTTTAGGGCCTGGCAGGGGGTGGGGGAGAATGAGAAACTTAATTCAGAGAAGCAAAGAATCTTTTGTTGAAAGTTCTCACTTAACAGAAGCAGGCTGCTCAACTAAAAGATGCTTTAGGAATATTTTATAGGAGTTGGGAAGTGAGTTAGCAGCACAGTAAACTTATTGTAGGAGCTTGAGGGAAGTGCTTGTTTAGTTAGTGCAAGGATTTATCCTTGCATAGTGAAATTTTATCCCCATCTAACCACACCACACCTCCCCAAAATCTGCTCTGCTCTCGATCATATTCACTGCGCTGATTTCTATTCTAGACATGGGACAGATAAGTGAACTCCAGCAATTTCCACTCCCACTTCTGACAGAATTCTGCGGCGCACCTAATTAAAATGTGCAAATTTCATGCAAATCGGTGTCTCCTTTTGTCCGCTTCTTCAATGGTGCATTTCCTCTTGTTCTGGCAGTGCACAAGCAGCCGTCCTAATCAGAAATAACCTACCGGTAATAGAGCTTGCTGAGATTTCGCTCCCATCTGATATACTTGGCCCTTCTGGAGTGCTCTGAACACTTTGTTCTACAGAAAACCCTTTGGCCTTGCTAGTGATTGGCAGAGATGATTCACTTGAGTGTTTCCTCCTGAATTATGCTATTCTGAAGATTCCAGGCAAAGTTAATTCCTCTTTAATATGTATTAAAAAGATACTATTTTTGCCTGTCGTGATCCATTTTGAGCACAGGAGCCGAAAAGCAGAATCTAGATAAGTAAATATGACTCAAAGCAAAGGGTGCTGGTGCCAGGATAGCTGGTAATCTGAGTCTCAGCTAACTCCCCCAAACGTAAAAAACCTGGCTAAATGAGAGAAATAGAGGGTGGCTATTAAGTAAATGGTGTTCTGCTCACTGCCAGCAAAGCCATTAGTCAGGAAGTATTAATTAAGGGGGGACTTTCAGGGACGACCCTTTCTAACCTCTCATCCTTTTGTACCAAGCAAGGAGCAGTCTCTACCTTGACACATGGTCTGGCTGGCAACTTCTCTTTCATTTCTGAGAGTGCTGCTTGTGAAGGGTGATTCAGCACTCCGGATAGGCGTGTGTGTGTGTGTGTGTGTGTGTGTGTGTGTGCTCCCCTGCCTTGAAAAACTGCTGCATCATTGTAAACAAGAAGTCGCCTCTGTCCAAAAACTAATCTGTCACTGCAAATGCAACACTGAGCCTTGCAGCAAGTGGCAAGCAAGCAGATTTAACAGCTGCATGATCTAAGGTAGGGATAATGAATAGGTTGCTAGGTTCAGGAGTATCCCAGAGCCTGAGATTTCAGGGCCCAAACCTGAGAGTTAGGGAGGTCAGCTGGTGATTTCATCAGAGGAGGTTCCTGGTGATGGAGGTTAATTGGGAGAGGGGCACAGAGGAGTGCAGAATTCCTGCTCCATGATTGCAGTCATGGGATTTTTGTCTTTCACATGATGGTGTATGTTTTGACTCCACAGAGTGGGAAGTGATGGAGACAGGATGTTTGTGTTACTGTGTTCTGTGAAGTGGGACTATTGTCCTTTGTTCTTTTTCTCTCTTTGCTGTCTGATGCTAGAGAGAGGGGGAGCCATGTTGCAGTGCTCCGTGTGTGTTTATATGTAAATAAAGTAGATTAGCCAAAATGCTGAGCTGCTGAGGTCTGTCACGCAAGGTGCGCAAACTCTGCGGATCCCTAAGTGTTATGGTGTCGGTTGGCATCAGTCGCTGTGAAGTTTGGGCTAAAGAAAGCTTATGAAGCTCCCAAACGATCAACCAGGAGGGAGGGAACATGCCAGTAGAGCATGTGTCTCTGCCAGAGTCCTACTCAAGTGTAGGATGAACTCCTGACAGCCAGGGTATATTTTGCAGCTAGCGCCTGCCAGGCTGAAGCTTGCAAGCTACATGTCTTCTTTTATTTATTTATTTTAAATTAAAGGCACTCTCGCCCACTTGGAGCTTCAATCCCCTCCAGCGGCGTAGCGTGGGTTGTCAGCACCCGGGGCAAGGCAAGTAATTTGTGCCCCCTAACCTGCCGCGTCAGGTGATCTGAGGCGAGTTGCCGCTGGCGCTGCCGCCCAAACGACGCCGCTTGCCCGGAGGAGGAGGAGGGCAGAGAGGCGAGGAAAATGCAACATGGCCCAGCAGCTGCAACAGCAGCGGCGGCGGCGGGGCTGTGAGGAGGGGCTGCCTGGCGCGCCCTCCACGGCCCTGACGCACGGGGACCGCGGCGAGCGCTGAGAGCCGCTGCCAGCTGGTTGGTTCCGCGAGACATGGGGCTCTGCTACAGCCTGCGCCCGAGGCTCTTCGGCGACTCCGGAGGCGGCGAGTGCGCCCCCCCAGATGTTGCGCCCGGTGCGGCCGGCCCCCCTTGCACCCCCCACGCTACGCCACTGATCCCCTCACCTGCCACCTGGCCAGGCAAGCCTGGACTTCAGGTCAGACCTGGAGATCTGGCAACCCTAGTTGCAAATGTGGGACTCCAACTCCCATCAGCCCCAAGTCAGCATGGTCAGTGGTCAGTGATGATGGGAGCTGGAGTCCAACTCTGGAAGGCACCACGTTAGATGCCAGAATGGCTGCTAAATGGTTTACAAGTATGAATAGGCAGCTACCTGATGCCAAGTCGGGCCATTGGTCCACCTAGCTCAGTACACTCAGTACATTTCTAGTCCAACTCTGAGGTGCTAGGACTGAACACGTGATTTTCTGCATGCAGAGCAGATGCTCTGCCATTGAGCTACAGCCCTTGCCCAAAAACTGGTATCTGAAGATTTGGCACATTGCTGCCACGTCTGAGAAATCAAGGGGAGACAAATGCTGATGGTTTCAGGAGAAAGTGGATTTTGTCCTGCGGAATTTTGGAACAACAAATGTACAACCATCTGCAATTTTTTCTCTGTTATCATGCTTTCATTGGATCAAGAAATGTGCACAAACGATATACAATGCATTTTGTATGTTTTGTATATTTTGCATAACGATAATAAAATATTTTATTTTTAAAAGACTCCATTTGGAGGCTGCTCTAACACGATTACCCCTCTGTACTGTTTGACTTCAGCAGCTCAAAGAAAATGTATTAAATTGTATCCCTCTTTTTTTTTTTTTTTTTTTTGCCCTTGAACTGCCAGCAAATGATTCTACACTTGTACTATCATTTCATTAATCTGAAATAAGTGGCACAAGCCCTCACCCCAGCCCCTTCTCCTATTCCATTCTCATATTTACTAATTCTGCCAGTTGCTCACCAGCTGCCAAATAGCTACCAGGCCATGTTCAAGGTCTTGTTCCTGGAAAATGAAGTCTTGAATGACTCAGGAACAGATTATCTGAAAGACCAAGTTCCCTTGCTCAGACATGCCTGACCACTTAGGTCATCAGGGGAAAACATACTGGAAGCCTCATATACTCCAGGTTGTGATCTAGGTTGGGGAAAGCTAGTGTAGGGGTTTAAGAAAAAGAAATCTCCACTGAAACCTTTCATTACGATCAGAAATGGACAAGCAAACAGCAATGCTCTATAAGCCCTGGTATAGCAAAATCCCAACAGCTGCTCCCACTGAGCACAGCTGCATTTTGAACTAACTGCAATTTGCACACAGTCTTCAAGGGTAGCCCCACATATCAACATTTTGCAGTAATCAACCCTGGCTGTTCCAACAGCATAAATAAGATCTGGGGCAACCGTTTCCCAGAGAAATAGTTACTCCAGACTTGGTGCAGCTTCAGAGAAGCAGCTGTAGATTGTAATGCCATTTCAGATGCGATTCAATTGTCAACTAGCAAATTAAAGGCAAAGGTACCCCTTACCATTAGGTCCAGTCACGGACGACTCTGGGGTTGCAGCGCTCATCTTGCTCTATAGGCTGAGGGAGCTGGCGTTTGTCCGCAGACAGCTTCCAGGTCATGTGGCCAGCATGACTAAGCCGCTTCTGGCGAACCAGAGCAGGGCACGGAAACACCGTTTACCTTCCCGCCGGAGTGGTACCTATTTATCTACTTGCACTTTAACGTGCTTTCGAGCTGCTAGGTTGGCAGGAGCAGAGACCAAGCAATGGGAACTCACCCCGTCACAGGGATTCGAACCGCCAACCTTCTGATCGGCATACCCTAGGCTCTGTGGTTTAGACCACAGCGCCACCCACATCCCAGCCAGCAAATTAGGGTTGCACAATCACAGTTGCTTGGCAGCTCTCGTGAGACAAACCAACTTCTCCCAAAAGAACTTTATGCAATAAGGAAAGAGAGGAGGGGGAGATGCACTGGGAAGTGTGAGATAACCCTGGTTTTGACGCAACACTTCCCCACCAAACAGATCATAATGAATGCCGGTTAAATTGCCAACAACACTGCCTGCAGACCAATCGGGATGAACCCTCAAGAAACAGGTTGCCTGGAAGCGCCCTCAAAATGTGTGCGTATGTGAGTTAGTGGCTGATAGTTCTGTTTCCATGCCCAGCATGTCAGCACTTCCCTCCATGGTTACAGTCACGGCAACTCAGAGACAGTTTTCCAGCCACTGCTTCAAATTGCCATAGACACAGGCTGCAAGAGAGCCAGTCTCCCTCAGCCCCCAGGCTTTCTGCTGCAGCACCAGACTCCTGATTATCATGGTTTTCCACTTCAATGGCACATTCATGGCTTAGTTATATGCTATCCAGCACCATCAGGTCCCAGCTCCCGAGATTACAGAGACTGCTTGTTCCTGCTCACTTACTGATCTTGTGCCGGACAGAGATGGTATCGCTCCGAGCCCCATCTCTGTAATACGCCCATATTGAGATCTGGTACTCGGTGTTCTTTTTCAGGCCAGGAAGAATAGAAGACGCCAAATTTCCAGCAACAGACAGCTATGGGAGAGAAGAACAAAGGCAACCTGAATTCTAGGCATCTGCATAGTTGGCAGATGTTTTCATGAAGAGGAGGCTGTGGGTGTATAATGCCTTCTGGGAGTTGAACCATCAAAGGTGGTGCAAAAGAGCCCTTTCCTGATGGGATCTTGTGGCCACTTAAAAATCTTTCACAAGAAGCTTCAAAGTTGGGTGAGACTGCTAGTGCTGAGTTAGGGGGTGCTTAACCCTTTCCCCTATGGCATCATCCAGATCTCTATTGTCCCCTTGGCAATGCTGTTGGCCCCGCAGTGGGAGGGGGTAGAATATAATACCTGTAAAGGTAAAGGTAAAGGGACCCCTGACCATTAGGTCCAGTTGTGGCTGACTCTGGGGTTGCGGCGCTCATCTCACTTTATTGGCTGAGGGAGCCGGCATACAGCTTCCAGGTCATGTAGCCAGCATGATTAAGCCGCTTCTGGCGAACCAGAGCAGTGCACGGAAACGCCGTTTACCTTCCTGCCAGAGCAGTACCTATTTATCTACTTGCACTTTGATGTGCTTTTGAACTGCTAGGTTGGCAGGAGCAAGGACCGAGCAATGGGAGCTCACCCCGTCACAGGGATTCAAACCACCAATCTTCTGATCGGCAAGTCCTAGGCGCCGTTTCCTTTTCCTAATAGCATCCGGGTGGTTCAATTTAGAAAGGGGAGATCTATACACCTATTCTCACAGGGCTACTTTGCCAATCAAAATCAGAGCCTCCCTGTGTGACATATACATATATTCAACGCACTGGCAAAGGCCACCATATTGTTACCAAATGGTAGCATGCAAAGATACTTAGAATCATAGAATTGAAGAGTTGGAACCCCCTGAAGAGTCCAACCCCCTGCAATGCAGGAATCTCAGCTAAAGCATCCATGAGAATTTGCCATCCAAGCTCTGCTTAAAAACCTCCAAGGAAGGGGAGTCTACCATCTCCTGAGGAAGACCATTCCACCCACCGTCTAACAGCTCTTACTGTCAGAAAGTTCTTCCTGATAGTCAGGTCATCTATTCCAACCAGGTGGAATCATTTGCCCAACGTGAGGCTCAAACCCACAACCCTGAGATTAAGAGTCTCACGTTCTACCGACTGACTTCGCCCGATTCAACTTACTTCGCCTTCCCCAGAGTGGCGACATACCTCCTGTGCCCTCTTTTCCCCAATCACGTTCCATTTGATCTGGTAGACAACCACGTCGGACGCTGCAGATGCTTCCCATTCGAGCTGGACCTCCCCTTGCGAGAGCTCGGTGACCTTCAGGTGGCTGGGTGGGGGCACCTTTACTGAGGGAAGGAACAAACTGAAGTTCAGAAGCTCGGCTCTGCCCTCGCCGGTCCTGGAAGGATCCTTTTAAAAAGTCCCATATGCTCAGAGACTTTGTGCCTGTTCATTGGGGGAGATAGGAAGCCCAGAGCACTTGTTCTTTAGATGTCCCTTTTATGAAGAGGCACGTAGTGAGACCATTGATCCCCTACTGGTGAGGCTTGCTGACCTCCCGGAAAAGCAAAAATTTGACCTTTTCCTGTTCGGCAAAGATCATAAGACAACCCAGATGGTCACCAGATTCTGTGTACAGATCTGTAGGCGCAGACCATCCCCCGACCCAAACTACAGTCATACCTCGTGTTACAGATGCTTCAGGTTGCGTTTTTTCAGGTTATGGGTGCTCCGAAACCCGGAAGTATCGGAACAGGTTACTTCCGGGTTTTGGAGGTCGTGCATGCGCAGAAGCACTAAATCGCACTTTGCGCATGCTCAGAAGCGCCGAATCGCAACCCGCGCAGATGCGCCGCTGCGGGTTGCGAATGCTACGGGTTGCAAATGTGCATCCCACACGGATCACGTTCACAACCCGAGCATCCACTGTAATTCGTTAAGAGAATCCCCAAACTCGGTTCCATGGGTGACTCTGGGTCATCTCTCTGCGGTAGCTTATCTTAAAGTTTTAAGTGTCTATACGCCTATCGCATTTATAAATTTAAAATTTATTGTTGTACATTGTTTTAAATGTTTGTTTTCCTTCTGGGATTGTACCCCCAAGTGTGTTTTATAAGCTGGTCTCCGGCCGTAATAAATTGTCTATCCTAACTGAAGTTCAGCTTCTGTCCGTTCTGTCCCAGCCACAAGGAGCCCATCTTGCCACCAAGCTAGCAGAGCAGATGGTAAGGGAGTCGAGCGGCAACCGGGCAGCTGCCTTGAAGCATCACATCTTTCGCTTCTCCAGACCCCAAACGACAAAGGCCCATCCTGAAGGGCTGGTAAGTCACATTTCTGGAACCATTAATTAAAGCCTTGTTATTTCATTTGAGCGAGAAGAGGGGTTCCATTCGGCATTTGCAACTGCAAAGGAACTCAGTCAGGAAGGGCATTCAAGGAGAAAATAATTATATATTATTAAAAAGGAAAGTTGGGGGGGGAGAGAGAGATTGTTTCTCATGGATGTGCTGGAGACTCAGGAATTTGACAAGCTGAACTGTGCTCAAAGTTCCAGAGAAGCCTTGTTCCCGATTTCCAAATGGAATCACAGAGGATTTTTTTAATTTAGAAAATTACGACAAGGAATAGATTATCTGCATCATTAAAATAGAAAGAAAGGGAAGCAGAAGATGTACTCGCTCTTGCTCTGAAGTTAATATTTAAATGAAAATATTTACATCTCTCTATTAGGCTTAGTATGCATGTACTAATATAACATGTGAATGTCAGCATTTAGTTTAGTGGTGTTTATATGGAATTGTATAACCCTACTTTGAAATAGGTTGTGTTTTTTTAAAAAAACCTTTGTATTTGATAAGTAATTTTTGTACAAAATGACATTATGCTAATGAAGTGCATATATCTATATAAACTACTGCTTCTGTCTCTGGTTGTGCAAGTTAAAACTTATCAGCAGGGCCTGCTGGCAACCTAATTGTTATTCTTGATTTTCTTCTGTGCCAGAGCCTCTGCTGCAATGGGCTTCCAGCCTCACCTTCTAATTGTCTTCCAAGATGGTTTGACCTCAGCTTCCAATTAGGAATGTATGAAATCAAATCTACCATTTGGCTAACCAGCTCAGTGTTGTCAACACTGGCTTGCAGTGTGTCAGGTGGGGATCTCTCCCATCAATCCCTGGGGATTGAACCTGGAACCTGCAAGGTATGCATTCTGCCACTGAGCTACAGCCCTTCCTCTCGCAAGACGCTCAGCATCCTTAGTACTTCAGCGAATACGTAAACAAAAGCCTTGCTCCACACGCTGGAAATATTTCGTCTCAGGGCTTGGAGACTCTGCCTCTCTCGCTGCCTGCACTGCTTCCCCAGAGCTTGAGGGTGAAGCTGATGGGAGATGTCATCTAGCAACACCTGAAGAACCAAGAGGTTTCACATCCCTGCCTTAAAGGCTTAGAAAAGTCTGTGGCAAGGTAGATATTTTCAGCTGGAGAATCTTTGGGTCACTTTGGTTTAAGGCCGTGGTTAACACTGGGGTATCGACTGTGGTTAATATGGCCAATTTTCATCCTACCAGCAAGCTCAAAGAATGCAACACCTCTGATGGTGTTCAAGCTACCCAATTTCCAATAATAATAATAATAATAATAATAATAATAATAATAATATATTTATACCATGCCCATCTGGCTGGGTTTCCCCAGCCACTCAGGGTGGCTCCCGGCAGAATATTAAAAACACGATAAAACATCCAACATTAAAAACTTCCCTAAACAGGGCTGCCTGATGATGTCTTCTAAATGTCTGATAGTTGTTTTTCTCTTTGATATCTGGTGGGAGGGTGTTCCACAGGGCAGGTGCCACTACCGAAAAGGCCCTCTGCCTGGTTCCCTGTAACTTGGCTTCTCACAACGAGGGAACTGCCAGAAGGCAGAAGGCCCTCGGTGCTGGACCTCAGTGTCCGAGCAGAACAATGGGGGTGGAGATGCTCCTTCAGGTATATGGGATTGAGGTCGTTTAGAGCTTTCAAGGTCAGCACCAACACTTTGAATTGTGCTTGGAAACATAATATGTGGTTCAACATTATATAGAACTTCAGGAGACTTCCGGGGGCGGCGCGAACGGCAATGGCGGTCCTCTTCTGAACGGGAGAGGAGGCTCCGCAGGCAACGGGTCGTCCGCTACGGCGAAGCGGAGACCCACTCTGGAAAACCCCAGGCGGCAAGAGCCTGGGGTCTTGAGGCTCGGTGGGCGCCTTGAGCGACCCTCCAAGCGCAGAAGGAACCCCGTAAGGGGCTCCGGAGCGCGGAGGGGGGTTGCGGCGCTGAGAGCTGTTTCACAGCCTGAGGAGCGAAGCCGCGCTGCTATTGTCGGTGAGCGCTGATCCCTTTTCCTGCTAAATTACGGATTCGGACGAAAAAGCAACTAACTTGTGAGTAAAAGACTGAGTCACTTGAATTTGAGACTTTAAAGGGAAAATTTAAATTGGCTTGAACTTGGCTGAAAGCGGAGAGACGTGGAAGCAGGAAGTCCGTCTTCCGCAGCCATTGAACTTGAAAAAAGCAATCAGCTGGAGGAGTGGAGGCTGAAAGAAAGAGATCCTAAGTTGTACAGATCTAAGCATCTATTGAACTTGCATTTTAAAGTAAAGACTTTAAGCTAAAGATTTGGGATTTTTACTTGCACTTGACTTTCCTCCTTTTATTGGATTACAAATTAGAAGGTGAAACCCAGAGTCAGGAGCTGCCTGAGCACTAAGGGAGCTGTCAGCACTGCAGATTTGGATACTGTATATTGGAACTTGAAACAATCTGAGGGTATTGAGACCTTTTAGATTTGAAACATTCTTTTTGGAGATAAATAAGCACTGTCTGCAACAAAGTGACCATTTATAAACTCTGCTAAACATTTGTATTTGAAGGTTCTTGGACATTAAATTAGACTCTGAAAGACATATTAAGCTCCCTCTAGAGGATTGGATTAAAACAGTGACTTTACATGCACTTTTTACTTTCGATTCCCTTGCTGTTTGCTTGCTCTGGACCTTTCCATTCCCATGGGAATAACTCAGTGTGACCTTGACTGACAGATAACGTTGGAATGACTGGCACAAGAAAAAGAGGGAGAGCTAAACAAACAACTTTAACAACTCTAACCTCAGCCTCACAGACACGTAGATCATCTGTACCTACTTTGCCCTCAGAAGTGGAGGGAGAGGGCGAAGCAGAGCAGTTACAATTGGAAGATATGGCCTCAGGAGCATCTGTTTCTGTTCTAGACAAAATTTTTGAAAAATTGGAAGCTTTGGACAAGAAAGTAGATGTGCAATCAGCAAAGATTGACAAAAACACAGAATGTCTAAATAAATTAACCACACAAGTGGTACAGAATGCACAAGCCATTGGACAGTTAACGGAGGCCTCAGCAGAAAATCGGAAATTGACTGAGGACACCAGACAAAAATTAGAAAATTTAGAGCAAGAGGTAAGACCACTCACTAAACAAGTTGGGGAACATCAGATTTATCTCTCTATGATAGAACTGCGAAACCGTGAGAACAACTTAAGGATTAGATCACTACAAGAGGCAGAAGAAGGACATCTAACTGAGTTTTTGACCAAAGAATTCTCCAAGTTCTGGAACTTGGAAGAAAAGGACTTTAAAATCGTGTCAGCTTTCAGACTTGGAAGATTCATAAAGAAGGAGAGGCCCAGAGACTGTTAGATAACATTGAGATCAAAGGAGGAAAGGGATAAGATTTTGGGACTACATTTTGTAAAATCACTGGAGGTTTTGGATAGAAGAATTGAAATTTATAAAGATATCCCAAGACTACTGCTTGATCTTAGAGCCGCCTATTCTGAACTTGTTAAACTACTAAGGAGTAACGCAATTCCATTCAGGTGGGAATTTCCCCAAGGAATATCTTTTACCTTTAGAGGGAGAAAGGTTAAAGTAAGAACACTGGAAGAGAGAGACAAATTCCTGTCTACATACGGAGAGGACCTTCAAAAAGGAATTGAACTACCTTCTGGGCCTGAGGCAACGCCAGTACCAACATCAGCATCTGTGGAACCTGAAGATCCTGAGAAGATACCACCCCTTGAAAAATAACCAGATAGTTCAGGATGTCTCTGCAACTGTTGAGCTGGAATATTAATGGTTGTAACATTCCGGAAAAAAGGAAGAAAATATTTCATATATTAAAAAAAGAACAATTGGACATTATTTGTTTACAAGAAACACATGTGACGAGGCTCCACAGAAAAGTGTTAATAAATAAAAGATTGGGCCAGGAATTTGTATCGTCCGACAAAGTTAAGAAGAGAGGCGTGGTGATATATGCAAAAGAGAGCCTGTCACCTAAATTCCTATTTAAAGATGAACATGGAAGAATTTTGGCTATTGAGATACAATATCAAGGAGAGAAACTGCTGATATTAGGAATCTATGCACCTAATGAAGGGAAATCGGAATTTTACAAGAAGTTGCAGGAGACAATGCTGGACTATCTAGACTACAACAACATCATAATGATGGGAGATATGAATGGGGTCGTATCAACTAACATGGACAAGTCACAAAGTCAAAATGTTACAAAAGACGGCAGACTACCTAAAACCTTTTTTGAAATGACTGACAATATGGATTTGATTGACATTTGGAGGACAAAGAACCCACTAGGAAGAGAGGGAACATTCTTTTCTGAAGCCCAACTGACCTGGACAAGAATCGACCAAATATGGATTTCTAGAGGCCTGGCACCTAAGGTCAGAAAAGTGGAAATCTGCCCAAAGACCTGCTCCGACCATAATGCAGTAAAGATGGATATGACACTATTACCAACTGGATCCTTTAGATGGAAGATGAATGACAATTTGTTTAGAGATCAGGAAATTACCAAGAAGGCCCAAAAAGTTTTGAAGGACTATTTTGAGATAAATATGAATAATATGGTGGAAAAAAGAATAATCTGGGACGCAAGCAAAGCTGTAATGAGGGGATTCTTGATACAACAGAATGCAGTAAAGAAAAGAACACAAAATGAGAAAAAAGATAAGATCTTGGATAAAATAAAAGAATTAGAGAAGAAATTAAGAGTGAATCCGAAGTCACAGCCAACTCTGAGAGAAATTAAACTTTATCAAACACAATATTCTAAATTGATAAATCAGGAAATTGAATGGAAGGTTAAATTAATGAAACAAAAAACGTTTGAGTCGGCGAATAAATGTGGAAAACTGCTAGCTTGGCAGCTGAAGAGAAGACAAAGATTAAATACTGTTATAAACTTAGAGGTTGATGGAAAAAACATCCAGAATCCAGTGGACATCAGAAAGTGTTTCCAGAGATACTTCAAAAAATTATACACCCAAGGGCCGCAAGATGATGTTGAGATTAAACAATTTTTGGCAAAAAATGGACTATCTAAATTGTCACAAGAAAATAGGACAATCCTGAATTCTAAAATAACACGACAGGAGATCGAACAAGCCATCCAGAACATGCAACTTGGCAAATCTCCAGGACCAGATGGGCTGACCTCCAAGTACTATAAGACATTAAAAGACTATTTGATACAACCTTTGATGGAGGTCAGCAATGAAATTATGGAGGGGAAGAGGGCACCGGAGTCGTGGAAGGAAGCGTTCATCACATTAATACCAAAGTCGGAAGCTGAAAAGACACAACTTAAGAACTACCGTCCCATCTCTCTTTTAAATGTGGATTACAAAATATTTGCAGACATTTTGGCAAATAGATTTAAAAAAGTTTTAAATGAAGTAATTCATAAGGACCAGGCCGGCTTTCTCCCAGGAAGACATCTGTTTGCTAATACAAGGAACATTATTGACATTTTGGAACTTTTGCAAACAGACATAAATACAAAAGCAGTTTTAATTTTTATAGACGCGGAGAAGGCCTTTGACAATATCTCCTGGAAATTTATGATGGGAAATTTAAAAGAGATGGGAGTGGGACGGGGTTTTGAGAATGGGATCGAGGCGATATATTCAGAACAGAAAGCTAAACTGATAGTTAATAATGTGGTTACAGAAGAGTTTAAAATTGAAAAAGGGACACGACAAGGTTGCCCTATTTCCCCTTTGTTATTTATTTCGGTTCTGGAAGTGCTATTGAACATGATTAGAGAGGATCGGTTGGTGGAAGGAATTCAGGTCGGTCAGAAACAATATAAATTAAAAGCTTTTGCAGATGACCTGGTTTTGACCTTGCAGAAGCCAGAGCCCAGTACGAAAAGAGTATTACAACTGATTAATGACTTTGGTCGGGTGGCTGGATTTAAACTAAATAAACAGAAAACTAAGGTTTTGGGGAAAAATTTGACTGATACAGAGTCAGAACGGTTTCAGAATGAGATGGAACTTAATGTGGTTAAAAAAGTAAAATACCTAGGGGTAAACATAACAGCAAAAAATCTAAGTCTATTTAAGGACAATTATGAAAAATGCTGGACAGAAATTAAGAGAGACTTAGATAGTTGGTCAAAATTGAAACTTTCTTTGTTAGGCCGAATTGCTGCTATCAAGATGAATGTATTGCCAAGGATGTTGTTTTTATTTCAAACACTTCAGGTCTTGGACAAAACGGGGTGCTTTCAGAAGTGGCAGAGAGACATTTCTAAGTTTGTCTGGCAGGGCAAAAAGCCCAGAATTAAGTTTAAGATATTAACTGATGCAAAACAAAGAGGGGGCTTTGCCCTGCCAGACTTAAAGTTGTATTATGAAGCCGCAGCGTTCTGCTGGCTAAAAGACTGGCTACTTCTTGAGGACACTGATGTGCTAGATTTGGAAGGGTTTAACAATGCCTTTGGATGGCATGCATACTTATGGTATGACAAGGTTAAAGCAAATAAGGCCTTTAAGAACCATATTGTCAGAAAATCATTGTTTAATGTCTGGACAAAATATAAAGACTTGCTGGAAAATAAAACACCAAGGTGGCTTTCACCTTTGGAAGCCAAGGCCCGAAAAAGACCCAATATGGAGGCTAAATGGCCAAAATATTGGGAAATACTAGAAAAGGATGGAGACAATTGGAAATTGCAGAGTTTGGAGAAAATGAAAGACAAAGTGCGAGATTGGTTACATTACGCTCAGATTAAAGAAGTTTTTAAAAATGATAAGAAACTAGGGTTCCAGGTGGAGAAATCGAAATTAGAAACAGAATTGTTAGAACCAAAGACTAAGGTACTTTCAAGGATGTATAACTTGCTGTTGAAATGGAATACACAAGATGAAATGGTTAAATCGGCTATGATAAGGTGGGCACAGGACATTGGGCATAATATCATGTTTGAGGACTGGGAGAGGTTGTGGAGCAATGGATTGAAATTTACTGCATGTAACGCTCTGAAAGAAAATGTAATGAAAATGATTTATAGATGGTATATGACCCCAGTCAAACTTGCCAAAATTTACCACCTGTCTGATAATAAGTGTTGGAAATGCAAAGAGTGTGAGGGAACGTTCTTCCACCTCTGGTGGACTTGCCCTAAAGTGAAGGCGTTCTGGGAAATGATTTATAATGAACTGAAAAAGGTATTTAAATATACCTTCACTAAGAAACCAGAGGCTTTCCTTTTGGGTATTGTCGGCCAAGGGGTGGCAAAGAAGGACCAGACATTTTTTATGTATGCAACAACAGCAGCAAGGATACTTCTCGCAAAACATTGGAAAACTCAAGATCTACCCACACTGGAAGAATGGCAGATACAACTGATAGACTACATGGAACTGGCTGAAATGACCGGCAGAATCCGTGACCTGGGAGAAGAGAGGATTGAGGAGGACTGGAAGAAATTTAAGAACTATTTACAAAAGTACTGTAATTTGAGTGAATGCTAAACAAGACGCTAGATCAAAATAACTGAGCACCACTAAATTTAGAAGTTTTTAAGAAAATAAGTAAGATTGTGAAATTTAGCTCCTTTTGAGAATTATAAGATTATGAAATATAAGGGATATAAGAATTTAAATAAGATAATAAATTGCTGACAAAACGTTACAACGATGAAAGTGGGAGCGGGAGATGTGAGGAAGTCTAAAGAAAATGTGAAAATATGTTAAGATCAATGTTACATTGCTTATTATGCTTATTTTTACTGTAAAACCTAATAAATTGCTTTAAAAAAAAATATATATATAGAACTTCAGTATCCAACTGCAGCTTTGAGGACTACCTAGACTTCCAACGGCTGCATTTCCCCAAGCTGACCAACCCTTGCTTACATGTGGTGACATTGGCCGTTACAGGGAAGGAGTCCCCTTCGTCATAAACGGAAATCACGCTGACAAAATACTGCGTCAACGATGAGAGAGGCTTCAGCACAGCAAAGGATGAGTTGCCAGGAACGTCCACCTGAAATATAGAAAGTGTTAGGGTTGCAGAGTGTCTTCTAGTAGGGTTTCGCTGTTTGACGCCAGCAGCAGAGACCATTAATTGCCCTTGCTGTCTGGAAGATGATATAATAACTTCTGCTCTGTAAGGAAAGTCTTAGGCACTGCCTGCACCGCTGAATGATTGTCTCTTTGTCTCCTTCAATATGTCTACCTAGCTGTTGTTGGTGCAAAACAACAGAACTTGTTCGGATACTGCATAGTGGCTCTTACAATCTTACTCACCTCTCCAGTGTTGCTCCCCCTGCTGGAGATGTACGTTACGCGGTGCTTTTTCACGGCATGTGAAGCCGCCTCCCAGTTGACCCTGACCGAGGCATGGCTGATGTTGGAGAAATGCAAGAACTGTGGAGGGCTCAGGGCCACTGCAAGACATAAACATGGGGACTGATAGGATGTCCACACTAGAGACCGAAGCCCAGTTTAATTTCATGGCATCTCTCCCCAAAAGACCAGGAAATCCCTGTTCACTAGAGAGGCTAGAGGGACGCGGGTGGCGCTGTGAGTTAAACCACAGAGCCTAGGACTTGCCGATCAGAAGGTCGGCGGTTCGAATCCCCACAACGGGGTGAGCTCCCGTTGATCGGTCCCTGTTCCTGCCAACCTAGCAGTTTGAAAGCACGTCAAAGTGCAAGTAGATAAATAGGTACCACTCCGGCAGGAAGGTAAACGGCGTTTCCATGCGCTGCTCTGGTTTGCCAGAAGCGGCTTAGTCATGCTGGCCACATGACCCGGAAGCTGTATGCCAGCTCCCTCGGCCAATAAAGCGAGAGGAGTGCCGCAACCCCAGAGTCGGCCATGACTGGACCTAATGGTCAGGGGTCCCTTTACCTTTAGAGAGGCTAGGGACATCTCCTAGGACTTAGACATTCTCAGAATCCTGGGGGAAAATATTCCCATTTCCCATAACCCCTCCATGTCTGTTAATCCACTTTCAGTTATTAACAGTTTTCCTCTTTTCCCTAAGGGTGTTTTCCTTAAAGTGCCACAAAGTTTGCTCCTTCTCCCTACAGATCCAGATATGGACTACCAAACGATGGTCAGTGACTACTCTGTTGAACTGCTAGATTTAGTTTATTATGCCACTTTGAACAGACATGGCTTCACCCAGAAAATTCTGGGAGCTGTGGTCAGAAGACCCCCTATTTCCCTCACAGTGCTGCAATTTCCAGAGTCCCCTTGCAAATAAGGATTTATTGTGAAGTCACTTCCCAGAATTATTTGGGGGGAACCACAGCTGTTTGAAGTGGCATCACAGTGCTTTAAACTTAATGTGTGAATGGAGTCTTAGTCAGAACTTCTCCCCAGGCTCCAGAGAACCCTATCCAAGCCATGCCAACGTTAAATCATACAGCTGGGACTTACAAGTGGTTTCCTGTACACTCGCCGGATCGCTAGCATCTTCTCCATACATTGCGTAAACGGCCAGCGAGTATTCAGTGTTGGGGGACAAGCCCTCGAGAAGAACGTCAGGCTGTTCTACTTTAACCTGGAGAGAGAGAGAGAGAGAGAGAGAAATAATAATAATAAATAATAATAATAATAATAATAATAATAATAATAATAATAATAATTTTTTATTTGTACCCCGCCCATCTGGCTGGGTTTCCCCAGCCGCTCTGGGCAGCTTCCATAGAAACCAAAAATACATTAAAATATCACACATTAAAAACTTCCCTGAACAGGGCTGCCTTAAGATGTCTTCTGAATGTCAGGTAGTTGTTTATCGCTTTGACATCTGATGGGAGGGCGTTCCACAGGGCGGGCGCCACTACCGAGAAGGCCCTCTGCCTGGTTCCCTGTAGCTTTGCTTCTCACAATGAGGGAACCGCCAGAAGGCCCTCGGCGCGGGACCTCAGCATCCGGGCAGAACGATGGGGGTGGAGACGCTCCTTCAGGTATACTGGGCTGAGGCCGTTTAGGGCTTTAGAGGTCAACACCAGCACTTTGAATTGTGCTCGGAAACGTACTGGGAGCCAATGTAGGTCTTTCAAGACCGGTGTTATGTGGTCTCGGCAGCCGCCCCCAGTCACCAGTCTAGCTGCCGCATTCTGGATTAGTTGTAGTTTCCGAGTCACCTTCAAAGGTAGCCCCACGTAGAACGCATTGCAGTAGTCCAAGCGAGAGATAACTAGAGCATGCACCACTCTGGTGAGACAGTCTGCGGGCAGGTAGGGTCTCAGCCTGCGTACCAGGTGGAGTTGGTAGACAGCTGCCCTGGATACAGAATTGACCTGCGCCTCCATGGACAGCTGTGAGTCCAAAATGACTCCCAGGCTGCGCACCTGGTCCTTCAGGGGCACAGTTACCCTATTCAGGACCAGGGAGTCCTCCACACCAGCCTGCCCCCTGTCCCCCAAAAACAGTACTTCTGTCTTGTCAGGATTCAACTTCAATCCATTAGCCACCATCCATCCTCCAACTGCCTCCAGGCACTCACACAGGACCTTCACCGCCTTCACTGGTTCTGATTTGAAAGAGAGGTAGAGCTGGGTATCATCTGCATATTGATGGACACCCAGTCCAAACCCCCTGATGATCTCTCCCAGCGGCTTCATATAGATGTTAAAAAGCATGGGGGAGAAGACGGAACCCTGAGGCACCCCACAAGTGAGGGCCCAGGGGTCTGAACACTCATCCCCCACCACCACTTTCTGAACACGGCCCAGGAGGAAGGAGCGAAACCACTGTATAACAGTGCCCCCAGCTCCCAGCCCCTCTAGACGGTCCAGAAGGATGTTATGGTCGATTGTATCAAAGGCCGCTGAGAGATCCAGCAGAACTAGGAAACAACTCTCACCTTTGTCCCTAGCTCGCCGGAGATCATCAACCAGTGTGACCAAGGCACTTTCAGTCCCATGATGAGGCCTGAATCCTGATTGGAAGGGATCCAAATGGTCCACATCCTTCAGGCATGCCTGGAGTTGTTCAGCCACCACGCGCTCAATGACCTTGCCCAAGAATGGAAGATTTGAGACTGGGCGATAGTTGGCCATACTGGCCGGGTCTAAAGATGGTTTTTTTAAGAAGCGGTTTAATGACCGCCTCTTTCAGTGGATCTGGGAATGTTTCCTCACAGAGGGAAGCATTCACCACCCCACAGAGCCCATCGCCCAGCCCTTCCCGGCTTGCTTTTGTTAGCCAGGATGGGCAAGGATCAAGGAGACAGGTGGTTGGTTTCACGCGTCCAAGCAGCCTGTCCACATCCTCGGGGGTAACGGATTGAAATTGATTCCATGCAACTTGACCAGACAGGGCTCTAGCACTCTCCCGCCCCAGCCCTGCTACCACGGTGGTGTCTAGCTCCTTCCAAATATGAGTGATTTTATCTACAAAAAACTTTGCAAAATCATTGCAGGAGATCTTGGGGTCTTTACAAGGCCCCGGTGGTAAAGGTGGTTCTGTTAAATTGTGGACCACCTGAAAGAGTCTCCTGCTACTATTTTCTGCAGATGCAATAGAGGCGGTGAAGAAAGTCTTCTTCGCCGTCGCTATCGCCACTTGGTAGGCTCGACGTTGAGCTCTAACCTGTGTCCGGTCAGATTCGGAGTGAGTTTTCTGCCACCGACGCTCTAGCCGTCTCAGCGATTGTTTCATCGCCCACAGCTCCAAAGAAAACCATGGGGCTGTCCGGGCTCCATGCAATCGGAGAGGGCGCTTTGGAGCCAGACAGTCGATAGCCCTGGTTAACTCCGCATTCCAGCGGGCCACCAGGGAATCAGCTGAAAGGCATCCCCTAACACTCTCTGGAAACCATTTGGATCCATTAAGTGGCGGGGGCGGACCATCCAAATTGGTCCCACCTCCCTGCAGAGGGGAAGGGTCGCGGAGAAGTCCAGTTGCACCAGGAAGTGATCTGACCATGGCACTTCTTTTGTTTCACTTTTACTTAGTGTCAGATCAGCCACGTCACTAGAGGTGAACACCAGGTCTAAGGCATGTCCATGACTATGAGTTGGGCCAAACTTATTCAGGGACAGCCCCATGGAGGCCATGCTTTCCACAAAGTCCCGAGCGGCCCCTTGTAAGGTCGTGTTGGCATGGATGTTAAAATCCCCTAGGACAACCAAACTAGGTGTCTCCAGGAGAACTTCCGCCACGACCTGAAGCAGCTCGGACAGGGAATCCTTGGTGCAGCAGAGAGAAAAAGCAAGTGCAAAGAGAGACGTGGGTGATTTTAAACCCCAACAAATAAGACTGAAGCAGCTGACCAGGTGAGCCAGTGGGTCGCTGTTGTCCACCAGGAGGAAGGGAAGTGAGGCACTGGGCAGGTCAGTGTGGTGCAAACTCTCTGGCGGAGTCAATTTGGCACTCCTGCTGGTGTTTGCTGACCACACTGGCCTCACTGTTGGCTACCCCCTTCCTTCCTTCCTTCCTGTTTGTTTTTTAAATAAATTGTATTGAGTTTTCTGTACAGAAAATAAAGCACAACTTATGTATCACAGGTAATAGTTAAAACAACGCAATGATAATACTAATAAAATCAAACAATATTGACTCTGGGCTTCCTCAACTAGGGATTCATTCGGGTAAGTACAAGAACTGAAATATTCTTAAACAATTGTCGGCAGCTCCATCTCCTATATTTTAATTTCAGGGCACACAGAAAAAGACCAGCAGCAGATCGGGGGGAAATAAAAGCTAAGGAAACTTAAATCAACCAAGGCATGACAGAAAAGCTTAGCCCACGTATATTCCAAGTATTTGCTGATCAAGTTTGGAAATTAAAGCAGTCTAGGGAAAAATGCCCCTTGCACAAGACTATTTTCTCCTGACAATCTCCGATGTCCATTTTGATTGCCATTTTGTCATGACAACCGCAGGACGGGACAACATTGCTTACTGTTAGTAGCTTTTGCAGCACTGAGCACCACTGTCAGGCACATTTAAAAAGGCAAAGGAGCTGAATGTTAAAATATTCAGGACAGGCAAAATAAAATACCTCTTCACCTGGTACACAGTTAAACTACAGAATTGGCTACTGGTAGCTATTAGCCAAAGGGACGCGGGTGGCGCTGTGGGTTAAACCACAGAGCCTAGGACTTGCCGATCAGAAGGTTGGCAGTTCGAATCCCTACAACGGGGTGAGCTCCTGTTGCCCGGTCCCTGCTCCTGCCAACCTAGCAGTTCGAAAGCACGTCAAAGTGCAAGTAGATAAATAGGTACCGCTCTGGCGGGAAGGTAAACAGCGTTTCCGTGCGCTGATCTGGTTCTCCAGAAGTGGCTTAGTCATGCTGGCCAAATGACCCAGAAAAACTGTCTGCGGACAAATGTTGGCTCCCTCGGCCAGTAAAGTGAAATGAGCGCCGCAACCCCAGAGTCGGCCACGGCTGGACCTAATGGTCAGGGGTCCCTTTACCTTTTTAGCTATTAGCCACAAGGGCTATTTTTTACCTCCATTGTCAAGGCAGTTTGCCTGATTTCCAGATGCTGGGGATCACAGGTGGGGAGAAAAGTGAAAGCAAAAACAAACCAACACAAAATCTAACCTGACCTCCTTAGCTTCTAAATGGGAGAGCAGTTTAATCATGCTGTCCCCACACCTGAATTCAACTGATCCTTAGTGCCAGGATAAATTCCAGCCATTGATGGCATTCCTTGTTCTTTGCAATGACCTTCACAATGCTTCCCGCTGACACTCGTAAGGGTTGTGGGTCGTTAGCAAGCACCGGAAATATATTTGCAGGCATTTGACCCTTGCAATGGGCAGGGGAAAGCTTTTCAAAGCACCTGAGCCGAGTGTGAAACATACGGAAGAGCTCTCCCAGGAGCATTCATCGGAGCAGGGAAAGTTCTCAGCCTCAAGCAAACAAGGCCCCAACAGAAGAACAAAGAGTCACAAGAAAGGGGAACAGCTGGCCAGAGAGAGGCTCCCTGCCTTTGTGATGCAAAACATTTCACAGTGTGCGGAACAAACAGGAGGAGAGGAGGGTTTGGGAGTGTTAATAAAGGCGAGCCCTTAAACAAGGGGTGCAGGAGGGTCCCTGATTACCTGGGCACATCTGTCTGCAAACTGGAGTATGGAGGAAAGCCTTTCTTTCCTTTCTGCATTTTAACTCTTCCGAATGTTCATTACAGCGAGTCTGCTGCCACCTTCCGCCCATCTGGCAGAACTACATGAGCACCGCACATGATTTCTGCCAGTGCATTCCCAAAGTTTTTTGGGGGGTTAGAATCATAGAATTGTAGGGTTGGAAAAGACCACGAGGGTCATCTAGTGCAACCCGCTGCAATGCAGGAATCTTTCACCCAACGTGGCTCAAACATACAGCCCTGTGCATGTGTCGTGTAGCTGGTGGCGTAGCTCAGTCGCTGCAGCATGAGATTCTGAATCTCAAGGTCGTGGGTTCTAGCCCCGCAATTCTATGACACAATCATAGAATTGTAGATTTGGAAGGGACCCTGAGGATCATCGAGTCCAGCCCCCTGCAATACGCAGATCCCCATATGGGGATCAAACCCATAACCTGGGATAGCTCAGTAGGTAGATCATGAGACTCTTAATTTCAGGATCGTGGGTTCAAGCCCCACGTTGGGCAAAAGATTCCTGTTTTGCAGGGGGTTGGACTAGATGACCCTTAAGGTCCTTTCCAACTCTACAATTCTGTGATTCTATGTAACCTTGGCATTGTGAGCACCACACTCCAGCCAACTGGTCCCATCCAACTATACAGTTCTATGACTCATAGAATCATAGAATCATAGAGTTGGAAGAGACCACAAGGGCCATCGAGTCCAACCCCCTGCCAAGCAGGAAAAACCATCAGAGCACTCCTGAAATATGGTTGTCAAGCCTCTGCTTAAAGACCTCCAAAGAAGGAGACTCCACCACACTCCTTGGCAGCAAATTCCACTGTCGAACAGCTCTTACTGTCAGGAAGTTCTTCCTAATGTTTGGTGGAATCTTCTTTCTTGTAGTTTGGATCCATTGCTCCGTGTACTCTATGCTCTTTTTGTTGGTTTTTGTTGTTGTTGTTGTTTTCTAACTACAGTTTGAGGATCAAATTCTACCTTTCCCTATTGCATTGCACACACTCTGCCTGGTCACTTTGATCCTTGGGAGAGACACTCCCAGGAGTTCTGCATGCTCCCATGGTTTGTTTTATGTCCACTAAGACCAGGGCTTTTAGTGTGGTGGCATCTCTCCTTTGGAATGTGCTCCCAATGAACATCCTGGTCCTGAATGGGGTAACTGCGCCTCTGAAGGACCAGGTGCGCAGCCTGGGACTCATTTTAGACTCACAGCTGTCCATGGAGGCGCAGGTCAATTCTGTGTCCAAGGCAGCTATCTACCAGCTCCATCTGGTACACAGGATTAGACCCTATCTGCCCGCAGACTGTCTTGCCAGAGTGGTGCATGCTCTGGTTACCTCCTGCTTGGACTACTGCAATGTGCTTTACGTGGGGCTACTTTTGAAGGTGACCCAGAAAATATAACTAATCCAGAATGCGGCAGCTAGACTGGTGACTGGGAGTAGCTGCCAGGACGACATAACACCAGTCCTGAGAGATCTGCATTGGCTCCCAGTACGTTTCCGATCACAATTCAAAGTGTTGGAGCTGACCTTTAAAGCCCTAAATTGCCTTGGCCCAGTATACCTGAAGGAGCATCTCCACCCCCATTGTTCAGTCTGAGATCCCTCTCTGAGGGCCTTCTGGCAGTTCCCTCACTGCAAGAAGCGAAGTTACAGGGAACCAGGCAGAGGGCCTTCTCAGTAGTGGCACCCGCCCTGTGGAATACCCTCCCATCAGATGTCAAAGAGATAAACAACTATCTGACTTTTAGAAGACATCTGAAGACAGCCCTGTTTAGGGAAGTTTTTAATGTTTGATGACTTATTGTATTTAAATACTTTGCTAGAAGCTGCCCAGAGTGGCTGGGGGAACCCAGCCCAATGGGCAGGGTATAAATAAATTATTATTATTATTATTATTATTATTATTATTATTATTACTACAGTGGTACCTCGGGTTAAGTACTTAATTCGTTCCGGAGGTCCGTTCTTAACCTGAAACTGTTCTTAACCTGAAGCACCACTTTAGCTAATGGGGCCTCCTGCTGCTTCCGCAACGCCGGAGCACGATTTCTGTTCTCATCCTGAAGCAAAGTCCTTAACCTGAGGTAATATTTCTGGGTTAGCGGAGTCTGTAACCTGAAGCATATGTAACCCAAGGTACCACTGTATTTGGCAGGCACTAACAGCACTCGCATTCAGGAGCCTGAGTAAAACTCACCTCTTGACTCAGGGGTGATCCCTACATCAAAATCTCACTTTGCTTTGTATAGGGGATGCATCTTATCTCTGAGCATTTAAATGCCTCCCCCTCAGTGGCGTAGCGTGGGGGGTGCAGGGGGGGCCGGCCGCACCGGGCGCAACATCTGGGGGGGCGCGCTCGCACTCGCAGCTCTCTGCCCCTACCTGGCTCACTCTCTCTCACTGCAGTGCTGGCTGTGCGAATCCGATCCGAGCCGCTGGGTCGCCGCCCACTGTGGAGGGGGTGGGTGCCAGGCGTGCGGTGCGGAGAGAGAGCGAGGGACTATCTGGGGGAGGGACAGTGCAGCGGCCACCCAGCGCAGCGCTGAGCGCGGGAGAGAACCACACCAGACCAGCCCAGGCAGCAGCAAGAAGAAGCTGACAGCGGCGGCAGGTTAGGGGTTAGGGGGCGCAAATTACTTGCCTTGCCCCGGGTTAGGGGGCACAAATTACTTGCCTTGCCCCGGGTGCTGACAACCCACACTACGCCACTGCTCCCCCTCAAAAAAAAAAAACCAAACCCACCATTGTGATTACAGTTGAAACCAATATCCTTTACCTCTTTGGTACCATCTTCTGCTCCATTGGGTGCTGAAGAGCAAAGAACCAGATACTGGCTAGCTCCATCTGCTGGCTCCCAGCTCAGTCGTATGCTGTTGTGGCTGATTTCAGAAGCTCTGAGGGACCCAGGGGCAGAGAGAGGCACTATGGGGGCAAAGCAGAGAAATTATCAAAGGGAAGTACATTTCCTCACCCAAAGCAGCTGCCAAATGTGAACATTTGCCAGGCAAAACAACATGCTACTTTGCTCTGAAAATAAACACACGTATCTGCACAGTCTACAAATTATGCAGATTAAATATCTATTAACCGTTGAGCAAATAACAGGCTTAAAATATTTCAAGGCTAAGAATATTAAGCAATTTTTTAATTAAATATTCTCAGATGGAGGTCTTTTATTAGCCATGAATGTCTGGTTCAAAGATAGGAGAAAGATCATCTGATCCATGATCTCAGAGCAAGACTTTCTGGCTGGTATAAGGTAAGGTTACCAGATGTCCCCGTTTCCTGGGGACAGTCCCCAGATTTACAAATCAGTCTCCTGATGAGATCCACTGAGGTTGAAAAGTGTCCCCGGATTCATTGAAAAAAATCTGGTCACCTTAGTATAAGGGGCATGGCTATCAAACTAGCAGCTAGGACACATTTAACCGAAGACCAGTCAATCAATTCCTGGCTTACATGTTGAGGTGATGCCTCTGAGTCCATCTCCAACTGCGTTCTCATAAATAGGAAACACTGAAACCAGATATTCTGTGTGGGATGTCAAGTTGAGGAGCTGCACGGCCGAGGCTGCCCCATCTAAAACAACCTAAAAATATACAGAGAAGTTGCACTGAGGGATGAGGGATGAGGAAGGAATCTGATTTTGTTTCAAAGAAGATGAAGTCCTTACCAGAGGAGAATGGCAGATCAAGTCGATGGATTTTGCCGAAATGGCAAAAATTAAACAAACCCCTATGTTGCAAAGAGAACATCAGCAATATCTAGGCAACACAATGACCATGTACATACACAATAGACAACCTTTATAGAATACCTTCAAACCATAATAAGTACAAAATGAAATCTTTAGTCTCAAAGTCTCTGAAAATCTTTAAATGAAGTGAGGTACCAGACTTTGTACAATGAAAGACAAGCTGTGAAGCTTTGTGTATTCAGCAAATATAATGTCCAACGCTAAACAGTGATTCCAGATATTGACTACTGTTTCGTATAATTCTTTGTCAGCATGGTGGGAGGATATGGAATTGCTTCATAAACCCGTCTTATTTTGAATGAATGTATGTAAATGAAAATATCAAATGCTGTGGAACAGTGCTCATGTAATAATGCAGTCACTGCAGTACTTCGCTTCATTTAAAGATTTTCAGAGACTTCGTGTTGCCTAGATATTGCCGAAATGGCAAAAATGACCGGAAGAATCAGGAAGACCAAAATTTTAATAAGGAATGGGGAAAATTTATCTTAAAAACCACTGTAAACAGTCAAAATCGTTAGTAGGATTGGAATAACACTTGTGGTTTAATGGTGAATTTTGGACACAACGGAGAGGCAAAAGATTTGGATTATTTTAAAAGATGCAGGAGGAAATGATTAACTATAGGACCCACAAAGGGGAGGAGGTAAGTACAGGAGATTCTTTGGAATCTTGTTTCTATGTTGTATGTTGAATATATGCAAAAATTTTATCTGGAAAATTTTGTTTGCATTTCAGTGAGAAACTACCTAATTAGTACATTTCAAATCAATACATAAACCGAAATGCAACTGCCCTCTGAAATTCACGCACCTCTGAATTTTGTGACGCACTTTTCCAACCAGTGTTTACAAAAATGCATGTTAGAGGGGAATGTGCCTAAATATGCACGTGAGTGAAAATAGCATACACAAATGGATCATAGGGTGGTCCCCACTACTGATATTGCCAGAGCCTAGTTTGGCAGCACCTCAGCAGCTCATAAGGATGGAGGGGAATAATAATAATAATTGTTATTTATTTATTTATTTGTTTGTTTGTTTGTTTTTATTTCTGTACCGCCCTATACCCAAAGGTCTCAGAAACTTAATTTTATTCACATTTAAAGGCCAGCTTACCAAGTTCACATCTTACAGAGCAATATGAGCACAAAAACGCTGCAATCCTCAGAAATTTGTGTGACTCTGAATTTTGTAGTACAATTCTCCAGTTCAGTAATGTGTACAAAAATGCAAATGCTAAGTTAAGAATACATATATTAGTGAAAATCACGTACCAAAAATGCATTATATTTGCAGAAATTGCATAGGGGAAATGTGCACATCTGGCAAAAATTTCCACATAAAAATGGGCACATCAGAAGAAATTCACACAAAAATGAAATTCATGCACACAAATTTTCACCAGGATTCCACACACCCTGAAATCACTAGCTGATGTGGAAATGTGGAGGACTGGACGTAAGATTGGAAAGATGAGAAACCGAAAATAAAGAAAACTGACATATTTCCCCATTCCTAGCAACTCATACTGCAAGCAGTACAGACTCAGGAGTTCTTCTATGATTTGGACTGTTAGGAATGTGCCATTGCTAGTGCCCACCTGGTTGATCCAGCTACATTTGAGATAGCAAAGACAGGACCACTTACCTCTTTGGGAATCCCACCCCTAGAGGGGTAATAGACCACCCTATATTTTTTAGGTGGTATCACAGGGGGGTTCCAGATGAGGCGTATACTTCTGGATGTTACCTCCTTTATAGCAAGATTGGTTGGGCTCAGGTGGGCTCCAGTATTCACCAGAATAGCTTTGAGAGGGTCATCACCTGCAAATTTGGCAACCATTTCTTATTATGTGACGTAGCAGAAAGGGCTCTGGATTTGGAGTAGAGAGATCTGATCTGAAGTCCTCACATGGACATGAAGGTTGTTGGCCAAAACTGTGGGCCAGTAAATACCTCTCAACCTAATGTAACTCAGGAGACTGTTCTGAGATTAAAAAGGGGACCTTATATTGCGATGGAAGAGAACCTTTGGCCTCCAGATGTTGGTGGACTACAAATCACATCATCCTTGACCCTTGCTGGATGGGGCTGATGGGAGATGGAGACCAGCAACATCTGGAAAGCTACAGGTTTCCATCATGGTTGTGCAGTGTCATAAGTAGATTGGAGTTGTAAGATAGATTCATGTTTCACCTGGAGGACAGAAGAAGACATGGCAACACCCTTCACATACCTGAAGGAGTCGCCACATAGACCAGGTCAAAGATTATTTGCCGTCCCAGAGCACAGGACTTGATTTGAAGTTACAAATCAAGATTCTGGTTGAAAATTAGAAGGAACTTCCAAACGGTGAAAGCAGTTTGACAAAGCCACTTCCGAGCTGGAGAGGAGGTGGGGTTGCGGGCTCCACGTGCGCAGGGGCTGGCTCTCAGCCTCCGCGTGATTGAGGAAATCCCTGGCCACGTCATCCCCTGGGTAGCCAATTGGCTGGCCTGGGGTGTGTGGCCTGCACTATTTAGCGCTGGGGCAGCCGGGGATCTCCCTCTTTTGACCGCTTTAGCTGCTCCGCTTTCCCACCCGCCCGCACTTCAAGGTTTCCTTCTGAACCTTGCTATGGACCTCGGTTGGTCGCCATTGAGGGGCCCGGTAGGAATTTTTTCCACCTGGCAAATTGGCACCAGCCACTTGGTTTTCGCCTACCTGGTAACAAATTGTCACAACTTTCTTGGTATTGGCGGATAGGCATTGGTATTGCTCCGTAGATCGAAGAGGGGAGGTAGCTCCATCACCTGCCCCACATAATGAAGGGTAATCCAATAAAGGATTCCAGGGGGCATGGCCCTGTCCAAAGCCTATGGAGGTGAGGACCTAAGGCACACCCCCGAGCGGTGACCCCGAGGGAGCTCCTAGTTGATGTGCATCAGCAGGACTCCCCCTACTGGTGGTTAACCCTTCCTGGACTTCAAGCAGACAGGCTGAAGCCGGATAGTCGTTAGGACCAATGCCTGAGCCAATACCGCTCATTTCCTGTAACCAATAAAGTTGTGGCCATTTTTAGCCCATTGACCTAAATAATTGTGTCATGTGTCTTTATTTCCACCGGGGGGAGGCAGGAACTCGCCACGCAATGGAGCCAATGGCCTAGAAGGGTGGTAGACTCTCATGCAGGAACTTCAAGCAGAGAAGGTATTGTAAGAAAGAGTTGTCTAAGGGTTCCTCCAGACAATTAAGCATTCATCCCAATTTGTTCCCACCAAATTAGATTATAACTGGTCTTCATTTATTTTATAATGGTATATTTTACTGTTGCAACCCACCCTAGGACCTTATGCTAAAGGGCAAGTCAGAAATCTAAGCACTCAATCAACCAACCAGTCAATATTGAGCATTTGTTCTGATTTGTTTGAAGGCTGAATGAACATTCATCCTGCATTCACCCTTCTTTGCTTGCAAGGTGTTTACATGTCTTTCTGTTAGCCCTGTGTCCACCCCCACACTTTTCAATGCATATCCCTGTCTGATTTAAATTTCCTTTAAAAAGTCTGCTTCCTTCTTAAAGTGGAGTTGCTGTGCTAGGGTGACAGGGCCCGTGAATCTGTTTTAATTGCACAAAACTAGATTTCCACAGAGCCTAGGGCTTGCCGATCAAAAGGTCGGCGGTTCGAATCCCCGTGATGGGGTGAGCTCCCGTTGCTCGGTCCCAGCTCCTGCCAACCTAGCAGTTCGAAAGCATGTCAAAGTGCAAGTAGATAAATAGGTACCGCCCCTGTGGGAAGGTAAACGGCACTTCTGTGTGCTGCTCTGGTTCGCCAGAAGTGGCTTAGCCATGCTGGCCACATGACCCGGAAGCTGTACGCCGGCTCCCTCGGCCAATAAAGTGAGATGAATGCTGCAACCCCAGAGTCGGTCACGACTGGACCTAATAGTCAGGGGTCCCCTTTACCTTAGATTTCCGGATATGTGCTTGAATCTGTCCCACAAAACACTGACGGTGTGGAGTCTCCCTTAGAAGACGTGAAACCCAACAAGGAAGTGGTGTTCACATCACCTGTGTTCTCTTCTTTATTCATCTCCTTGATCCGGGAACACAAGACCCGGGTGAGCCGGCCGGCCAGAGAGCTGAGCAGAGGGAAATCCAGGACATTGTACACCGTCAGTTCCAAAGGTTCAGAGGCCACATGCCGCAACTCTGCCTCATCTGCATTTTTCACCCCTAGGAAATCGAAGTAAACCTCTGAGTCCAATGTACAAATTAAGTAGGTACCAGGTGGACAAATGACTTGACAGCTGAGCAGTAAGAGTCATGAATTGAGACATCCTGCATCAAATGGTTTCTCTGCCACAAACTCACCTAGCCGACCTTTGGCACAACACTCTCTCTGAGCCTTCCCTCCATCTACAACAGGGTTTGCTAAACTGTTGCTGGACTACAACTTCCATCATCCCTAGCTGTGCTGGTCCCATGGGTTTCCGTGAGGTGAGGTGCGAGTCCAGTCTGAGGTCGAGGGAGCAGTATTGAGGCCGTCCATCAAAGCTGAAGCTGGGTCCAAGGCAGGGAGTCAGGTGAGGTCAGGAGATCCGGCAGGACAGGGTACAGGCCAGAACTGGCTACCAACAACATTGCTCCCGCAACCTGGGACTGGGCTGGCTGGCTTTTATCTGCCCCGAGGCATGGGCGGCCCCAGTCCACAGGTGACGCACCTCTCCTGGCCTGGAGGCGAGCACTCCTCCTGTGGGAACTTAGTTCCCTCCGCCTCTCTGCCCTGAGCCTCTGCAGCTCAGGAGAGGCTGGAGGGTTACCGGACCCAGAGGCAACCTCAGCTTCCTTTGACGGGGCTGAGAGTGGAGCACCTGCAGGCAATGGGTCCTCCATCACCTCAGAAGCCAGAGCAGACTTAGCTGGAGCCTGCACCTGAGGATCCAGCACAGGTGAGGACCCTTCAGGCTCATGCCCCAGCCCCGGCTCAGCTGGTTCTGGAGGCGGGGAATCCTGTGCAGTCTGGGATCCCTCAGGTTCAGCCTCCGAGTCTGAATCCCAGGCCATCACACTAGCTAGCAGGACCAGTGATCAGAGATGATGGAAGGAGCTGGAGACCTGAGTTTGGGAAACCCTGACCTACACTATGTGACTGATAATACTTACAGGGCCATGGTGAGTATAAGAATACACTGTATGAAAAGTGCCTGGAACACCCAAAAATGTACCGTATTTTTCGCACCATAGGACGCACCGGACAATAGGACGCACTTTGTTTTAGAGGGGGGAGAACAAGAAAAAAAAATTCTCCCCCTCTCTGCCCAGCGCCCCTTCAGCAAAGTGGCAGGAGGCGCTGTGCAGAGAGGGGGAGAACTTTCCCCCTCTTGTTTTACCGCTCTAAAACAAGGTGCCGTTTAAGGTGCGTTCAGGCGGCTACCTTGGAAGCCTGGAGAGCGAGAGGGGTCGGTGTGCACTGACCCCTCTCGCTCTCCAGGCTTCAGGTTCCTTTCGACCTGCTCTTTGGGGCTGGCGGGGGGAAGCCCACCACCAGCCCCAAAGAGCAGATCAGGGAGCAACGGAAAGGCGCAGCGGAGAGGCTCCTGCCATAGCCGCGCGTCACCTCTCCAGCCGGGAGAGGGTCGCGGGGTGCTTCTTTAGCCCCGCGCGCGCTCTCCCGGCGGGAGAGGTGACGCAGGGCTGTAGAGGCTCCTGCCATAGCCGCGCGTCACCTCTCCAGCCGGGAGAGCGCGCGCGGGGCTAAAGCAGCCCCCCGCGACCCTCTCCCGGATGGAGAGGTGACGCGGGGCTGTAGAGGCTCCTGCCATAGCCGCGCGTCACCTCTCCATCCGGGAGAGGGTCGCGGGGGGCTGCTTTAGCCCCGCGAGTGCTCTCCCGGCTGGAGAGGTGACGCACGGCTATAGAGGCTCCTGCCATAGCCACGCGTCACCTCTCCAGCCGGGAGAGGGTCGCGGGGTGCTTCTTTAGCCCCGCGCGTGCTCTCCCAGCTGGAGAGGTGACACGGGGCTTTAGAGGCTCCTGCCATAGCCGCGCGTCACCTCTCAAGCTGGGAGAGGGTCGTGGGGCTATGGCGTCTTCGCTCCATAGGACGCACACACATTTTCCCTTCATTTTTGAAGGGAAAAAAGTGTGTCCTATAGAGCGAAAAATACGTATACAGGCATTCCCCCCACTTACGCAGAACTGACTCGCACATGACAGTGTATATGTGCAGGGCCAGTAAATAAATAATTCATTTTTTCTAACCTGAAATGGTAGAAGAGAGCTCAAAAGTCCTCGTGGTTCATGGGGAGACCCTCCCCAGAGCCCAAAGAGGATGAGAAAAGTCTAGAAAAGGCAGGCATCCCCAAACTCGGCCCTCCAGATGTTTTGGGACTAGAACTCCCATCATCCCTAGCTAACAGGACCAGTGGATGATGGGAGTTGTAGTCCCAGAACATCTGGAGGGCTGAGTTTGGAAATGCCTGCTCTAAGGGCTCCAGAATGGCGCCCTCCAAAATGGGAGCTCTCACTGCTGCCGCGCTACCCAGCTCCACAGCTGTTGGGCAGGAAGCTGTATTGCAGCGGGCTCCCCCCCCCCGTGTGTGTTTCACTTACATGCACAGGGCCCTGTAATCTAATGGTTAATGGTGAGCAGACATAGCAAATCATGACCAGGCCTTCTGGATGTCGGGTTGATACTAAGGGGCTGTCAGTATTAGTTGGCAACAGAGGTTCTCGCGAAGAGTCTTTTTGGTACTAGAATTCTAAAGCATTCAGGAAGAATGAAAAGTCTCTGGTTCTTGACATTTCCCATGCCATCAAAACACTCGTTCATTTTTTTAAATTGCAAATAATAACAATTAATAGTAGTAGTAGTAGTAGTAATAATAATAATAATAATAATAATTTATTATTTATACGCCACCCATCTGGCAGGGTATCCCCAGCAACTTTGGGCGGCTCCCAACAGAATATTAAAAACACGATAAAATATCAAACATGCAAAAACTTCCCTAAACAGGGCTGCCTTCTTCAGATGTCTTCTAAAAGTCAGATAGTTATTTATTTCCTTGACATCTGATGGGAGGGCGTTCCACAGGATGGGTGCCACTACCTAGAAGGCCCTCTGCTGGGTTCCCTGTAACCTCACATCTCGCAGTGAGGGAACCGCCAGAAGGCCCTCGGTGCAGGACCTCAGTGTTCGGGCTGAATGATGGGGGTAGAGATGCTCCTTCAGGTATACTGGGCCGAGGCCGTTTAGGTCTTTAAAGGTCAGCACCAACACTTTGAACTGTGCTCGGAAATGTACTGGGAGCCAATGTAGGTCTTCCAGGACCAGTGTTATGTGGTCTCGGCGGTCACTCCCAGTCACCAGTCTACGCTCCTTCAATTATACTGGGCTGAGGCCATTTAGGGCCTTAAAGGTCAGCACCAACACTTGGCATAAAACAAATCAGAAGCCCACACAGACGGAGACATGAACTCACCAACAGCAAATATCTCTATTCCCATATCCTTCAAGGTCTGGGCGGATGGACTGGCATCATCCTGAGATTTGCCATCAGTCAAGAGAATGATCAGCTTGGGGGCTTCTGGCCGCGCCCCAGCTTCGGGCCTCAGGTTCTGTTCCAGGACATGCGTCAGCGCCAATCCTTGGAAACACGAAAGATGAAAGGCAGAAGGCTTGGGTTGGGGGGACTGACATGGTTAAACAAAAGCTTAGAGGAGGCAAGTGCCGTACTGAGCAATACTCAATTTCTCCCTTATCATGGAGCTGTGGGTGACATCTTGCCCACTGTGGTGCAATGTATTGTATTTCTGTTTATGTTACAATAACACAAATTTTTTGTTGCATTGACACCTGCAGTTGTTCTAACCTAATTTCGACGTGCTGATTTCATATCTGAAGTTGGTTTTGTTCTGTAAGCTCTAGTTTTTTTGCAATTCATGTTTTTAACTTTTCACCATCATCTTTGTTTTTCACAATGCAAGAATTCAATATTTTATTAAACACGTAGCCAAAGTAGTACAATATGAGTATAAATGTAATTGACTTATATAGCACTGAACATGACATGTATAGCATTGAAAATGACATGTATATCTATGTATAGTGGGAGATATGCAAAAAAATGTATTCCCTTGGGATACACAGTATACTGGGGAACAATTTTTTTTTTCATTTCCTGTTGCATGAGATTTTTCAACTGTTCTTATATGTTCTTTCAATGATGATTTCAAATCTGAAATCGATTTTCGTGTACACGCTACAGTTGTCTTTCAATTTCTGACTTTTGCCAATATGTCATATTTACACTGGGGATAAGTGGACACTGACACGTTGATCTACCCTGACCAGATGGTAATTATTGTTTTGCAAACTTAATTTTTCTTTATTTTTATAGTTTTGTAACCTAAATATTTGTATTTTTCAGATCGGACCATGGCTTCTTCAAGTAGACAAAAATGTGTAAACATTTGAAATCAGCATTGAAAGAACATATAAGAAGAGTTGAAAAATCTCATGGGGGGGAAATGTTCCCCAGTGAATTATTTCCAAATCTGTGTCAATACACACAAATTGCAATATGCAAATATTATGCAAATCTTTTTAGGGTGGGGAGGGTGTGATGCAAATCCTCTTTTCTTTTTCTGGTGATGCCTAACCGGCCGCTCCACCTGACCCAGAGAGGCAGCGGGCTTTACCTGTGAATGTGTTTCCTCCTTTATACTGCAAGCTCCTCAGGGCCTCTAACACCTCATCCCGGGTGGAGTATGTATTCAGGTCCCATTCTGTACGAGGGTCACTGCTGTACTGGGATAAGGCTGGAAGGGGACAAGGAAGCCAACAGGAAGTGGTCAGAGAACAAGCCTGCAGGGGGCGCAGTGGAGACAGGATTCTGGCTTTGGTTATAAAAGATGGAAAATTGTTGTGGTTTCTCCAGCTGGCCTTGAGAGGCCACAGTCTGTGACTTCTTGCTCATCATTTGCAAGACAGGAACAACATGGACCCCTATCTTAGAGGTATTACAGAGAGGAACAAGCAAAAGTATGTGAAGTTTCTCAGGTTTAAAGCCTAGTATAGACTGAAGTGTCGCCATCTCTATTTTTTGTTGGGTCCAAAACTGCTATATGAACAAATGCCATATCTGCATTCATAGAATTCTAGTCATTGTAGTTTGATGAGCAGGCTGAGCTCTCAGTTAATTATATTTTTGCAGAGAACACTATTATTTTATTCATTTATTTCATAAAATTTTCTATACTCCCTAATTGTTTTAAAGAACCCCAGACAAAAACCCTCAACGTGGTTTACAAAAATAATAAAACAATAAAATTATTGGTAAAAACAAATAGAATCAGTTATTTAAAACATTTTTTTAAATAGTAAAATCAGCTAGAGTAGCTGTCTGCAAGTTCGTTTTCAATAAGACATTATAACAAGCTATCTGTATCTAGAAGTTGCTGTTCAATTTTATATTTCAGATGCTAGTTGTTTTGTATCAGTGCATCCGCAAATGTCTTCTCAAAAGCCCTGTTGAGCTCAATGGGTCTTACTTTAAGTTGACATGCATCAGATTGCACTACAAATTAAGTCTGTAGGCCTTCATTTTTTGTCCTTTTCCCTTCCCTTTGATATTTCTATGTATTTTTAACACCCTGTGACTTTGGAACGAGGAAGGAATTCGGTTCAGTTTTGCATTTCAGTGTGAACCTATCTAATTTGAACTTCAGTGAACCAAAATTCCATCCTTCAAAATTTGCACCTCTCAAAATTTTGTGATAGAGTTTTCCAAGCCTCCCCCACAAAAAAATGTGTACAAAAACACATTTATTAGTGAAAATAGCATACAAAAATACATTATATTGGGAGAGTTGCTTGCCAAAACATATGTGCCAGAAGGAATACGCACTGAGAATTAAAACTTTAAAAAGCAAACAGATACAAAAATGTAGGAAGTGAATCTAAAGCTGGAAAAATGAGACATTGAAATGGACAGGTTTCCCTCCTATGGCTTGTATTAGCAATATTTTATCTAACTTGTAATTTTGTGGCTATGTTCTGTATTTGAATATGGCCATATTTTCTGCAATAACATTTTTTTAATTATTATTTTTTTGGAAACAAGAAAGATAAAGAAGGCTTTGGGTCAGCTAACCATTAGGTAGCCCTGATTCCCATAGAAAAAGCATGCAATGTTTTGCATTGTCTCTGAACTGGGATACTTGGCAGAGTAAAAGCTCCTCACCAGTGGTGTGCGATCAGCGGACTAGGGGAACTAGGTGAGAACCCTAAATGTTTCCTTGATGCCTCCTTCCCAAAGCCCAGGAAGCTTCTGCCCGGCACAGGAAGGGAGGTGAGATGCTCACAAGCATGACGGCTCCCATCACCCTCGCAAGCTGGCCCCTCTGTCCCTAACTGTCCTGCTATGAAAACGTTCTGAACACATGGGAGCTCCTCACCCACTCTTATCTTGTCCTGAGCAATGTTGAAAGGTGCGACCAAACCAGCCAGGAATCCTCGGATGAGCCCAAAGTTGTTTCTCCCGATGCTCCAGGATCCGTCAACGAGCAGGACGATGTCGGTCATTGCAGAAGTGTCGCAATGAAAGTGAGAAACTGTGGCAAGAGGGCGGGTTGGGAAAGGGGGTACATAGGTGTGCTCTTCATTAAAATACGAGAATGAAAAGAACCTGCAACTCCGTGTGTAGTTAACCTTCGCAGGAAGAGTAGCAACCCAAAACCTATCCACTGAGAGACAGTGTGGTGTAGTGGTTAAGAGTGGTGGACTCATAATCTGGTGAACCGGGTTCGCTTCCCCGCTCCTCCACATGCAGCTGCTGGGTGACCTTGGGCCAGTCACACTTCTCTGAAGTCTCTCAGCCCCACTTACCTCACAGAGTGTTTGTTGAGGGGGAGGAAGGGAAAAGGAGATTGTTAGCTGCTTTGAGACTCCTTAAAAGTAAAGGGACCGCTGACCATTAGGTCCAGTTGTGGCTGACTCTGGGTTTATGGCGCTCATCTCGCTTTATTGGCCGAGGGAGCCAGCGTACAGCTTCCAGGTCATGTGGCCAGCATAACTAAGCCGCTTCTGGCGAACCAGAGCAGCGCACAGAAACGCCATTTACCTTCCCGTTGGAGCAGTACCTATTTATCTACTTGCACTTTGACGTGCTTTCGAACTGCTAGGTTGGCAGGAGCAGGGACCGAGAAACGGGAGCTCACCCTGTCGCGGGGATTCAAACCGCCAACCTTCCGATCGGCAAGCCCTAGGCTCTGTGGTTTAAGCCACAGCGCCACCCGCGTCCCTTGAGACAGCTTAGGATAGTGATAAAGCGAGGTATCAAATCCAAACTCTTCTTCTTCTTCTCTGGAAGAACCTACAGAGGTGCTGTGATGTCTGGCACACCAACCTTTGCTGTAGAGCATGAATAGGGAGCATGTAGGTTCTAGATGTCCAACTCACTCCCCCCAGTGCCGGATTTACATACAGTGGTACCTCAGGTTACAGACGCTTCAGGTTACAGACGCTTCAGGTTACAGACTCCGCTAACCCAGAAATAGTACATCAGGTTAAGAACTTTGCTTCAGGATGAGAACAGAAATTGCGCGGCGGTGGTGGCAGCAGGAGGCCCTATTAGCTAAAGTGGTGCCTCAGGTTAAGAACAGTTTCAGGTTAAGAACAGACCTCCAGAACGAATTAAGTTCTTAACCCGAGATGCCCCTGTATAAGCTAAACAAGCTATAGCTTAGGGCCCCATTCTCTTGGGGGCCCCAAAAAATGTAAAGGGGGAAAAACTGGATATACATTTCCAAAATATAAGATAAAAAACAAATAAAATAAAACCTACATACAGCAACAGTTTTGTGTTGTGTAGGCTCCTATGATGTAAGTAATGGGCCCCGCCTGCTAGCCTGTTCCCTAAAATATCATTGGTTTGCTCATTTCTATATATAGGGTGCCCACATTCTGCTATTTAAAATTATTAGTAGTTTGCATCATATATTTACACCTATTATTATTTCATTTTATAGCAAGATTCTAGATTCTAACATTTTAAGTTAGAGCTTAATAATTATTTCACTATTAATATATTTCTTCTTAATTGTATTTCAGTTCAACAATTACTTTGATAAAATACATATTTTGTTATGTGCAAATGGCTTTAGATACTTATTAGGTCCATAAATTACCATATAGCCTATATTCAACGCAAAAAACAGCGACAATTTGTTGTTGACAAAGGACAGCTGGACATATAAAGAGCCCCATTACCTTCAGTCGCTTAGGGCCTCATCAAACCTAAATCTGGCCCTGGCCCCATCCCAGTGTGGCCAAGATCCATGGATGGTGGGATCTGAATTAGACATTGGTGATATATTGATATATAATCCAAAGGCAGTTTGAAGTCCATTTTTTGATATCAAGTTCATAATTTTTGACCTGGCAATATATTGTGCATCATGGGATGGGTGCTATGCAAAAATCACAATGTGGGAAAAACCGTGAAGCCACTCAATGCTTCTACATAGCTCCATCCTTATTTCAGATGTTCAGAAATTTAGCTGGCGTGACATCATGATGTTGAAAACCAGATATCGCCCAGCCCTAATCTGAAGTCCACCAACATATAGAGGACCACAGATCCTCACCCCCCTGTACGGCCTTTCAGGTATGTGGAAGAGGAGTTAGGGATTAGGCATGGGGCTTTGACTGGGACATTCGTGAAACGGCTTGTCACAGGTGGAAATGCAACTGCACCCCCAAATGAGGAGCAGAAATTTAGAATCAAATAATGATGACAGATTGCTCTTAATCAAGCACCAGCTCGCATTGCGCATAGACCACCGGTGCGCCAGGGGCAATATGGCAACCTCCTGAAACAAAGACCTCTTAGGGAATCTGCCATGATGTGATTTTTGTGTGTGCTGTCAGGTCAATTCCGTCACTGCTCTAATCCAACTCTTTGTCTCTTCATCCCAGCAAGGCTTGCGTGATTGCCTAGTGCAATGTTAACTATCATTTAGCCCCTTGGGCTGAAATTATTCCGGTGATTTCTCTTTATCAGATCCAGTCTCTTTCCAGATTGTGCCTTCCAAACCACGTGCAATAACCCGCCCTCTAGCCTGCATGTTGACGGGCTGGCTTTTTCTTCCAGGTATGGCAGGTAATAAGGGATTAACGCATGTTCCTGAAAACCAGGTGCACTTACTAAAAGAGCTGAAATAATAGATCCTAGAACTGTGAGGGACCACAAGGTCTCTGATAATATGGACTTCACACTGCCTTTGGTTGATATATCTAACCCCCTGCAATTCAGGAATCTTCTGCCCAATGTGGGGCTCAAACCCACAACCCTGAGATTAAGAGCCTCATGCTCTACTGACTAAGCTACCCCAGGGCTCACTAAAACTGCAGCTACCCAGGATGCAGTAAGGGGGACCACAGGAGAACATCAATGCAGGATGATGTGACTTTGGAGGGATTCTGTAGGAGTAGATTGCCAGAGGGTTGACTAAGTGACCACTGAGCTCCCATACGACTCATCGATTTTACATCAAAAGCTCATATGAGGACTTTTAGAGCTGGGTGTTCTCTAGACACGTAAGAGTTACACTTGAAAAAAAGCCATGTCAAGGAGCCTAAGAAACAAACCTCACCTCTCCGTGAGCTTTCCCTGGTTGTTTTCTCTCGGGCCAGATAGTCCATTTCAAATTCTGCTAGGCTTGACAGAGTCGTCTTCAGGGTTGTTGGTGCTGTTGACATCACAGTCGGCTCGGCATTTGGCAAATATTCGCTTGCCCCTTTGGAAACGGCTTTTTGCCGCCTCTTCTCTGGCTCTTCCCTTCCTGTTTCCCAAAGCATCAAAAGAAGAAGAGTTATCCCACACAGGAACAGACAATCTTTGGAAGGCGTGCCTGTAACAGTGCTGGTTCTGAAGCGATTTTCAGGGGAAGTTGGGGCACGGTGTGGAAGAAAAAAGCCTCTCTCTTGGCCGCTGGCATTTTGTTTTCCAGAAATACTTCTCGACGATGCTGTGCCATGACATAAAGTCATAAATAATAACAACAATAACAATAAAAATAAAAAATCCAAGGGGAAAACAAAATGGCCGCCAGCATTCATGGGGCCAAAAGGGTAATGAGTTTTGCCTCACCCCTCCAAGATAGCCTGCCTGCCTCCCTAAAATGTAAGAAAGCAAGGAGAATGTGACTCCCCTCCCTTTCACCCTCTTCCCCAAATGTCAGCCGAATGTCCAATTCTTGAACCTTCAGCCCAGGTGTAGTTCAAACCCGCTTTCCTCTTTGACCCGTCCACATACTTATCACAGTTGGCGTGTCACTGCGGGCGGGTGGTGAAGTGGCTTCAGTCTCCAGGGTGTATTCAGCTGCTGGGGTCTCTAAAGGCGCCTCTGCCTTTTCCGGAGCGCCTGTTGGGTGTCTCCTGTTACTTCTGGCTTGGGAGAGATTCTTCAGCTCCTCAACTGCAATGGCAAGAGCGGTGGTGGCAGCATTGGGAAACAAAAACTTGCTGGCTCTTTTGGGGGGTGGCTCACTCTGACAAAAGGGATGGAGCTGCCCTCCCCAGTGTTCCCCCTCCACGGGCTCCACTTTTGCTGAACCCCAGGCATCGATAAATACTCAACCAAAAAGCAGGTCTCAGGCATGGTCTGAACAGCACCCTATTTTGAAGGTGCTCCTCACACATTGGGGTTCTTGACCTCGTACCGGGATTCTGCTTCTACCCAGTGGAGCCTGGTGCATTATGGGCAATGGAGCACCGCCTTGTCAACCTCAGTCAGCCCCCACCTGCCTGCCTCTTTGTTTACAACAAGGGGGCAGTGCTCCCTAACAGCTTTCTCAGTCCCAGTGCTGCCCTTGTGGAATCCAGCAGGGAGGTGGATGGGGGCAAACTAGAATTAATTGGCTCCACCCACCATTTGTTGTGGTCCCATCTATGGCTTATCTCCCTGACTTCCACCCTACCAATCCCAGTGGGGGGCAGACACTACAGCTTCCACTTTTCCTCTCTGAGCTTTGCCTCCATTGGCCAGTTCTCAAGCAACGACTCTGTTTGTTTGATCCAAGTTCTAGTTACAGGTAGGTAGCCTGTTGGTCTGATGTAGTCGAAGCTAAATAAAAAAATTCCTTCCAGTAGCACCTTAAAAAGGTAAAGGGACCCCTGACCATTAGGTCCAGTCGTGGCCGACTCTCGGGTTGCGGCGCTCATCTCGCTTTACTGGCCGAGGGAGCCAGTGTACAGCTTCCAGGTCATGTGGCCAGCATGACTAAGCCGCTTCTGGCGAACCAGAGCTGCGCACGGAAACGCCATTTACCTTCCGCCGGGGCAGTACCTATTTATCTACTTGTACTTTGACGTGCTTTTGAACTGCTAGGTTGGCAGGAGCAGGGACTGAACAATGGGAGCTCACCCCATTGCGGGGATTCGAACCGCCAACCTACTGATCGGCACGTCCCAGGCTCTGTGGTTTAACCTAAGTTTGTTATTGGTATGAGCTTTCGTGTGCATGCACACTTCATAATAATAATAATAATAATAATAATAATAATAATAATAATAATAAATTTATTTATACCCTGCCCTCCCCAGCCAAGACTGGGCTCAGGGCAGCTAACACCAGGTATAAAAACAATTGATTAAAATACAACTTAAAAACAAGATTAAAGTACAACATTAAAATTCAGAGGAAGAAGTTTTGAAGACGTGTGCATGCACACGAAAGCTCATACCAGTAACAAACTTAGCTGGTCTCTAAGGTGCTACTGGAAGGATTTTTTTTTTATTTTGTTTGATCCAAGGATCCCCACTCTGTCCCTGTGCTGCTAGGTCAGCCTTTCTTCTGCTCTGGACCTGAAATTGCCCCCTAGCCAAGACTTGAGCATCACAGTCCGCAGCACCGAGAGATCAAGAGAGCGAAAGCCACACTTACTCACAAATTTCCTCTTGACAAAGAGGGCCTCCTGAGAACCGTTGAGGATGTAGATCTGCAAGGTATACTCTTTCGTGGGACTCAACCCTCCCACCGTCGCTTTGGCGGTCTTGGTTTTCAGCATGACCTCCTGCTCAGAGTCACCTGGAGCAGCCGGAAGAGAAGACCATGAACTTTTTTCAATAAGGAACATATTGCCTGACTCTTGATTGTGGGAGTCGGTCCCTTCGAACTCTGCAATTCTATGTAACCTATTGCCTGACTCTATATGGTGGGAGATTTGAGGCACATCCACTTTGAGTGTTCCACTTTAGCAAAAGAGAGGTGAATGTTGCCCTTTAATAAACCACAACGATCCCCATAGAATTAATTGGTATAACATGGAGCCAAAGCCTGAACAGGCAGCCTATGAGCATATGCAGAGCGTCTTGCCAAAAGAAAAGAGATGTTCAATCGTGAAGCTGCACAGTATGTTCTATTGGACTTCAGATGGATCAGTCAACTTGGAGTATTTTTTATTTAAAAAATGTGTTGGGTGTTGAAAGGGGAAGGAGCATAAACAGAGAGCCTTGCAAAAAACCAAAGGAGGAATGCAGTCATGAAGTCACCTTAATGAGACAAGGAAAGGAAGCCTCTGGGCATATGCTGAGTGCAAGGTAACCTGAGGAGCCTGAGTTACCAGACTTCATATCAATAAACTCTCACGGGATGGGGAAAATGTAAAACAAGAGTGCCATGGGTATTGACAGGGGAGGAAACAGTGAAACCTGCACATACCCCTTGTGTCAAAAAGGCAATGATTTAACAGCAGCTCAGCCTACTGCAGAGCTTGCAGATATGTCTACAAAAGTGCTTTTAAAAAACCCCAAACCGCAGAGCTTCAAAGGCTGCAGTATGTACACAGACTTAACCTTAGAACCTGAAGCTTCTGTCTGCTTTTTCATAAAGGTCCTAAAGTTCTGGACGTTGGCTTTGGGAGAAATCCCAGGCAAACCAACCTTTGCAACCCTGGTCAGTATAATTAACTCTTCTTTGGCTCATCCCTTCCTATATTCCAAAGCATCAAAAGGAGAAGAGTTATCCCACAGCTACAGACCCTACCTCCTTAGATTATGCAAGTATGAACAGAAGAGGAAATCTTGCAGGGTCCAACTAGGTGCCTACAAGAAGCTCACAAGAAGGACTTAGAGGTTCTAAGCAGATGTTACTCAGAGGCATACCACTCCTAAGGCTGCAATTTTCATGTTCATAAGCACATTAGCTTTCTCATTTCACAGCAAACATGACGGATATAAACTATGAACACTTCTCACTGTCTTGTGAGCAGCTTTTTTTCTAAAGGCAAGCACAATTAAGCAGCTGAGTTAATTACATCACAGATAATGTGCTCAACGGATCAAGAATGCGGTAGCACCCACGAAAGTCTTGGAATGCACCTAGAGGAAGTTTGTATCTGATATTGCAAACCTATTATTATTATTAGCTCAAGGGGCTGGAATGACAAGCCTGCATATTTTCCAAACTTGTCGGAATTAAAAACAGGAGGGGTAACGATCCAAGAGGACAGGGGAAAACTTTGAAAACACAGAGCTATTCCACCACTGACCACAACTGTGTATGCACTATACCAGGGGTCGGCAAACTATGGCCTGGGGGCCAGATGCAGCCCCCAGGCTTGTAAATCCGGCCTGCGGACCCTGCCACCCGCTCGGTCAGTCCCCTCGTGCTGCAGATGCCTCGCTGCGTGGGGACTAACTTCCACAACACTGGGACGGCTTCTGGGTAGGCGGCGACACTGGCACGGCTTCGGATTGGCTGCAGGAAGTTTCTTTGGAGGTTTGTTTGTAAACCAAAACAGGTTGTAACTCAAGGCTATCACCAATGGGGGCCTCAAAAAAAAAAAAAGGGTTGTAATAAAAAAAAAATGGGTTGTAATCCAAAAAAAGGACACGCACTTCTGGGTTTGACATGGTTGTAATCCAAAATGGTTGTACAGTGGATGCTCGGGTTGCGAACGTGATCCGTGCAGGATGCACATTTGCAACCCACGTCTGCGCATGCACGGGTTGAGATTTGGCACCTCTGCACATGCGCAAAGTGCGATTTAGTGCTTCTGTGCATGCGCAACTGCTGAAACCCGGAAGTAACCCATTCCAGAACTTCTGGGTTTCGGCAGTCTGCAACCCGAAAAAACACAACCTGAAGCCGCTGTAACCTGAGGTATGACTGTAATCCAAAACGGTTGCAAACCAAGCTACCACTCTATCTTTCTGGGATGAAACGCACCCTGACCTCCTCACCATGTACCTGCCATGGGCTTCACGCGAACTTTGTATCCGTTGGAATTTCCTTCTGTTTCTTTCCATTTCATCTGCAACCTGTCTTCTGAGAGGACAGTCAGTTTCAACCGGTTTGAGCCTGGGGAGGAAAGCATCAACGCCTTTTAAACTGGAGACAGAGAGGTGCTTTCTTTCATACTCTGGGGAAGCGTGGGGTAAGGCGACCCTGCAGGGAAACTGGTCTCAAGGTTATATATTGAAAGTAATGCCTTGAACTTGGCCCGGGAGCAAAAGTTGCAGATCATGCAGGGCTGTGTGTGTGTGTGCTTAGCCTGGGATGAGATTGCTGGCTGGCTGCTTGCCTTTAAGGGTGAAGGTCGTGCAAGTGAGCATGCACATGCATGGAATCGGGTCCCATTCCATGTGCTCTTTTAGTCCTTGAGGTGTTTTGTAGTTTAATTGGGGAAATTCCACTGGAGTATACTAAGTGCTCTCTCAGCTCCCTGATGGGTTGATCATTAACAGTTGTTGTTCTCTGCTAGCTAACATGTGAGTGTTTAACCTTAGATCAGGATACAAATGTATTGAATTTCAAATTGCCATTTTGAAGGAAATTGCCTTTAGTCTTTGTTTAGGCTCTGTGAGGGGGAGAGGCCTCTCCAGGACCTCAACAGCCTTAGGGGTTGGAGTGCAGACTAATGGAGCCTGTGAGAGAAAGAGAGAGAGAGAGAGAGAGAGAGAGAGAGCTATATTTGTCAGCTCTGATTATAAGTTATTTTACTTCTTATAAGATGCTGAGTCTCTGCTTGATGTGAACAAGATATTGTACAACTGTTTTTTGGTCTGTTTTGAAGGAAGTTCTGCAAGTAATATTTTGACTCAATCTAATGGGTCTAGACCCAGGGTTGGCAGGATTTATCTTGCCTGGGCCAGTTCACTCCTGCGGAGATCACTTCCGGCACTGTGGAAGCGAGTCCCCACTTCGCGCGGCGTCGGTTTAGTGCAGCAAGCGGGAACTCGCCAAGTGGGTGGCTCGGTTTGGGGGGAGCTCATGGGCCCTCTAAACGACCCCCGTGGGCCGCTTGTGGCCCATGGGCTGGAGGTTGCCGACCCCTGGTCTAGACAATTTTTTATTCCAAAAAAGGAGTCAGTTTTTATGTATCCAGTTGCTTCATGCTGCGCAGTATTAATATCTGCAATATGTTGAATCCAGTTTGGGGGCATATAGCATTGTCTGCAGCCAGCTCTAGCAGACACCAAGCCATTTGGATTTCCGCAATGCGTTCTATGTGGGGCTTCCCTTGCACTTCATCTAAAAGTGCTACAGCACGGTTGCTGGCAGGAGTGAGACCCCATCGGTATGTAATGCTAATAATAATAATAATAATAATAATAATAATAATAATAATTTTATTATTTATACCCCGCCCATCTGGTTGGGTTTCCCCTGCCACCCTGGGCAGCTCCCAACAGAACACTAAAAACAGAATAAAACATTAAACATTAAAAACTTCCCTAAACAGGGCTGCCTTCAGATGTCTTCTAAAAGTCAGATAGTTGTTTACTTCCTTGACATCTGATGGGAGGACGTTCCACAGGGCGGGCGCCACTACCAAGAAGGCCCTCTGCCTGGTTCCCTGTAACCTCACATCTCGTAGTGAGGAAACCGCCAGAAGGCCCTCGGAGCTGGACCTCGGTATCTGAGCAGAACGATGGGGGGTGGAGATGCTCCTTCAGGTATACCGGGCCGAGGCCGTTTAGGTCTTTAAAGGTCAGCACCAACACTTTGAACTGTGCTCGGATATATACTGGGAGCTAATGTAGGTCTTCCAGGACTGGTGTTATGTGGCAGTCACTCCTAGTCACCAGTCTACGCTCTTTCAAGTATACTGGGTTGAAGCCATTTAGGGCTTTAAAGGTCAGTACCAACACTTTGAACTTTGTCCAGGCTGAGCGATGGGGTTGGAGACACTCCTTTAGGTATACTGGCCCGAAGCTCACATCAGGATTGCTTTTCAAAAACATGAAGCAGCTGAAATATCCAGCAAGACATGCGTGAGTAGAGCACTCTATACAAAAATGTATCAGAACATTGAGGCAGGTGTGTGGAATTGCAATAATTCAAAACTTGAAAAACCTGGGGAAAGCTTGTATAAGAATTATTAGGGCATCGTCCTCAGGCTCCCAGACATCCTGGTTTGATAGGGAGGAAATATTTATGCAAGGGAGAGTATTCCATCGCAAAAGCCCCCACCTGCAGCTCCAAGAGCCCCCAGACAGAGCCGATTTGCCACCTGAGTGAGGAAAAAGGCCAAAGGCATCGAGTGCCTGGGAAAAGAGGTGAACCAGCATCATGCTAGGAATTCCAAAATATCCTTTTAAATTAAACATTTTGGAGAGATGCAGCAATTCCAGTTATCCTGCTGAGCATGCAACTTTAGCTGGCAGCTTTGAGGCCACCTGTTTGGAAAAATGCGAAACTAGAGAAAGTGTAAGTAACAGCACTCGACAGCCTTTAGCTCAGCAAGAGCGGCAGGTGTGTGACTGTGCACAAGCTCCCTTAAACTTCTTTGCAGGGAGGAAAGCTGCTGAATCGAAAAATGCAGGATTATGAAAAGAGAAAGTACTGGCTTCTTAAATAGAATCATAGAATCATAGAGTTGGAAGAGACCACAAGGGCCATCGAGTCCAACCCCCTGCCAAGCAGGAAACACCATCAGAGCACTCCTGACATATGGTTGTCAAGCCTCTGCTTAAAGACCTCCAAAGAAGGAGACTCCACCACACTCCTTGGCAGCAAATTCCACTGTCGAACAGCTCTTACTGTCAGGAAGTTCTTCCTAATGTTTAGGTGGAATCTTCTTTCTTGTAGTTTGGATCCATTGCTCCGTGTCCGCTTCTCTGGAGCAGCAGAAAACCACCTTTCTCCCTCCTCTATGTGACATCCTTTTATATATTTGAACATGGCTATCATATCACCCCTTAACCTCCTCTTCTCCAGGCTAAACACGCCCAGCTCCCTTAGCCGTTCCTCATAAGGCATCGTTTCCAGGCCTTTGACCATTTTGGTTGCCCTCCTCTGGACACGTTCCAGTTTGTCAGTGTCCTTCTTGAACTGTGGTGCCCAGAACTGGACACAGTACTCCAGGTGAGGTCTGACCAGAGCAGAATACAGTGGCACTATTACTTCCCTTGATCTAGATGCTATACTCCTATTGATGCAGCCCAGAATTGCATTGGCTTTTTTAGCTGCCGCGTCACACTGTTGGCTCAGTACTTTTGGGGAGCAAGTGGAGAATCTCGATTAGACCATCTGTTTAAAAGGGGGTGTACCATTTGTGGAAATCTGCTGTAATGGTTGAGATGACACATTTTCAAAGTTCTGGTTATGACCTACACAACCCTATATGCCTTGGACCCAGGCTAACTGAAGGATCATGTCTCCCTATAGGAACCTGCCCGGTTGCTAAGATCCTTGGGTGAGCAATTCCTCTCAGCCCCAAGGCAATTTGACCCTCAGTCTGGAAAATAAATAAATCCACAATTATTTCACTGTATCTCATATAACACACTGCCAATCCACCAGCTGTTTACAATACATGCTTTGAAGGCTTTGGAAATAATAACAATAGTTGTTGTTGTTGTTTATTAGAATTTATAAGGAGAAATACAAAGATTATTGTCTCTCCCTTTTTTTGGTCAAAGCTAAAATATTAATCCAGAGGCAAAAAAGAGAAAGGGAAGAGGGAGAGAGAAAGGAAGGAAGAGATAAAGGAATAAGGAAACTTTTTTTGCTTTGGACAAACAATTGTGTTGAACAGTCACACATCACCAAAAGAAGATGGCAACGACTTGCATAAAATGTGCAAATTGAAGTTTATATGTATATATGCAAAATATTTGGAAATAATTAGCAAAATTTAAACAGAAGTATGATATATCTTTGCATAGTGCAGGAGGCTGTGATCAGGAGCATGTAGGGTTTGATCAATCTCCTGCTATCTGAGGGTGGGCATCTTCAGGTCTCTTCCTGCTTTTCTGCTCTTTATCTTCAAGGCAAGCTTGGACGAGGAAACCCTTCAAATAGAGGACTGTCCTCTTTAAAGAAGGACACACAGCCACCCTAGAAACAGTTCAACGTGTGTTTGAACTCTTCCTGGACCCGGACTGAACCTCTTGAGAGTGCAAGAGGTGGGAGGGGGCAGGAATCGTGTGCTTGAAGACACGCAAGCACACACAGGAACACAGAAATGCACACCTACATATGTTTAAGAGCATTTGGGTCTTCTCCAACTCTGCTACTGAAAATTCATTTACTGGGGATGCCAAAGAATAGCTAGGCAACATGGGGGCTTTGGCATATAAGCACTTTCTCCTCTGGTGTGCTACAGCCACACCTCATTTGAAAAATCTCTCCATGCAAGAATTGGTCAGGTGTATTGCAGTTCTGCAATGAAGCCCCCAGGCTTCAGAAAAGTTGCCATCTTGGTGCCACCTGGATAGACCATCAGTGGTCCAATGGGACATAACAACTCAGCCTCACATCTGTGTGCTTTTCGAGATACACTTCCAGCTTCCTGCAAGGAAATTATTTTGGGAGGAAACAAAGCTGAGATTCACAGGCCGCCCTGGTCAAAGCAGAAATGAAGGGCATTCCATTCTTTAGAGGGGCCCATTGGCATCACCACACTGGAGCAAAAACAGGGACAGGAAGCCAGACAAAGAGGGGATTCATTTCCTGATCAAAGGAGAGGCTATTTTTGCTCAGCTTGCTCTGACCAGCATCCAAGTTGTCACTCTGGGATCCCCAAAATGAAGATGCAGGAATGTTGGACGCCGATTATGAAAATGAAGAGATTTTCCAGTGTTTCCTGATGACCAGCTTGTAAATGGGCTGCAGCCCTTTGAGATCCTGTAAATCTTCTTTGAGGTTGTGTCGTGGCAGCCCAACAACATCTGAAGGACGGCAGGTTCCCCATCTCTGTGCTACCACGATAGATGCCATGATAGAACCTGAGACCTTCCAAGGCTGATCAATGACCCATCTCCATGGAACAGGTGGGAAGTAGGCCTAGGTCATGAAGCAAATCCAGCCCTCGCTCGCAGGATCACTTGAACCATGCAGCACCCTTGAACCATGCAATTCAAGAGAGAGATTATTTTTTCTTACCGGGTTTTGGTCACCTCCAGCACATGATTTGAAGAAGAAAAGGCTGGGTTCTCTCCTTACCTTGACCACACGCCTGCAAGGTGATGTGAGTTGCCAGCATTATGCAGGAAATCCAGAAAAAGTCAGGAGCAAGCATGACGAAGACCTAACATGTTTAAAAGAAGAAGAAGAGTTTGGATTTGATATCCCGCTTTATCACTGCTCTAAGGAGTCTCAAAGCAGCTAACAATCTTACAACAATAAAACATTAAATAATAAAATCAGCAATAAACTAAAAACAGATTAAAATGTGCATCAATATTCTAAATACCTGGATAGGTTTGTCTAAACAGAAATGCTTTTAGCAGACACTGAAGAGAGTAATAATAATAATAATAATAATAATAATAATAATAATAATTTATTATTTATACCCTGCCCATCTGGCTGAGTTTCCCCAGCCACTCTGGGCGGCTTCCAACAGAATATTAAAATACAATAACCTATTAAACATTAAAAGTTTCCCTTAACAGGGCTGCCTTCAGATGTCTTCTAAAAGTTTGGTAGTTATTTTTCTCTTTGACATCTGGTGGGAGGGCGTTCCACAGGGCGGGTGCCACTACCGAGGAGGCCCTCTGCCTGGTTCCCTGTAACTTGGCTTCTCGCAGTGAGGGAACTGCCAGAAGGCCCTCGGTGCAGGACCTCAGTGTCTGGGTAGAACAATGGGGGTGGAGACGCTCCTTCAGGTATACTGGACCAAGGCCGTTTAGGGCTTTAAAGGTCAGCACCAATACTTTGAATTGTGCTCGGAAACATACCCATGGCTTAGGGCCTCATCAAACCTAAATCCAGCCCTGCGCCCACCCCTGATCTTCCACCTCACTCTGCCTAATGAAAGGGCCGGCACAGCATTAAGAACTGACTGAAGGATAGTCCCAAGACACACATTTTAAATCACTAGATGACAGCAGCAGGTTGACTACTTAGGCACTTGAAACACCAGTTATGCATTATATGCAAGCTGCATTGCGCTTATTGCCTCCTGATAGCTGAGGGGCAGTAATTTAAAATCAAGCATGACCGAGTGAGCCCAGGTGTGGTACTGTTCTTCTGCAGGAAGGAAGGAAGGCCTGAAGCACATGAAAACTCAGCTGTTTCTGCTGCCGTCTATGATACGGCCTCACTTCGTCACGTCAAAGACTGGCAGAATCCTGCACACACAGGGCACCAACTGTTCCAGGGCCAGGCGTCTTGGCCATGACCACCATGTTATTATTATTATTATTATTTTGAATGATCTTTATTGGTTTTACAAGTTTCACAATCATAATACATATCTTGGTTCTTTTAACCTTTATGCTTTTACTCTATCGAGCTTGTACTGCCCTCCAACTGTTAACGGAGAAATCTGAGGGCTCCCTTGGACAAAAGAACAAGGACACCAGTCAGGAATACCAGAGCAAAACAGCAGCCAGTAGGCTTGGTCTTTATTGAAGACTGTTTCGACAGGACTCCCACCTGCCACAAGGTGGAACAAGATGGAAGCCCCATACAAAAGAGAACCCAAACTTTTATTAGCTGCTAATCCCCAAGTTACACATCCCCCAAAACTACATCACTCATACATCATGGTTACATCATGAAAGGAGAGGTCTGGTGGCAGTAATCTGAGCATCCTGGACTCCCCATGCTTCTCCTTGCCCTCCACTAAACACCCATCAAGTGTAACAAAAGAGATATTTGCATTTCCCTGTTTCCCAGCCAAGTTAATCACACCCCTTTGTCTTCATCTGGGTTTGTTATTTCTGGAATGGCTACCTGTCTGGCACTCAGGTATCAGGATGCCAGGGATTATCACTCAGGCAGAGGGGCTGCTGAGTAGCTGAGCTCACATTTCTATATGAATTTCTGAAGTTTTCCCAGTGAGCCAGTACATACATACATTTATCAGTGAATTTGGTATCGTGCAGCAAAGGCCCTTTGAATAGATAGGAAGAAACTGTGATGAAGTGTTTTGAGGGGACAAATCACAAAAGTCACAAAAGTGATTGTGCTGATTTTGGTAGTGGGCTGCATGTTCTTGATATCTGCTGGAGGGGCAACCCCCACCCCACCCTATACATAAATTCCTGCAACACCTCCTTCTTCTGGTTTCTCTCTGTTTCCTTTTATCTTTGTTATATTTACATTCTATGTAAACTTAATACTATAGAATAAAATTGCCTAAGTGTTATTAATGTACATCCTTCGTTGTTGTATTATATTGTTTCAATTCCCAAAGTCCAACCAAATGGTTCTTAATAAACATTATGAGGTCTGTTTCAATCCTGCGAGTGTCTTTATTTTGTGTACATTTCTTCTCTATGCATGCTAGAAATTCCATCCATTCTCTTTGGAATATTTTGCCGCCCTGCTCTCGGATTTTTCCAGTCAATTTTGCTATTTCTGCGTACTCCATAAGTTTCCGCTGCCACTCTTCAACTGTGGGTGTTTCGTGTTGTTTCCATTTCTGTGCGAATAATAGTCTCACCGTGGTAGTAGCATAAAGGAACAGTTTCTGGTCCATCTTTGCCACCTTAAGGTCCATGAATAATCATAGTTTAGAGGTCCCAGGCCCTAAGGAAGTCAGATTATCCTCCACCAGAGCCAGGGCCTTTTCAGTGATGGCTCCGACCTGGTGGAATGCTCTGTCCCATGAGACCAGGGCCCTGCAGGATTTAACTTCCTTCTGCAGGGCCTGTAAGACAGAGCTATTCCACCTGGCTTTCAATTTGAACTTAGCCTGATCTTTTATTCCCCTTCATCCCCTTTTTATGAAGATTACCCGCTCTGGGATCCCACAGCTAATTCTCCGCTGGTCTCCTCGCTGGCCCAAATAGGACTAATTTAGCCAGCTAGCCCTGGTGATCATCTAATGTTTATTGGATGGATTTTCCCCCTAAATTGATTTTTGAATTCTGAATTTATTGTTATTCACATTTTATTCTGTATTTTATGCTTTTTTTTTTTTTTCATCAATTAAGTGTTTTAAATTTGTTGTTAGCCACCCTGAGCCCAGTTTTCTGAACCGGGAAGGGCGAGGTATAAATAAAATTTATAATAATAATAATAATTATCATCATCATCATCGCTGAAGCTGGATAGAGTGGACGAGACCAAGAGTGGGTCCAACAGTCAAGAAGATGGCTTTTGCAAATGTTGTAGAGGGATGGCAGGGGCAGATGGGGCTAGACAACCTCGGAAGGGAGAAGGACATTTCCAAGCACAATTCAAAGTGTTGGTGCTGACCTTTGAAGCCTTAAACGGCCTCAGCCCAGTATACCTGAAGGAGCATCTCCACCCCATCATTCACTGAGGTCCTCCTCAAAGGGTCTTCTGATGGTTCCCTCGCTGCAAGAAGCAAAGTTTCAGGGCCTTCTCGGTAGTGGCGCCCTCCCTGTGGAATGCCCTCCCATCAAGATGTCAAGGAGATAAAGAACTACAGTTTTCAGAAGACATCTGAAGGCAGCCCAGTACAGTGGTACCTCGGGTTAAGAACTTAATTAGTTCCAGAGGTCCGTTCTTAACCTGAAGCACTATTTTAGCTAATGGGGCCTCCCACTGCCACTGCGCCACCGCTGCGCAATTTCTTTTCTCATCCTGAAGCAAAGTTCTTAACCCGAGGTACTATTTCTGGGTTAGCGGAGTCTGTAACCTGAAGCGTCTGTAACCTGAAGCGTCTGTAACCCAAAGTACCACTGTATAAGGTAATTTTAAGGTTTGACATTTTATTATGTTTTTATATTCTGCTGGAAGCCGCCCAGAGTGGCTGGGGAAACCTAGCCAGATGGACGGAGTATTATTATTATTATTATTGAAAACTCTGATCCTAAACCTCCACTGCCTTGGGGAACATTTTCAAGAGAAGAAAAGGCTGAGGGGTAAACCCTAAACAAATCCAGGGTGGAGTTTGTAAGATGGTTAGATGGCATCTTGTGTGGCTCCTTCCGGCACGTCCTGCAGCCAAGCTGGTGCCAAGTGTCTTGCTTTGTTTTCCTTTGGACCACATCAGTGAGACTGAGAGGGGGGTCTTGTCATCTGGGCAGCCCAGGACCTCCAGACACACTGCCCAGGCTGGCGCCCCAAGGAGGGCACTTTGGCGCCGCTAACACAGAGGTTTGGCTTCACCCCCAAAGGCACACTCCATTGTCTCTCGAGGCAGACGGTTGCCAACATACCAAATCCCATTTAGTAAGTGCTAAGGAATGGGGCCGATCAGAGTAGACACGGCTAGGATTGCATTTATTCTCACATTTATATCGTAAGAAGAGCCAATGGCTCAACTGATCCAGAATCCTGTTCTCACAGCAGCCAATCAGATGCCTATTTAAAATGAGGCTACTATTTAAAATGGGCTACTTTTAAAATGAGGCTGCATTTTAAATTGCATTTTAACCTGTATTTTAATTTTTTTCTCCCCACTATTATGTTTTTACTGTAATTTTACTGGTGTTAGCCGCCCTGAGCCCGGCTCTGGCTGGGGAAGGCGGGGTATAAATAAAATTTTATTATTATTATTATTATTATTATTGTGTACTGAGTTGAATATGACCCAAATTGCAGCAGTCTGATTGGTCCTGGAACAATAGGATTCAGAATACAGCAGCCTGATTGGTCCTGGAACAATAGGATTCAGAATGCAGCAGTCTGATTGGTTCTAGAACAATAGGATCCAGAATGCGGCAGTCTGATTGGTCCGCAGGAGCCACCCAATCCAACTCCAGCCGGAAGTGAATCCGCAAACTGATTGGCCTACAGGAGAATCCCGGAATTAGCCAATCACGTGAAGCCCATTGTGTAAATAATGTATATAAAGCAGACATTTCGGGGGAACTTCCATTCCTCCTCACCACTATGAGCTGAATAAAGAGCAGGAAATCCACACTCGACTCTGAGTATATTTCTATTATTATTACCAGTGGCGTAGCGTGGGGGGTGCAGGGGGGGCCGGCCGCACCGGGCGCAACATCTGGGGGTTAGGGTTAGGGGGCGCAAATCCACGGGTTAGGGGGTGCAAATTACTTGCCTTGCCCCGGGTCCTGACAACCCACGCTACGCCCCTGATTATTACTGGAAACTCACAAGAGCAACGCTCTCCTCTTCTGTGGTTTTCAGCAACTGGTATTCAGGAGCAAAAGTTTTATGGTCAAGTGGGGATTTGGCCCCTATCTCTAGGGTCCCAAGTCCAATGCTCAAATCACCACACCACTTAGATTAATTACGCCCCTCGTTTAGTAATAATAATTGTATTATTTATACCCCGCCCATCTGGCTGGGTTTCCCCAGCTACTCTGGGTGGCTTACAGCATATCAAAAAACATAAAGCACCAAGCGTTAAAAACCTCCCAATAGAGGGCAGCCTTCAGATGTCTTCTAAAAGTTGTGTAATTCTTTGATCTCCTTGACATCTGAAAGGAGGGGCGTTCCACGGGGAGGGTGGAACAAAAATGGTAACAAAAATGGGGTTGGGAAGGGGATAGAAAGACTAGAAATGGATGGGATGGGCTCCTCAACCAACGTAGTGCAGGCACTCTTCACATGCCCAGATGCTCAGGTGTTGCCATAGGCTGTTATGCTGAGCATCAGAAAAAAACCTAGGAAGTCAAACAGGAGCCACTTTTGCTGAAGGCAAACAAGGAAATTGCTCAGGAGGAATCTTGCTTTAAAAGCAGGTATGTGATCATGGCCACTGGTCCCATCACCTCCTGGCAAATAGAAGGGGAAGAAATGGAGGCAGTGAGAGATTTTACTTTCTTGGGCTCCATGATCACTGCAGATGGTGACAGCAGTCACGAAATTAAAAGACGCCTGCACCTTGGGAGAAAAGCAGTGACAAACCTAGACAGCATCTTAAAAAGCAGAGACATCACCTTGCCAACAAAGGTCCATATAGTTAAAGCCATGGTTTTCCCAGTAGTGATGTATGGAAGTGAGAGCTGGACCGTAAAGAAGGATAATCGCCGAAAAATTGATGCTTTTGAATTCTGGTGCTGGAGGAGACTCTTGAGAGTCCCATGGACTGCAAGAAGATCAAACCTCTCCATTCTGAAGGAAATCAGCCCTGAGTGCTCCCTGGAAGGACAGATCCTGAAACTGAGGCTCCAATATTTTGGCCACCTCATGAGAAGACTCCCTGGAAAAGACCCTGATGTTGGGAAAGATGGAGGGCACAAGGAGAAGGGGAGGACAGAGGATGAGATGGTTGGATGGTGTTCTTGAAGCTACCAGCATGAGTTTGACCAAACTGCGGGAGGCAGTGGAAGACAGGAGTGCCTGGCGTGCTCTGGTCCATGGGGTCACGAAGAGTCGGACACGACTAAACGACTAAACAACAACAACAACATGTGAAACCTGGATGTTAAGTCGTATGAAGCCGAAACGGTCGAACCCCGGATATGCACGCCTTTGCAAATTTTAGTTACATTGAGCAATCCAGCACCGTAACAGCACAAAACATGATCTACTAACTTCATTTTTCTATCTTTAAACCATAGAATAGGAGCCCTGCCAAAGCAGGACCTCAAAAAATTATTTACGAACTCATAAACGCTCCTCCCCACGGAAATCTTTAGTAAAAGGCGAAAGATTTATACGATCTGAGGAGAAGCCAGAGTATAATTCTGCTGCTACCAGTAGTCCAGGGCACAGGATCAGAGCCTGACCATCAGGTTAGTGTGTCACGTAGGTTATCCCCCCGAAAGCGTTCGGCTGCGAGCAAAAATAAGGTGAAGGAGGGTCCCTAGTTCTTTCCCGCGGTTACAGAACCGGACTCTCACGTTAAACACGGAGAAATCGCGCCCTATCTCCGCGCAATGCATCACGGTCGAAGCAAATGCAAATGAGGCCCCCGCCCCTTCCAGGTGTCGGCCCCGCCCGTGCAAGGCAGGCGGTGCAGAGGGTGGCTGGGCTCGCCCGGCGCCTGTTTGCGGAAATCAGAGAGTGGAACTTTTCAGTTTTCAGCTAAAGCAGAATTCCTGCTGGTGGCTGCAGATCACGCAGCTGGAAAAGAGATCGTTGAAGAGGCCAGTTCAGAAGTTGGCAAAGTTGCCTGTCTGGAAGCCCATCTCCACCTTAAACCCGGATAAGCCTTGCATCCTTCATCCCCTCCTTAGCGATAAAACTGTCAGCACTTTTTGCAAAGCTAAGCCAAGCATCCGGTGCGGTTTCAGATGTGTGCTAAGTTTCCCCGCATTGCAGGGGGTTGGGATAGATGACCACTGGGGAACCCTTCCAATTCTGTGAGCCTACCAATTCCATGAATCTATCCTAGATTATCTGGTGTTGGTTGTTGAGAAAGTGAAATGCACTCTGCACATGCCTGCTAGTTCTAAAGAGGGGACCCAAAGCGGAGGCCTGACTTTTGCTTCTTGGGCGGGGGGGGGGGGGGAGTGTTGACAGATGGTCCGTTCTTGGATCGGAACCACAGTGGAGACAAAGGGTTCAATCTCCCCTCCCTCAAAGAGGGATGGGTGGATCTGTCAATTTAAATGTACAATACGATACGATACAATAATCTTTATTGTCATTGTCCCATGCAGAACAGCGAAATTGAAAAATCTACATCAGACATTCAGAAACCAACAAGCCTGCTATCCCAGCCTGGTTAACCCCCTGAAAACTCTGATACCCCATAATTAAATACAATATACTCCCATAGAGACTACCTTACACTGCGTTTAAAACCAAAATCACATTTGGATAGAAACTGTTTCTCAGGCGGCTAGTCCTAGTCTTTATAACCCTGTACCTTCTTCTAGAAGGCAGAAGCTGGAAAAGATCATTTCTGGGGTGCACACTATCCTGCGCTATCTCTGCAGCTTTCTTATGGCACCTGGAAGCATAGATTTGATCCAAGGTGGGAAGAGTGCACCCAGTTATTCTCTCCGCAGTCTTTACAACCCTGGACAGCATTGATTTTTTCCCTGACCGTGCAGCTCCCAAACCACATACAGAGACCATAAGTTAATACACTCTCAACAGTACAATGGTAAAATGCCATCAGCAGGTCCTTTGAGAGATTATTTTTCTGGAGGATTCTCAGAAAATATAACCTCTGCTGTGCTCTCTTCATCAGGTCTTTATTGTGTCAGTTTTTCAGCCCTAATTTCAGTTCCACATTTCTGCAGCAATTCACATTTTTTAAGGGGGGGGGGACTCAGGAAAATTCATCAGCATTTTAGTACAAATTTAGTACAAATTTCTCCTAATATACACATCTATGTATCCAGTTTTGACAAGTACAGACAATCAATTTCCTCCAATAGCATGCATTGTTCCATGTTGATTTCATCAATCAGGCACACTTTCCCCTAAAATATGCATTGTTGTACATATTGCTTGGTTCGAGAACTGCCCTGCAAAGTTGGGAAATGTGCAAATTTCAATGGATGGTCCAGTTTTGCTTCCCGTATGGTTAGTTTCTTATTCAAATGCAAAGTTGAAATCTCTCCCATCCTTACCTGCAAACCAGAGGCTCACACAAACACACACATTCCCCCCCCCCCAGCTGCTAATAATAAATGAAAACCAAGCACACAATGGTGAATCAAATACTAAACGTAGTCTTGTTTGGCCCTAAGAGAACTGCAAGAATACCCAGAAGAAACGTGGTCATGAATGTTGTGCAGAAAAAGGAGTCCGCACTCCACCTCAGGAGATTATCTTTTTAAAAAGGAACGTTGTTTTAGAATCATCTAAGGGGAGTGACCTTACGGGTCATCTAGTCTCAGTGCAGAATCTTGCACTCCCGGATGCAACTACACGCTCCCTGAGAGATGACAAACCAGCCCTTATAACATCCCGGTGATGTCGCCCGGAATCATCATATTGCAGGTTTGAATGCTGAGAAAAGGCTTCCTTATAGAAGAACCGTAGGTGAGTTTACAGCTAAGGAGATGTTTATCTCGGAACCAGGGACTTCGGCGTTTACAAAGCACTCAGTTCCATTCACTACAGGATAAAAGTTGGCTCACAACTCATCACACCAGGCACTAACAGAGCTAAAACACAACGGTAGCAGGCACACACACACACAACCTTCATTTCCTGACCCAACATTTCAAAATCCCACTAGAGTCCCCTATAGCAAGTCCAATTTGCAAATAACTATAAATTGTGAATGAATATCTGTCACAAACCTGGAGTCTTTCAGTGAGTGAGGTTCTTCCTTAAGTTGGCTGCGATGGTTTGAAGAATCTGAGTACATTCTTGATATCTGAGGAAGGAAGCCAGCGGCTTGTCTGCTGCCTTTGAGCTTTTTTTCATTCTGTCTGATTTTTTTTATTGTGTGTGTGTGTAAGATTTCGTGCACAGATGTCAGAACTGCTGATTGTTTGGGGGGGGGGAGCAAAAGTTTCCAGGGTATACAATCAATAAGAAAATAAATGCAATTTCTTTTTTTAAAAAATAAATTGCATGAAACATCAGCGATACAGTGCAAAACATAGTCTTTCCAATTGCTCACCCTGCAGAATATCTCCAGACCTCTTCAAAGTAGCTTCTTAGAAAGCCAACCTAAAAGCCTATGTGGTTGATTCTTCCAGGGGTGCAAAGGGTCTGGGTTCATAAACTTTGGAGTCTATGCCCTAAGGGGAAATAACCAGTGCCAGATTTACGTATAAGCTAAACAAGCTATAGCTTAGGGCCCCACTCTCTTGGGGACCCCCAAAAAAATTAAAGGGGGGAAAAAGTGTACACCCTTCCAAAATATAAGATAAAAAAATAAAATAAAACCTACATACAGCAACAGTGTTTGAGTTGTGTATGGACCTATTGGGTCCATAAATTACCATATAGCATATATTCAGCACAAAGAACAGCAACATTTGGTTGTTGACGAAGGACAGCTGGACATGTAAAAGACCCCATTATCTTTAGTAGCTTAGGGTCTCTTCAAACCTAAATCCGTCCCTGGAAATAACTGTAGAGGATTGCATACCCAACTTCATCAATACACTGCAAAACATCTAAATAAATAAAAATAAACAAGGGGGGGGAGATATGAATATTGACCCCCCCCAAGAAGATATTCAGCACTTCACTATTTCAAAGTGTTGTACATTTCCAAAATATAAGATAAAAAACAAATAAAATAAAGCCTACATACAGCAACAGTGTTTTGTGTTGTGTAGGCTCCTATGATTTAAGCAATGGGCCCTGCCTGCTAGCCTACTCCCTAAAATATCCCTGGTTTGCTCATTTCTATATATAGGGTGCCTACATTCTGCATGGACTGGTTGCACGGCAACATATGCAAATGGCTTTAGATGCCTATTAGGTCCATATATTCAGCACAAAAAACAGTGACAATTTGTTGTTGACAAAGGAGAGCTGGACATATAAAGGGCCCCATTGCCTTCAGTAGCTTAGGGCCTCATCAAACCTAAATCCGGCCCTGGGTCTGAGCATATGACGCTGATCCTGGGCCGACTACACTGGCTACTGATTAGTTCCTTAAACTTTAAATGGCTCAGGGCCACAACACCTCAAGGACCACTACTCATATGAACTGATCCGGACTCTGTGAACACCATCGGAGGCTCTTCTTTGTGTATCTCATCCACAAGAGGTCCAAAGTGAGGCAACACGAGAACGGGGCCTTTTCTGCAGTGGCTCCCTGTTTGTGGAATGCTCTCCCCAGAGAGGCTTGCTTGGCACCTTCATTACATATCTTTAGGCACCAGGCAAAAAACCATTTCTCTTCAACCAGGTGTTGGGCTCATTAAACAATCTATGGCTTTTTTAATTTGTTTGTGGGAGGAGAATAATTGGTTTACTTTTGTCTTTTTTCGGCGGGTGTTCTTTTCGTTGTGAGCCAACCTGTGATCTTTGGATGAAATTTGATAAATGTAATAAATCATCATCATCACCATCCAACTTCCATTTAAAAACATCCAAGGAAGGAGATTCCACCACCTTTTGAGGGAGTCTATTCCACTGTCAGAAAGTTCTTCCTGATATTTCGTCAGAATCTCCTTTCTTGTAACTTGAATCCATTGGTTCAGGTCTATTGGCAGACAGCAGTTTCCTTTCTAACCGGTGTGTATGTCAGACATTGGTTCAGGTTCTACCCTCTGAAACAGGAGAAAGCAAGCTTGGTCCATCTTCCATGTGACAGCCCTTCAGATATTTGAAGATGGAGATCAAAATTTCCCCTAATTTTCCTGCTCTCTGTAGCTGCTCCTGTTAACAGCTTCCAGGATAGAATGCTCAAAGCATCTCCCATTTGCTGTCTAAAACAATACGATATGATACGATAATCTTTATTGTCATTGTCCCATACAGAACAACGAAATTGAAAAAATCTACATCAGACATTCAAAAACCAACACGCCTGCTACCCCAGCTAGGTTAACCCCTAGAAACTCTGATACCCCATAATTAAATACAATATACTCTGACTTGCTCTGTCCCAGCTCCTGCCAACCTAGCAGTTCAAAAGCACACAAGTGCAAGTAGATAAATAGGTACCACTGCGGTGGGAAGGTAAACGGTGTTTCTGTGCACTCTGGTTTCCGTCACGGTTTTCCATTGCACCAGAAGCGGTCTAGTCATGCTGGCCACATGACCCGGAAAGCCGTCTCCCTCAGCCTGAAAGCAAGATGAGCATCACACCCCATAGTCACCTTTGACTGGACTTAACCGTCCAGGGGTCCTTTATCCTGAAAGGGCATGTTCAATGCAGGAACAGCCGAGACAGTGCGAATTGGAACTGAGCAGGAACAGCAAACTGCCTCTTGTACATTTTGTGAGCACCATAAGAGGTTCTGGTGAGTACACTGCCAGCCTTGAGCCCTGCACTGGCAACCTCTGCCACTGAGAGAACAGGATGCTGGACTCGGTGTACCATTGGCTTGATCCAGTAGGCTCTTCTTAAGCTCTCTGCACTGAAGGAAATGGGATGAAACAAAATCATGGAGGAGGTCTATTAGGAAGCATTATCTGATGGACTGGGGCTGTCCTCCTTTTGGAGTTGTTGCTGGTACCCATCTCTCTTGGGAGACAATGGAAGAGTGCACCTTTGGGGATGAAGTCAACCCGTTGGAGAGTTACAGTGCCTGCTGTGGCTGTAAAGTCTAATAAGGGAGAGACATGTTTTGTTGCAGGTGGGACAAATGAAGGCGCCTGGTTGTGCTGATGCAGATGCACCACAACATTTCTTCTCTTTGCGCACCTCCCAGTAGTCATTCCTCCTCTGGTCATTGCTATAGATCAGTTCTCCAAGCATCATGTCTGCTACCTGGACAGTTATCTTTCCACAAGGGCCAACATTCATACCGAAATCCAGCATCGCCTGAGCTCTGCAAGTGCGGCTTTCTCCCAATTGAAGTGCAGAGTGTTTGAGGACCGGAACATTTGCAGGGAAACCAAAATGTTTGTTTAGAAAGCTATTGTACTACCAACCTTACTGCATGCTTGTGAAACATGGACCACTTATAAACACCATCTCCAGCGCCTCGAAAGATTCCATCAACGGTGTCTCCGAAAAATTTACACATCACTTGGGAAGACAGGTAAACTAATACCCGTGTACTGGAAGAAGCAAAGATCACCAGTGTCAAAGCAATGATTCTTCAACATCAACTTCATTGAACTGGCCATGTTGTTTGGATGCCTGATTATCGTCTTCCAAAGCAACTACTCTGTGGGATGCGGGTAGCGCTGTGGGTTAAACCACAGAGCCTAGGGCTTGCCGATCAGAAGGTTGGCGGTTTGAATCCCCGTGACGAGGTGAGCTCCCGTTGCTCGGTCCCTGCTCCTGCCAACCTAGCAGTATGAAAGCACTTCAAAGTGCAAGTAGATAAATAGGTGCCGCTCCAGTGGGAAGGTAAACAGCGTTTCTGTGCGCTGCTCTGGTTCACCAGAAGCGGCTTAGTCATGCCGCCCACATGACCTGGAAAAACTGTCTGTGGACAAACGTTAGCTCCTTCGGCCAGTAAAGTGAGATGAGCGCCGCAACCCCAGAGTCGTCCGTGACTGGACCTAATGGTCAGGGGTCCCTTTAGCTTTTTACTCCCATAGAGACTACCTTACACTGCGTTTAAAACCAAAATCGCATTTGGATAGAAACTGTTTCTCAGACAGCTAGTCCTAGTCTTTGTAACCCTGTACCTTCTTCCAGAAGGCAGAAGCTGAAAGAGATAATTTCCGGGGTGCGCACTATCCTGCCTTGGTTCTGTATATTTTATAACAAGTTCTGCACGTCACATTTCCCACACCGGGAGACCGATACAACTCTCTGCCAAGAAAAGTGATGCCTATGAACCGTAGCAACTTTTTTTGTTCTAAGATGTTCAAAGCAATCCACTCGGGACTTGTTGGTGCTTGAGTGCGAGACGGATGTATGTCTACTCCAGACTGATCAAAATGATCTTATTCTGGCCAACTTCATTCTGTGTTGAAGCATCCTCTATTCCTCAAAGCCCTAAGCAGTTTCTCCAATTGAAGTTAATTAGGCAATTGAAGTTAATTAGGTGGTTATTTCACATTAAAGGAACAGGCTCTTGCAAACCAGTTTGGCTTGCCATTCATGTTGAGAAATATGTCGTGATGGCGAAGGGTGGAGAGGGGTCAGGAAGAGTGATGTGAATCCACAGATTGGATGTCGGAGGGCACAGCTGGCTAGGAATAACACCTATTGTTAACAAAGTTCCCAACAGGACCTTATGGGGTTAGGTCATTGGTCAGTTCTATTGACTCTGACCAACAGCAGCTCTCCGGAGTATGTGGATTTTGAGAAAATGTCGCGGGTGCAGTGGTAGACCTCAGGGTCTCAAATTTCAGCAGTGTCCTGCGTGACACAACAAAAATGGTACCCCTGGTCTCTCGCCTTCTATTTGACATCATAGTTGTGACACCCCCAAGGCTCTGCACCCGGTGGAACCGATCCAGTTGTGCTCACTTAAATCTGCCTCTGATGGATGTCCGCCACAAAACGGCTGCCATGGCATGTGTGGCATAAAACAAAATGGCCAAAAACAAAGATAAGTAAAAGGGACAGGACCAGAAAACAGCATGGGCATCTTCCCCCCTACATCACTTTCCCCATCAATGGGGGGAAAGTCACCTACAGCAGATATCACCACACTTCCTCGCGGAAAGAAGCTGTTTGCCATCTTTTCAGAATGGACGCAATCCTGTGGAATGCAGACGGGGGTGGCGCTGTGGTCTAAACCATGGAGCCTATTAGGCTTGCCTATCAGAAGCTCGCAGTTCGAATCCCCACGACGGGGTGAGCTCCTGTTGCTCGGTCCCAGCTCCTGCCCACCTAGCAGTTCGAAAGCACATCAAAGTGCAAGTAGATAAATAGGTACTGCTCCGGCGGGAAGGTCAACAGCGTTTCCGTGCGCTGCTCTGGTTTGCCAAAAGCGACTTAGTCATGCTGGCCACATGACCCAGAAGCTGTATGCCGGCTCCCTCGGCCAATAAAGCGAGATGAGCGCCGCAACGCCAGAGTTGGCCACGACTGGACCTAATGGTCAGGGGTCCCTTTACCTTTACTTAGGACCAATCTTAGTGTATTTCTGGTGTTTGTGGAAGCCGCCCAGAGTGGCTGGGGAAACCCAGCCAGATGGGTGAGGTACAAATAATAAATTATTATTATTATTATTATTATTATTATTATTATTATTATTGCATAGGTTAGCCCAGAAGTTCCTCTGCAGCTTGTATTTTCCCTTCACAACCCAAATATTCAAAATTCCTATATTTATTAATTTCTATAGCACTGTAACCAGCTGCCAAGATGTATCCTCTCCCTAGCAGGGTGTGGGTCACTTTGGGGTTGAAAGGGGGTGATTTCTGTAAAGAAAGTTGATGAAGAACAACAACCATACAGTGCCAGGTTTAGCGACATCTCTTAGTACTGTACTATGATGAATCAAATGTTCTGAAAGCTACTTCCCACCTTTCTTTTGTCGGCCCTTGCATTGCCTTCCACTATCTGGCCACCTCCATCTGAGCAACTGACAACAATAGCAACACTAGTTCTTCATTGTGCACCAAAAAGTTCTGTTCATCTTCAGTCAAAGAGCAATGCCAACGTGGCATCTGGGACCAAAAGCCGGCTGCTTATACCAGAGACTAATTCAAGCATCCAAACCCAGAATTGGTTAACTCTGGTGCATCTCCACCACATGTGAATAAGGGTTCCCCCTTTTCCTCACATCCATGCTAGCAGCTTGGGGGTCCTAATCAAATGAGAAAGCCTCACTGGGGTCCAGCGCCACCACAGAAGCAATGGGTTGGGTATTTTCACCTGTTCCTGCAAGGTCTTACAAGGCAATTAATTTCTTAAAATTAATGCATTTGTCACAGATTCTATAGAACAAGGGTGAAAGTGGGTAACAGTTGTGCAAAGCTTAAGGCAGAAGCTGGCTTTGCACAGTGCCACTTGGCTAGTGCCAGTGCTGTCAACAAGAACCATCAGCACTCCAAATCGCTTTGTACTGTTTAGAAATCCATTTTCTATCCGTGGAGGGCTAACATGGGAAATATGAATGGTTCTATTACATGGGATCTTTGAAAAACCAAAAGGCAGGAAGGCTTTCCAAAGCTTGGCAGAGGTATGAGACTGATGTTGGGACCCAGATCCAATTGGCTGGCGTGCCAAGTCTATCTGTGATGGCCTGGGATTCGGATTCAGATGCTGAACCTGAGGGATCCCAGCCTGCAAGGAATTCCCCACCTCCAGAACCCGCTGAGCCGGGGCTGAGGCATGAGCCTGAAGGGTCCTCACCTGTGCTGGATCCTCAGGTGCAGGCTCCAGCTGAGTCTGCTCTGGCTCCTGAGGTGATGGAGGACCCATTGCTTGCAGGGGCTCCACTCTCAGCCCCCTCAGAGGAAGCTGAGGTTGCCTCTGGGTCCGGTAACCCTCCAGCCTCTCCTGAGCTACAGAGGCTCAGGGCAGATAGGCGGAGGGAACTAAGTTCCCGTAGGAGGAGTGCTCGCCTCCAGGCCAGGAGATGTGAGTCACCTGAGCATCGGGGCCACCCTGTGCCTGGGGGCAGATTAAAACCAGGCAGCCTCAGTCCCAAGTTGCGGGAGCAACTTCGTTGGTTGTCAGTTTCTGCCTGAACCCTGTCCTGCTATCCTGCCAGAGCTCCTGACCTCACCCGACTACCTGACCTGCATCCAGCTTCAACTTTTATGGACTGCCTCCATACTGCACCTTCGACCTCGGACTGGACTCGGACCACACCTCTCGTTTAGCCCACGGGACTGGCACACTATCATGGTGAAACTGGGAACAAGATGGGCTTGCTCTTTTTTTTTTTTTTTTTTTTATTAAGGTTTTAGACCATAAAAAAGAGAGAAAAAAACATACACAATACATATAACAACAACACACACAAAAAGCAACACAAAATTCAACAATAAAAAAAACAAAAAAAAAGAAACATAACAATTAAAAACAATATCTCTTTTCCATTTCCATTTTTAAATTACTTACTTTCTGGACTTCCTCATACCTCCCTCTTTTGTATTCCAATCCAAGTTATTTGTCCAGCAGTTTCTTTTCCACTTTTATAATCCCAAACTTTAATTTAATAAAATATTAAAATATATAACTTCAACTTCTTTAAACCTAATCCTTGCTCTTAGTATCATATAACATTATAATTTTCCCTCTTAATATCAAGTTTCCATTTCTTTAAACATCTTTAATCTTAATCTTAATCTTAGTCTATCATTAACTTTAACCTGTACAGCTGGAAACCAAAATAAAAAAAATCCTTCCAGTAGCACCTTTAAGACCAACTAAGTTAGTTCTTGGTATGAGCTTTCGTGTGCAAGCACACGAAAGCTCATACCAAGAACTAACTTAGTTGGTCTTAAAGGTGCTACTGGAAGGATTTTTTTTATTTTGACTATGGCAGACCAACACGGCTACCTATCTGTAGCTGGAAACCACTTATTTTCAATCCAACATCGCTCTAACATTCTTTAATTTTGCAGTGTTTCTGAAGATAGTCTTTGAATTTCTTCCAATCTTCCTCCATCGACTCTTCTCCCTGGTCACGGATTCTACCAGTCATTTCCGCCAATTCCATATAGTCCATAAGTTTCATCTGCCATTCCTCCAGCGTGGGAAGTTCTTGTGTCTTCCAATACTTTGCGATGAGTATTCTTGCTGCTGTTGTTGCATACATAAAGAAAGTTCTATCCTTTTTTAACACCATTTGGCCGACCATGCCCAGGAGAAAGGCCTCTGGTTTCTTAGGGAAGGTATACTTAAATACCTTTTTTAATTCATTATATATCATTTCCCAGAAAGCCTTAATCTTTGGGCACGTCCACCAAAGGTGGAAAAATGTACCTTCAGTTTCTTTACGTTTCCAACATTTGTTATCGGGCAACAAGATGGGCTTGCTCTCTGCCCAAGGGACCAGCTGCGGTTTCTCTTGTTAAATTATGCCCATCTTCAAGCTGCTTTGTTTCTTGGGAATTGCAAGTCAAGCCAGGCCAGGCATTAACATTTCCCTCCCAGGAGCCATTAAGCATCCCCCCCCCCAAACCGCTTGCCTCCACCGCAAACGCTTTTGCTTAGTGCAGCTATTATAACATCTGCTCAAAACGGGAAATGACGCTCGATCATTACCCAGCAGAAGATCTTCGGGCATGAATTTTTAACAAGCGCTCCTTTCAAGTTCCTGAAAAGGCCCTTCATGAAAATTCAGCAGGCCTCGAACTCTGAGAGGCAGGCGAGGGTCACAGGCTCTGAGCCGATGGTGTCGGGTGGAATTTACTATTCATCGGGGTGTGGCAGGCAATCCTGCCTAGAGGCAGTGGGGAATCTGGGCACAGTGAGGCATTGAGGAGCAAGACATGAGGAAGAAGCTGGGGGGGGGGGAGAGAGAAAGAGAGAGAATGGAGGAAAATGAAAACTAATCTAATGTGCATCACATAGATTATTATTTTTTTAACCTAGAGGGCCTAAAATCCCAAACTCTTCTATTAGGGCTTTTCCACACCATGCTCTTTCTAAGCATGGTCCGCTCTTTAAAGCTCTGTGTCCGAGCTTTCTTCTGTTCTGGGATTTTCCCCACGGAAACCTGCTCTTTAAAGCTCAGTCAGAGCAAACAATTCAGGAAAACCTGAATTCACGTTTGCTCCGATTGAGTGTTTTCATGGGGAAAGCTCTGTAGCAAAAAAACAAATGCTTGGACCTGTGCCTGGAAAAGGTAAAGGTAAAGGGACCCCTGACCATTAGGTCCAGTCGTGACTGATTCTGGGGTTGCGGCAATCATCTCGCTTTATTGGCCGAGGGAGCCGGTGTACAGCTTCCGGGTCATGTGACCAGCATGACTAAGCCGCTTCTGGTGAACCAGAGCAGCGCACGGAAACACCGTTTACCTTCCCGCCAGAGCGGTACCTATTTATCTATTTGCACTTTGACGTGCTTTCGAACTGCTAGGTGGGCAGGAGCTGGGACCAAACAACGGGAGCACACTCCATCGCAGGGATTTGAACCGCCGACCTTCTGATCGGCAAGTCCTAGGCTCTGTGGCTTAACCCACAGCGCCACCCACGGTGCCTGGAAAAGGTAAAGGTAAAGGGACCCCTGACCATTAGGTCCAGTCGTGACAGACTCTGGGGTTGTGGCGCTCAGAAAGAGCAGGGCAAAAAAGTCGTAGAAGATTGTGCAGTTGGAAGGGACCAGGAGGGTCATCTAGTCCAACCCTCTGCAATGCAGGAATCTTTTGCCCAATGTGGGGCTTGAACCCACAATCCAGTGATGAAGAACCTTGTGCTGTACCAACTGAGCTATACCAGGGCCCAGCTGGTAAATGTGGATCAGCCCGTGGTGCTACCATGACTCCAGAACCAACTGTACAAAGTTATATTCCCTCTAATGAAGTGTGAGGGAAATCACCATTGCCCTGATTGACAATTAGTTTTTAAAAACAAAAACAAAAAAACCACAAACCCCCAGGGAGAACACACAGCACTTAGAGAATTAACCAAAAATAAATGAATAAATGAAAATGAGCAAGGTAGAATTTTTGAGACACCTCAGCAAAAAATATAGTTTTCTTCTTCACGAAACCCTTTAAAAGCTTTTATGGGTTGAGGTGGTGTTCAAACTTCAATCGAGGAGCTGAATCCTAAACATCCATGCCAAGTTGCATTGAGATCACACGTGCTCCAGGGAAATATCAGATTGCAGTGTTTACGTTCTTAATCTCTCCCCTGAGCTGCGATGGTCTGGGGATAAACTGATGTTCGGGCATGAAACACACAGAACCGAATCCTGGAGAGGAACTAACTGCACATCAATAGATTTGATATCTGCCCCATAAAAAACAGGTGTCGTTTTACTACATCTTTGAAAGGCTTCTCTCTTTGATACGGCTGAACTAGTGTGCAGTCGTGTCTGCACCTTGTTTAATCCCAGTCGCTCACGACTCCAGGGGCAAACAATCTTACAAGCAGAACGTTCATTTTCCCCATCAGCGCTATTGCACTAAAGTGGCACAGGTGGAAGAACACTTAGCCTCTAAATAAGATTTTCAAAAACAACAACCCAAAACATACTTTTCACCATGTTTTTGATCGTGCATTTTAGACAATTATTGCATTGCAAATGTTTTTTCCTACTGTGAAATAGACTTCCGCTTGCATAACAGAACTTGCCCTTCCTCTCCCTGCAGCCAACTGCCCCCCTTTTGCCCTCAAAATCTGCTCAGAGGGTTGGAGGGCCCTCTGGACAGGGGCGGAGGAAGGGGGGCGGTGGGGGTGGGCCACCCCGGGTGTCTTCGCTGAAGGGGGTGACATTTGGCAATTGCAGGCGGGCGGTGCGCTGAATGTCTGCCATCGGCAATTTGCTCCTCCCCCGTTGCGGCTTGCTCTGCCCCTGGCTGCAGGGTGTGTGCACCGCTCTGTGCACCCGAGCGGCTATCCCACACCTGGGAGGGCACCCTCCGCCCCCCACTGCCCTCAGGAGTGCGGGCATATGCTCCACTGCTGCCTCTGGAGCAGATTTTGAAGGTGTAAGAGGAGAGGAAGGTGCAGACCTCTGCACGCTTAGCATTGGGTACAACCCAAAGCAGTGAGGTATAGACACACATACAGTGGTGCTTCAGGTTACATACGCTTCAGGTTACAGACTCCGCTAACCCAGAAATAGTGCTTCAGGTTAAGAACTTTGCTTCAGGATGAGAACAGAAATCGTCCGGCGGCAGCATGGCGGCAGCAGGAGGCCCCATTAGCTAATGTGGTGCTTCAGGTTAAGAACAGTTTCAGGACCTCCGGAACGAATTAAGTACTTAACCTGAGGTACCACTATAGTCAGTTTGGGCCAGGCTGATGTTCCCTTTCTGAAGTTTAAATGACAGCCACAAAGAGAGGACAGATAAGCCGTGTGTGTGTGTGCATGCACACATGTGCATATGAGAGAGCTGTGTGTCGCTCACCCTCATCAATGCCACAGTCGCGACAGAAGTGGTATTCCTGATATCCACAACCACATTCTGCAGAGTGCTGATATGGTTGTATATACCGCAAAACACCTGGGAAAGAAAGCACATTTCCCCAGCGACAAAATATTGTGATTTGAGTGCAGTTGTACCTTGGAAGTCGGACGGAATCCATTCTGGTAGTCCGTTCAACTTCCAAAACGTTCAGAAACCAAAGCGCGGCTTCTGATTGGCTGCAGGAACCTCCTGCAGTCAATCGGACACCCCCTCGGGCGTTCAGCTTCCAAGAGAGCATTCAAAAACCAGAACACTCACTTCCGGGTTCCAATCGTTTGGGAGCCAATTTGTTCAGGAGCCAAGGCGTTTGAGATCCAAGGTACAACTGTACAGGGAATATTTCTTGCAAATTGTGAATGAATGTAAAGAAACACATCTATAGGCACTGGTGGAGGAAGGGGGCAGGGGGCAGCCCACCCTGGCTGCCATCTCTGGGGGTGACAAGAAGGCACCCCGTGGGGGACTCGCCCCACCACCCGTGGCACCGCAATGCAAACCGCCATCGCACCGCTGCAGCCGCATGCGGAGGATCCTCCATTCGTGGCTCCACCCTCCACCACCGTCTGTACGGCGCTCGAGGATCCCACCGTTTGTATGGGGTGCGTGCATGCGCCGTACATAGCGGTTTACTCCGCCCCTCGACATCCCACACTGGGTGGCAGTTCTCCTTCCTTTGCCCCTTTCTGTAGTTAAAAAGGTAAAAGGCCCCTGGACAGTTAAGTCCAGTCAAAGGCGACTATGGGATGCAACGCTCATCTCACTTTTCAGGCCGAGGGAGCCGACGTTTGTCCACAGATAGCTTTCTGGGTCATGTGGCCAGCAGGACTAAACTGCTAATGGCACAACGGAACACTGTGACGGAAATCAGAGTGCACGGAAACACCGTTTACCTTCCCGACGCAGTGGTACCTAGTTATCTACTTGCACTGGTATGCTTTCGAGCTGCTAGGTTGGCAAAAGCTGGGGCAGAGCAACAGAAGCTCAGCCTGTCGTGCGGATTCGAACTGCCGACTTTCCGATTGGCAAGCCCAAGAAGCAGAGTGTTTTGATCACACACACCACCACACAACCAATGAGTAAGACCTCTGTGTTTTTTGTGCGGAAGAAGGGGAAAACCTTTATTACGTGTGCAGAGCACCCTAGAATTCATGTTTTCTTGGAATGCCGAAGAAGCCACTGTCAGCTTTATATATGGAGAAAAGACAGTCAGGTGATTCTTATAGGGAACATGCCTTTATATCAGCAGTACTGTAAAAATGTTTCGGAGACAGGCAGCTTGGATGCTGTTAGGAAAACATTCTTTAAGAAACATATAAAAGTTCCTGGAAGCTTTAAAGAGGGTTCCAGAATTTTCTTTAGTGTGTAGGAGAGGCACGCTAGGCTTGATTGGTGTCAGCTGGAGGTACAAATAAAGGAAGTTGCAGGCTGAAATTTCTGCACGAGGAAAGCACACACACACACACACACACACACACACACACACAGCACGCACACTGACAACAAGGTTGGAAGTAAGACAATGTGTGCTGCTGGTAATGTGAGTTTTGCTGTGTCAGGATTGTTAATTACTGGACTGAGATTATACTGTGCTGGAGAGATAAAGAAGGAATGTAAATAGCTTGTATGTAATAGTAACAGAAATGCTTGTGCAACCAGTCAAGCAATAAAGAAGCTCTTGACTGTGAATTTGAGTATGACCCCTCTTCTTGTCTTCTGCCTCCGGGGAAAACTCTGCTACAAACAGTAAGTAGTGGGTCTACCGAGGTGCCACCACACAAGCAGAAAAGCGCAGCGGAAGTGTGTGGGCGGTAACCTCTATTAGATGCATCCGACTCAGCCAACAGTTCAGAGTAGACTGAATTCATGGAAGCCAGAATGAATTCTGCGCATACTGCAAGGCCTCTGATGCACCACAGATCTTAGAGATTCCAAATTCTCAGAACAAAAAAATTCCTTCCAGTAGCACCTTAAAGACCAACTAAGTTAGTTCTTGGTATGAGCTTTCGTGTGCAAGCACACTTCTTCAGATACACTGAAACAGAAGTTGCCAGACCCTTCTATATAGTGAGAAGGTGGGGAGGGGTATTACTCAGAAGGGTGGTGGGAATGGGTGATTGGCAGATAGCTGGGATGAGTCTGTTGACGACTCTTAACGACTGCAATAGGTCTTACAGGAAAAAGCAAGGGGTGAGAAGGTGAGAAATGGCTTTGTCATGTATAATGAGATAAGAATCCAATGTCTTTGTTCAGGCCAGGTCTCTCCATGGTTTTAAGTTTGGTAATGAGTTGTAATTCAGCAGCTTCTCTTTCCAGTCTATTTCTGAAATTCCTTTGTAGTAAAACAGCTACTTTGAGATCTTGTATAGAATGTCCTGGGAGATTGAAGTGTTCTCCTACTGGTTTCTCTGTCTTGTGATTCTTGATGTCAGATTTGTGTCCGTTTATTCTTTGGCGTAAGGTTTGGCCTGTTTGTCCAATATAGAGAGCTGAAGGACACTGTTGGCATTTGATGGCATACACAATGTTAGACAATGAGCAATTAAACAGTCCCGAGATGGTATGTGTGATGTTGTTGGGGCCAGTAATGGTGTTGTCCGGGTGTATGTGACAGCAAAGTTGGCATCTGGGTTTATTGCAGGCTCTGGTGCCAGTGTCCGTGTTAGGTCTGGTTGTAGTATTATTGTGGGTTAGGAGTTGTTTAAGATTGGGTGGCTGTCTGTAGGCAATGAAAGGTCTTCCTCCCAGAGCTTGAGAAAGAGAACTGTCATTGTCCAGGAGAGGTTGTAGATCTCTGATGATGCGTTGTACTGTTTTAACTTGGGAGCTGTATGTGATGACTAGAGGTGTTCTGTTATTTTCTTTTTTGGGTCTGTCTTGAAGCAAGTTCTCTCTGGGTATCAGTCTGGCTCTGTTGATCTGTTGTCTAACTTCATCTGCTGGGTATTTTAGTTCTAAAAAGGTTTGCTGTAGATCTCTTAGGTGAGAGTCTCTGTCTGTAGAATTGGAACAGATACGGCTGTAACGTAGTGCCTGGCTATATACAATGGAAGGAATTTTTTTGTTTTGACTATGGCAGACCAACACGGCTACCTATCTGTAACTCAAATTCTCAGAGTATCACTTAAAAGAATTGGAGTCAATATGGCAACCTACAGCCAAGTGAGAGCGTTCCGAGGCCCTCCAGATGTTGATAGACTCCAACTCCCATCAGCTCCAGCCAGCATGGTCGACGGCCAGAGATGATAGGAGTTGTGCTCCAGCAATATCTGTAGGGCACCATGTTGGCTGCTCTTTCCCTGAAGCATGGGTGCAAAGTGTTATTGCTCCCTCCAACAGCAAACTCAACTGGTCTGTGCCAACAGCACTTGCAGTTAAGCACAAGGCCACAAAGAAACAAGAGAAGAAGAAGAAGAAGAAGAAGAAGAAGAAGAAGAAGAAGAAGAAGAGGAGGAGGAGGAGGAGGAGGAGGAGGAGTTTGGATTTGATATCCCGCTTTATCACTACCCGAAGGAGTCTCAAAGTGGCTAACCATCTCCTTTCCCACAACAAACACTCTGTGAGGTGAGTGGGGCTGAGAGACTTCAGAGAAGTGTGACTAGCCCAAGGTCACCCAGCAGCTGCATGTGGAGGAGCGGAGACGCGAACCCGGTTCACCAGATTACAAGTCTATCGCTCTTAACCACTACACCACACTGGCAAGAAACTCCAGAGTTTGGGTGGGTGGGAATCATCCTGAACAGTCAAGACACAGCCCAATAAGAGCTATGCATGTTCAGTACCACAGAATGCTGAATGACCATTGGGGAAAATTGAATTGTAGCACTGGACTTGACCACAAAGATCATCTAGGGCAATGCAGGAATCTTCCACCCAATGTGGAGCTCAAACTCACATCCCTGAGACCAAGTCTCATGCTCTACCGACTGAGCTATCCTAGTCTATGGGAAACTGAGGAGAAGGGAATGGAGTAACCTGCAGGAGGGCATGGCTGGGTGGACTGGCAAGCACAATGAGCAGAACCATTTTGCACGGCAATGTTTTGTTGCCAGTGCTACCTGCAGGGTTCTGTCCAGGAGGACCCAGTGCGTCACTTCTGTTTTGCCTGCACACATGATATGAACAGCTGGAAAAAGAATCATTTTTTATGAAGTCACACAAGGACATGTCAACTGCAACTAATCCAGAATTTGACAGCCAGGCTGGTGACTGGCCACCAAAACCATATAACACTGGTCCTGAAAGACCTACACTGGCTCCCAATACGTTTCCGAGCACAATTCAAAGTGTTGGTGCTGAACTTTAAAGTCCTAAACGGCCTTGGTCCTGTATACCTGAAGGAGCGTCTCCACCTCCAACGTTCAGCCTGGACACTGAGGTCCAGCACTGAGGGCCTTTTGGCGGTTCCCTCACTGCGAGAAGTAAGGTTGCAGGGAACCAGGCAGAGGGCCTTCTCGGTAGTGGCGCCTGCCCTGTGGAACGCCCTTCTGTCATATGTAAAGGAAATAAACAACTATCTGACTTTTAGAAGACATCTGAAGGCAGCCCTGTTTAGGGAAGTTTTTAATGTTTGATGAATTATTGTATTTAAATACTTTGCTAGAAGCTGTCCAGAGTGGCTGGGGGAACCCAGCCCAATGGGCAGGGTATAAATAAATTATTATTATTATTATTATTATTATTATTATTATTATTATCTGTTCTAGTGAGCAAGTTGCTCTTTTCTCTAAGGTAGGCAGAGGCACTATGAGAAAGAGGATGGTGCTGAGCTTTGGCAACATTCTTATGGTGTTAAGAAGCTGTTTGGATGAGCTTTTGGGTATTACTCTTTTAAAAAAGAATCCCGACTCTCCTTTTCTCCATGTGAAGAGACTCATTGGGTTTTCAAGACCCAGCTTTTCAAAAAAAGAACAAACCCCCCCACCACCACCTTGGCATCTTCAGGATATGTTCCACCTCCTTATTAGACAGTAGGCATAAGAGGAAACGCTGAGCCCCTTCTGGGTTTAGAGGATTCATTTAGATCAATCGTCTCATCCACAGCACGTGAAATCTGGTTGGTGGTCTCAGGCAAGGAGTTGTGGGTTTGCGGAAAAGGAAGTCAACATGTGGCCTTTTCACTCATTCAGTGGCTTCCATAATCTCCAGCACAAGAGTTCGAGGTCCGGTCATGATGAGGCTGCTAATGGTCTGATAGTCCAGATGTAAGACATACATCCCGTTCACAGAATAGACAAACTGGCAGACCTAAAGGGAGGGGAAAGGAGAAGTTACACTACATTTTTCTTAAAAGTGAATTTTTAGGGGATCTCAATCAGGCGGGGCACCTGTGGGAGTGTCCAGAGCTGTGAAAAGCCAGGTGGGTGGGGTGATAATAATAATAATAGAAGAAGAAGAAGAATTATAATCATCATCATTTCATAAAAAGCAGGGAGATTTCTCAGGGAGATTTCATACTTCTCCGGAGAAGCCACCAAATTCTGTCAGAAGCGAAATTCAATGAAAATTCGGAAAGTCTTGCACAAGCAAAGTCTTATACACATACCTAACCTGATAGAAGCAGTCCTTTAAGAAACTCTTTACAGCGGTACCTCAGGTTACATACGCTTCAGGTTACATATGCTTCAGGTGACAGACTCCGCTAACCCAGAAATAGTACCTCGGGTTAAGAACTTTGCTTCAGGATGAGAACAGAAAGTGTGCTCCGGCAGCGCGGCAGCAGGAGGAGGCCCCATTAGCTAAAATGGTGCTTCAGGTTAAGAACAGTTTCAGGTTAAGAATGGACCTCCGGAACGAATTAAGTACTTAACCAGTTTTTGAACTGTAGTTAAAAAAAAACCACACAAACCACAAGACAAAGTTTGCATTTGTATAAGCCACTCCCTTGCTTCTCCCTCCTTTCTCCAAATAAAAAAATATAAATAAATAAATCTTCTAAGCAGCAGAGCCAACAGCTCCTCTCATTCCAAAGGAGATGATCCTTAAGGAGGAGCTCAAAACCCATTTATTTTTGGTTCAGTGCTCTCAGGTGGCACCCATCGCCTTTCGTGCTCGAGTAGACAGAGAGGATTTGCTTGTCGAATTCACTCAGCTCCTTTTCCCGCGATCAGCCGACAACTCATCCATCAGCTTCCAGGTGCTGCAACGAGGCTCCTTCCACCCAGCTTTGCACAACAGCCAAAGTATATCAAATATAGGCAAGCTTTCAGTCTCCATTCTGACTAGTGCTGGTCCAAAAGTTCTCAGAAGAGCTTTCAGCCAAATGAATGGGAGGTTGTGGGGTTGACGGCTGCATGTCCCGAAGACTGGCTTCTGGGGAGCACGACGAGGCATTCAGGTCCTGCTGAGGGGCTTCCTATAGAGTCCTATAGAATTGTTGAGTTGGAAGGGACCCTGAGAAACATCTCATCCAAGCCCCTGCAATGCAGGAAAATGCAGCTGTCCCGTATGGGGATCAAACCTGCAACCTTGGTGTTACAGCACCACACTCTAAAACTGAGCTACCCAGGCTGATGTATAGGGATCTGGTTGACTAGATAAGACTGGTACCTTCATGCCAGCAGCTGCAGCCGGTCCTCCTGGATCCACAGCCTGGATGTGGCATGGCTGACCTCCACGGACCACAAATCCCCAGCCAACTGCGTCACCCACAATCTGCAAAGAAAGAGGGACAGCATTTGCAATTGTTCTCTTTTTTTCTACACCCCAGTGTTGCAAAAATGCTCAGCCTTGGGCAAAAGCAAAGGTGACAGTCTTCTTCCTTTTCCTTTTACAAGGCTAAAACTCCACCATTAGGCAGTTTGGTGGGAAAGAGGCAGCAGGGGACACCAAGTCAACAAGCCCCCATCTCACACCTCCTGATGTGTGAGACTTCTGGTTTCTGAATAAATATGGTCAAAATATGTGGAAGAGTCCTGCTACCCCTTACAGATCTGTAACACAGGACCCGTCAAGGAAAACACAAATGAATGCAGCAGGTCCAGATCTATGCACCAAGTTGGTTAAGTTGAAATTAAAGTTGTATGTATAATGGATTCAAACAAGTGAATAAAAGGTAAAGGGACCCCTGACCATTAGGTCCAGTCATCGCCGACTCTGGGGTTGCGGCGCTCATCTCGCTTTATTGGCCGAGGGAGCCGGCGTACAGCTTCCGGGTCATGTGGCCAGCATGACTAAGCCCCTGCAATGCAGGAATTGGTGAACCAGAGTAGCGCACGGAAACACCATTTACCTTCCCGCTAGAGTGGTACCTATTTATCTACTTGCACTTTGAAGTGCTTTTGAACTGCTAGGTTGGCAGAAGCAGGGACCGAGCAACAGGAGCTCACCCCGTCACGGGGATTCGAACCGCCGACCTTCTGATCGGCAAGTCCTAGGCTCTGTGGTTTAACCCACAGCGCCACCCGCGTCCGAAAACAAGTGAATAGAAATGGTCAATTGCATTAAAAATAAAAAGATGGGCAAGACTGCCTGGTTCTTGCTCTTGAGTGAAAACAGAGCTAGTCATTTTAGACTGATGTGGCAGAAGTCAACATCCCATTAAACTGGTTTCTGAACTCCTCCGACTTTGCACACGTGTGTCCAAGGACAGAAGCTCAAATTAGAAGCGTATTGGAGGGGAGGGGGAGAAAAAGGCCATCTCTCAAAGGGCTTCGCCTGACTGAAACAAGCAAATGAAAAAACAACAACAAACAGGTGGTACAGGAAGGAGAGGAAACTAACCATGAAAACGACAAAAAGATGTACCCACAAGACTCGGGGAGTTGAAGGACAGGGCAAGTTCAGAAGGGGAGACTTGGCACGCCAGGAAGAGAATAGAATGTCCTTCCTAGCCAGTTTGAAAATAAAAAAATCAAAGACCACATTCTGATGGCTCAGTGACAGAGCGCACGTTTTGCCTACAAAAGGTCCCGGGTCCAAACTCTGGCATCTAAAGATGAGGGAGCAGAGGTGATGGGAAAGACTCTGCAGATCTGCTACCCAGCAGATTACACAAACATGGGCCCAACGTCTATGGCAGCTTCACATGACCTGCCCCGTGACCTTTCCACTCTCCATCTCGCCCCCTTTGCAGAGTGACGCAAGGAAACTCTGATGCTGCTTAATCCAATGAATGCAGCTGCAAGGAGTCAAAACAGTCGCTTCTTTTTGCAGTGGACAGATGCACCCTCCCCACATCATATCCCCAAAACAGCACATTCTCTTCCTACATCAGACTCCTTGCTTTCAAAAGAGCTATCAGCTGCTATACTTCATATAGCATATAGCAATATACTTCATATATTGCTTTCAAAAGAGCTATACTGCTATACCTTCTTCTGACTCGCAGGAAAATACGGCGAAACCCAACCCAGAAATGCACATTAAGTAGGACCGCCATACATCTGAAAATTCCTGAACGTGGCCGGGATTCGTCTGTCGAAAATGGCATCCAGGCGAAATTTTTGAAAAGCGGCTAAAATGTCTGGGGAAATCCAGGCATATAGCAGCCCAAATGAGAAGTGTTGTGGGGTTTTTTTTGGGGGGGGGGCTATTTTCCTAAACAATTGGCAAAAATCTTCATTTTTGTTTTGCCCCCAAAAGCTCAACCACTATTGTGGCCAGATTTTCACTTTTTGAAATATGCCAACCCTAACAAAAATGGGGAAACAATAAAACAGTGGAAGTTATAAGAACAACTTGGCCACGATAAGGAAATTTTCCCCATGGTATGACTATTTTCCACCTACCCATTTCAACTCTCTGGCACTCTATCTGCATAACCGAGCAATTCCAAAATACAGACGTGCTTTTACTCTTGCAAGATTGAATGTATTGCCCTTGGCTGTACTTGAGAGATGATTCCAACAGATTCCACACGAAAAACGCTTATGTCCCTGTGGAGATGGCAGTACCAAATCGGTGGCACATGCCCTTCTGGCCTGCACTCTTTATAAAGACTTGAGGAATGATGTTATCACTCCTCTTTTATTGTCCATTATGGGTCGCCCAGCCACTGCCAGTGTCCTTTCTCTTGGCAGATGAGCAGGTGACAGCAAAGCTTGCAGGGATTTTAGCTGGGGCAATTAGAGTAAGATCCACTATATGACTATTGATTCAAAACCCTAAAATGTATTTTATGGAATTGACTTTTTATTTTTTTATTTTTTGTATATTGTTGTTTTATTATGGTCGACAGCTGATGCAAATAAAGATTCATTCATTCATGGAAGTTATAATTAAAGCCCAGAGGCAAATTAGATGTGTAAGATTTCTACACACACAAACACACACACTCCAGTTACTCCAGAGCAGCCCCAATGGTTCCAACTTGAACACACCAGGATTGCTGTGTTGCATCATTTAAGGGCACTTCGCCTTGGGACTTGGACTATTTTGTGGGAGAGATGCTAACACATCGTGCAACTTTAGGCTTGCCCAGTTAAAGGGCTCTGTACTGTAACAAGGAGGATTTAGCAATAATCCCAATGTAACATTCTGATGACCGGCTAACAAGCTTACCGTTAGCGTTTTCTTGATGTACGGTGCCCCAGGGGTCAGAAGCTCCTCATTGGTGACAGGCCTCTTTAATACTTGCATGGAGGGGAGGAAAAGAAAAGTGACAGGTCTTACC